>NC_063435.1:10726726-11345637 GCF_020379485.1 Brassica napus | reverse complement strand
TTATTTTCGGTGGGCTGGACCTTTTCCTTTGTGTTTTGTTTTTATTTAAATTTTATTAACATGATGAGGCCCAATCTGACAACTAAACAAAAAAAATCAAGTTAAACAAAAAACTTTATGGGTTAGATTTCTGTTTCTTATTTGTTTAATTGCTTTCAACTGTTTAAGAATATTTCTAAATTTCATCCCACAAAGTAAAAAATTGTCTCCAGTTAATTAGGTAAAGTAACTTGCAAAATCTTGACTTCTTCTCTATGTCTCTTTAATGTTTGATTAATATTTTTGCAGATAGCCCCTACAACAACATAATCCGACATTGAACAGACTCTTAAGAAGCTCTTGCTGCTTAAAAAGCTTCTTGAAGAGATCTTTGATGCTCTCAAGAACCTGACTGTTAACTTGCTTTTAACTGCTCATCCTACTCAATCTAATCATTGGTCTTTGCTGCAAAAGTTTAGGAGGTCTGTAAACCTTTTCCTGAGTGTCTGCTTGATAACTGATGTATCTTTGCAAAGAACTTTACTCCTAATGATTCATTGCATAATGTTTAATGATTAACAAAAAAACTTTATTCACTGATATTTAGAGCTCGGTAAATCATTGCATGTGTTCCCTTTCTCTGCAATTTTTTTCAGGTGGAGGCCAAGAGCTCCAGAAACAATTACAGACTGCATGTAAAATTTTCCTGGCCAACTTTGCTCATCTAATGGAGCAGAATCTATCCATTATGCTTACAAATTAAAGTTTAGTTTTTTTGGTTGCTACTGCACCACACTAGGACTAAGATGTTGTTTAACCATTGCAAGGAGATCTCTTAGTGGTTAAAGCTGTGAGGGAGGTGATGAATCTGATTTCTAGCTTTAGAGCAGTAGCTGTGGCACAAGTACTCGATGAAACTTTCCATTTTTGGTGATGAAATATTGAAAAGGACATATTTATCATTTTTTTGCTTTAAAAAAAACAATTTTCCCGAAAATAATCAAGTTTACAAGAAGTTATTTTCATTCTAAGACAGTTTTAAGTTTTTTATTACACCCTAGGACAGTTATTGCTCATAAGGTAGTTTATAGTGGTTGATTATGTTTTTACCCTCAACTAGACTTAACTAATAGTTACTTTTCTGCTGTCACTTTCCCTTTTTTATTTTGCATTTTTAAAATATCCTAAAATAAAAAGAACAAGTTTTAATCTCAGCCATTCATTCTTTTACGTTTTTAAATAATCACAAAATCAATATTCTTGATCTTCTTCCTCAAATCTTCGATAACTACAGTCTGAATAAGAATTGTAAAAGCTATTGAAGTTGTGAGACTACTCGACATAAATTGATAACTCTAGCTTTCTACGCACCATTAGCATATGATGCCCAGAACAAGTGCGACGAGATGTCCGATGAAACCGCACATCTCCGAAGCCAGACGAGATCTTCGAGAAACCAGCACATCTCTGCGGCAAAGCCTCGTTTCAAAGCTCTACACGGCGTCATCCTTGCTGCTGCCACCGTTCCGTTTCATCTTTGCTGCTGCCACCGTTCCGTTGCATCCACACCTCTGAAGTCGACGAGTTTTGTCCAACTTTCTTTGTTTGCAATTTAGGTCCTTGTACTTTTGTATTCTTCTCAATTTCAGCCCAAACTTTTAGATTATGCAGTCCAGCCGAAAATATGTATAAAAATGCAATAAAAACACTTAAATACACACAAAATTGAGTTAAATGAACTAAAAAGTTATTAAGAATCAATAAAATATCACCATGTTCCTAAATAATATGACATGATTTTTTTTTTTTGCAAAATATTTGTAGTTATAAACACAAAATTTGTATTAGTAAATAATATGACACCTTTTTTATTATTTTTGTCAAAATTATGAAATGTTTGTCATGATAATCAAAATTTATTATTACTCATGTATGTTAACATGTGTGCATATATAATAGTATACACGTGTACGAAGATTATATGTGTACAGGTTTATTTATGTACATGTTTACTTTTGTACATATGTACATATTTACTTGTATATGTATATTATTACAAGTAGAATACGAGTTAATATATAATTTTGTTGGATAGCGTTAAGATATAATATATGTACATGTGTACAAAGACAACATGTGTACATTGTATATTACTAATCAACCACCAATCCACCTATATGTGTATAACCTCTTCACATATATTGGTTCATTTTCGATGTACACGTGTACTCGTTAAAACGTGTACATAGTCATATATTGGTTCATTTTCGATGTACACGTGTACTCGCTTATTGAAGGTCATTGGGTCCGAGTTATTTCCGCCACCGCAACTCTTCCTTCTCTGTCGCATCTCTTCCTTTTGCCACAACTCTTTCTTCTCCGCCGCAATTCTTCTTTCTGGTCTTTGGTATGTGTGTTGCAAATCGTATTTGTCGTTGCCGTGACCTAAGCTCTCACCGCCGTCAAAACGTCCTCTCTTCTCATTCACCGTAAAGTGAAACAGTGGTGGTTCTATCTCTGGATCACATTCGACTTCGTCTATGCCACAGCTCATCCGCATCTCATGATATATCACTTATTGTACACATGTACAACGAATGTACATAACTTTACACACATATTGGACATACGAACATGTATCTCAAACATATATGTACATATAAATATCTGATAAAATATAATATTATATCGTACACGTTAGCCAGCCCATTTCAATAGTCAAAAACATGTGTACATGTAAATTTCTTTTGAAAGTATATATATCAAACATGCAAGTACCTTTTGATGTGTTTAAAAAATACTAATATATGTACACAAGTTGAGTAATATGTAAAAAAAAAATGTATGTACATAGTTTATTGTTGTACATGTGTATTGTTGTACAATTCAGTGTACATATTTTTTTGATATTCATATTTGTTTTTGTTCATCTAAGTCATTTAGGTATGTCTTTAGTTATTTTTTATTGTATCAATTTAATTCAGTGTACACGTATTCCTACTATAAGGGGTTTAAATATAATTTCTGAAGTTTGGGACAAAATTAAAGATCAATTTTCACATTTAAAAAGTATTGGGATTCCTAAATAAATAACAAATAAGTTCAAGGACCAAATATGCAAAAAAGTCTAAATTAGCTATTTTGGATCTAACTCATTCCGACTGAGTCACCACCGAATTGCTCCAATAAAACTTGGATCTAACTCATTACGCCATGTTCGTTGACGGTTACTACGGTGAAAAAAGATGGTTAGTTAGCAATTGCAGGTGATGAAGAAGATACAACAGTGGCAATGGAGGAAGGGTTACTGATTACGGCGGCTTCGAATGAAAGAGTGAACGGAGACTGGAACTCGCCGCAACCATCGTCGCTGAGAACAGCTCCAGTGCTCGTGAGTACCATGGCATAAGATGAGTGTGTGGGGAGAAAGTGGTGGGAGGAGCTCACTGTGGGAACTTGACAGATGCGGATTGTGGAGGAGAAAAGTCGGTGGCAAGAAGCAGGTCACGGCGGGGATGATGATTGGAGCTCGCCGTGGTTGTCGTTTAAGGTTATACAAAGAGGAAGACATAACAGCTTGAGGAAGAAGATCGGGAGATGATGTTACAGAGCATTTTGTTTGTGTTGAATCTTAAACATTAAAATAATATATAAATAAAAGGCTGTGGTTAAATCCCAGCAAAAAATATATATTAAATTTAGTTAGTTTGGGTCATTTGGTTACAAGGTTATTTAGTTAGATTTTAGCTAGAAAATGAATTTGGTTAGAAAAACTACTTTAGTAGTAGAAACTGTCTTATTGTGTAAAATCCTTTATATACTAAAGCACAAGTCACATGGCCAATAAAATTTTGCCACATGGCTTGTGCTTCAAAATTAATTAGAAAAAATTAAATGCGTTATTATTACAGTTTTTTCTCTAGATTGTTTCTCACTCGAACTAACAAGATATTAACCTTTTTCACTTCTTTCTAAAACCACGATCTCCACCTCTTTCGCATAAACTGTTTTTCAATTGTAGCATATAAATTCAACTCATCAACAAATTTCTTTACAAGCTTCGTTAAAAGTTAAGAATCTCTTTTACAATCTCCAGTTGTTCAACGACGCAAAACAAACGATCCTTCATCTCTCCAAATTTTCAGTTTTGATCTTGAATTCTTGATAGGTTTTTTCATATCTTCTTTTTTTATACCAGTTCGAAATTTTTATCATTCATTGTGTGGATTAATACTCTTTTTTTTTAATATGGCGGTCGAGTTTAAAATTGCGTAGGCATAATGATACAGTAATCTAGGCGTTCATATAAAATATAGCATAAATATTTGTATCGCTCAGTTTTGAAATTTATTTTAATTTTCTACAGACATGTATGAAAAAATCAAAGCTCACTTGAAGAAGCATCGAAGCTGATGCGGATATGCAAAAAGTTTGACCATTCTCAACTTCAGGTAAAAATACTTTTATTTACTTTATAGTCTTTAGAAAAAAAAACAGGGCCTTAAATCTTTAATGATGGTTTGACCATAAAATTGTAGAAGTGTCTTAGCCAAAATCATGTGTTAACTCAAAATGTTTTTTTTTGTAGAAATTTATGTGCTACCCACAGAATCCAGTATTAACTCAAGATGTTTTTTTCATCCTTTTATTGTCATCTTTTTTTAATCGTTTCATTTCTTTTAATTATTTTAGGTTTTGAGTGTAGCATCAAAATTCGAGATAACTTTATGATTTCTTTTTTAGTCAAAATTATCTTTATCTACTTCTCAGAGTAATACTTTTTTGTATGATTCTGTTTGAATTGTTTTTTATAGATTATTTACAAGAAGAGGAATGAGCAACAAGATAGCACAAATAGATTTAAAAATCAGACTATGGAATACTAAAGGTAATAGTTTAGCACTTTTCTTTTTGTTAAGATGGAAAGTTATAATCTTATTGTTTTTTTAATGTTAATTAATTTTTTTGGGTGAATTTTTAGTTTATCATGGATATATGCAAAAAAAATCTAGCTAAACTTGCCATTAAAAACGTAAAGATGGCATATTGCGGTGCTGTGTGTGACAAGATTAGAGTAATATGGTAAATAGAGATTTAGCTTATTATTACTGTTAGTTGTTATAATTTTCTAGGATTATTATCAGGAATTATTTACCCGTACGTTAGTACGGGACCAACACTAGTAAACTCATAAACTGCCTTCTAGTGTAATTCTTTCGTTTACAAGTGATCCTATAAACTAATTTATATATTTAAAATGATCTGGCCCATTAAGACTTACCAAATGTTTAGAATTTTGGTTTGGCCGTATAATATAACCGAATTGAAGAATTCGATACGGAGAGCTTACGCACAGCATTTAGACGGCGTATGTACGGCCGTACAAGCCGTTTTTTAGAACAGTGTCCTCAACAAAAATGACTTTCCTCAATATGCAGAAAATAAAGCACTTTTCCAATCATACAATTTCACAGACAACACATCAAATTTCTACTACAATAGTCTTTCAGCATTAACCTTTTGGCAAACAAATTACAACCAAAAGCATTCACCCACTCATTATGTCCAAATGATAGCCAAGAAAACAAACAACAATGGCTTACAACAAATAGTTTAATAAGTAGGTAATATTACACGCGGAATGACCACTAGTTTATCCATAAAACAGAGTATTCTTCAAAGAAGTTAACTGCAAAATTTGCATATATCATGAAATGCTCTTTGATAGTTAGATGTTCATCAAATGCATTTAGTAAAAGAATAAAGTCAACTACAAGTCTAAACCAACTTGTCACGAAATAGTCAGCACTTTCACGAAATATGTTTATTCTCATGATCGCTCTAAACCTCAAGATTGTCTATCTCATTCAGTATTATATCAACACCGAACTCATCTAGGTAAAAAAAAAAGACCAGACAACATTCGGTGACAAATTATCATGCATATATGTATTATTTATTTGATGCTAGAGAAATTTGTTTTTTGTGTTTGTTTTCGCTCCTTATGATCTCTTTCCAATGACTTTACCAAAAAAGTTAGACCTTTCCCCTACAACCGGACGAATTTTCAGTTTTGTATTCTCAGTGGGTTTTATTCACTCATGCGAAAAGCATTAGTTTACAATTTCACTAACAGGTTTTGGATTCGAAGTTGGAAGCTTTTCTTGTTTATTGGAACTATAAACGTCTCCAGGACCCCAACTAACATAAAGCTGATAGAATCTCAAACTGTTATATATAGTGAATTACGATCTCAATCGAATGGAAACTCGAGTTAAGCCCAAACCTGAGAGAATATCTCAAGGTCCTTTGTAAATTGTGTTTCAAAAGCCAAATTCAAATATACAACTGACCTCTTATTTATTTTGGATGTTCATTTAAACTTTGATTAGTTATGTATAAGGAAAAAGGATATGGAAAGAATTTGTGTATTTTTTTAATCCATTGCTTTGATGAAAAGTTGTGTCTCTTTTTGGCAAACATAGTTTTGTTTTATTTATGGAAATTCAGGTACATGCATGAGGGTATTATCTCAACCCATTACTTTAGGCCAGGCTTTACATTACATGATTCTTAGCTTGTTGACTAGTAGAATGGGAACATCCCTAGACCTAACTTCTCCAGACGTGAAGTAGAAGTAGTAGCCGTAGTATCACCATGAACTTTGTGGAATTTGACGAGGAAGGTCTTAGCAGTATCATTGGTGAGAACTAGTTGTGGTGCATTTTCCCAAGGCCCTGGGATGGTTCCAATGGTTCCGGCTAAGGTGGTCAACTTGTAAGCATTTCCTCCTACAAAATTTTCTTTTCTCTCAATTTTAAACCAGCTGTTTCGTTCCCGCTTCTTACCACCGACGAGAATCGCAGGCTCCTCGGAAGCCGATGAGGATTCATCTACTTCCCAGTACTTGGAAAACTCTTCGCAGCCCGGCCATGCTTCCGACCTAAACTCGATATTTACAGCTTGCCCTTCGTTAACATAGGTGTCCATGAGCGGGTACGGATATGAGAAGCTAACCGGTAGGCCAGGTAAGGCTGTAACCGAGGATTGGCTGATGCCAAGTGGACAAAGGGGAAGTAGTTTAACGGGGACTGGGAGGAGACCACCTCCGTTACTCCTCGGGGAGTACGGTTGGATCAGGTATTGTGCAGTCGTTAGAACTGGATTTTCGGCCGTGTCCAGCGCAGGTTCGTGTCCCTGGGTGCATACAGCTGCAGCCAACATGAGGGTGATGAGAAAGGAGACCAATGGGAATGATGACATCATTGTGATAAATATTTGTGTTTAGGGTTTGATGAGTTTTTTAATTTGTTTGCGTTTGAGTTGTGTTGTAGAGATCAGACACATTGCCACCTATATTTATAGGACATTTCCGCAGTTAAAATTTATAACCGCGTGTGACAGTAAAAAGAAAAGACTAGTCTCTCATTTTTCTATAATAAATACATTACCACGTCAGTTCTGATACATCAGTAACCTACTCAAACTTTGATTTTCAGCACGAGGAACATGCAAAATGGTCCACTGTAACCACTGTTCGAAAACTCGGTCTCGGCGGCCGTATCGGCGGCGGATAGGCGCTCGGCGGATGAGAGCCGCAACGATTTTGATATAATCGGCTTAAAAGTCGGAAAATTTGAAAACCTCCCTTTTTTGTTCATTGGAGTTCCAGAAATCGAATATATATGGTAGATCTGTCAGTTTTGAGATTAAATACCAAGAAAAACGAAAGAAAAAGATGAAAATTTGAGAAAAAAATATCTGGCCGCCATTGAAATTGAGTTCTGGTTCGTGAACCCTAAGGAAGAGGATGATCAGAAAATGTCCATACTACCCTTCATTAAAGTTAATGCTGAAAAAACCTAAAATTGCCACTGCCAGGGTTGAACCCGTCACCTACAACTCAAACCTATACGCCTAAGCCACTGAACCAACTCAACATCTCATGTACCTATATACAATAGATAATATATGTCGGACAACTAATATAAACACCCTAAAACTAGACCCCGATTAATCCCCGATTAATCCCCGCATAATTGATTCGGCGCTAGGCTCTGTCTGGCCGCACGTACAGCGCCTAGCGCAATCCCGAACAAGGACTGTAACTAACAAAACGGTCCACTGTAATAAAGGATGATCAAGTGAATGGGGGAACTAAGACAACATTTCAAACAGAAAGCTACGAATGATAAAATCATAAAACCAATGATGAATGATTCTCTAAATCTGCTTTTCTTTCTGCCAACAACTTTTCTGTCAATTTAATACAACATAGTAACAATATTTCAACGAAAAAACAATTTCTAGGACATAAGAGCACTTGCAAAAAAAAAAAAAAAAACATAAGAGCACCTCCATTGTATTTTAAATGAGATTCCTCACTACATAAAATTAATATTTTAATAGACTTTACTATTGAATTAAGGTTTTATTGATAAAATAAAAATTGAGATTTGCCAAATATAACCTAAAATTTTAATGTAAAATAATTCATGATTTATTGTAGTATTTACCATATTACTAATTGTTTAATATAGCATTTTAAAACACAATAATTTTATAGTTCAGTGATAGCATATTTTAAATCATGTGATACAAAATTCTAAATTGAAAAATATTATTGGTTAAAGGTAAAAAATTTAATTGAAAAGTAGTATATTAAATTAATATCAAAATTTAGGAAAATTTCAATTCTACCACCGGTTTGTTACTACTTTTCAAATTCACCATTAATGAATGAATATATTCATAAATAGCCTAAATTTGTGATAAAATAACACTAAGCTAATTTTTCTAAATATTTATAAAACATTTCTAAACCCAACCCCAACCTCTTGGTATTAAACCCAAGGGGTTAGGATCTTGAGTGGTTCATAGACTGTTACAAGTCTGTGAACGAATGAAACTAGTCAACAAATCAAGGTTTGTCATGAGCTTGATTGAAAGATTGTTTTTAAAAAGAACTTGTATGTGCTTTTAAAAGGATTAATCTAGTTGTATTTTTTGGAAAGAATTATCTATGTGTTACTGTGTGTTCTATTTCGTGTAGCTCATATATCTTGCATTAACAAGTCTAAGGTCATACGGATTTTGTTCTAATTGTGGTTGTATTCCCTTGTTTATGGCCATTCGAAATGATTAATGAAATGTTTTTAAATTTTGGAAAAAATAGTTCGGCCAAACTATAAAGTTTTTAAAAAGCCCAAAAATGAATTAAAAAGCCTAATCGTAACAGGGTGAGAGTCATAAAATCCAGTGCGTACTTAGTAAAAATTTTAAAATCTATACAGAAAATCCAAAATAACAATATTGTATTGCAAAAATAAAAACTTATTTACTTTTCTAATTCTAATAACTAATATAATAAATTTAATAAATAAAATATTGTAAAATTTGTATAAATATTATATTAATGTAAGTCATATAAAAAATTCTCTAAATATATGTGTATATATGTATATAATGGATTGGATATGCATTCATAACAATATTAATATTTGTGATTTGTGTCCTTTTTTACAGATAATGCATATTATTATTTTTTTTTTGCTTCGTAGAATTACGGATATCTAGATCTTTCGGTTCGAATCGAAACATATATCAAATCGAATCAAAATTTACGAATATTTCTTCGATTTGAGTATATAGACATCTCAAAGGATATAGATAAACGCTAATAATAGTCAACGACTATGTTGTGTAAGCGTCTTGGTCCAGTGATTTGAACAAAAGTTCATTAATGATTCTACGTCAAGAAGTCTGAATTTTAATTTCCGGAAAAAAATGAATTATGCAGAATATTAAAAAAAAATACTTGCAAGAGATCTTCGGTATGGCGCAAGGTGTACTGTCAGGAATGGATCTCATAGGGCGGTTCTGGATGATGCAGTCAGACGGGAATCTTCATAAGACAAGTAGATTTGTCGGTTGTAGTATTGTTTATGTAATGTTTCTTATAGTTTGTAATAGAATAATTAACTAGTGTTAAAAAAAAATTCAACGACTATGCATTGACTGAGACGTGTTGAAACAGCAAGATGTTTATGTTAGGATTAAATGGATCCTATTTGGCTAAAGCACGTCACCAGACAAACGAAATAAATGTCTCTAACACGCGCTGACTAAATGTAGCTCGTGTTACTCAGACCCTGCTTAGCGCTGCTGAAATGTCAAAACCAAACAAACTCATACAGTTTTCATGACTCTTATTTGCTTGCTTGCTTAATATGAGCCGATCTTCAGACACAACAACAACATTGGTGTTTTTATAATTGTCCAAAGACGAAAAAACGTGTTTATCGTGAAAAGATCAGACATTTTTCTGTTTTTTTTTTTCTTAATTTCGTCACAGTAATGGGAAAAGGTGGTGCAATCAATGCAGAAGATGGCGAAGGGAAGAGAAGAACATGACGATGGCCTTTGGCTACTTTGGTTGTTGTGCTATTTTCTGTTGCTGTTAGCTCTAGGACAGTTTCTAATGTCAGTTTCTTCTTCGGCGATCAGTTAAGCTGTGGTGTGACTGCCCATTCTGGCCAGACGGTGGAATGAGTCATTTACGTGATTGTAGTGTGCGCGAATGTCCAGAGACTGAGTTCCCTGAACCCTTTAAAAGGGCCGGTCTTCCTTCACATAATCCGATTTGTCAAGAAGGAAAACCACAAGCTGCTGTTGACCGTACTATAGATAACATAGCTTTTAGAGGTTGAGTTGAGACTAATAATCCATGGACGCATAACGATGACACAGATAGTGGTATTTAGTTTAACAAAAGATGTCAGTGTGTGTCTGAGAAGTTTTGTTTCTTATATGAAATGTTTAACAAAATAGAGTCTATGTCTTAATGAAAACCAACTAGCCTCCCAATAAAATCATTTCCAATGTTAAACTCACAAGGGCCAATCAAATACATTTATACAGTAGGATCAAATCAAATCCATAAACAACAACACATGAGGATGATAAAGTGTCAATCATCCTCGAATAATTCTAACTGGATGAGAAGTTATGTCCTAAGGTCAGATCCATCTCTCTTTCTCCTTCTGTATCTGTTTTAGTGGTGTTTCCTTTAGACCTGCCTTGCGAGCATTGGTTAGCAAAACTCTGTGAGCTAACCTACCTCTGCTTCCTATAGACAACCTAACTTTCTCCATTCCTACATTAATGCCAACTCTTCTCAACGGCTGCTGTCTCTGGTAAGGTTTCATTTGCATTCTCTTTTGCATGCTCCGTCTCAGTATGCTACTCAGCATCTTCCCGTTACTTTTATGCATCTTGGGGCTGATTCGTAGCACTTGGCTAGTGCCGCTCTTTTCATGAGGCCTTGATGGTGAAGTTGATGTGATTGGAAAGTATGGCATTGGGGCAAGAGTACTCCTTCTTGGAGCTGGAGGTGGTAGAATACGTTTTGGACAAACGGAGAATCTCCCTGTGCTCTTGGATATTTGCAACCGCTCAGCCATTTCTGGAGTGTTGTTCTCCTTCTCCATGAGGTCGTTGTACTTGACGCTACCGTTAGGTAAAGGCGGTAGATCATTGCTGGTGGTGGTGGTGCTCTCTGAGAGTGGTGGTCGGTTTAGATTCACCATTTCTTTCGAAGTTGAGGTTTCATTTGAGCTCTTGTTGCTTCCCAACGGTATGGTTGCAAGTGGTGGCCTCTTTGATGGGATGTTTTCATCCCCGTGCTGTTGTTTCGTCTGATACTCAGTAATCATGGTGTCTACATGTTGACGAGCCAGCTTCCTCTCTACTAGCAGTTGCAATTCAAGTTCTTTAACCTAGCAAAGAAAGTGATATGTGGTGGTTTCAGCAAAGATCAAAATGTTCTTCGTGTGGTTATGAGGAGTATTGTTTTACCTTTTCTTGAAGAGTTTTGTTCTTAATGTCTCGTTCCTTGACCTTCGCTTCTAAACCGAACATCGTTTCCTCCATTTTCCTCATCTGTTCGTCTTTTACTTTCATATCTTGCTTCCATTTCTCAACCTAAAAACTTAACACAGCCCTGATTAAACACTTGAATGATTGGATATACACATATGTGGAGATGTCATCTTGAGAGTCTAGCTTACCATTTGCTTGTATTTCAAGAGTTCAGTATTGTCTAGCTGCTTCTTTGCAGGCCCCAGCTCTATCCCTCTAACTCTGCTAGCAAAATTCAGTGAGCATAGCGTTTCGCTGTTGTCTTTCTCGTTAGGACTGATTTGTACAAACATGAGGGTCTTCGAATCTCCTCCTGTTACATTCCAGTCAATTTTTTTTTATCATAAGCACCATTACAGGATAGTTAAAGTGAAACATATGTAAGCAAAGAAAATGGCTGCAGCTTTGTAAACAAAGTTAAAGTACCTAGAGAATCCTGAAGTAAGTGGGTGAGCTTTGAATTTCTGCAAAGGTAATGCAAACGAAACGTCAAATTGGATGAAAAATGGTGAATGTAGTCTGTTGTAACCTTGCTCACTAACTCGAGTAAAAGGATGAATCATACTGACCTGAAAGGAATGTGAGAGCTTTTATTGGCAAGAGCATATATGACATCACCAAGAGCAGATAATGATTTGTTGATGCTTTGAGTCTCCTTGAACCGTTCTCCTTGCACTTCTGTCTTTGCAACCCGTTCGCTTCCTGCTAAATCAACTAACCATAGTTTGCTTTTTGTGCATTCTCCAGTCAACAAATTCTCCCCTTTTACCATCACGCAGTAAATGCTGTGCAGAGAAAAGAAACTACGTTTAGGTAGCTGATCACCAGAAACCTTTTCTGAAAAAGGAGACTTGAGCTACAAACCAGTGAGATCGGCTGCTGTGCTCATTAGCCGTCGTTTTCCCAACAGCCCTTGCATTACTTCCTGTTTTCAACACATCCCAAACCTCCTCTATGCTTGTCACTCGTGCTTCAACCAATCCTGGTACGTGGTGGTTTCCTTCACCCACCTGCCTTACCTCAAATCTGCAAAAAAAACCATGATATGAAAATTTCAGTTAAAGGAATAAAGGATGTCAAACTAAGCTGAGACCATTTCGCCAAATTTTAGTTCAAACACAGCAACAAAAGTTACTTGTAATACTTACTGAAACACCAAGTTATAATCAACGAGTCTAAAGAACTATGGAGCTTGCATGCTCTCTACAAATCTTATGTACCTTTTCGCTGCAGATACATTTTGTGAAGCAGGGACCAACAAATCTCTTATTTGCTCGTTGTAAACTTCCAAGACACTGACCGAGATCTCATAACTGTAGCGGTTTTCTCGTTCTTTCATAATCTCAAACAGATTTTTTAGTGTTCTATAATTTACACCACGGTTCTCTGGAGTTCCTTCCATGGTAAAGGTTTTCCCGGTACCAGTCTGGCCATAGGCGAATATGCAAACATTGTATCCATCAATGACTGACGTAGCAAAAGGAGCAGTATCTTCGAAGACATCAGCTATAAAAAGAACAAGAAATAACATGTTGTGAGATGATGCAAGGGAAGTAGGAAAGGGTGTGATGGATGACAATGATCACCTTGGGAAGCGCTAGGACCAAAAACAGAATCGAACTTGAAGCTTTTTTTGGGCAACCCATTTGACATGACTATGACCTCTCCATTTTTGGTCGACTCAACATCAATTCCCATTGATGCTCCTGCTTCAATTTCTTCAAAGTTTAGGGGCCGACACCTGCAAAAGACTCTGATGTTTCCTGAAGAAAAGAATGATCACTGTAAGTTGGTATACTGCCATATTTAGCCAATGAAGTCCCTCTAGAAGTTATATTGGATATAAACACAGACCTTTTAGCTCCAGTATCTTATTGTATAATTCCTTCCTTTCTTTTTCTCCAGCTTTGAGATTTTCATGCAATTCTGCGTCCTGCATTACTGTTGTAAACAAATATCAACTGATCAAAATCACAAAAACACAAAATTATAAAATCTTTGTAGTGCTAGTGGTATGTCCAAATAACAGCAAACCCAAGACTCACCTCTGGACTGGATGTGAGAACTGAACTCGTTGATGTCTTGGACTAGCAATTTGTATGTGGATGCCTCCTCCAACAGCTTAATTTGCTCCATTTTCATAATCTATGAATCCAAATTCGTTTAAGTGAGGCATAAGACTTTGCAGTTGGTGATAGTATCTTAAATTTGCTTCCATGTACCTTCAATTTTCTTGTCAAATCTCTTAATGAAGAGAACCATCTGCTCTTTTCTTTTACTTGTCCCTCCACAGCAAAGGCTAGATATAAAAAAAGGTACTGAAATGTCAACTTTCACCCTTGCAATGAAAGACGTAAGCAAAAGGAGAAGGATGTACATACCTAAAGAACCAACATGCATCGACTTGCGCATTAGCTCATTTTGAAGCTCACGGAGAGAATTCAATGCTTCTTCGCATTCTCTACTCTTTCTTTCATTCTCTTGTTTAAGTTCGTCAACCATTCTCTTCATATCTGCCATCTCTTTCTTCTGCTGCTCGCAGTCATTACTCATCTCGTGGGTCTCTTTTTCCGTTCTGCAGTCTACATTTTCCTAAAAACAGTATTACACTATAATAATCAACTTATGTAATCTTAAACTTAAACTAGAAACATCAAAATTGTGCAAGATCTCTCACTTGAGGTGGCAAAGACAGAACAGTGTCAGTGTTTCCTTTCACTGCTAGCATTCCAGTGTCTTCAACATCTGAAAATGAAAAATTTTAGCAGAGAAACTGAAGTTTTGCTTAACCAAGTTAGATAGTTCTCTAATTTCCAAGCACCATATGAAACCATATATCTCACATGGAAGAGGAAGAAACCAAAAAAAAAAAATTCTTGTAGAAGACACAGAGGTTAGAAAGCAACATACAAGTAGTTGTTGCCTCCTTCCTAATAGAAATGCCAGATAGAATTGCGGTTCCTGTGACTCCTTCTAACCGTATAGATAGCTCTCCTTCCAGACCAACGAGCATCCTTATATCAGCTATCACAAGAGGTGTATTTGCTCCTACATGGGAAAACAAATCAAGACCGGATATAACCTGCAATATTTGCCAGTCAAACATAACCAAATCATTATTGATAAATATGTGATGAATAAGACCACAAAGAAAAGCTCAATGTAACGATGATGGCCTTGCCTTCGCTTCTTGAATAAATATATCGAAAACTCTAACTCCCGCAGGACCTTTAGTGAACTCGATTTCAGCAAAATGCAGGTCGATGAAGTAATCCCCAGGATCCAACGACTGAAACTTGTAAGCGAAATTACCAAGCCGAGCTGTTTGATACAAGAGAATCTCATCTTCATTGCCAACAACAGCATCAGTGGTGAAAGTTTCACCTCCACTGAAAAACTCATCCTTCAAGAAAGTCACATCATCCACACTCACATCCATCGTTGTAGAACCCGAGTTAATACTCATCACAGGTGTTGTAATCTCCCTATAGTTTCCAGGTGAGAACCTAACAGACGGAGTTTTACAGCGGTGGATTCCATTCTCTAGAGAAAGCTCAGTGGAGAATCTGAGTTTCTGAGAAATATCTGGTGAATCTCCATATCTAGGTGAACCGCCGCAATTAACTAGATCTGGAGATGCTAGAGGAAACCCTAACACAAGCTTTCCTGAAACACAATCAATGTTAGACTCCATGAGATGAATGATTTTTTAAAAAAATTAAGGAAAATGTAAAAAAGGTTTCAGTACCATCTAATGCTATGAGATCACTAGATTGCTCCCATTCCATCAATCCTGGGCTTGATCGTTCAACATTTAACGCTATGTGATCACTAGATTGCTCCGATTCCGATATTGGATCACTAGATTGATCCGATTCCATCAATCCTGATCTTGATTGTTCAACATCTACACCTAAATCCATATTTATTGAAGTTTGAGAGAACTTACTCATAGATTTGAATAAGGTTTCCGATTGACTTACCATTTTCAACGAGATCCGCCATTGTCATAGTCACTGAGCTCGATACTGTAGTAGCTTCCTAAAGAACGAAAAATATTACGAAAAAGGAATTAAGCAGAGTGAGGGCAACTCATAAATTGAAGAACCAAATTGAAAAAGAAAACTCACAGCAAGAGAAGCTTTCGCGTCGGGGAGAAGCATCGGTTGCTAGAAGTGGATCGTAACAATCTTCCATCGATAGCATAGAGTATCCAAATATTCGGAAGAGGAGATAAAAGGAGATGATGTTTTGTGGTTAAGGCAAGAATCTTTTTTTCTCCGTCCTTTTACGGTTATCTTAACGTTATTTTATTAGATGACCGTTTGATTCGTTACTACTACTTTGAAATTTTGAAATTGTTTTGTCGGGCAGACGGGCAGTGATTGATCTCTTTTTACGGCCAGACTATGTTACTTACACGTGGCTTTTTAACGGATTCCAAGTGGACTTAACCCAAAATGAACTTATTAGTTTGGTTATCACAAAGACAACGAATATTATAGTTTAAGTTCTGAATTCTGATACATAATGTGTTCATTGCATATTAGTTATGTTTATGTGTGTGTGACTGCCGTTCATATATTTAAATATAATTTACAGATGACATAAAAACAACAACTAAGAATGAAAGACTACATATATTAGTCTTGTGAACTTTGTTACTAACTAAAATACCGTCCAAATTTGAATTCAATGGTAATCATCCCATGTACCTCAAAAGAGAAGCATTACAATATTTTAGTTATGATATGTGTCATCACTACAATGCTTCCTAAAGTCCACAAAAATATATGTTAGTCCACTAAACATATATTATCTATTTTTTATTAAACTAATCAGAAAATTAATTAACAATTTACAATTATTATTATTTTTTCTTTAAATAAAATATATGAAATTACCAAAAGTGAATAAAATATATATTTAACAATTAATAATTTTAATAAGAAATATTTGATAACAATTTACATATCCTCTATTAGTTTTGTTGAATATTAAATTCTTAAAATAAATTAACAATTATATTAACTATATAATAAAAATAAATTTTTTAATATATGTTATATTTTCATTTTTTGAAAAGACCATAAATTACAAAAACTGTTAAGTCTCACATTGAAATTTTTGTGACCAATGGTTTAAGTTTTTTTGTTATAATAAGATATAAATGTTCATAAAATCATATGAGTAAAAATCACATTTTCTAGATATGAAGATTAATATATATATATATATATATATATATATTAAATAACATACCATATAAATTACATAAATATTTAAATTTACAAACTTGCATTGAACAAGTATTGAGAATTTGATATTTTAATTTCAAATTTGCGTGAATTTTTTAAAAAAATATAAGTCATTAAAATATAAAAAGTCCGAGACTAAAAGTTTTGTTATTAATGGTTTAAAATTTTTGTTAAAAAATAGGAATGATCATAAAATCATATGATTAAGAAGTTTCATTTAATACATTGTCATATTAAACAAATATTATATATCTATGTTAATATTATTTAAATTTAATTACAAACAATAGAAAATAGAGAAATTTTTTTTTTTTTAATTTTTCTACCACAAAATGATTTTAAATAAGATACAAAAGTGATTTCTTTAATTTATGTATTTGTATCAATTTAATTATATATGTAACAGTTACTAGCTTTTAATTATTCAATATATATTTATTAATTTGTTTAATAATATGTAAAAACGTTAAATAAATAACAATGTAAAATAATGTGTATATAAAATATTCATTCCGCACATGGCGGATCTTTAAACCAGTGCACTATATAAACTTTGTCTCTTCCACCTCCTGATTCTAGAGCTGGAGTTTTACTATGAGATTGAGCTTTTTTCCAGGTCCGTCAAGACTTATGGGCTCTTAACTATTAGATTAGGTTATTTAATTTTGGTTCTAAGGCCAATTGGCCACTAAGCAATTAAATTGCTTTGTAACATTCACACTAGATGATAATTTGCGCGCGGGTGGATTTAAAAAAACATATTATACTTGAATATTGTAAATAAAATATATTTTGTTATCAATAACTTTTTCTACATTTTATTAGAGGTGAACATCCGAGTACCATTTGGTTCGATTCGGATCCTCGAGGGTTTGGTTCGGTTCGGATCTTTGCGGGGTTAGTTCGGGTTTAGGTTCAGAAAACTATTTAATTTTTTTTTCAAAAATTAAAGTTCATATATAGTTTAAATTTTTCAAAATCTAAAAATAAAAATAATGTATAACATATAATTTTGAATAATGTATGCCAAAATACTTTAACTTAACATAAAAATTGATTTAGCTTAAATATTTGGATAGGAAATCAATAGAGATTTTAAATATTTTAGGTATTATAGGTATCGTTTAGCTATTTTAAACATGTACTTATACATTATTTGTATATATTTCCAAGTATTTTAGACAACTTAAAAACATCTTATATATTTTGTATATTCTTTTAGATAATAAATTTAAAAATAATTAATATATTTGAGCATATAAATATTGTTAGGCTTTATTCAAATACCTAAAATATTACGGTTTGGATCGGGTTTGGTTTTGGTTCTTTATATACCAAAATTTTGAATCCATTCGGATATCTAGCAATTTTAGTTAAAGTTTAGTACTATTCTTTGGATCGGCCTTGGTTTGGTTTTTTGGATTCAGATTTTTTGCCCAACCTTATATTTTTATTGTGATAAAATTTCAAACGATAATGATGATGGTTCATATTGATTTTGGGTATGCAAATTTTTTTAAACCAAAACAGATTTTACTATGTACGCTGCTCATTTAGTTATCATTAAAAACTGTTCTAGACCCATTTCAGAAAAACAATGGATTAAACTTAAAAAAACATTACCATTTCAGATTGTCAATTGACACTTCCAAATTTTCTATATCGGTATTGTGACGAATATAAAGGGAGGTTAGGGTTAGGAAAGCAAATTTGTTGTACAATCCATGTTCTCACTAGGTGATTTCAATAACTTCTAAATAACTTTTAGTTGTATCGATCTCTTATGAGATTTTCGAACAATATTAATTAATAAATCTTACACTTGCTAGAGTAAAATTGTTTCTCAATTAATATATATGAGATTATAGTAATCACATAAACCAAAACAATATCTCTTGTTTATTTACAATATATTTATGCTAAATAAATCAAAATAATCATTTTATTTATTTTCTATGGTATATAATTTTATTTCAAAGATATTGACATAAATATATAATATATTTTAATATAAATATTTATTATTGAGACTTCCTACTCATATGGTTTTATTGACATTTGTATATTTGAAGTAAAAAAAATAAAACATTAATCTCAAAAAAATTCGATGTGGTGTTTTTCGACGAAAATTTCAAAATAAAAATATTAAAGTCCCAATACTCTTTCAATGAAAGTTTCAAAATTAACATATTAAATAATAATTCATATTAATCTGATTGTATGATCATTTGTATCTTGTTATAACAAAAAAAATTAAGCCATTGATCACAAAATTTTTAAAGGGATTTTTCACATTTTTTGTAATTTAAAGTCGTTTTAAAAAATTCAAAATATAACATATAAGATAAAAAAATTTTATATTATATGGTTAATGTGATTGTTTAATTTCTTTTATTATTATAAAATTAAACATAAATGAGTAAGCATGCAAAAATTGTTATCAAATCGTTATTATTCATAATTATTAATTGTTATGTATATGTTAATTATATTAGGTAATTCTGTAGCTTTTATTTAAGGAAAGAATATACATTTCTTATATTTTGGGTTAATATAATGTTCTCTATTAATTGGATATTGAACCAATATTTTTTTCAATTGATTCTTAAGCTATCAGGTAAGCTAAATTGTCATCATAATTAAGTGACATCTAAGCATGGTCTCTTTTTAATTAGTACAAACTTAAGGTTACAATTTTTTTAATGATCTTCAATTAATATATATATATATAGGGGATTCTCCTGCAATTTAATTGTAAACTAGATTTTGACAAAGGCGGGTATATTTTTTGTTTTATTTTTTTATTATTTCAAGAAATTTAACTTTTATATTTATTTTTAATATTAATTAAATTTAATATAATTTTTGCTAACTATATTGAATATGTCAAGTTGCATAACTATATACTTGTATCATAGGCATTTCACAAATTAGTTATAAACTTTATTTCTAAAATTTGCAACATATTATATTTTCTTAGTAGTTATCTAATTATAGCAATTATATAATTGCTCACATTATATTTGTAAACTTACTTTGGTTTTTAATAAAAATATATAACAAATTATAGAAACTATTTTGTTTGAAAAAAAATGTAGATTGATCTTATCTTATTAAAGGTCAATTAGGCAATAAATATTAATCAAAATGAATTTGAAAATCAATAGAAATTGAAAAGGTCCATAGAGATAGTTGTTGGAGTTGAAGAATCCTGTGGTTTCAGTAGGAAGAAAGATTAAGATATTGTTTTCTTTAATCAAAAGGCGGGTTTACTTTTAGACTTAAATAAATTATTTAAAATAGTATATGGTCTAGACACATTAATCTGGAACCGAAAAACCAAAAAAAAAAATATATTTATATAGCTGGCTGAATATTTAGATTTTATGAGGTCATACTGATCTCGTAATTTATTCCAGCTATAGCAATTATTAAGTTTTAATTTTGTGGAAAATCAAAAACGTATACATATGATTACAACTGCTTCCATATGAACTTTCAATTCGTATAAGAATCAAACCGTGAACTCTTTGTACGTGTTGGTGTAGCACTAACCAACATTTTTTATTTAGTAACTGTTAACCGGTGTTCTTTGTTGAGAGTTTTTACTTTTTAGATACAGAAAAAGTGGGTCCCGTTTATTTTGAGATCAAAGCGGTGGTTACAAAAAAAAATATCTAGTAAGCGTAGAAAGACACACTTTATGGTATAAGTAATTTTTTTTTAAAGTAGATTCAATGGCACAAAAGTAATATTCAACAGAGTTGTGAGGGCAAATATAAGGATGATCAACTATATTGATTGATCTTTTAGCAAAAAAAAAAAAAAAAACTAGTGCACTATTATATATATAGTTTAAATTCAAGGTTAATTATGAATAATTTTCCAGTCTATTACATTTTTATGATGCGGCTTTAAGCACAAATGCATATATGCACATATTTTTCCTTTGAATCTGGAATTTTTAAAATTATTAAGATGGATTTTGTTGTATTTTCACAAAATTTGGAATGAGAGGAAGTTTATATAGCAGAACTACATCTTAGAAGACATAATAGCAAGAGACATCAAGAATCTGAGAACGATTACTGAAAGTCGCAAAACCAAGGAGAGTACAAATTAATCAAGGTTAGCTTTATCATAACTCGAAGGACAACGAGAGGAGTCTTCAATAAAATTGCTAGTTTCACGGCATAAGGTTACACTAGTTGAAGAAGAGATACATTGTCTTAAAGAGGGTGGTTCCTTTATTTCTCCTAAAAAGGCTCAATGTATCGTTAAAAGGTGAAAAGTGTTAAAAAATCTGAGATGATCCATTTCTAGAAATTGACAAGCCTTTGTTTTGTTCTTTTTAGTCCTCGACAATGCAATTTAAGCTCCAGACCTCCAGTAAATGGACTGATACTTGGCATGAGAGTCGCCGCCTAAGTTTTGGAGTAGTTTTCAGCCACGGCCAAGCCTTTAGTCTTTTGTTATGATGATTTGTGACATCCATGCAGACGTGCCCTCAGGCCAAGAACCACCCTTTAGTCTTACCAAAACCAAAGGATTACATGAAATCTGTGTCGACACATGGTTAATGATATTTTCTTTTCTCCATTCAGTCGAAGATAGATATATCTTGAAGGAAGTGAATTAAACAACAACTCAAAACATATCAGTAATGTATCTCACGCATCACGCTGAAACAAGACTAGACGAGGCTGGTCTTAGTAATAGACTAGTATAGGTCGGTTTTGAGTTCCATTTGTTTGAAGAAAATCAAAATAGCTTATTATATATGCATATCCGTAAAATCGTATTTGGTTGGCTCAAATTTATTTTTGTTTGAATTTGTACGTACTTGATTGTTAATGTCAATCATTGACACTATAGTCTTATGGGGGTTATAGTTCTTCATTTGAGCTTAACTATAAAACGAATTAATGATTGCTGGTGAATTAAAAAATATATACTAATGTTCAAAGAAGTTTCACGGGACCGGTGGTCTATATAGTATATTCTAAGTGCCAAGACGCGGAACACATACACATCTATCTGTAAATATTTATGATTGCATGCAACAAACATTACTGGTACGGCTTAATTAAAATTTTGAACAGCTGTATGTAATATGAAGTGAATCATATGGTATGAAAGTACAACACGTCTTTGTCCTCATACCGTACATTATTTCTGGCAACTAGAGTAAAAGTCATGCGCCAGCTTATCATGTCATGGATCTCTTTGTGTATTCTTTTTTTTGTTGACGTTCTTAATACAGATCACATATATGTGCACTACAAAAATGGAACGGCAAAAGAATTATTCGTCTTTTTCAACTGTTGTCCTGAGATTTACCTAGTTACCTACGTATTTTATCATAAGATGGCACCCAAATATCTAGATAAATTGATGCGTTATTGACCAATAAGGCCTGGCTCACTCAACTGTTTATAATGGCTCAAATTTCGTAGACAGGACAAAGACCTAGATTCGTCACGAATGTCAAAAACACAATTGAATCACACTGTCTACGAAAATTGTTATGGTTTCTTTTTTTGTTTAGTAGTAAACGTTTGAAAAATAACCAACTTTCTATATATCTCGAGAAATTTTTCTGAACATATATCTCGAGAATTAGTTTATGTTGATCTTTATTCATTCTACGTGAGATATATAAATTCTAAACTCACTATTAAAAGTAATCTATTAAAATTGGTGGCAAAGTCAATAAATCTTTTTTTGATTAATAATTTAGAGCTGTGTTTCCTTTTTGGTGTTTGTATGTCCGTAAAACTGCCGGCTTTGGATTCGAGTTTGTACACTTTGATAATAATGAAAAAAAAAATCATACGAAAATAAAAAATTTGGGATAATATAATCTAGTGAAATTTTAATTTTAACAAGTAAAAATGTCGTGACTAAACAAAACATATACAGTATTACCACCGACATAGGTTACAACCAGAGACTTGTGAATTGTGATGTATCATTTAAAAAAAAAAAATGAATTTCACTTCCGTTATTAGCTTACAACAATATTTTAAAAAAGGAGAGAATTTTGTAGGTATAAAAATCTTGTGCAATTTTGCTGATTCTCTGCATTTCTTGACTAGACAAGAATGAATGCATAAAAATAATTATATTACTAGTATGTATAAAAAGCTTAAATAAATCAAAGAACTAATCTACGATAGATCCGAGCAATAATCTGAAGACAAAGCTATGTTTCTTCCCATCCTTCTTCTTCTCTCTGTACCGATATTGCAATGGAGAACAAGAAGAGACTGAAGAAGATGAGTAACAAGATGACACCGACGTGGAAGAAGAAGAAGATGATGAGCA
Organism: Brassica napus; assembly: GCF_020379485.1. Classification (NCBI taxonomy): domain Eukaryota; kingdom Viridiplantae; phylum Streptophyta; class Magnoliopsida; order Brassicales; family Brassicaceae; genus Brassica; species Brassica napus. Next base: position 11,322,154 of record NC_063435.1, on the reverse strand, counting down.
GCAAGATGCTTCCTTCTTAGCTACGTTTTTAGTGTACTCGTAGTACTCTAGAGATATCTTAGAGAGCCTTTCAGTTAGACATAAGGAACAGATTCCAGGAGACTGTCTATGTTTCGTGTGCTTCTTGCATGAGAAGTTATTGTCTGAAATGGAATTTGATCTCTTTTCTTGAGGGTTCTTTGATTTCATTGCTCTTCTTGTTCTTCTCGATCCACTAGCGATGAGGAAGATGTTTGCCATTGATTAAATCTTGTGAGCTTTGTGTTATTTTCTGTTTTGGTTATTTTTGTTTTGCCTTCTCGTGATTGTATCTAACTATTTATAGCTGCTTTGTCTTTGTGTAACTAATGCAAAGCTGGTGTTTGATTTTCCATGAAGGTTCCGAGATCATTCTCTTATTTTCTTAAATTTTTTACATTTTTAAAGAGGCGAGAAAAAAAAAAGAAAACAACAATAAAAGACTTAGAATGAGGTGAAATCAATGTGGGATGAGCCCACAATTTACTATTTTTCTTTGCTTTTTTCGTCTAAAATTCATATAGACAGTGATAACATTAATACAAAATCAATAATAGACTTTATGATATTTGTTTTTAACTAGCGACACAATAGTAAATACACTAACAAAAATGTTTATATCTAATTCAAGTAACACTCAGAATCGATGTTTCGAATTTATTAACACTTAAGATAAATAGAGATTTTGTTAGTATATGTGAATGAAAAAGTGCTGGTTAAGAGCATTTTCAATGGTTACACAAAACTTTATTCTATATTTCACTCTAAAAAAGAGTAATTTTATTATAGAATTAGATTTGCTCCAATTGTTCATTTTATAATTCAGTCTACCATTGGAGACGGTTAAGTAGATGTAAACATTATTAATTCTGACAAAACTTTTTGTTATATTGTTATTTGTTAGTTTGGTTTAGTTATGAGATGGACGGCTTAGATGCATTTAAGAGATCCGGCGGGTCCATAAAAATGTGTTCCAATGTCAAAGTACCTATCTGGCTGTCTCTTTCGCCGTGTCGAGACTGTCAATTACTCGTGACACTTGTCAGTCCATTATTCTTCAGACGATCGTTTGTGATCATAACCCTATGTCTTACTTTATTTAAAGTATTCACACTCTTAAATTATTATTAGAAAAGTCCAGAAATTATAATCTATACTATTATTTGCGAAATGATTTTTCGCGTTCAAACTCTAATATTAAAATTTAAAATGATTAATATCGGTAATATCATTAATTAATTAATATGTTTATTTTTCTACAATTGATCATAAATTAAATATTAAATAAGTATAATAAAAGGGGAATATGGATTTTACGAAAAGGGAAAAAATATTTTCTCATTATCAAAAAGTTAGAAACATGTTTTAAATAAAATAATTTTTGGTTTTAGAGATTGTGAAAGGCTAAGATTCTTATAAACTTTAATCGACCTTAAATAAATACTCACGTTACAAGATTAATGAATCATCATCTATGATGAATTACATAGTATATTATAAAAAATAAATTCATGTTAATAATTTAACATATATATTTTTAACCCTTTTAAACATCAAAAGAAATAATTAGGTTTAAAATAATAAAATTAACCACAAATCTATTGTGATAATAAAATCATAACTATTACCTATTTTCTTTCCAAAATTTTAAAGTTTATTAAATAATAAGATAAGTGTGTATATATATATATATTGAATAAACGAAGAAAATATTATCATCATCTAAATTCACATTTTCTTTTTTAATTTGTATCTAAGTTATCATAAAATATTTTATTTATGAAATGTTTTTCTGCTCCGAAATCTTGTGTTAAAAGTTAATTGGTTAAAATCATCAATACTCTTAAGAATATTTTGTCACTATATAAATAACCACTAAAAAGACATTTTCAAAATACATTATTAATTAAGTGGCAAAAGATTTTTATATCTTTGTTCTCTATATATATAATAAATAATTATTTAAATAATAATAATAATAATAATAATAATAATAAATTATGTTATCGAATTCTAATTTTTCAAATTCAAACTTTTTATAATTTTTTATTTACAATATTTTTTCCAAAACTTTTTGTTTAAAAATCGAAAATTATGTTTGAAACTATTTAAAATATATATATATATATATATTTAAAAAAAAAAAATTTTATTTATATATTTATTACAATCCTAAATTTTACATTCCAAAAACTCTACTCCACCCCTCAACTATAAACCCTCTCAACTATAAACCCTAAATCTAGATTAGTTAATCTTAGGGATATAAATGTTTTTCACCCTTCATTAAAAGTGAGAGTAAAAGTGGTTAGTGTAAACATGAAAAATAGTACTATAAATGTGGTATATGTGGCAATCCCATGAATTATAATAATAAAATTGCCTTTTCTCAACAAAAAAAAATTGCCATCACCTATTTTTCCTTCATAAGAGATTCAAATTTAGAAGATAGTAAGATAAGTATGTGTATATCTATTTATAGAATAAATCAAGAAAATAATATCATTATCTCAGTTAGCTTTTTTTTAAAGTTTTTCTTTAAGTTATCATAAAATTTAATTTTGAATTTATCTTTTATTTCTTTTGTCCTTATTTTGATTTTGTGTTTCCAAAGTTTGTTTAAATTATCATGAAAATAAATAAGATCATTAAAATAACCTATCATACTAATCTTCAAATTTATAATGCATTTATTAATAAATATTTGTAATATAATTATGCATGCATGTGCGGGCGAAATACCTAGTATACTACTATTTATAGAAAAAACTTGATTGATTATCTTTTATTATAAACCAAACACAGTTATAGACAAAAATGTGAGATAACAATTGAACATTTCGAGATATATTAGGTATCAAGATATGTATGTTACGTACTGAGACAATGGCGGAGGCAAGAAATTTTTTTATTGGGGGCATATACATTAAGTGGGCTTAAATATAATAATCTTTTCTAAAAATTTTAGTGGGTTTAAAGTTTAAACAAAAATATGGGGGCAAACTTTCTTTTTTTAATGGGAGCATATAGATTAAAATTCAATAATGTACACTAATTTTCAAAATTTTGTTGAGTTCAGTGGCCCCCATCTTGATGCATGTTGCTCTGTCACTAAACTGAGATTATGAAGTTCGTGGAACCCGTAAAACTTTTGAAGACTAAAAAAAAATCAAAAGTAAATAGATTTCAAGATATTTTAGCATATTTATTTTATCTATTTAAAATAATTTATATTATTTGAGGTTAATATTCATTCTATTAAAATGGGTAAAATTGCATAATCATCCTCTGAATTTTGTTGGACGTAATGTTGTCAAAAAAAAATTTTTTGGACATTAATTTCACAATTATGAATATTATATTGCGGGCCAAAAATGAATATGCATGTGACAATTGTTTCGTTTTGATATTTGGAATTTTGGGCAAGTGTGAAGCCCATTTTGAATAAATACTATCTCTGGCGTTAAAACCACCGGCCCCGGAATAGGCATGCTCCGCCGATGTCTCCGGGCTCAGTTCAGTGCATTCATTTGCGTAACGGGGAATATATTCCTCACATGTTCAAGTAATCAGCAACTTATGAACGGTGCGATTGTCAATACACAGTGTCGTTAAAATTAAATTTGTATTGGTTTTTACTTATCATAATTGATTTTCTTTTGTTTGCCAAAACAGAATCATAATATTATCATATTTAAATAGAACTTTATTTTCTAGTACGAAAATAAAAATCCAAAAGCTAATAAATTTTAGCATAAAAATTTAATCTTGAATACGATCTTTCTTTTTTTTTGGTAAAAAATACGATCTTTCTTTTATTTTGGCAAACTATAGGATCTATTCTTAGAATTCAAGAAACTCAAAACCAAAATTCAACCAAATTATTTTGTGAACTGAATAATCGATTGACCATTGACCAACCTTGCTTTTGACATTCTTAGCTTAAATATTTTTATAATTCGATTTGAATTTTCATAACCTTGCATTGTATTAGTCTTACAACTAGTAAGCTATGTGTTTTGGTGTAGTTTTCAGTAAAAGGCTCCTAACAATACATAAATATAATCGTGAAAAAATGTAAATGTGAAACAGAAGAAAATATTATAGAATAATTGTTGTGAACAAATGTGAATCAACTTTGAAGAAAGATCAAAACAAATTGAGACAAATATCCGTTTAGAGTTTTTTATTATTATGTGAATCAATAATCTTACAAACCCTTAGACCCGTATTTATAGTAGCTTCAAAACCCTATAGAAATACATACTTATCCAGAAAAAAGTAAATTTCCTCAACTGAAAAGGCATACCATACCGCAGGGGCCTATGGCCTCCACACCCCCCCCCCCCCCCCCCCCCCCCCCTCCCCTCCCCCCAGATATCCGACCCGACGAATATTGGGTTTTTACTGATGCACAGAGATTTAAGACATATCAAGATGCAACAATAATTAATCACATCAAGAAGCATATAATAATAACTAGGTTAAGACCCGCGCCTTGCGCGGAATGAATATTATATATAAATTATTTTTAAGTATTATATATTTTTTACATATTATGAAATAATAAATATATATTGAATAATTAAAAATTTAGTAACTATTACATATAATTAAATTGGTACAAATACTTAAATAAATTTTATTAATCCAGACAAACACTTTTTTCTACTTATGTAATTTCTTAATAATTTGTATCTTGTTATAACATAAATTTTATGTAATTTCGTAATCATTTGTATCTTGTTATAACATAAATTTTAAACTATGGATCACAAAATTTCAATGTGAGGTTTTTAACAACTTTAGGGGGTGTTAGTGGGGATGAGATTTATAATGAGTCTAAATCTAGTGTTATTGGTTTATAGATTTTCATATTCTCATTAAAATCTATTGTTATTGGTTTGATGATTCTATAATTCTATACAAAATCATTTATTATTCAAAAAAGTTTAGATTTTAATGATTCTACAAATCTATTAAAGTAAGTGTTATTGGAAATTGAATTCTTATCATTTTAACTCACAAATTAAGATTTTGAGAATACTACATGTTTACCTTGAATTCTTAGAATCATTACATTACTTTATTTTCATAGATTTTCACAATATACAAAATTCTCTACATCTCTTTCCAAATTTAACAAATCTCTATAAAAATCTAAGTCCCCTAACACCCCCTTAGTCATTTATATTCGTTTTTAAAAATTCAAAATACAACATACAGGAAAAAAAATCTAATTTTTTTATTATATAGTTAATGTGGTTGTTTAATTTATTTTAATAAGTTATTTTTTTTAAATGATAGAGAATAGACTAAGTTTTATCAAATCTTTATTATTCAAATCATTAATTGTCATATATACTTTAGCCACATTAGGTAATTCCGTGATTTTTATTTAAGGAAACAATGAAGAACATTTATGATTAATTTATGGTTAGTTTAATAAAAAGCTTATTATATATTTATATGGACCAACATATTTTTCTAATGATTCTAAGAATGATTGTGGTGATGACATGTGGCTACAAAAATATGTTCTAATGCTTCTCTTTTAATATATAGGGGATAGGGCTCATAGCACTACCTCTAGTCTGGACTTTCAAACGAGCCAAACCAAATTAAAAAGAAATTAGAGACAACTAAGAAAGAGCCAAAGCATATAATAATGCAACTACACAAGTCACAACCAAAGCTTTGAACGGCTTTAACATAGCAGTGGCATAAGCGGAAGGAGCAGCCTTCCTGCCCTCTACGGTTGGAGAAGGTGTAGTTCTGAGGGTGTTACCGTCACCACTATCACCGCAACCGTCTGAAGAGGCCGCTGAACCTACGTTCACAGAGAGCTTCATGCGGCCGGCACAGTGGCCGGGGATAGCGCAAATGAAGTAGTGAGAATCAGCTGTCTTGAGAGATATGCTTGTGCTTCGCTACTGTCGGAAGAAATTGAGTTCCCCAATGTGCAACTTTTGTAGTCACTTTCACTCACTTCGTCCACCGTGTGACCCGCACCGAAGTTGAACACTATTATGCAACACAATGTACACATACGTATATTACAACTATAAATATGATTTCTATTGTTTTATTTTCAATGACTATGAAGTTCTAGATCCGAAGGATCGTACATTTCTCTATACTGAGACCTTAACTTTGTAAATTAATTATTTTGTTTCCAACGGAAATAGAAAGGACAACGATGAAGACGTGGAACGCAAGCAATAAAGAGGCCCTAACTTTAGAAATTTTGCAAAAAGGCACGCGTTAACTATTTTTCCACAATGCTATTATTTTAATAACCCGGTCTCGATTTAGATTCGGTTAACCATTGGTTCAGTTTAACCGGTCAAGATTAGCGAAAGAATCCAAATCAACGGTTAAGATTACCTCAAAATAATGAACGGACAGACAGGATGAGCGAACCTCAATGAAAGACGCTTCCAGAGAGATGTGTCTCCATTAAACCCTAGAGAGTGAGTTTAGTCTCGTCCATGCTTCTCTTTCTGATGTTTCGTTCGCTGATAGATTGTTCTCTGTTTGCTGGGTTTAGTGAGTTTGACCTTGGGTTCAATCTTTGTCACCAGGTCACGGTGTAAAGTTTGTATGTTGTTTGTTTTTATGAAAGGCTGCATTTTTATTACTTGTATTTACGACGGAATTGATGGGTCTTCCGCTTGTTTCATCGATTCTGCCTTTTTCTGAAATCAATATCTGTATTTTGGTTTTAATCACTGTAGTGAATTTTCTTTTCTTCCAGGATACACAACATGGCTTTCTTAAGTAAAGTTGGAAGGATATTTAGGCAGACTAGCACCCATGTCACTGCCTCTAACTCAATGCTACAGAGCATCCGTTGCATGTCTTCCTCAAAAATCTTTGTTGGAGGTGACTATAACTCTATCTCGGTTGTGGGAGAAATTAAAGTATTCTCTTTTTTTTTAGTATTGTTTCTCTCTGCTTGTTTGTCTCAGAGTTGTCTAGGTAGGTATCTCCTACAGCACTGATGAGTTTGGCTTGAGAGAAGCTTTTAGCAAATATGGACAAGTTGTTGATGGTAGTTTGCTATCTCTCGCTTTTTAAGTTGATTGTAAAACTCTAGCCTTTCCTTTTTCTTCTGAATGGTTTCTCTTGTTTATACTCACTCGTAGCTAACTGGTTTTTTTTTATCAATTTACAGCCAAAATTTTTGTGGACCGTGAAACTGGTAGATCGAGGGGTTTTGCTTTCGTGACATTTACTTCTAACCTGGAGGCTACTAATGCCATGCAGTTGGATAGACAGGTAACACACAAATGTTCCAGCCTCTTTTAATTCTAAGATGTCATCTGGCCTATTCCTTTGTCATTCATTCATTGTCTTGTTCTGCATATTAATTTGACCTTTTTTCAACTCGGTTGTTTCTGGACAATGCATGTTTCTAGAACAATTAAGTGTTTGTTTTTTTTTTTTGGCCTTTACACATTGGCAACATAGGGGTAGGATTGGTATCATCATGCATCATCTAGCCTGAAATAATAATAATCTTTCGTTAATGAATGGCTGAAACGGAGAGCGATGTCATTCTATTTATAGTTAGTTCTAAAATAAATCACTGTTTTCAGACTGTGTATAGATGATTCAGGCAATGCTTATTTGTGATTCTTCTTTGCTTCGTGTTGTATGTCAATAGGCCATTTATTGTTTTTGTTTTCTGGAACACAGCACCTTCATGGTCGAAGAATTAGGGTGGACTTCGCTACTGAAAGAGGAAGAGGATTTGGAGGAAGGGGGTTCGGTGGTCCAAGTGGTGGTGCTGTTTTTTATGATGATCCTCTACCGTGTGGTTACGTTGACGATTTTTCTGTTTGGTGCCATTGACAATCTGGCCTGGCAGTTTGGTGGTTCAGAGAACGAGAGCTTAATCCCTCCATAATGTTGCAGTTTCAGAATAAACATATGAAAGTTTCTTAATTTTTATGTTTTTAACGTTTGGGGTTTGTTTATCATCTAGAATTCTACCTCTATATAGATTAGGTTATCGCATTTGATTACGCTAAAGACGGTTAGTTTCTCAGCGAAATATCAAGATTCCGCCCCGTGACTCTGATCATGATATTTGGGGTTTGTTTATCATCTTCATAAATAAATAAATAAAAATTGTAATACCTTATAAAAGACTCTTTTTTTTTTCAAAACTGAAGACGACCCAATCTGCTTTGGCTTAGCATATGAACAAGTCTACACCCTACAATGCACAGATGAATGAGTAGCGATGGCATTTTTATGCTAATGCTCAGTTTACAAATTACAAGTATCATGTTCTCTTGAGGGATCCCAGACTGATGATGGTACATGCTACAATGTAACGTGTGAGCATTTTGGTTCAGTTGGAGCAATCACTATCTAATTATTGCAAAGAAAAAAGAAGCGAGAGAGACCGTAGAGCGAGATCTACAGGGAACTTGAGTTTACACAAATCGGCAAGTAATTAGTGAAATTACGATTTTACCCACTAATTTCTCTGATAAATTGTAATTTGAAATTAAAATGTTCGCAACAAATTGGACCTTATCGATTAGCGCGCAAAGTCTATTCACTAAAACCTCATAAGCCCTAAATACTCCTCCTCCTCCTCCTCCTCTCCGAGTATCGAAGTTAAATCCACTCAGAATCCCTTCTCTTTTGGTTTATACGATGGGATACGAATCTGAGAAAAACTCGTTGTAGATTGACTTATCGCATGTGATTACGTTTAGACGGTTAGTTTCTCCGCGAGATTACGTCCGGTGATTATGATGAGAACACTCCGATCATGCTCAGTGGCATTGTATCGGAACCTAAATAGCTCAGAATCGTTGCAGATGCGAAACAGAGGAAAATATCATAGAATAATTAATCACAACAAGAAGCGTATAATAATAATAGGGCTCATAGCACTGCCTCTAGCCTGGATTTTCAAACGAGCCAAACCAAATCAACAAGAAATTAAAAAACAACTAAGAAAGAGCCAAAGCATATAATAATGCAGCTACACAAGTCACAACCAAAGCTTTGAACGGCTTCAACATAGCAGTGGCAGAAGCGGAAGGAGCAGCCTTCCTGCCCTCTACGGTTGGAGAAGGTGTAGTTTTGGGGGTGTTACCATCACCACTGTCACCGCCACCGTCTGAAGAGGCTGCTGCACCTACGTTGACAGAGAGCTTCATGCCGCCGGCACAGTGGCCTGGGATAGCGCAAATGAAGTAGTGAGAACCAGCTGTCTTGAGAGCTATGCTTGTGGTTCCGCTACTGTCGGAAGAAATTGAGTTCCCCAATGTGCAACTTTTGTAGTCACTTTCACTCACTTCGTCCACCGTGTGACCCGCACCGTAGTTGAACACTATTATGCGACACAATGTACACATACATATATATTACAACTATAAATATGTTTTCTATTGTTTTATTTTGAATGACTGAAGATCGTACATTTCTCTTCTTTTTTTTATAATTGATCCTAAAAATTTCTAAGCAGGATCCGTGTTTTCTTACCATTTAACGCGTTCTGGATGGCAAAGAGGATTCAAACCTATGAAAGTATTCATAGCTGTGAGCTTTTTACAATTAGGCCAAGACTACTTGGTGGTTCATTTCTCTATAGTGAGACTTTAACTATGTAAATTAATTATTTTGTTAAAGAAAGACTTCTTCCAACGGATATCGAACATGTGACTTTTTAAATTTCTATTAGGTGATCCAAAAGTTTAAAATAGTAGGCCAACTCTTCGTTGTTATTTTTGTTTTCGTTTGCAAGGTACACTTTTCTAAATGAAACACGATTTAAGTGTTTTCATCAAACTAGTTTTTCTTTATTAATTATAAATGCAAACATTAAGAAACAAAAATATTGGTTATCCTCTTAGTGAGATAATTTCACATGTAAATCAAATGCATATATTAGCATTCTACATGCATATATACGAGAGGCTCTATAAACTATACATACCGATTGTATCGCCAATGGCATAAGGTTTTCCAGTAGCCAAGGAGCTATAGTCCTTCCCAAGCGACCATTCGACAGAATGAGTGGCTGAGGAGGCAGGTGCAACGACAGTGAAGAAGATGATGGCAATGCAACCAACGAGTGTACTCAAGTTTGCCATCTTTTTGTATGAGTGTAACAGTATCTTTAATTGAAAACTGATGTGACTAAGGAAAATCCTTGTGAGTTATAAGCAAATTTATAGAGAGAATGGAACCAAAAGGGTATGTTGGAGTTAGTAAAGCATTAGGTCCACTTACCCTCCAACAAATGTTTTCATCATTTTAGTTTTGAAATTATTTTTCATATTTTGGAATAAAGACTTGTTCCTCCTCTCCTCTATAGCTTTAAACATATTCAACAAAGGAAATGATGCTAGACCCCAAGAATATGGGTCATGGGGTTCGGTGACAGATCATAAAGTCACATTTAAGGGTTCTTTGTAAAAAGATGAATGATGATGCAAACTAAAGTAGTCACGATGTGTCATCAAAAATTCAAAATCCCTTAATGATTCAATACAATCGACCAAACCAAAAGAAGCTGAACTAACTTTTCTTACGAGCAATCACTGAGGCTTTGCAACAACTGAAATCGAGTATGTGACGTTAATTATTTTCTTTAAATATTTTTCAGTGATAGTGGATATGTGACTCATTATGTCTTACGAGTTCTAGACCTCGAAAGCTTGCTCTACTACAGGCCTAAAGCTGATTCCTTAAAACATTGTCCTAAATTTTAACACATTTTGATTCACCCTATCATTATATAATATTTAAATATAAATATTTTTTTTTAATTTGATCGATTATGTAAATTGATTTTTTTCTTCAAACCTCAAAAACCGCAAAAACTTAATTTTGTTTGGTTATGCAAAATAAAGTTTTTTCGCCAAAAACAAAAGAATCAAGTTTTCCCATCAAAACCGCAAAATTGAGTTTTTCCACCAAAAAAAAAAGAGTTTTCCCGTCAAAACGCGAAATTAAGTTCCTAGCCAAAAACGCAAAACCGAGTTTTTTTAACAAAACCAAAAATCAAGTTTTCACGTCAAAACCGCAAAATCAAGTTTTCCCGTCAAAACCACAAAATCAAGTTTTCTCACCGAAACAACAAAATTGAGTTTTTCCGCCCAAACCAAAAAAATAAGTTTTCCCATCAAAACCGCAAATCCAGTTTTGCCTGCCACAACCACAAAATCGAATTCTCACCTAAGCCAAAAAATCAAGTTTTTCCACCAAAACCAAAAAATGAGTTTTCTCGCCAAAACCAAAAAATCGAAGTCTTACTGTTTTGGTGGAAAAAATCAATTGTGCAGTTTTGGAGAGAAATTTTGATTTTGCGGTTTCTGCTGTAAACTCAACATTTGATTTTAGTGGGAAAACTCAACATTTGGTTTTAGCGGAAAAATTCGGTTGTTGCGATTTTGGCGAAAAAAACTCGATTTTTGCGGGTTTGGCGGGAAAACTCAATTTTTGCAGTTTGGGCGGGAAAACGAGTTTTTAGTTTTTAGCGAGAAAACTTGATTTTCTGTTTCGGTGAGAACTTGATTTTGCGGTTTTGGCGTGAAAATTTGATTTTTATATTTTATCGGAAAAGTCGACTTTCAGTTTTAGCGAGAAAATTTGACTTTTAATTTTGGCAGAAAAACTCAATTTTTAGTTTTGGCGGGAAAATTGATTTTTTTTATTCTAGCAGAAAAACTCGAATTTTGTTTTTTTGCGTGAAACACGATTTTTATGTATTTAGCGGGAGACTTGATTTTTGTGGTTTCGTCTTAAAACCTCCATTTTTTTTTGATTTTTGCGGGAAACTCGATTTTTGCGATTTTAGCAGAAAACTTGATTTTTGTAGTTTTGTTAGAAAAACTAGATATTTTGTTTTTTAACTTTTTTTTTCTGCGGGAAAATCGATTTTTGTGATTTTGGCAGGAAACTTAATTTTTGTAATTTTATCGAAAAAACTTAATTTTGCTGTTTTGGTGGAAAGCCCCGGTTATGATGGTCAAAAGTCGGAAGAGAGCAACGAGTGATGATCATATCATATCTTAGGTTTTTTTATTTCATGCTTAGAAGTTAAAGATAAAAATGAATAAAATAGATTTTTCTATTTAAATGAGATAAACCGAGTACCAGTCATAACCCTTGGTTAAAACAAGGTTAAAATAGGGCTGAGCTAAAATAGGATTAGGTTTATATTAAACAATTGCGGGTTAGGCCCTAGCCTGAATTTAACATCCCTGACTACAGCTGATTTCTAAAAACTTTGTGTACCTAAAATTTAATTAGTATGACAAAAAAACAAAGGAGGTTTTTCTTTTCAAAATCAATTAGATTATGATCCGCGTTTTAATAGTGTGAGATATTTAATGATAAATTTTTTTATTAAAAATGTTACAAATATTTTTTTTTATTTGTATAAACTTTGTCTATTTAAAAAATAATAATTTAAACCCGATCCAACCCAGCGGTCTAATTAGTAAACCTGGTGATCCGATATGGAACCTAGTTTGAATTTTAGGAAATATTTTTTATTTAAAAATCCAATAATTCTGTAAAAGAAAACACTAAAATTTGAGGCTAAGCAGTTGTACCGATGGGTAACTGATATGAAACTCAATATTGTAATAATTGTATATTCATATGAATATAATTATATAAAATAAAATAGTATAATTGGTTATGTTTTATTTTAAAAGATTAAAAATTGAAATGAGGTATAATTAATCTTTTTAATTTTTCTAACATTGATTAATGCTTATTTTAATATGTTATAATAAAAATGATCAAAATTTTTGGTTCAGTTTATTTTGTATTTGATAATTATTTTATATGTCTCATAGAATAACCCACAAAACTTTTAACCGTAAAAACATCAAGCAAAATTTGTAATAATATAATCAAATATTATAAATATTCTAATGTAATCTATTTTAAATAGAAATATTCCACCTATTTAAAAACACATCCTATCGTAGTATACAATTTTTTTATTCACTATGGTAACAAAATATTTCTTTGGAAAGTATATAGGAGTTATATATGTATACTACGTACGTGTAAATATAAATTTGGCAGGAATCAAACATTAATTATTTTGGTCAAAAATAATTAATGTTGTCACATAAATATAGGAATGACATTCCCATGTAAATATCTATAAAAACTAAGGGCATGACCCTTTCTCCTGATTGAGCTTGTGTAGGTAGATGTTGTCTGATAGGACCGATAGTAGTACACTGTGTGGGACGAAGTAAAGACCTTTCACCTATTAATAGAGAGTCTCCTTTAATAGTATAAACTTGGTTAAGATATGCACTTTACGCGAAATAAATATTATATATATAAATTATTTTATGTAATACATATTTTTTATATATTATAAAATAATAAATAGATATTGAATAATTATAAAGTCAGTAACTATTACGTATATAATTAAATTAGTGCAAACATATAAATAAATTTTATTAATCCAAACAATATTTTTTTCTATTTAATATGGTATATAATTAAATATAAATGATATTAACACATATATAGTATATTTTTTTATTAATATTTTTTTCTACTCATATAACTTTTTTATGATTTTTATCTTTTATAGCAAAAACTTTAAATTACTGATAAAATATATCACTGGGATTAATAATTTTAGTAATTTAATTAATTTATAAAAACAAAGTTGTCAATATTTGTTCAAAGCTTTTAATTATCAAAAAAATTGTTCAAAGTAAATTTCTAAATTAAAATATTTTTATGTGGTGTATAGTTTAATTTAAAATGATATATATATATATATATATCTTTTAATGTTAATACTTATTAAATGAAACTTTCGACTTATATGATTTTGTAATCATTTTTATCTTTCATAACAAAATATTTTAATCTTGGATCACAAAATTTGAATGTGAGACTTTTAACAGTTTTAGTAATTTATAGACGTTTTAAATAAATAAGAATACAACATATAAAGAAAAATCTAAATTTTATTATATGGGTGTTTAATTTATTTTAATAGTTTAAAATTAAAAAAAATATGATAGAAGATACACTAATTTTTATCAAATTTTTATTATTCAAAATCATTAATTGTCATATATACTTTAGCCACATTAGACAATTGAGTAATTTTTATTTTAGAAAAAATAACATTAATAATGAATGTATGGTTAGTTTAATAAAAAACTTATCATAAATTTAGATGGCACATGACTATCAAAAAATGGTATGATGTTTCTCAATTAATATATAAAACGATTCTATGCAAAATGTATACTTTTCTTTGAAAAATGTTAAACAATGCATTAGTCATACTAAATTTAATATCTAAGTTACTAAAAGGTGGTGGTTTGTTTGAAAAATGAAATTAATCTCACCGAAAGCTGCAAAACAAAACTTGGATATGATATGATAGTGACCCTGCAACTAATTCCACTGGGCATGGGACTGCCCACATAAAAGCAATATATCAACCATACCATGATTCATGATTTTTCCTAGGCTTTTGCAAGAAACCTCAAATTTTTCTTCTTCTTCATACTATGGACCTGCTTTTATTTTATTTTCTTTTCGTTTCTGAAACCAGACTGTAGTAGACTACGTGCCTGTTTTACTGTGGAATTGGGTATAGTGTCGGCCCATGAAACTTGTTTAAAAAATTGTTAAGATTCTTGAAAAGAAAAGAGATTTCATTACACAGGAAATATATCACAGCAACACAAAATGTATATTCGAAAACCAAACTATTAATATTTACTGCAGCAAGCCAATTCTTGGTAAAACATTAGTTTTGGTAGAACGATCTTTGTAAAACGAGTTATACATATTGCAAATGAGAGTGAAAAGTTATAATCTACTATTTACGCATGTCTATTTTGGTAGTGAAGTTCGAATTATAACAAAGCAACGATACTATTTGTCCTGGTCTGATTTCAATATTTTTTCTTCTCAATAGAAAAAAACACTTAAGGTTTAATTTATATCATATTTTAGTTTGTGTTTGTTACATGCTATATATATCACGTTGTGCCACTGCAAATGTGTGATATTAAAATCAGATAATTTTCAAGAAATTACTAAACTACCAGATGATAATCCGCGCGCATGCGAGGATTGAGTTTTTATAATAATGTTTATTTATTAAATAATTTTAAATTTTTGCAACATTAAAATCATTATCGATTATAAAATGATGAATACAAATGTTGGTCTGCTAAATATATCATCGTTTAATTATTTTTAAGATTTCATATGCACAAAAAGAAATTAAGTTTTGCAGTTGACACAAATCACCAAAATAAAATAGGCAACATCGATTGTATAATGACGAAAGGGAATTAAGTTTTCTGCTCTCGATTTGTTTACTATTGACTCTCCATAAGTGATTTTATTTTCTGCCTCTATAAAATTATGATTTCGTTCTCGTCTTTGTTTCATTGATATGAGTTAAATTTCTTTTTTAACTTCTTCTATGAATTCGGCGAATTACATAAGTGTCAATTTAAAAAATAGACATCTCTAAAAATTAGTTTCACTCCAGATACATATCTAAGAATCAAAATTTGAAAAAAAAATCACCGCCAAACTATATTAACATATTAGTCTTCAAATCTAATATATCAAGCTGTTATAGAATATAAGTGCATACTCGAAATATTAATGTCCGTCTAGTATATATTCACCAGTTCGTTCTAAAAATCATCTAATTCTAGAACAACAAAACAAATTACTTATTTCACCGGTTCTGATAATAATCATTAATTGTCATATATATGTTAAGCATATTAGGTAATTCTGTAGTTTTTATTTAAGGAAAGAAACAATATTCTTTTATATACTACTAATTAATTTGATAGTTAGTTTAATAAAAGCATATAATATGTTTATATGGACCAACTTATTTGTCTAACAATTCTAAGAATCATTCTCGTAATGTCATGTGGGTACGAAAACATGTTCTAATGTTCCTTGATTAATGTATAGGGGATATATTTATATATTATAGTCTGCCGAAGGCCAACAAAGGATAAACATTACTTAAGTCTTCAAAAGCCAAAGAGTCAAAAGCTCAAAGGTAATATATGGCTTTCATGACTAAGACTCACCACCAATTAAACAATTAGAAGATGCTTCACCTTGTCACAGAACAAGTCAATACCTAAGATGAGAAGACATTTTCATCTTCCTTTCTCTTGAATGTGAAAGAAACACCAAAGATAAAATCAAACCATCTTCTACGTTGTCAAAAACCTAAAATTTCTATGAACATTTCAGTTCTCACATGCCCTTGCAAATTCTCTTGATCTTAGTTCCTTGTACCCCAAGAAACAATACCATTTTTCTTTAATGGCCAAGAGAAAACATAGAAAGCTCTTCCCAATATTAGCATCAGAGACAAACAAAACATTTGATTGCTCAATAGGAATCTGTGACCCGGTTTGCCCTTATAACTGCTATCAAGAACCTGATTACTACACCATATCTCCACAGCTACCTCCATGGTCATCTCCACAGACGATCAGACCACAATCTCCATCAATCTCAGCCGTGTATCAACCATCTCAAGACTCTTCATCATCCTTAGGCGCCATAACCATCATCGCCGTCACCGGTGCGGTCTTAGCCATCCTTCTCACAGGATTCTTTCTTGTAGCCAAATACGTTACAAAGAGCGTTAACAGAGTCAACCTCGAAAGTTATCAGTCCCAGAGAGACGGCCACGACGGTGCAATAGATGAAGAGTTTCAAGACACGGAGCAAGTAGATCATCCGATCTGGTTGATCAGGACAACAGGTCTGCAACAATCGATCATAAACTCGATCACGATCTGTAGTTACAAGAGAGGAGATGGGTTGATAGAGAGAACAGATTGTCCTGTCTGTTTAAACGAGTTTGAAGAAGACGAGAGTCTTAGGTTGTTGCCAAAATGCAACCATGCGTTTCACATCTCTTGTATTGACACGTGGCTTAGGTCTCATACAAACTGTCCTTTGTGTCGAGCTGGTATAGCTATCAGTACTCCACGGTGTTCTGGTCCTGTTGATGTACCTCCCGGAGGATCAGGATCTCGTGTGGTTGATGATGATCGTGGAGAGGTCGAGAATGATGAATCTGGTTCTAAAGAGACGTTGAGTTCAAGTAACACAGATCAGAGTTCAGATGTAAGGATTGAAATTGGAGCTGTAAACGAGGTTAACGACGGTGGTGGGTTCGAAACAGAGGCGGATGAGCAAGTTAGGGTTTTGGGGGAGTGTATGGATTTAAACGTGGGAGACGAAGCAAGCTGCTCCGAAGAAAACAATGGCCTCAATGTGGAGCCAAACGGAGAAGAAACAGAAGATACAGAGAAGAGTCAGGCAGGCATGTCGATGAAGACAGCAGGAAGCTCATGCTTCAGTACAAACAAGAGTTCGGTTTTTCCAGTGTAGGAAAGTCTATAATACCAAACCATTTTTCGAATACATGAAGAAGAGAACATAAACAAGAATGCACAAGTGTATATGTAAATCCATATAAAAAAGGCAAATAAACACTCATTTTCGTTTTCTTTTCCTCTCTTGTGCTCGTGTTTAATATTTGCTACATACGTATATTGTTGAATTTAACAACGATATAATATGATTTTGCAATGTTAACATGGCTAGTTTGAAAATCTAAATAACATACCTGCAAAACTGGAAACCAAACGAAAGTGTTCCGGGTTGAATCAACCCCACTATACTAATCTTTGTGGCTACGTAGATGTGAGACAATGTTTTAAATCTAATTTGAATATTCAGAACTTGAATTACTCTTGCCTTTGAAAATTGATCTTTACATAGATTGGGATACTTCACACTAATAAAAAGGGTAAATGATACTTCACATATTTTAGTTTCTGTTTAGTAAAAAGTCTTAAAATTGATAGTTTCTTACCAAAGTTTCTATATATACAAAATATCTAATATTTAATATAATTTTAAATATAAACATAAACTATATTAATATTTTATCAATAAATTAATTTATAGAACCAAATAAATATTTGGTACGAGTTTCAAAATTTTCGGATATCTCAAACAAATATTAATATGGCTTTTTGTGGGTATACACAGTCTAATTATTCTAATAATTAACCGGAGCTTCTAGCTCTAGTGGTAAAAGACTTACAGCTGTGAGTACCGCCACCTGGGTTCGAATCCCGGCCACTGGAGAATTAACATTTCGACATCGCCAGGGACAGAGGACCGACATGTGGCAACACGTGACTAGTCTGGATCACTTCTGTGGGGCCAGGATACCTCTGTATAATTCAAAAAAAAAATTATTCTAATAATAATAATTCTGTGACATATCCTTTTTATATTAATAAAATAAAATAGTAAAAGTGTTATAAAAAATCAAATAGTAAAATGCAAGAGTGTTAAAATGAATTAACTCGCTCAACAAAGCTCAACTCATAGTGAACTTGGATCTTTCATGAGCTAAATCAGTTCAGTTCTTTTATTATATGAGTTTTAATACGAAAACATTAACTTAGATCATCTAGATCATGAATTAGACGAGCTAACTTGTGATCTAATATAAAAAATAAAAAAATTATTATAAAATAAAATGTTAAAATAAGTTCTATAATATTATTCAAAATTCAAAATTTAAATATTAAAAATTAAAACATTAATATTAAATACTATATAAACATAACACCTAAAAAATTAATTAAATTAAAGCTAAACCAATGATCTAAAATCATATTCCTCGTGAGAGTCTTGAGATGATTCATCTTCAAAGTTTTCATCTTTCTAAATCATAAAATTACAACAAACATTTATAAATATTTCATGTTAAGATAATAATAAAATATAAATAGATAATTTGAGATATGAGATGATGAGTGATTTAAATATTTTTACATTTTCTATATATATTTTAAATAATTGGTTTTACATTTTAATTTTAGAAGATAAATATTATTAATATATAAATTATCCTTTTTACATATGAAAAGTAGAAGTTATCCAATATATATATATATACATTATATATATATATATATATATATATATATATATATATATATATATAATTTTAAGTATGTTGTCCAAAAAACAAGTATAAAAATGATCATTTTTATGAAATGACACATGTTTATTAAAAATTGTTTGTATAACTCCTGATCTAGTTTAAACTCGTTCATTTAAACTTATTTATTAAATGAGCGTAGAAATAAAACTTGTGCTCATAAAAATTGAGTTGAGCCTGAGATATAATTCATTTTAACAACCCTTAGTAAAATGTAAAGGGTCCACGACTTCGAAATTTTGAATACATAAAGCTGTCTCTCACTAGAATCTAGTCGAATAAAGCCCAATTCTACAGATGTCTCTCAGCTCGTTGATGTGCTTTAGAAACTGTGAGCAGTGGCGGACGTAGGTGAGGAGGTGCCCCCATCTATTTTTTTATTTTTCTTCAGTAATCTATATTATTAAAGTTGAAGTACACATTGAGATTGTTTGGTAATATGGATAGTAGTTAAAAAAATAGTATTGTTTGGAAACATGGATAGTAGTAAGTTAGGAAAAAAATAATAGGCTTATGCTACTAAAAATTGGAAGTACATTACATTATATTAAAAAGTAATGAGTCTATGTTATTTGATATATAATATATTCAAATCAAAATAGTAATTTAAAATTGATTTATATCAAAAATTAATTCAAATATATATATATATATATATATGTATATATATATATATATATATTCAAAATTTGATTTTTACTAACATATTTTCTAATAACTATTATAAAAATATTTTCAATATATATAAGAAAAATACAATACAAAGCCCAATTTCAAACACCAACTTAAATTATGGTTTTTATATTTCACATTAAATTTTAAAATATAATATATGTGATTATTTATATGATTGTACATATAAAATATTATTAATTATAAGAAAACTTATTTGATGGTACGTATAAAATACGATTAATTATATGATAACACATATTTTGTAACTTATGATGACACATATAGGATATATATATATATATATATATAATAGTGATTAGGGGTGGGCGTTCGGGTTCATTTTCGGGTCTTTTTGTGATTTCGTGTTCAGTTCAGATCTTTGAGGATTTGGTTCGGATTTGGATAACCAATTTAAATAGGTTTGGTTTAAATATTTGGATAAAGAATTAATAATTATTTAAGTATTTTTGGAGTTTTGAGTATATCTTAACTATTTAAGATATTTATGTTTGATTATTTGTATATATTTTCAAGCATTTAAGCGAACTTAAAAGTTTACATCATATATATAAGTATTTAAACGAACTTAGAAGTTTACATCATATTTTCAAGCATTTAAGCGAACTTAAAAGTTTACATCATATATTTAAGTATTTACGTTTGATTATTTGTATATATTTACATCATATATATTCTGGATATTTTTATATATATTAAATCTAAAAATAATTAATATATAAGTATATAAATCTATTTTGGATACCCAAAATATTTCGGTTCGGATCGGATAGATTTCAGTTCTTCAAATACCAAAATTTTGAATAATTAGGATATTTAATCAATTCTGGTTCAGATTTAGTACTACTTATTCGGATTGTGATCGGTTCAATTCTTCGAATTCGAGTTTTTTGATCAATCCTAAATAGTGACAAAAAAATCAAATAGCATCATATTTTTTTAAAAAATACACCCGCACGGGCGTGCGGGTCAAAATCTAGTTACTATTATGTTAAAAACTGCTTCCTAATCCTACACTTAGATATAATGAAACAAAATGGTGTGCCCCCATCTAAAAATGATTCTGCATCCGCCCCTGACTGTGAGCGGACTGAATTGTTGCATTGCGATTCGATTCTAGTAATGTAGTCCACCAATGAAGCGTGAGAGAATCTGCTCTTCTGTCTCGATAAGTGTAGTACGAGCCACCATATGAAAAAAAAAATTGTTGCATTCTGTCCACTGTTCTTTCTTTCTGGCGCAAGGATTGGAGTATGTTGTGAAGTATTTGTTCGTAATTGTAAGGGAGGAAAGCTCGTAGCATATGTTTCCTTAAACGTTCGCCAGTGTCAATTTCCATCTCTCCGACGTGATTCTTTAACCTGTTGCCACCATGTCATAGCTCTGTTCTTAAAGCGTGATGCGATTAAAGGAACACATTGATATCCCGGAATACTTTCGAATTCCAATATTTCGTCAATTGGGCTTAGCCAATCCAAAAACTCCTTTCTGCTCAAATTATCGGAGAACTCAGGAATCTCAACTTGAAATCCCGAATCCCATCGTTTATCCTCAGCCTGAATTTCGCGTCTATTGAGTTGATCAGCGGGAGGGGCGACACAGTGTCTACTATGGAGGTCTTACAGGTTGTCATTTGCGAATAGGTTCTTAGCCAGGCCATCATCCGACTGATTGTCGTGACGAGGTTGATTGGCTGCCTGAACCGGTTGATGTTGGTGATGTCGTTGCAGCACGGTTATAAAGGCTGTTTCAGTGGCATGAAGAAGAGTTTCGTGTAGACCCATTGCAAAGTTATCAAGGGTATTACGAAGTTCTTCGAGTTGTTATATATTCGGGGGTTTGTTTCCATGGAGGCATATTGTGTAGCAGAGAGATGAAGATCGAGTATGACTTGATAGGAATAAAAAACATGTAGTCTCTAGATGTAGCGTAAGCTACGTATAGCGCAAGAAACCTATTAATTCTGAGAATACTTAGGAAACGTGTTTTCTTGAGATCGTTGAGAGTCGAGGTTCTATCCGAGAATAAGGCTAGAGTTATAAAAACTCTTATTAATAATTCGAAGTAAAAGATGTACTTTACAAAGCCAAAGTATCAACGTGTATATAACTAAGCATAAACAACACTAAAGCCTTGTCCATAAAGGAATATAAGATATCCTTATCGACATGTAAAAAAGAAATAGAACCATATCACGTATCTAAACTTAAGATAATAACTAGATTTTGACCCGCGCTTGGAAAGCACAGGTTTTTTGGATTATATTATAATACAAAGTCTTATTATATCGAAAAATATAATTTTTAACAGTTATATAATCTATGAATTAGTTTATTTGATATTTTATATGTACATTTTTACGTAAGTTTTTTTAGGCATGAGAATTATATTCGGATCAAAAAACACAAACCGAACCGATCCAGAAATAGGTTTAGTTCAGGTCCAGAGAAGATAACCTATTGGGGTTTTTTTTGGACCCGCATGTCTTTGTTTGAGTCTGAGTCCTACCCTAGACCCGATTATAAATATGTTATGTTTATTTGGTATATTTGGATATTTTGAATATGTTTCCGGCATTATGAATATTTTTGTAGGTTTTTGGTTTACGATTATAGTTTTTGATTTCAGGTAAATTTTCAAATTAAATTTTTTTTGGGTATTTGGATAAAATTTTAGGTATTTTCAATTCAGTGTCAGATTTTGAATAAGATTTTGAATTTTTAGGTATTTGAATTTTTTGGGTATTTGTTTGGAGTTTCAAGTACATTTCGTGTTTCAAATATTTTTCAGATTTTTTAGATATTTCGAATCTTTTTAGAATCCTAAATATCCGAACAGATGTGGACCCATTACGTCCATATCGGGTCCAACAACCTTTTGATATAGATTTTTATCGTTATTGTACAAAAACATGGTTGATGAAATATTTTTTAGAAAACTCGTTTTTAAATATGAAAATATCTATCAAACTATAGACGATTGAAAGTTTAGTATATAATATGAGATTTTAGTTGGAAAATTTATATATGATATGATTACGTTATTATAAAGGAAAAATGAAGTTAAAATATACACATATATGTCGTGTAACTTCTCTTGATTTAAATTCTATATTATATGATAAAAGTGATAATATAAAACATTAGTTTCAATGCTATTATGATTAAAAGTCAAAATGGTAAACATAATAATAGTAATGATTAATATTTATGAGTGGTATTTGAATAAATAAAGAAATTAAATAAATTATTGTTAGAGAATTATATGGTAATATATTGTTAGTCTAAGTTTAAATTAAGACAAAAAAAATAATGAGTTAAATAAAAGAGTCCAAACAACTTTGTTGAGTAGATTTTTTAAGATTCCTTCCGTTTTAATAGTATTGATTAAAAAAAAAAAAAACCGAAGCCATAAACGGAAGGGGATGTATGCTGCATCAAACACCCAATCTCTTCTACCTTGTTTGGCCACTGGTGTTGAGACTTTTTTCATTTCAATCTTAAAGTCTTTTTTTCCGATAAGATCATAGAGATTAGTTAATCGTGCGGAAATAGATACATTTTCAATCACATCCAAACAAATATTTACTCAAGTAAAAGTTGGTGATTCAAAATCTCAATCATGAAGATGATTCTAATTAAACACAACACTCAGGTATATAATAGAGAATAAATTTTTATTTTGTATAATCAAATAGGTAGGTTTTACTTTATTACTATTTATGGCTTTTGCTTTTCAACTCCGAAAGTGAAAAACATAGATTCTAAAGATATTTGATAGGTCTTCGTGATACGACAATCATCATCATCTTGTTCCATGAATCCACACCTACTATAAATTCTGCGCATGTACGTTTTAGAAAATAATTTGTTCCACAAAAAAATATTATTTGAAGATTGATGGGGAAAGAGAGTCAGGAATAATAACACAATAATTCAAGATCTTAAGTTTCTTCTTTTCTGTTTAATCATTTTCTTAAGCACAAACTGTGGAAAAACACTTCGAACTATCTATAACCATTAGTAAAAAAAAATATCTATAACAGTATAAGTATAACATGTATGATGCAATCGCATTTCAATCTATAGAAAAGTGCCATACAATTTTTCATCTAATAAATAAAGCATTTATCTTTAATTTTAACATCATGTATATTAGTAACAAAATGAAAAACGAAGTCATTTCAATAATGGGATAAACAAAAGGAAATGACAGACGAAGCACCGTCATACGTTTAAAAGTGAAGCAATAAAAAATACAAAGACCAATCGAAAGTTATTTATTTTTATTTATTTTAATATGAAAAGGATATTAAAAGATAACACATGAAAAATTAGAGGTCCTCTAGATGTGTCATAACTAAAATCCAACTATATTAGCTCAAGAAGACTCTTCTTCGATCCTCCTTAGGATTTGATTCATGCCTGCTGCAATATCTTCCACTGTATTCAATTGGCTCCCTTCTTCAACCTGAATCAACCCAATCTTTAATCAAAAAGAATAAAATAAATTCTTAAATATAAGTTACATGAAAAGGGGTTAGCAAAAAAAAAAAAAAAAAGGGTTGATTCATCAAGAAAAACCAAGTAACAAATGATAAAAGAAATGTATATCTTTTTGGGGTGCAAATGTATATTATTTCGAGGAAGAAGCTTATGAATGTGTCCTAAAACGAGTGGTGTCACTTCGTTCTGCCGTGTACCACAGTTCTGTGACCACCAGAACTTCCACAATACACATAACACACATACACACATGTGTAGGCATATGTCATCTTTTTAGTCCCTGATTCTTACGAGAATCATTACCTTTTTTTTTTAGTTGAATAAATACGCTGATTTTGAAACCCTCCCCCCCACCCCCCCTCAATAATTGGGACCAGCCGTAAACCAAGTAAAAGAAAAGGAAGAACGATTTAAATTGTTCTTCAAAACATTTTGGCCCAGAAAATTAATTCACAAGTACATTATTAGGAGACAAACTAAATGTGTGACAAAAAGACACATTAAATGAATAAAGCATTTGTCATGAGAGAAAGAATCAGTGAATCATTGACCCAAAACTAACTATCAGAACAGTGATTATATTAGTGCTCCACTAAGACCGCTTTAATTTGGATAATACCACTTTAATTTGAACTTGCAACACAATGTTATGAAGCTATAAATATGAGAAAAAAAATGTACCTTTAGGCTGATGGAATAGAGGACAGAGTCGTCACAAGTGGTGACATTGAGATGAAGAACAGTAAGCTTCAGGTTCTGTATCGATGCCGCCAGTTTAAGAAGTTGTTTGGGTCTCTTCTTGGCGAGTATCTTCACACTCGCATGGCTCTCCACCATCGTCACCTCTATCTCCGCCATCCCTTCAGCCACAGACGATGAAGAAGGTCGGCTCGAGTATTGAGGAAAAGCAAAGAACTCTGAGAACTGTCCCAACGAGCTGGCGGCAATAGTGTTGATCTGGTCGGCGGCGGGGGAAGCGGATTCGGTGTCTACTGGGACGGTGGTACTCTTTAACGGAGGCTCAATTGATTGTAAATGATGCTCAAGCTCCTTTAAGTAGTTAATGGCTCCGCCTACTATTGACGCTTGATCTCCCTTTAACCACCACAAACCATAGGTTAAGCCCATAGAAATTGGAAAAGGTTTTTTATAAAACAATCGAACTTTTATATTTAGTACATTGTTTTAATATTAAAGTATTCACAGTTTTATATGATGTCGATAGTCCTTTTTTAGCGCAATGACGTTCAAGACTTTATTTGTTCTCCCACAATCCCACTACCCATAGTTTCCATCTATAGAGACATTAGCTTATACTATGAAAACAATAACGTCATTCATTCGTTATATCAATTTTTTTGTCAACATTCATTCGTCATTTTTATCAAACTTATGTTTAAACATTTACACATATAGTGTAATATATATTTGTCCTAATGAAACTAGAAAGTCTAGAACATAGGCTTTGTCTTTATTTTTTCACGCGTTAAAATAAGACTTCACGCGCTCAAACGCACATATACATATATAGCTGTTGTATGTAGAGACTAACCCTTTGAGCGTAAGAAGGTGGCATGAGAGAACGGAGAACGGCGAGGTAATCGTTCATTTGTTTCCGGCGATTTCTCTCTACGGCGATGTGAGTCATCCTCTGGTTCTCGATCTCTTCCTTGTTCTTGCTACTCTTTGTCCTCCTCCTCCTCTTCCTCCTCCCCCCTCCAGCCGCCACATCCGATGGTGGAGGTTCGTCCAAGGCAGATCCATAAAGATGGTCGTCTCGTGGCCATCGAAGATCCTCCTCCTGATCGTTGTAGTTATAGTCATCATTGGTAAAAGTATCTACGCTTTTACCGTTATAATTAATTCTCGGAAGCCCTTGTCTTTGTTCTTGCCCTAGCTTAATGTTGTTCTTGGTGTCTAGTGGATCTTGATTGTCTTCTTGTTGAAAGTAGAAGTCGTGAAACTGAATATCTTTGCAAGATATTAAGGAGAATGGATCTTGTGGGTAGACAACAGCCTCTAAGGCCATAATTAGCTACAAAGTTCGTCGAAAAATAAAATATACTCTCAGAAAAATATGAAAAGGGTCCGAGCCAGAGAGAGAGAGAGAGAGGGAGAGAAAAAAAAGACAGAAAGTGTTTGTCTTTCTCTTTTTGTCTTGAGGGAGACAGTGCAAAAGGCAAATCAAACATGTATAAAACCTCTAGGTTTACAAAATAAAAAAACAATATAAAATATTTTGTTTAAAATAACCAAGTAAAATTGAATAAGAAATGAAACAAGAAGGTCAGAGAAAGTTGTGGTTTTGATCTATGGATGAGTGGAGAAGCTTGGGAGCTTATAAAGCTTATATGTTTTTTTTTAACAACAGAAGATGTCCCGAAGAAAATCTAAAACAGTTGGGTTATGAAAAGTAGAAGATATATAGAGAGACGTTGAATGGTTTCTTCTGCACGTGAGACTATAGACCGGTCCACAGAACCAGAGAAAAGATTCTGTGTGTTTCATGCAGGCTTTGGGGTTCGTCTAGTTACACTCATGTTCGAGGAGAGATAAATATAATATGTTGAATTCTCAACTTTATACGTTGCCATAAATTAATGTTTTCCGTATATCCTGGGAATCGATATTATCAAATGAAGCTTGAACTAAAATTTGAAGATGTTTGAGATGATATTAATTATTTGGTACATCACCTTGTAGGTGTTCAATAATATTTTGCTTATATATATGGTGCGTCGTAATGCGTATAGATAGAGAGATATTAAGCTTGACGTCAAAGATTTTTCTTTGTTTCTATGTATCCGCGTACGTCAAGGCTTTATAAATTGGAAATCAAAGGCTCTTTTTTATTGATATCTGGTTAAACTAAGTTTTGATTGATATAAATGTTAAGGTATC
The DNA here is from genome assembly GCF_020379485.1 of Brassica napus. NCBI lineage: Eukaryota > Viridiplantae > Streptophyta > Magnoliopsida > Brassicales > Brassicaceae > Brassica > Brassica napus. The sequence goes on along the minus strand of NC_063435.1, from coordinate 11,294,974 downwards.
AGATTCGATTTTGATCTTGATCAGATTACCTTAGAGTTCAATTGATTAACCGTTTAGTTAGATCCTTAATTAGTGACTGATCGCGAATCAAGTAAACGCAAACAACACAAGCAATTTGTTTACCCAGTTTTTGTTTCCTACTGACTAGGGTGAAAACCAAACTTACAAATAAACAAAACTTCTTCTTTAATAATATTAAGGAAAAATAGATTTACATTTTAATGGCCTGCAAAAAAGAAAACTTCATTTTTATATAATAATAAATAAGATAATATCAAATACATATGTGGATTATACATGTAATTATCATAAATTTCAAAACTTTTAATATGAAATTATATAAAAACTATTTATAGAAATATTGATTATTTCTAAAATAGTGGAAAACCTGACAAGTAAGCAAAGTAATTTCTCAAATGATAATATAAATTATTAAGATTATGATTTTTTTTATTTCCTTATTTGCACCCATAACTAGGATTGAGGTCAAAATATCTAACATGTAAATATGTGACTAGCAATATATTAGTGGATCTAAGTGTTAATTTTTGCCTATTTAAAAGAAAGACTACTAAATAGAGTGAACGGGTGGATTGGCAGATGGTTATCAAAGAGAGGAACAAATATTAATTAAATCCACCATCTTAGCTCTTACGGCGTATGTTATGTATAGCTTCCTATTCCTTTTAGAGTTTTGCAAAAAACTTATAAGTACCTTTGCACAATTCTGGTGGTTGTCATTGCACAATTATGGTGGAGTTCAAATCCACCAAAGAGATGAATTCACTTGGCAAAATGGGAGAAACTTTGTTTACCGGGAGAGGAAGTGGACTTAGATTTCGTATGATTCATGAGTTTAATTTGGCATTATTGGCGAAACCATTATGGTGTTTGGTAAAATTTCCAGGTTCATTGGTGGCTCGCGTTTTACGTGGGAAACACTATAGAATGAGCTCGCCCTTGCAAATAATCTCAGTGGACTCTCCATCCTATGTTTGGGCTAGTATCTTAAAGGAAATGAAACTACTACTACTGGGGATTATGCAGAAGATTAATTCAGAATATGAACTAAAGGTGTGGGAGGATCCCTGGATTCCTACGACACCAGGCAGGCCAGCCCGTCCTAATGCTCCGGTAGTTCATCTACGTATGACCGCCAGTGATTTAATAAATGGAGAAACAAAGGAATGGGCTGGCGGGTTACTTAAAAATTATGTGTCCAGGAGGATATACTCTTAATTCGTAGTTTAGCCATTAACCAAACCAACCATCGTGACACTTTTTGTTGAAGCTATATAAAAAGTGGTCAGCATATAGTTAAATCGGATATTGGATATCACGGCATATCCTGAAAACTGAAGAAGAGAAGGAACTTTTGGAACCAAGCATAACAAAGCTTAAAACCTTTGCTTGGACAACAAATGTATGCTGAAGATACGTCACCTTATATGATAACTTCTTACATCCCATGTGGCAGTAACAAAGAATATGATACATCGTTATATGTTATATGATAACTTTTTTCAAGATGTGTGGAGCCTGGCAAAACAGTAAACACAGTTTTCGAGTGCCCGCTAGATTTTCAAACATGGTCATTATCCTCAACACCACTGTGCCCTGATTTATTTCTGATATCTAGCATTTATACCAATATGGACTATCTCTTTTGGAAAAAGAACGTTGAGAATCCACAACTTGACATGGATCTATATAATTTGGTACCATTGGAAATTTCGGAATGACAAATTGTTCAGAGGTATAGACAGGGACCCTTTGAATTAATCAGATACACGAAGGCAGATCCCATGCATGGTCTTCGGCGAATGTGTTTCTAGCAAAATCATCGCAATAAAGTGTCACCTAATCACAAACCGTAAGCTTGGATAACATATGTATTGTATATGGTTCTTAAACACCTACATCACAATTCAGTGGTTGTGGTTGGGTTTGGAAGGATACTTCTGAAAAAATCCAATTAATGGGGACATGCAAATTTATATCGAGAGTCTCATTTGCATACATAAATAGAAGTATTACGATGTGCAATGGAATGTATGCTTCGACATGTGACATGCCAAATCTTTGGGACGGATATAGCAAGAACTTGATAACTATGCTAAAGAAATCTCAAGCATGGCCAAATTTCGATACAGAATTGGATGGGATAATGATTCTTCAAAAGTGTTTCCAAGCTTTCAAGATTAACTACATTCCTCGAGCGAAAATGGAATTTTTGATTCTTTGGCTAGAACTGCGAGATCATTTCATAGAGATCTTTGTTTTATTGGTTGTTATATCCTGGTATGGTTATTGATGTACTTCAATAATAGAATAGCGTTTTGATTTCAATAGAAAAAAAAACGAAAAAGATATAAACACCGGCATGCTTATGACTGTTACGATTATACGCTTGCACGCATTTGAAATCTATAATAATAAAGTAGAAGAGAAAGGCTCCATAATGCGATACCTCACCCCTCATATCCCCTTTTTCAATACGTGTCGAGCAGAGAGACAACTTCTTGTTTTTCTGAATATGTTCGTTTAGTGCAAAGCATTGATGGGCTTTAGTTATTTTTGGGTCCTTCCTACTTTCATAAATGTGGTTAGCTTTGGCAGGGTTAGATCAGTTTTTTATTCCCCTTCCTCTTTGACACCTGCTTTAATTCAGTCATTAAACTCCATATCACATCTACTCCCACTCCGCCTCATTTATTCAGGTTCACGAACGGTTTCAATAACATATACAAGCTTGACCTATAAATAAGTCTTCTGGAATCGATGAAGACCTATACCGTACATATATCTTACAGCCTAACCATCTCACGCATCACCATTATCGGCTCTACTCATTCCAAAAAGTGTTCCCCTGGCCGTTTCTTAATGTTTGTTTGCTCTTATGGTGCATCTAAATCTGAACAGAGCATATTATTATTAAATAAATAAATCAGTTTCACGTTCAAATTTGTTTATCTTTGAGAATTGACTTAAGAGATTAACCTTACGCTCCATCGTACCAATGGTAAAAAATTCTCTTATAGTAGGAAAAGTAAACCTATTATACGAATGCCACCATTGGAACATCGCCTCATCTCTAAAAACAGTTTCAATGAGATATATTCCAAAAACTCGCGGCCAAAAAAATGACAACAACAAAGGTAGCTATTGTGAGAAGCATTTGAATCTGAATTAATTGATTATGTACATTCTCTAAGAACACAACAAAGTCAGAGACTCAGAGTTTCTACATGAAACAAGAATAATATAACACCAAAACTGGATTTAAGTTTGCCTTATCGGCTTAGTGTTGCAGATCATTGTCAATACACTCTTTTAGCTACAACCAAAACATAATAATAAAAAATGTTAAGCCTCCAAATAAAAACATAAAAGATTTTAAAATTTAGGCAATGATATATTGATGGATGGACCATTATCCTTTACAAACGCAGTTATCTTTACAATACAACTATTTATCACTAATCCTCAAGTAAACAATCTCATTACCTGCCACAACGATTTAAATAAACAAGATTAAAACGTAAGATGCAAGATTAAAGAGTCTTCGAATTAGAAAAATATTTTACTAAATACATATTCAACAAATTATAATAAATTTGATTTATTAATGTATACTAAATATTTTACATAAGTAATTTTTAAATATTACAGAAGTCATTTTTAACTAAAATAATAAACTTGCCCTTTTATAAATTGAAAATCTTATATAAACTGAAACAAACATATATTATAAAAAATCATTTGTTGTTACATAATATGTACTAATTATTATTTATGACATTGTTGAAACTATTTGTCTATTATTTTAAAAATTAAATTTTATAATTTTATCACATTATATTTGATTTTCAATTATTTGGCTTGGAGTTGGTGTATTAATTTATTATTTTGAAAAATAGTTATTGTAATAATATGAAATTATTACTTTATATTTTTTTCAACTATATGAAATTAGTTATTGAAAAATCTGATACTCTTAGGAAAAATTAGCTATTCTTACTTTATATTTTTTCAACTATATGAAATTCAAATAGAAATCAAATAAAAAATATAAATCATTTTATTTTCTTTAATTTTTTATTTAATATTTTTTTTGTTCTTTAACAAAAATATTGTTAGTGGTCAACTCAAACCAACAAAATAAAATTTACAATATGCGAGGGCTAATAAACAAGGAAATGAAGAACATGATTAGTTCACTCCTGTACAAGCCAAATCATAAGCTGGAAGGATTATTAAGAAGATGGTTTAAATTAACAACTTATAAATAGTTTTTACATCGGTAGAAGAATTTTTCAGTTCTTAAAAGGTCTAATTTGTATATAACATTTTTTTGATAGTTCAATAAATTTGAAATTTCATAAAAAATATTACCATATGATCTTAGAATAAAAGCATATTATATTTATTATTTTTGATATAAGATAAAGTTTCAATGATTTATAATATTTAAATATAAATAGTTTTAATGTAAACACATTACGGGTGGACGGGCCAACTCCTAGTTAATCATAAAACCGACTATAGAGCCCTATAACGTTTTAATTTACAACTCTCTTTATAGTGTTTGTAATGGTGGTCGGCGGCTGCGAAATTTTGTATCATATTGTATAAAATATCATCACTCAATACCAAATTTAATGAAATTACAATTATTTCAATCAGCCAGAATATACAAACACTTCGGCTTCCAGACGCTACACAAATACTAGTAGTAACTATAAACTTTTTACAGCCGAATTCTTGATTAAACAAAATTTTCTAGTCAAAAACATTAATATATTCTTACTCAACCATTGGACCAATGTACTAATATACTCCTTTTGTCTTTTAACAATTTATACTCATTGTATTGTTTAGAGATTTGTAAATATATGCTTATAATATTACGTCAAATCGTCGATTACCCCATCTCTATTCAATCATATTCCATACAGCAATGGTCAGATAGAGGCTCTTAGAAAAACCATTCAAATTTTTTTTGTTAAGATAATCAACAAGAGCATGGATCAAGATAATCGACGATTTGCCATCACTAATCTGGCTTTGCATCGTGCTTAATCCCATGTCGTCATCACGTCGTTTTCCAATTTAAGTTATGTTTTTATGGAACAAGTCTTGTTGATTATCTTAACAACATAACTTAAATTGGAAAACGACGTGATGACGACATGGATTAAGCACGATGCAAAGCCAGATTAGTGATGGCTAATTAATTTTATTTTGCTAGTCAACTTGAAACCTTCACGCGTAACTGCGTTAGAAGCCCATATAGTGAAAAATACAAATCCATTTTAACTATTATTTGACCAATAAACCACCATCTCATGTTATTCTAGAGTTTACCATTATGATCCTGTGATACATCAAAATCTAAAATTATGTATATCGAAGTTGATGGACTACTGTTTGCTGACATAACTAAAATTTTAAATGTGAAGATACATTAACTTAAAAAGTGCGATAGGCTTGAAGTTATCCCGGGCATTAACAAGTAATTATCAACGCAATATTTTCAGTAACCGGCTGTTTCACTGATAAAAGACATCTCAACTTCTTGATGGAAAGATCACGATAATGTCATATAATTTATACAAATGTTATATATAACATATTAATTAGTTATGATGCAAACATCTTTTAAATAGTACCATTGTTCAACCTTCAAAGTCAACCTACCAACCACAAAAGGCCCATTGTAACCATTGAGCAACCTCAAATTACAGTAGCTCTTAATGTTCCTCTTGTTCTTATCGTATCATCTCCTTCGATCATCATCCCAATATTTTTCTTTTCTTCAAACACAAAAAATATATAGGATTTGGGCATGGACCGGAGACGAAACCGGCTAAAGCTTTGTCCTCATGAACCCTAAAGGTAGAATAAGTCTCAAACGTTCAATCACCGGTCATCATGGTTCGATCTTACAGCTACACCTCTTTCTCCTACTCTTCTCCGGCCAAGCTTCGGCTCAAGCCACTCACGGCGGTTCAGATATGTATAGAGAAAGCTCCCGGTTCGACCCAACCATGGCAATACTCATGATCGTCCTCGTCAGCGTTTTCTTCGCTCTAGGGTTCTTCTCCGTATATATCCGTAGGTGTCTCGAGCGAGTCATGGGGATGGACAACACACACCCCGCTGATGCCGGCGGAAACTGGCTTTCTCTGAGCCGCCCGCAGGCGCGTGGACTTGACGCGTCTGTCATTGAGACTTTTCCTACGTTCAGATACTCAACGGTGAAAACGCTTAGGATAGGCAAAGAGGCCCTTGAGTGTCCTGTATGCTTAAACGAGTTCGAAGACGCTGAAAGGCTGCGTTTGATTCCTAAATGTTGCCACGTGTTCCATCCTGGTTGTATAGATGCTTGGCTTCAGTCTCACCCAACGTGTCCTCTTTGCCGCGCTAACCTCGTCCCCGTACCGGGAGAACCGATTGTTTCTATCCAGATACCCGGTTTAGCGGATGAAGCTCCCGGTTCTGAGTTAACCGGTGATCGGATTACGGTTTTGGGTTCTCCGGATGCGAGATTAATTGACTCAGTGGCCTTAACCGGTAACCAGAGTATGCCACGTAGGTCTTTGTCTACCGGATGGAACTTAGCCGGAGTTTTCACCAATTCTGATTGGACTGGTCAACATGGAGAGAATCTAGACCGGTTCACGCTTAGGTTACCGCAAGACATTTACAATAAGCTAGTGAACCCAAGTTTTTCAAAAGGTCACGTGGCGTTACCTCAGGTGATGAGTTCAGCGAGAGGGTACAGAACCGGAAGCCTAGAGACTGACACAAACTATTTCTACTATGAACGGTTTGACCAAGGTGGTCGGTTAGACCGTAGACCATTTTCCATGACTCCTCCGTACAGGACAGGTTCGATCAATACGTCTCCGGGTGGCAGTGGTGATCAGGTGCGTGCTGGTACACCAAAAGGTTTGCTTCTAGCGATGAAATCACCGTTCGATCGGTTGTTTCTTGGAAAGAACAACATTGGTGACCGTTCATCAAACAACAACATCGGTGAACGTTCGTCGGATCACCTTCGTGCCGGCAACGCTAGCCATCTGACTGTGTAGATCAAAGTCGCATAGTTGGTTGTTTAAGGAACTCTTACTACATATTTTATTTTTATTTTCGCATTCTGTATGTTCAGTTTAATTTTGCGGAACGAGGTCCGCTCTTTGATTTTTTTTTTTCTGCGGGTCAATTATTTTAAAAAAAACTATTATATAACTAATTTTTTTTGTTTTTTTCTTAACGCTGATTTATTATGATATTATAATTATGATATGAGAAAGATTACATCGAAGATTCGACAACCGATAATATTACATGTCTTATAAGGATCTACGCCTAATTACATCACATGAGCCGTGCTATAAGGATCCACGACTGACCAGATTTACCTGCACCATGTTGAATATCATTTGTAACGTTTCTTTCGTAGTTTTCATAATTATTTAATAAATCGTTTTCTGCGGAACTTGAAACATGGATTTCCTGTAATCTGCAAGAAATTACATAGTCTAGGTTTCGAATCTCATACCTGAATGTAGAAGTCTTTAAAATTTAATTAGTAGGTTATGATGCTTCCACAAATTTTTTTTAGTTTAAACCTTAAAAAAATTGAGATGTGAAAGGATGGTATCTGAAATCTTTTTATAAACTCTTGAAATGAGAATTGGTACCTCTTTAATTTATTTTTCAGTGTGTTAGATACTCCGCTCGTCTCTATCCCAGCAATGAAAATTTTCTAATAATTGTGGTTGTTTGTTCGAATGCATCACGATATTCCTAGATAGTCCCCCAAATCAGTACAACGTAATGCGGCTAAGCTTTAGACCAATATAAAAAAAATACTCTATTTTATTGTTTCGAGAAATAGTTTGAATTTCGCCTCAAAATCTATTTTTTGTTTATCCCAAAAATGGAATTTCTTTGGTCCAGCGATAAAAGAATTAAAGGTTTTACATCAGATCTAGGTTTTCGATTCTTAAAAATAGTCTAATAATTTATGAATACAAAATAAATTACAAAATGGTGTAGTTAAAATTGTTTGAATATGATTATGAATGAGAGAACATGAACTTTGGTGGTTTATGCTAATGGCATCGTTATGAGACCAGCTTCTCATGTATATAAAAGGAGGTGTTAGTGGAACTTAAATTTATATAAATTTTGATAATTTTAAAATTTGATATATTTGTTAAATTTAGAAATAGTTGGAGAGATTTTGTATATTGTTAAAATCCGCAACAATAAAATATTATAATTATTTAAGAATCCAAGGAGTATATGTAGTATTTTCAAATCTTGTTTACTGAGTTAAAATGTTAAAAAAACTCTCAATAACTCTAATTTTAATATGTATAAAATTATTAAAATCGAAAACTTTTGAATAAAAATAATTTTGTATAGAATTATAAAATTATCAAACTAATAACACTAAATTTTAATGAAAAAGTAAAAATCTATAAATCAATAACTTCAAGATTGAAATAGTCACAATACATCAAATTCTCACTAACATCCCCAAAACCTATTGTCGAAATAGATGTCAAAAAAAATATTGTCGAAATAATAAAATTTAATCTAGAAAATTATGTAAGCTTATTGTTACCACAAAACATTACGTAAGCTTAAAGTTATTAAGACAACTAATAACCAAGATGTATTAGACTGAGACTATAATTCTCTACTAAATTCTATTCCGCGCGGTTCTGCGTGATTATTTTTATTTAAATTTAAAATTTAAATTGTAAAATTTTAATTTTTTTATTCGATGATATTTACACATTTGGTGTAAATTGTTTTTTTTGTTTTTCCTGAATAAATTAGATTGTTTGAATGGATATTGAATTATAGTTGATAATTTAACATTATCACTATATGTGTAGTTGGAAATTATATTTATCAAACAATATAAAAAATTATATTTCACAAAACAAATTATTGTAATTTTTTAGTTTAAATTTTTTTAGTCTGACACATATGAACATAATATATTTTTAAATACATAGATTTATAGTTTTAAAAATAAATTAAATAGTTTGAATATAATAAAATAATATATTTGACAAATGAACATAACTTGAATGGGTAAATATGAAACAAAGAAATAATTTAATCTTTTTATATCTTTTTTTAACACAGATAGCATACATTACATCATCTTATAATCTCTAACTCAATTAGACATTATCATTAACCAAATGCCACATATGCGATATTGATGTACAGTTCCACATATAATGATTCCACGATGAACCTCTCCCCAAATCACTTCGACGGACGGTTCTACATGTACGACATTCTCGATGGAAAGGCTCTCTGTACAGTACACGGCCACAACGAAAGGATCTGCCTATGGTAGTCTGGAAACCTGAAAGCTTGCATCCTATGATATGCAAGAAAATAGTCTGAGTTCCGAATCCCAAACCTAGATATAAAAGCCTTTAAACCTTACTCAATAGCATAAAGTACTTCAACAGAAATAATTTAATCTATATTAATATTATTAGAAAATAAAATAAAAATGATAGAATAATTAAAAATGCATGAATAGCTTCCAGTTTTGAATGGCTTAACATTTATAAGAAAGGTTATGGGAATAAGGGAAGCCATGGAAAAAGGTTTAGGCGATTTGTTTGTGTGGATTTCTGTGAGTGGGAACTGTCGATGACTTAAATCCTATATTTATAGAGTTTAGATTAGTTTTTGGTTAGTTTAAAATTTCGAAAATATAGTAATACTAAAGATTTACATGAATATATGTTATTCCAAAAACAATTTTAAATACTTGCAAAGATATTTTAATTTATTTTTATAATTTCAACTAAATTAAACTATTAATGTGTCTTATATTACTCAAATATCTTAAGGAAAGTATATAATTTAGCCAGATTGTTAGGAATATATTTGTTTTTATTAAGATTTAGATAGAAGTAACTGATTAAGGTATTCATTTTTTAAATGGGTGTATACATTAGAATTTAATATATTAACTTTAGGCTTAATATTTTGGCATATATTAGAATTTAATATATTAACTTTCTGTTATGTGTTTATATTTCGTTATACTTCATATCTCGTATGAAGTAATCAAAAACTAACTTTCAAATATCTATGAATTTTTACACCAAACATATATGATTGAAAATTAAGTGATAATGCTATAGTATTAGATTCATGTTTTCATGTTTTCCATGATGAACAAAAGCCTAATACGCGTTACTTTGATTCAAACGTTGAGAAACTAAGTTTTACTAAAGAAATGTCATTAATGTTAAGGCCAATTTCAATGGGATACTAAAACGCCAAACTTGATATATTTTTAAATCTAAGATGCAACACACAAAAATTACAATATTTCACCTAATTTGGTATATATGGTGTTACACCAAATTTAGTGCAAGACTATTCATTACAACAAATATTTAATATACATATTTTATTGTGTTTCATTTAATAATATAGTTCAATTACTATTATTAATTTGTTCATATATAAACATAAATATATTGTCTTATTTGTATTTTTAAATTATTTTTACAAAATTAAAATATTTTTATTTTATATTGAAGTAAGAAATCATTAAATGACTGTTATTATTTACTTTATATTGTAAAAAAAGTAAAATATCATAAAAAAATTATATTTTATTTTTAATAATATAAAATTTTAATTAGTATTTTAAAAAATATATAAATTAATAATATAAGCTGGATAATATTAAAATGCATATTAAATTTGAAATAAACACTCAAAACATAAGATGAGTATATTATTTTGTTATGTGCTTTTCATAATTAATAGTTTGTAATTTTAATATAATATTTTATATAAAACAAATGCGTAAAAAATATAATATTGTTAAACCACAAAATATAAATGTAAATAAATTCTATAGACATAAAATTACAAAAATTTAAAAAGATAATATCTATGTGTGATAAATAATTATTTATCAGTTACAAATAATAAAAATATGAAAATTATTAAAACTAAATACATTAAATAATATATAATATTATTCTTGGTGTAGTATTTAGTGTTATGTTGGAGATGACAAAAAATGTATGATACCAAATCACTAAATTTGATTTAACATTAAATTTGGTGTCATGGTTGGATATGCCTTAGAACATAAAGGGATGATAGTGTAAAAATCAAGTAACAAATTCATGTGTTTGTGTATTTCATAAGAAACAAAAATTATAGAATGAGTTACTTTGGATGATTCAAACATCAAGAAAATAAATTTTAGGTTAAAACAAATAATTCAGAATAAGTAACTGTATAATTCAGTGACCGGGTGATCTGATAAGGAAAATTTAAATCGGTTGAGTCATTTGACATAACTAATTATTAAGCTAAAATAAATAAATTATTTATTTAATAAGTATAATGGTATATGAAGCATGTTTTTATATTTAGTCACAACATGTTTAATTACAATGGCAAATTTTAAATAAGATTTTAAATTAATAGATTAAATTTTAGTTGCATCTATAACTAGGATTTAGGTCAAATTATACATCTTACAAGTAAATGCGTGACTCGGCTAACAAAATAAATAGCACCATGTCCATGGACGATTACGATTATTTTCATTTGAAATTAATAATAAAAACGATGAAAGAGATCTATAATGTTTAATTTTGAAACTCTTTTTAAGGTGTTTTTGATGGTGGTCGGCAACTGCAGACTTTTCTATCATCTCTTGATAAAAGATTATCATATCAGTATGTTTTTTTTAACAACTATTTTGTTTATATAAAATGTAATATTACACATAAAATAATAAAAATACAACCAAATGTAAATTTAAAATAAAATACAACATAATTAAAATCTGAAGAAACTTTCTTCTGAATCTTCTTAGTGCAATCTTCATGTTTGAGTATCGGCCATGTGATAAAACTCCAAACTTCAAACTTCTTTGTTTTCTTTGTTGTATAACATTAGTCACCTTCCAACTTGGATCAATAGATGTCAATCGAGATTGAATCTCATATAATGATTCTCTCGAAAAAAAAAATTGGAACGACCAATCTTCAACGATTATCATATCAGTATGTTATGTGCTCATTACAAATATCAGTGAAATTAACAAATAGCAACTATCAAATTCACAGCCCTATATTAGCTCTCATTTTCTGCATTTACATACACCATACGATTAACACATAACTAGCAAAACATATAGATTATTATTTAAACAAGAATCATTTATTGTAAATGATTTTTAATAGTTATATAAATGATTCTACAATTCCACAACTTGGCATCTGCTTAATATAGTAATCTAAATATTCATAATCTCATTAGGTATTAGATATTTCATCTGCCAAATTCATTTAAGAAATCATAACTCAGTAGGATTAGGATAACTTGTCACCTAAGATTTCTTTAAGCTTAAACCAACAGTGTCACATAATTATAATTGTAGTTTATTGGTCAAATAAGAGTTAAAAACGATTTGTATTTTTCAGAATAGGTTTATATCGCCATTACGCATGAAAATTTCACGTTGACTTGCAAAATTAAATTAATAACTAATAAGCGATCACTAATCTGGCTCTGCATCGTGTTTCATCCCATGTCCACAAAGGCGGATCTAGAGAATATTACAAGAGGGAGCACACACTATTAAATAACAAAATTTTCAGCCAAAAATGCATGAGACATTAAAAATCTCTTAAGATAAGACCATTTGAGTTTCTTGATTTCAATAATATGAATGAAAGTAAAACTTATATGCGTGTGGCACTTGCCCCACCTAGGTCTGTTCCTGGACTTGTCATCACGTCGTTTTCCAATTCACAGGTTTATGTTCTTAAAATGTCTATAGGTTGATCCATGCTCTTGTTGATTATCTTAACAAAGAAAAAATAGAAAGGTCTGTTAAGAGTCTCTATCTGAACATTTCTGTATGTAACAGTGATTGGATAAAGATGTATTTACAAATATTTACATAAATTTACAGAATTTAACTAGTACAATGAATGTAAATTCTTTATAAAAAAAGAAGTGAATTAGTACTGTTGGTCTAATGGTTGATTAATATTTTTCACTAGATATTATACGGTTAGTTTTGAGTTATTTTCTTAAGCTAATAAAGAGAGTTATTTTTATACTTAATCTTATACAATCTTTGAATTCAATAAATGGTATCAGAGCTTCAGGAAGAGATGAGTGATATAGTCGTGAAAACAAAAGACAGTGGAAGATCATCCTTAATTCAATGTCCGATGCTTACCTCAAAAAATTATACGGTGTGGGCTATGAGGATGAAGGTGTCACTTAAAGTACACAAGGTCTAGGAAGTTATAGAAACATAATCAAACATAATCAATCGAAGGAGACAAGAAGACATGGCCATCGCTTTATTGTTCCAATCCATACCCGAGACGTTTATCTTACAAGTCGAAGAACTTGATACTGCAAAGAAAGTATGTGAAGCAATTAAGGCAAAGCATGTAGGAGCAGAAAGAGTAAAAGAAGTTAGATTGCAAACACTAATGAAGGAATTTGATCGTCTCAAAATGAAAGACACTGGGACAATCGATGAATTTGGAGGAAAGTTAGCCGAAATATCATCAAAATCTGCTGTCCTAGGAGTAAGTATTGAGGAATCTAAGCCAGTTAAAAAAACTCCCAAAATACTCCCTCACAAGAAGTATATACATATTGTGGCTTCACTAGAACAAGTGCTAGATCTTAATACCACCAGTTTCGATGATATCATAGGGCGTCTAAAGGCCTTCGAAGAATGTTTCTTCAATGAAGAAGAACCCCAAGAAGATCAAAGTAAACTAATGTATGCAAACATGGAGACTCAAAACGGTCAATCAAGTTGAGATTACAATGGAGACTTTAGAAACAGAGTTCGAGGAGGGTGTTTCTATTACAGGGGAAGAGGTCATGGACGGTTTAATGGAGAAAGAGACACATCGGAGGTAATGTGTTTTCACTGTGATAAGTTAGGTCACTTTGTGTCTAACTGTCATGATCGCTTACATAAGCTACAAGAAATCTAGGAGACTGATAACAGCGACACACAAGTACGGATGAGCTTATGATGCACGCAGTAGTATGCCTAAACGAGAAGAATTTCATACCAGATAAGTTTGAAACATATACCGGTGAAGAAAGAATATGGTATCTCGACAACGGTCCCATCAATCCTATGACTAGGAGACGGAGGTATTTTTCAAAACTTGATAATACAGTCACTGGAAAAGTAAGATTTGGAGATGACTCACACATAGATAATAAAGGAAAATGCACAATATCATTTACTGACATGCACGGCGAATCGAGGAAGATGACCAATGTCTATTTCATCCCCGATTTAAGAAGAAACATTATAAGTCTTGGTCCAGATACAGAATCAGGGTGCGATATAAGATTGAGAAAAGAATACCTAACAATGCATGATCACAATGGGAAACTACTTGTCAAAACAAATACATCAAAAAATCGATTATATAAAGTCTGTATGGGAGTATGAAACATTGAGTTGCTACACCTAGCAACAATAAGTGAGATAACTAGATGGCATGTTCGATTAGGACACATAAATCTTGAAGTACTAAAGTCTATGATATGAAAGGAATTGTTCAAAGAATTCCGAGTGAATGTTGAAAATAAATCTTTCCATCATGTCTACTAGGGAAACAAACAAGAAACATTCTTTAAGCAACTACATATCGAGCAACGAAGACACTCCAGCTCATGCATGGAGACCTCTGTGGACTTATAACACCGAGCACACCAGAGGGAAATAAGTACGTTTTCGTCATCACTGATGATTATTCAAGATACATGTGGACAATTCTCTTGAAAGAAAAGAGTAACGCCTTCGATAAGTTTAAGAAACTCAAGTGTCTGGTAGAGCAAGAAACATGGACGAGTATTGAGACCTTCAGGACAGATAGAGGAAGAGAATTCATATTACATGAATTCAACTCATTATGTGACATCTCCGGCATAAGGCGGCATCTCACCGCTACCTACAGTCCACAAGAGAATGGTGGGTAGAAAAACGAAATGGAACCCTAATAGAGATGGCGAGAAGTATACTAAAACACATGCATATGCCAAACTATCTATGGGGAGAAGAAATACGAAATTCCACGTATATCTTAAACCGCATAGCCACAAGATCTCTTAAAGATAAAACTCCATACAAAGTTTTTTGTATGAAGAAGCCAAACATTGATCACCTCCAAATTTTTGGGTGCCACGGATATGCAAAGATAGAGAAGCCGCATTTGAAGAAAATTAGATGACAGATCACACATGCTTGTTCAACTAGGAACAGAACTAGGGTCAAAAGCATACCGATTACTTGAACCGAAAACCCAGAAAATAGTGGTAAGCCGCGATGTGGTATTTGACGAGACCCAGGGATGGAACTGGAACCAAGCGACACATAACAAGATAATAATGGAATTTTGTTCTGACTTTCGGAAGATTTGGAAACCAAGGCATACAAGAAGATATTGAAGGAGAGATGACAAACATAGAACCAGTCGAGAATACTAATGAAGAAACTCATCACAGTAACAATGAAGATGATGATTTTGTGACTTCACATGAAGACGAAACAGAACAGCCTCAAGTACCGCTGAGAAGAACAGAGAGGCAGAGTGTAAAGCCTAAATATCTTAAGGACTATGTCTTATTCGCAGAAGAAGAATGAGAAAGATTAATATTGTGTCTAAACAACGAGACAAGAGATTTTTTTGGAAGCAAAAGAACACAGGGAATGTATACTTGCTTGAGAAGATGAAATCCTTTCAATCGAGAAGAATGAAACATGGACGCTTTTCGAACTTCTATTTAGGGTAAAGACAATAGGATTAAAGTGGGTTTCAAGCTAAAATGCAACACATATGGCATTATTAATAAATACAAGGCTCGACTCGTCAAAGGGTATGTACAACGTCATGGTGTTGATTTTGATGAGCTCTTTTCTCTCATAGCGCGACTCGAGACAGTACAACTCCTTATCAATCTCCCAGCATCACATGGATAGGAGGTACATCATCTTGATGTAAAAACTGCATTCTTTCATAGAGAACTAAAAGAAACTGTGCATGTTACCCAACCAGAGGGGTTTGGAGTAAAGGGAAGTGAAAGCAAGGTTTACAAGTTAAACAAAGCTTTGTGTGGATTGAAACAAGCACCGAGAGCATGGAACCATAAGTTGAATGCAATACTTACGGAATTACAGTTCTACAAGCGTTCTAAAAATCTCTCAGTATATCGAAAGATGGTGAACAGCAAACTTCTTTTCGTAGCTGTTTATGTAGACGGCCTATTTGTCACCAGAACAAGTGTGAATGTTATCAACAAGTTTAAGAAGGAGATGGCGTCCAAATTTGAGATGAGCGATCTTGAAAGTTGACATATTATCTTGGGATTGAGGTATGTCAATACAAGGAAGGTCTAACGCTAAATCAAAGGCGATATGCATCGAAGATCTTAGAAGAAGCAGAGTTAAAGGACTGTAACTTAGCACACACGCCAATGGAGTCCAGCTTAAAATTGTCGAGAGCTAAGGATGAGAAAGATATATAGGCCTAGGGGTACAAAAGAAATATTGGATGTCTCAGATATTTTCTTCACACACGAATAGATTCGTCATATTGCGTAGGATCACTTAGTTGATACATGCATGCGCCTAAAGAGTCTCATGGTGCTGCAATGAAGCAGTGTCTGAGATAGTTTCAATGAGCCACAAGTCTTGGATTAACATTTGGATGCTCCATTCGAAGTTACAAAGCTGATTGGGTACAATGATATCAGCCATAACATTGATCTAGATGATGGAAAAAATACAACTGGACATATTTTCTATCTCGGTGAATCACCAATCACTTGGTGCTCACAAAAACAAGATACAGTCGCATTGTCATCGTGTGAGGTTGATTTATGGCAAGACCGAAGCAGCAAGACAAACAATATGGCTTCAAGATATACTTGGTGAAGTGATTGGATCATCGTGTGAAGGGGTCGTGGTTAAGAATTGATAATATATCAGCTATTTCTCTAACAAAGAACCCGGTCTTCCATGGTTGAAGTAAACTCATACATACAAGATATCACTTCATAAGGGAATGCGTTTTGAGAATGGACAAGTGGAAGTCGAACATGTTCCTGGTGGCAAGCAAAATGCGGACGTTTTAACGAAGACACATGGAAGGATCATGTTCAAGGAGATGAGAGATCTCATTGGGATTCAAGATGTGTCAAAAGATTTTTCAAGCTTAAGATTAATAGAGAGAATGTTGGTTTAAGCTTAAATGGATTAGGAGAAGAAAATGTCTAATACCTAATAAGATTAGAAATATTTAGATTACTATATAACGAGATGACAAGTTGTAGCATAACTTATGAATTTTAGAAATTGTGTCTGAGAATTTAAGTTTTGAATTATTTTCTTAAGCCAATAAAAAGAGTTATTCTTTGTACTTGATCTTATAAAATCATTGAATTCAACAGACACATCAAAATATTTGTGTAAGATCATTGTGATTTTAACTTTATATATTAAAGTTGATGGATACTACTTTCTACTGATATAACTAAAATAATTAAAACTTTAAATGTGAAAAACATTAACATGCAAAAACTTTGTCAAAAACGAAAACAAAAAATACATTAACTTATAAAGTGGGATAGGCTTGAAATCCTTTGGAAAATAGAAAGGACTTGCACAGTTAAGAAAGAACTGAAATGTTATAGACGCCGGGCATTAACAAGTATTGGCGACATTTGCACTAACTGGTTGTCTCATTGATAAAAGACGTCCCGGCTTCTAGTTGGAAAATCACAATCATGCCATATAATTTAT
This sequence comes from Brassica napus, assembly GCF_020379485.1. Classification (NCBI taxonomy): domain Eukaryota; kingdom Viridiplantae; phylum Streptophyta; class Magnoliopsida; order Brassicales; family Brassicaceae; genus Brassica; species Brassica napus. The sequence continues at coordinate 11,277,087 of NC_063435.1, read as the reverse complement.
ATATTATTCTATACTTATTCGTTGTTAAAAAGGTATATGACGTTTTAGAAAAAAATATATATTCCAAATTAGGAAGAATTCAATTTTAATGAATAAATTTTATGTTATATGACATTTTATATTTTACTTTATTGATTGAATAGCGTTAAAATAGATAATTAATAATTTTTTGGTTCAAAAATAAATTAAATGTTTTTAAATTTATGTGCATGATCCTAAACATCATCTATTAGAAAATGGATAGTGTATATAACATATTAATTAGAAATGATGCAAACATCTTTTAAATAGTGACATTGTTCAAACATCAAAAGCCAACCTACCACAAGACCCATTGTAACCGTTGAGCAACCTTAAATCTCAGTAATGTTTCTCTTGTTCTTATCCTAGCATCTCCTCTGATCATACTACCAGTATTGTTTCTTTCTTTTCTTAAAACACACACAAAAGTAGATAGGATTGTTGCATGGACTGGAGACTCAAGCCGGCTAAAGCTTGGTCCATGGACCCCAGAGGTCTCACCCGTTCAATCACCGGTCATCATGGTTCGATATTACAGCTACACCTCTGTCTCCTACTCTTCTCTGGCCACACTTCGGCTCAAGCCACTGATGGCGATTCAGATATGTATGGAGAAAGCTTGTTGGATCCAAACATGGTAATACTCATGATTGTCCTAGTCAGCGTTTTCTTCACCCTCGGGTTTTTCTCCATATGTATCCGTAAGTGGCTCGAGCGAGTCACTGGAATGAACAACGCAAACTCCGTCGGCGCGGGCGGTAACAGGTTTTCTCTAAGCCGCCCACAGGCGCGTGGAATCGACGCATCAGTCATTGAGACTTTTCCTACGTTCCGATACTCAACGGTGAAGATGCTCACGATCAGCAAAGAGGCCCTTGAGTGTCCTATTTGCTTAAACGAGTTTGAAGACGAGGAAACGCTGCGTTTGATTCCTAAATGTTGCCACGTGTTTCATCCTGATTGTGTAGATGCTTGGTTCCAGTCTCACGCCACATGTCCTCTTTGCCGCGCCAATCTCGTCCCCGTACTGGGAGAGTCGGTTGTTTCTATCCAGATACCCGGTTTAGCTGATGGTGCTCCTCGTTCTGAATTAACCGGTGATCGGACTACGGTTTTGGGTTCTCCGGATGCAAGATTGATTGATTCAGTGGCGTTGACATGTAACCAGAGTATGCCACGTAGGTCAATGTCTACCGGATGGAATTTAGCCGGGATTTTCACCAATTCCGGATGGACCGGTCAACATGAGGAGAATCTCGACCGGTTCACGCTTAGGTTACCGCGAGACATTCACAATAAGCTCGTGGACCCAAGCTTTTCAAAATGCCACGTGACGTTTCCTCAGATGATGAGTTCAGCCAGAGGGTACAGAACCGGAAACCTAGAGACAGATGCAAACTATTTCTACTATGAACGGTTCGACCAAGATGATCGGTTTGACCAAGATGATCGGTTTGACCAAGATGGTCGGTTAGACCGTAGACCATTCTCCATAACTCCTCCGCAGAGGCGGACCCACATGTATTAATGGTGGGTCAGCTGACACACCTTAAATGATAAAATCCTAATTTGTTAAAGAGAAACTGTATATATTCAGTAGATCTGTTGGCAAAATCTCTTAGGGTGACACCCCTAAATCTGGGTTCAACACTTACCTCACACTCTCTTTACCATTTTTTTATTAGTGATTTAAAGCCCATTAAATTTTTTGACCCATATTAAAAAACATTCTGGGTCCGCCACTGCTCCTCCGTACCGGACATGTTCGATAAAATCACCGTTCGATTGGTTGTGTCTTGAAAAGAACAATATCGGTGAACGTTCGTCCGATCACCTTCGCTCCGGCCATGATAGCCCATCTGTAGACCAAGTCGTGTAATTGGTTATTTGAGGAAGTCTCTCTATATATATATATATTATTTTTTCTGAATTCTTCATTTTCAGTTTTAAACTTTTAATGTTGCCGAACGAGATCCGCTCTTTGTTTTTTGTTTTGTTCTTTCCTTGGCCGAATACATAATAAAATCATTTCGTCAGGAAATAAAATACAAAGCAAAATTAGTATGTGGTCTAATCACTAAGGGTTTATAAGAAGATTATCTTTGGAAGAGGCAATGTCATTCTTTATATAAGCTATACAATTGTTCTTGGCTACTTTAATAACGTGCTCAGCAAGAATGAGTTGAATCTCAAGTTTGAAGGTCTCACTGATACAATTCAGGATTGTAAACAAGTCTTTGATGCAGCAAGTGCTGATGTGCTAGCAAAACAACCAAAATCTTGAAACGTACGAGGGTGTTCCATTGTTATCCCAATTTTCTTAAACATTATGTCAGTGTTGACAAATGAGTTATAGTCTCCGATTGGGGTTTAACTTTAACTTTGTTGAAATTCTAATTGAGTTTTAAAACCATTTTTATTTCACTCCACTCTAAAGGCTTAAAATATTGTTAAAGAAAATTCAAAACCAAAATAACGAATTTTACTCTTAACATGATTTCTTTTTCTTAAAGCCAGTAATTCATTACTTTTACTATTTCTACAAAAATGTTTATTATTTAGCAGTTAATCATCTCCAGGTGAATCAAAACTCATCCTCTGTTCTCATTATGAATCTTGATCGACTAATTACTCACGGCTTTGTAATCTCAAATTTGGGACAGTGTATCACTAAAATATTATCACACTAATTTATCAAATTACTGTTAGAATCATATCTTATGTTACAGCATTCATCCGCTATTCATAAATATTATTTTGGTATAATTAAAAACAAAAAGAAAACAATACATTAGGTATAATAGTGTAGATAAAAGGGAAAATAGTGTTAACAATGTTGACGGCTGCAGCTAACGAGTTTGATATGTGACCGCATTCAATTTTAAGCTACTGATGATTCTTGTACAGAAGCATATGGTATGGGGACTACCTTTGTCACCACTCAAATCTTCTCCGCCTCTGTCCTTGAGGGTCCGATCTGCTCTCTATCGACCTTCATTTCATTGCCCAATTCTCCGCTTTGAGAAGATTTTTTCATCTGTTCATTTTTGGATCCGAAAACACGCACCACCACAACATCGTCCATGATGAATGGTTATAGGATTAGCGGGGACCATCTTCTTCTTTCGCTTGAACACCCCAAAGTCATCTTATCTCTTTAAGGAAGAAGGCAGAAGGCAGTGGCATCTTTTCCTAATGTGCACAAAAGTAAATACGTAACACGTGACATTTTTAGGGTTTTCAGAATTATGGACTCTAATTAGGCTTTAATAATTTAAGTAGAAGCATTTCTACAGCAGTAAATATATTGTCCCTTAATTTGTTTGTTTCTTGATATTTATATTAGATATAAATAAAATATATAATATCCCCGTACTAAATTTTGACATAAAATTCTTATTTAACATAAAATTGTTGTAAAAATATTTAATCAAAATCATTATTATTAAAATATAATAATGATGTTGTTTTGTTAAAAAAAGTGCTTGCTGCTCTCTTCTTTGAACGAGCCAAGATTCTGTGGAATTCTCTTGTCCTCTTCAGCAGCTTCTTCCTTCTTCGATGTTTCTTTTTTCTTCGTTGACGCTGTTTTAGTTTCCGTTACTTTTGGTGGGTAATGCTCTTCTGGTGTTACTTCAGGCTGAACCGCGGCGGTTACTGAATTTTCCGGTGAATTAGTCTCGGTAGCTTTCTCTAGAGTTTCAGTTTCAGTCGCCAATACTTGATGAGTAGTGTTTGATTCTTCTTGAGGTGTTAGTCCCGATGATGGTTGATTCATACTAATAATATTAGTCACGAATCTGCAAACGAAATAGTATAGTATATATTGTCCAAATAGTATAGTACAATCGGAAATTACGATACAAACGTGGATACCTCGACCATAACGCCGTCGTGATATGTAGATTTCATGGCAATGGTGATGGTTGTTCAGTGATGAACGTAAATATGAATGAGGTGAAAATATTATGAAAAAGATATTGATTATAGAAAAAGAGGTAGTGTTTAAGGAGAGATAAATACAAAACACATTAGAGAGTTGGTGATGATCGTATTGTAATGCCGACGGAGAAAAAGGTGGTGCAAATGAAAGTAAAGTAATGGTAGTTGATAATCGAGAATAAGAAGAAGAAAAAAGTATTTTGATATTTCTTTAACCGGTTACTAAAGGTAATATAGTATATATTATATAAATAATATAGGTATTTTTTTGTTAGATATTTAATTATGTTTTGTTTTGTAGCTATCCAGCCCAATTTCTCAAATTTTAATGGATTAATATTTTGAAACAGTAAAAACTTATGCCAATGTTTCTTAAAAAAAATATTTGGCAACGAGTAGTAAGCACAGAAGAGCCAAGTAGTTAATATTTTTTTAAGACTTGGTATTTGGTTTGTGTTTGCAAGTTTTTGATTTGAGGTATTTGTTACCTAGTTTGATCACTGCGAGTACTCGATATTATGGGTAAATAGTTAAATACGGGATGATTAGCGACTAGCGACCATCCCAACTGATATCTTATTCTTCCGTTGTTTTTTTTGGACAAATCTTTCATTTTTTTTAGACCACAGTCACTCAGATTTTATTATTTTCTATGTAGTGAATATTATTTCATGCTGATATTGTAAAATTCAAAACGAGACAACGGAGACAAAAATTAGTAATTTCCTATGTTACATGGAAACGGAAGCGGGTACGTGGAAGCGGAAGCGTAAGGAAGCGCAGAAGCGAGATTTTTTTAAATATTAGGAAGCGGGTACGTGTTGGAAGCGTATATCCATATATATATATATATATATGCAAAATTTTAAAAAAAATTAGGACTAAAACTTATATGATTTAAATTTGAAATAAAACATTTATTCATTTATAATAATTTTGAAATAATTTCATATTAAAACTGTAAAAATACACATAAATTACGTTTACAAAAAATATTATATTAATTATTTTTAATACTTCATAAATAATTGACACAATATGTTTCAATGTGTGCTATATCTTTAATAAAAAATCTCAATGCATAAAGATAATTTATAGTATTATTTTTGATATTTGTATATTTATAACTCAATATTCATTACTATTAATTTTTTTTTTATATAGATGAAAACTATGGTTTTATATTTTATTGATATACATTGTATTTTGTTTTTTAAACGGAAGCGTGATTCTAAAACGGAATCATAAGCTTCCAACATGTTTTTAAAGAGAATATTTTAGAAACGTTTTGGAAGCGAGATTCCGCAAGCTTCCACGAGGTTCCGATTCCGATTCCGGTTCCGAAGCGGGAAGCGGACGTCCGATGAAGCTTCCGTGCAACGTAGGTAATTTCACAGAGTTAGCTAGATACGTGGATCAGGAGCAGCCAGCTTGTCAGAAGAAACAAACGAATTTGATGTTTCACGTGGATTTATCTGGTCTTTTGACTCTTTTCTTTCTTTCCACCTCCAAAAAGATGAAAAGGTATTAGTCAATTATCATTGGATTCCAATTTCTAGATTACATACCAATGTCAGTGTTAAAAAAATATACATACCAACGTTCAGATCTGTAATCTGATAATTAGAACTCATGAAAAAGTTAATAAATTACTTTTCATTAAAAAAAGAACACAACCACCGTTTTTTAAATCTTCGGAGCTGACGACACAGCAAAGAAACCAGTTCGATCGGCGTGACCAATATACTCTTTCGTACTTCAACTCTTTAACTCACTTTTGTCTCTCCCTTTGTTAATAATAAAACACAAACTCACAAAACAAGACAGCAAAAGTAAAAAAGAAAATGGCAGAAGAATATATCACCACCACCACTCTCGCTACACCGGAGAATCAACCATCATCGGGACTAACACCTCCACAAGAATCAAACTCTACTCACCAAGTCTTGGCGACTGAGATTGAAACTCCAGAGAAAGCTACCGAGACTAACCCACCGGAAAATTCAGTAGCCGCCGCGGCTCAGCCTGAAGTAACACCGGAAGAGCAACGCCCACCAAAAGTAACGGAAACAGAAACGGCGTCAACGGAGAAAAAAGAGACGTCGGAGAAGGAAGAAGCTGCTGAAGAGGACAAGAGAATTCCACAGAATCTTGGCTCGTTCAAAGAAGAGAGCAGCAAGCTCTCCGATCTCTCCGATTCCGAGAAGAAATCTCTTGATGAACTGAAACATCTTGTGCGAGATGCTCTAGACAATCACCAATTCGGTTCAGTACCTAAACCGGAAGATGGCAGCAACGCACCTGAAGAAGTCACGATCTGGGGAGTACCGCTCCTCAAGGACGACAGAAGCGACGTCGTTTTACTGAAGTTCCTACGCGCTAGGGACTTCAAGGTGAAAGATTCGCTGGCAATGCTCAAGAACACAGTCAAGTGGAGAAGGGAGGTCAAGATCGACGAGTTGGTCGATGAAGACCTTGTGGATGATCTAGACAAGGTGGTGTTCATGCATGGGCACGACCGAGAAGGACACCCGGTGTGTTACAATGTCTACGGTGAGTTTCAGAACAAGGAGCTTTACAACAAGACGTTCTCTGATGAGGAGAAGAGGAAACATTTCTTGAGGACGAGGATTCAGTTCTTGGAGAGGAGTATAAGGAAGCTAGACTTCAGCTCCGGTGGAGTTTCCACCATTTTTCAGATCAACGATATGAAGAACTCTCCGGGACTGGGGAAGAAAGAGCTTAGATCGGCGACCAAGCAAGCCGTGCAGTTGCTTCAGGACAATTACCCTGAGTTTGTCTTCAAACAGGTACATCAATTGTTGTCTTGGTCAATGTTCAAAAAATCGCCAGGCAGTAATTAGACACTTGGGATTAGTGTCTAGGCCTCCTAACCGATTTTCTAAAAAGTTTATAAAAAATTAAAATATGACTGATTTGCCGCATGTACTGATTTTTAGAACACTGAACCTTGGTGATTGAGCTTGTTGTCTAGATTGAAACATGATTGAAATTGAGGTTTAAATGTTTCGTTGATTAATTTTTTAGGCCTTCATCAATGTTCCCTGGTGGTACCTTGTGTTTTACACTGTGATTGGTCCGTTCATGACACCAAGATCAAAGAGCAAGTTGGTGTTTGCTGGTCCGTCAAGATCAGCCGAAACCCTTTTCAAGTAAACATTCGAAATATTTGTTCTTTTTTTTTTTGTGGTTTCGTTTGCTTGTTTAGTCTCTTTACGACCATCAGACTCATATGTTGAAAAATGTGGACTATATAGATACATATCACCTGAACAAGTCCCGGTACAATACGGAGGATTGAGTGTAGATCCTTGTGACTGCAATCCAGACTTCTCCTTGGATGATCCAGCCTCAGAGGTCATTGTCAAACCTGGAACAAAGCAAACTGTTGAGATCATAATCTATGAGGTTAGTGCATTTACACCTTCAACTCCTCATTACCGTCGTGTCATATTCTCAAAGCATTATATAATTGATGTCATCATGTCCCAAGGTATTTGAGTAATAATGATATTCATCCTATTTGTAGAAATGTGAGATTGTGTGGGAGATAAGGGTAATTGGATGGGAAGTGAGCTACAAGGCAGAGTTTGTGCCTGAAGAGAAAGATGCTTATACGGTGGTTGTACAGAAACCGAGGAAGATGAAACCATTCGATGAACCGGTGTTAACCCAGAGCTTCAAAGTGAATGAGCTTGGCAAGGTTTTACTCACTGTAGACAACCCAACCTCTAAGAAGAAGAAACTCGTTTACAGGTTCAGTGTCAAACCACTCTGAAGTGAGATGCCTTCTTTGTGTTTTGTATATGAGAGTGCTTGGTTTATCATATCATTTTGTATGTTTGGTTTACACTTACACGATAGAGGTTCTGCATCTTTTACTCATGTAATCATTTGAGAATAATCTTATTTTACATGACCTTCTATAATAAAGATCTTGAATATCTTTAAGTCTCAATCGTTTATTGATTGTGTATGTTTATGAAATCAACTGTTATGGCTCATTATGTGTCAGTGCAATATCAACGATAAAATACAGGTTTTGTTATATTCAACTGAAATAAATTAAAGAGATCCGGCTGTTGATTTACACGTTGTAACAACTTCTCGACACTGACATATGTAGGTGTCTGGAGACAGGAGTAGGTGGAAGAAGTTGCAATGGTCCTGCTTACCCAAGCTGTTGCATCATTCAAATGCCAATTATGAATCTGGAAATTATTTTCAAAATGAATGCTAATTTCAACAGTAAACAGGTGTTTTTATTCATTTAAAAAACATCCACCTACTAATTTTATCATATATATATGGACAAATGAAAATATTTAATTTAATCTATGAGTAGTACTGATGGACGTGATTGATGGATCAACAACCGCATCTATTTTGATGTAAATCTTAGCTTAAAATTATTCTCTTTTCTTTTCTAAAAAATTTATCATTTTCCTTGAGATTATACTACCTCTACTAGATGATTTCTTCATCATTGCATGTCTAGGATCGTCTCTACCGATGAGTGAAAACGAATACCCAACTCTATACTGCCTCGTGACCCAGTTGAACCGTCTGATATATCATACCAAAATGAAGTAGTAGTTCGATTTCGGACCTCAACAATTGTATGCCAATCCTCTATATTTTAGTAACTTTTTTACATCCCTGAGTCGATTATATTTTTAACAGCCCAAAATAGGGGTGGGCACTTTACCCGAAATCCGAAGTGGCACCCGAACCCGATCCGAAAAACTCGAACCGAAATCCAAACCGAGATAGCAAAATACCCGAACGGGTATTGAATAAGGAGAGATTGGATACCCGAACCCGAACGGATAATACCCGAACCCGAATGGATATCCGAAGATAACCGAACATATGTATAATTAACCTTATATTTCTAGTTTATATCTCTCATTTTATAAAAAATATTTATATTGATACTACACATACTTTAAGTTCATATGATATACATACAATTACGGAAAAAATGATTTGTTAATCACTTAAAATGCATGTCAAGTTTTTTATTTCAAAAATTAACAAAAACTTACATAAAAAAAAAACTAAATTAATGCCTTTTTAGTTTTAAAATGTTATATCAAAATCTATTAACCATTCAATCTATTAAAAATAGAAAATTAGTTAACTAAAAGTTATATTTTTAAATACAACAAACTTGAGAAATGAAAATTTTAATTTTTTTTTTCAAAATCTAAATATCCGAACCCGATCCGAAATAACCGAATCCGAACTAAAAATATGCGAACCCGACCTGAAGTACAGAAATATCCGAACGGGTTCTAGACCTCTATACCGAAATACCCGAAAATCCGAAATACCCGATCTAAACCCGAACGGGTATCCGAACGCCCACCCCTAACCCAAAACAACATTTGCGGACTAAATATCTACTGGTCTAACGTCCAACTTAGCCATAGAAAACTCTGAGGTGATAATATGCACCATTGCCACCATATGAGTTTCAAACATCTCATCTTATTTGCTTCTGTTACTGACCTCACTTTAATTCTTCTTTCTTACGTTGGTTTACACACATCCTTCTAAACAATTTTGGTTTTCCGTTGGACTAGATCATGTCGAGATATACTCTATCATACATGCTTTTGGCAACATGAAAACGGAAATCCAAAAAATATTCTGAAGCTATAAATTACTGAACCATATATATTTATTGAAGTGTTCCAGCAAATAAGAGATGTTTAACCGTCTATGTGTGAGATCAGATTTTTTAATAGAAGCGTGTATTAATAATTTTTGCACTAATATATTTTTCCAACATTTTGCATTATATATATATATATATATTATTAAGCAGAAGGCACTAATTTAAATATATATATATATATATATAATATTAAGCAGAAGGCACTAATTTAAATTGTATATCGTATGAAATAAACTTTTAAGTGGAATATGTATTATGTTTTTAGTTAGTTCAAAATTTACTAATAAATTTAAATATAAATTGATTAAAATTTTCTAAATAAAATTAGACGTAAGATTAGTGATAATGTTTTCTTAGCTAGTTTACATTTACGTATTATTGAAAAATATGTATACTAAATATAAGAAATTATAAAAAATATGTATACTAAATATACGAAATTATTAGTTACTTTTCTCAACAAAAAAAAAAAATAAGTTACCGTTGTTGGGTTAACACCTTATCATTTATCGCGCCTTTCCCTAATACTAAAAGTCGAAAACGATATAACGAACAAACCTATAACGTATGTCTATCTACAAACACCACATACCTCTCCATTTATGGAAGTGATTAACCAACAACAATTGTTGTTATTCTTGGATTCACCTCCTACGGTAAACTTCTAGGTTCACCAACCAATAAGATTTCATTATTTCAAATTTGATATTTTTTTAAAGAAATAAACAAAATATTGTCAAGTTATATTATGTTTTTAAAATAAAAAGATTAAAAAAATAGTAGTTACAAAATAAAATTAGATTTTTTTGAAAAAATTTAACGTCGTGAAAGAACACTAAACCCTAAATCCTAATCCCTAAACCCTAAACCCTTGGGTAAACCCTAAACTCTTGGATAAATCACAAGCTCTAAATAAAAAACACTAAACACTAAAACTCTAAACCCTAAATCCTAAACCCTAAACCCTTGAGTGTTTTAGTGTTTTTTTTTGTCATCAACTTTACAGACTCATATTAACTCTGTGAACCAAACTGGGAGATCTTGATCCATGTGAACTACAAAAGATGTTTCCTTCCTAGCACTACGGACTAAGCTATCCGCCTTATTGTTCTGCGTTCTTGGTACATAGATAATCTATGCTTAGAAAAAATTCTCTTTAAGGCATGTTTATATCTTCCAAATAACTTGCAAATGTTGATATTAATTTTTGATTTAGAGTTTAATATTTATCCAATGATTTAGGGTTTACCTAAGGTTTTAGGGTTTAGGATTTAGGGATTAGGATTTAAGGTTTAGTGTTTTGCTGATATTAATTTTTTTTGTAATTATTAGTATTTTTTTTTACTTTTTAATTTTAAAAACATAATATAATTTGACAATATTTTGTTTTATTTTTTAAAAGATATTGAATATTAAATAACACAATTCTATTGGTTGGTGAACCTAGAGGTTTTAGGGGGTGAACCCAAGAATAAGTTTATTTCAATTGTGTGAAAGTGAGACTTTTATTGTTTCCTTTGTGGATTAAATAAGGAAAAGCAAAAAATAATCGATGAAGAAGCACATGCGACAACTATGGCTAGTAGTGAATGTGTTCAAATTTCATTCATGGCTTTTTGTGTTGTATCGGTCCACGCACGACCCTCCTTTTTGTATTGTTTGTTATTTATATGCATTTTTCTTATAAACTCCTAACTGTCTTCGGACCCGACATTATGATCACTATCATTTCTCATACATCATGTCTTGTTTACATGTTATCTATTCATTTCTGTAACCATTACATATTCATGCTTTGTAGTTTGTACTAATTAAAAACTCAACTTCAGTTGCTTTTAAGATGTCAATCTGCTTTTATGTATTATACTATTATGTATAAAGTCATATATTAAGTTTTTGTTTTAAAATGAAAAGGATTTGTTTCAATCATCATGGCAAGGGCCGTAGTTTATATGTGTTTAACTATATGTGTTCATGCGGATTAGACTTGAACTTCAGACTTAATTTGATTTATGAGTAGGACATAGGCCCATAGCTAATTAGTTTGCATTTGTTTAAATTCACATCTGTCTGGGTATGTGTACTTAGTCTGATCGACGATGGTCTAATCGTTTTAACAAGTTGGACTAAATCTAGAGGTCAATTGTCTGAGCATGCAATATTTTTCATTTTAATTGGTTCTGTTGATATTTGCTATGCAGTAGTTCTCATTGATCAAACCACTTGAAGTTTTTAATCTTTCTATAATGATACTACAGAAAACAATTACTAAGAGATCGTGTTTGGTTTTTGGATAGTTAAAATCCCCTGAAATATAAGCAACTAAAAGTCTAAAATCCCCTGTTGATATTTTCTATGCACTAGTCTTCTCTTACTGTCAAATTTAATGATGTGTGCTTTGATTTCAACTCTTACCCACGAATTATGTTAGTCCATATTTCAACAATAGGGTCCATTATCATTAGTTCTCGTCCTTGATGTCTCACTCAGTGTTATCCAATTCCATGGATTATACATAAAGTGACCTTTATCATATTTATATTCATATCTCTCTATCTCTATCACAATATTGATATAGCAAGTAGTCTAGAACCAGTCTTTACACGTCTCTTCTCCTTATCTTATAAAGTCATATATATCCATTGAACTTTATATCTATACTATTATTTGCAAAGTAAATTTTAATAATAGAATAAATCAGATTAAAAGTTAAAGCGGTTAATATTTATACTACCCTTAATAAATTTTATATATAATTTATTATATAATCAAAAACAAATTTTTACCAATAATATTTCTTTAAGATAATTCTTATGTTGTTATCTTAAAACATATTTATCAATTATAAAATTTAAAAGTAAGATATAAAACAATTTATAATAAATTAAGTGGTTAAAGTCAATGTTACCCTTAATGAATTTTATATATAATTAATTACATAATTAAAAACGAAATTTTATTTATAATATTAGATTTTTTTAAAATAAGATACTTAATTTTTTTTTCAATTATAAAAGTTAGGAAAATAACAGATAAACAATTTAAAATTAAATATTAATCAACTAAATTTGTCTAAAGATATTTTTTAAAAATATTTCTAATATGTGAAGGTTTTCTTTTAAAATTTCTGAAAATAATAAACATATATATTTTAATTAAATTTTTCTTCATATATATATATATATAATTTGATGTTTGATTTTTTTTGAAAATATAAATAATAAGTTATCATGCTAATTTTTGAATTAATAAAAAATAAAATAACAAATATTTTTAAAATGATTAAACCCGCATGTGCAGGCAAAACACTTAGTTTATATATATATATATATATATATATATATATATATATATATATATATATATATCTTGATGATGATACAATAGAATTAAACTCTTGTAACTTTTCAATTATATTTTTAACTATTCAAAGAATTGGTAATGGGAATTTTTCAGAATGCCTTACCTTTGTTTCATAATCAATACCAAGAAGAAGAAGTAAAAATAAAAGACACAGTAAAACAAATATAAATAATGAATACATTAAGATTTACACAAATTACAGTAAAAAAAAAAGTAAAAGGTAAATGAAGAAAAAGTGTTTAAAAAAAGTATATATATATATATATATATATATATATCACATGTTCTCCACACACATTCATCCAAATAAACAAAGCAAAACACAAAACCACCTTATGATAATTCAAAATTACATATTAAATAACAAAGTAAATCAAATAAATTAAAAGATTTGTTCCCACAAATAACAAAAATAACCATTATTTTCTTCCTTTGATTTGGGTTCTGGCAAGTAAAAGTATGGCCACACATTTTCAAAGATCGGACCTTGGTTGAGTTTTGAACCGGTAGAGCACTTTCTTTTTCTTGGAAGTCTGGTTATCGATTGTGATCACAATCTTTCCCGGTTCACCAACCTTAAAAGAACCAGTTATCACCGGTTCGTCAGTTAAACCAATCTTTCGGTTCTTAAAGACGATCACATCATAGCTTCCCTCTGTGGTCGGCTCAAACTGAGCTCCATAAGTCACATCTGCACCCAAAACCCTAAGCTCCCATGAGAGCGTGCAAGCCTGCCACAATTAACACAATCCACACCAATCAACAACATTTTACACTTTGAACTTGTCCTAATCAAATCTTGAACATATATATACCTCAGAAGCAGGCAATTCGATGGTGTATTTGGCTGCTGGTTTAACAATGGCTTCGGTTACAGAGTCTCCACCAATTTCATTGCTAAGTCCGCCATATTTAACCGGGACTTGTTCAGGAGCTATGTATCTGTTTTTAACCAAACATAAGCCTTAGTGACAAATTTTTTTAAAAATAATTATTATGAAACGGTAAAAAAAAAGGTTAATTACTTGAAAATGGTATCGGCAGATTTGGATGGACCAGCAAGTACCATCTTGCTTCTAGTCCTTGGCGATGTGATGATAGATCCGAATGTTTTGTAGTAAGGAATGTACCACCATGGAACATTGATGAACAACTGCAAAGCAAAATAAAATATTACGTAACACTTTATTATGTAACCATAACGTGACCATTACGTACCTCTCTAGTGGCGAACTCTGGATAATTGTCCTCGAATTGTTTGACTGCACGCCTGATGAACTGCCACAAGGCTCTCTTGCCGAGTCCAGGAGCGTTCCTGAAGTCGCTGACGAACACGAACGAAGACTTGGCATCAGGGCTGCTGAAGTCAAGAGCTCTCACACACTTCTCTTGTAGCTGAATCCTCCAGTTGAGGAACTTGTTAAGCTTCTCCTTGTCGGAGAAAATCTCCTTGTTCTGGAACTCTCCGTAGGAGCTGTAAATCACGACGTGACCTTCCTTGTCGACGCCGTGAGCGAACACCATCTTCTCGAACTCACTGGCTTCTTCTCCGGCCTCGGCCTCGACCAGCTCGTCGATTTTGTTCTCCTTGCGCCACTGGACGGTGTTTTTCAGCATGGTTAAGGCTTCCTTGACCTTGAAGTCTCTCGCACGGAGGAACTTGAGGAGGATTGTGTCGGATCTCTCGTCTTGGAGGAGAGGCACACCGTAGATCGAGACTTCTTCCGGCTCAATAGGCTCGGCGACGACGGTGGTCTCTACGACAACAGGCGCAGCGGAGGATTCTGGAGGAGTGACGGAGACGATTGACTCTTCGATTGCTTCTACCGTCTTGGTTCCGTCTTCTTCAGCACCCGAGGCTTTCTCGGTGGTGGTCACGGTGGCTTGCACAACTTCTTTCTCCTCTGATTTGGTCTCAGCGGGAGCCGCCGCCTCAGATTTCTCCTCCGGCTTGGTCTCTTCCGGAGCCACGTCATCAGATGATTTCTCCTCGACCTTGACGGCTTCTTCTGGTTTCTCCTCTTCCTTCTTTTCCTCTGTTTTCTCTTCTCCTTTAGTTTCCTCCGCCGCTTTCTTCTCCTCTGTTTTCTCTTCCTTCACCGGCGGCGCCGGAGGAGTGAATTCCCGTTTGTTCAGAGCCTCCCTAACGAGCTCCTTAAACTCCTCAAGTGCCTTCTTCTCAAGCTCCTCAGGCGATGGAGCAATCACTTTCTCAGCCACAACTGTCTCTTCTTCCTTCACCGGAACAGATTTCTCCGCCTCCGCCTCGGAGGTCTCCTTCTCCTCCTTCTCCGGGACGGCCTTCTCCTCCGAGGCAACCGGAGCAGTCACCTCCTTCTCTGGCACTGGAGCAGGAACAGTCACCTCCTTATCGGTGGTAGCGACGGCGACAACATCAGCGGACTTCTGTGCCTCTTCTTGAGCCATCTCTGATTCTTTTTAGAAATTCAAGAAAAGAAAGGAGAGAATATGTTTTGTGAGGAGAGAGACAGGAGAGAGAGAGGTTTTATAACACGGAAGACAAAAGAGAACACAGACTGGTCGGAGCTGTTTATTTTTTTTGTTTGACAGCTCATTCGAATGCTTTCTCTGTGGGTCTATAGTTTCTTTTTCCTCCAACGGCCGTCTCTTGCTTCACGATTTAGTTCACTTTCCTATTTTTAACCAATTTAACCATATCACTTTCCTTACTTTTATATTCCATAAGTAACAATTAGATTATTTATTATATCTATATATTCCTCCTCCTATAAGGCTATTAGGCGATAATTTTGGGTATATTATCATATATATTCACAAAATCCGATGATTTTATATTTTAACATATCTGTTGATGATTTCCTTTATTTTAAAAATATTATACCGAATTGTCTTCAAGATTCTTTCTATGTGCCCTAAATAGTTTTGTTTAGACTTTACTTAAAGGTGAAATATAGAATCTTTACTGTTATGGAAGAAAATTTCGAATTTAGATATGAAAGAACTAAAGTTTGAGTTGATGAAAAAGTGGAATCATTTTGAGAAAGAAAAAGGGAAGGGGTGTATTTTTAATAATTTTTATTTTGAAGTAAAGTGTGTTTCAAATCATGACACCATGTTATATCATCACATAACTCTTAAATATATATTAGGGTTACAATATGCCACCAGCAAATATTTTATCAACTTTGAGACCGTTCATATTTTTCTTCTGATCTAAATACGTGTGGGTGTGATCCATATTTCAGATGATCTTAGAAAATTTTGGGTGTCAACCTATCATATGAGTTTTAAAGATTTAACCGCAATTTAAGCAAAAAATAAAATAAATTTAACTGCAATTTTAAGCAAAAAAAAAAAGAGAAAGGATTTAACCCAGTTACATAATGAATGAAAATCCGCATAAAACGTACAGTTGTACGAAAAATACATGTGTTCTTCTTTGTGAACCATCAAATTCGCCTCATCTTTAATCACCAATTAAGGTGTTTAATATTAATAAAAATGATATTTTTTCCGTTTCTTAAAGATACATGTTTTAGTCTTTTCACACATATTAAAAAATACATTAATTATATATCGGATTTTGAAATTATCAAATTTCAATGTTTTTTAACCGATAATTTTTCACTAAATCTAATTAACTTTATTAAAATTTACAATTTTTGTATAGAAAATATAAAGAATATATTTTTCTAAAACAATTTATTTTCTCTAAAATTTGTATCTTAATAAAACGGAAGGAGTAATAAATTAAAAAGGTAAACTAGTTGAAAAAAATGATGCCGACATTAATAACTTAAACCAACTTTAGAGTTTAGGATTTATAAGGTTTAAGATTGACGACGTAAAAGTCGTTTACGTCTGCGTTATTCTTTTTTCAGCTATTGTTTTTTTTTCTAATTTAAATATTTTTATTAATCATAAAAATCAGTTTGATCGGTGATAAGATGTGAGACAAATTTAACAATCCACCACAAAATGTAAACGCAATTCACCACAAGAGGTAAACGTTCCAGTTGTACTTGTCATTAAACTGTCGGAATATACAAATATCAGTTAACATAACTAATATGATTGATTAGCGGCATTCTTTTTTTGGGCAGAGATTAGGGGCGTTAATAACATGCATGTTTTTTTTTTTTTTGCGGTGTTGTGTCAAGGATAAATGATGCCAATCCAAAATAAAAACTTTTATTCCTTTTCCATGTTGCCGTATGGACGTTGAAACTTGTCGCACCTATACTTTAATATGCCTATGTTCATTTGTGGATGATAGGTTGAATTGTAACTGTGGAAATTTATACTGTAAAATTTGATTTGTAAGATTTTTTTTATTTAGTTTCATATCTTTTTTTTTGTCTGCTTAGTCTTTTGTTTCTAATATAGTTATAAAAAATAATTGAAGAAAAATGAAAAGAAAATATATTTCAACAACAATATTTTTTTAATGTTAGAAAACAAAATTTTTATAGCCATTTAAAAAAAATTGCTTTGAATTTAAAATTTAAATAAAGTATTGTTGACAATTTTAATGATTGTAGATAAATATAAAGTTAAATAATTTTGTACGGCCTAATCAATCATTTCGAAAATCCTTATATGTGTATATTTTTATAATTCCAAGAATCACAGTATTACATATATGTATATCGTATATTATCTTACATGTGCTAAACAAATTATTCTCGTTTTATTACTTTATGGGTTCGTTAAGAATTTATTGTTTTTTAATTTTTTTTTAGGTCAAGAAAGAAGATTTAATTCCACTAATAATGATAATTTGACAATTTTCAATTAAAAAAAACATTGAATATAATCTAATGATCGAAGGTTTTTTTTTTTTTTTGTAACTTATAATGATCGAAGGTTTTGATATTTAAAAGTCTCACGTTTCAACTTATGTGGGCAGCATTGGTTAGTTTAATTCGGCATGTACTGAAAGGTACACATGAATTTGATGGTAAATTATTTGAAAAAACGTTTATTGATGATCAAAAAACGATTACAAAGAATTTTAACTAAGAACTTATGAAAATGGTGTTTTAAGACAAAACAAGGTAAGCAAAAGAAACCATAATTTTATGCCGAAAACAAGTGCTTGTGAATGTCCTTTACTTCTATCAGTCTTCGACCTTCTCTTCATATACTTGGATTCTTGGCTTTTCTGTATCCATCGATGTAAATCCTAGCCAACTTTACTTAATTGGACCAAATTTTAGTTATTTGATGGTGAGGGATGTAATCCATTTCTGACAAACACCTACATATATAAGCTAAAAAACATAGAGATCACTTCGCAGGTAAGAAATCCTCAAATGATTGTACGTATTTGTAATTGTAATCTACAACTTGTATGCTGGAACCATAGCTGATGCGTCTCTGTAACCTACAACCTATAAATCATTGATTCTAAATTGATTGCGCAAATCAGATCATAAGGGGAAAATTCCAATAGGTACTAGAGCTGTCAACCTTACGTCGACATGTAACCAAGTGCATTCATTAAACAGCACGTAAACTCATGTCATGTTTATTCTATTGGTCATCAGACTTTCTTTGCCACCTATTATGAATTCACTGAATATATTGTATACTAAGTTAAGATCCATGGGATAAACATTATATATAAATTACTTTATGTATTTTGAGATGAATTACTTTAGTTTTGTTTGTTACACACTTTTTAATTAATTGGTGAAACTCAAGATTTGTTACACACTTTCTTAGTTTTGAGATGAATTAAAAAGTCAAGAACTATTACATATATAATTAAATTGGTGCAAACATATAAATAAGTTTTATTAATCCAAACAATATTTTTTTCTATTTTATAGGATATATAATTAAATTTAAATGATATTAACATATATAGTATATTTTTAAAATTAATTTCTATTAAATTATGTTTCCTAGTCATATGTTTTTTGATCATTTGTATCTTTTAAAGCAAAAACTTTAATTTACTGATAACAAAAAATTTTATTGTGGGATTAATAATTTTAGTAACTTATAATTTTTTTTAAAAAAAATAAGTTGTCAATGTACGTTCAAAGCTTTTATCTAAAAAAAATGTTCAAAATAAATTCTGAAACTAAAATATTTATGTATTTTATATGGTATCTAGTTTAATTTAATCTTAATAATTATTAAATAAGACCTTCTACTTATATGATTTTGTAGTATCTTGTCGTAACAAAAATTTTAAATCATAGATCATAAAATTTGAATGTGACACTTTTAACAGTTTTAATAATTTATAGACATTTATAAAAATTCAAAATATAACATATACAGAAAAATCTAAATTTTTATTAATGTAATTATTTAATTTATTTTAATAGTTTAAAATATTAAAAATATGATAGAAGATACACCTATTTTTATCAAATATTTATTATTCAAAATTATTAATTGTCATATATATTATAGTCATATTTGGTAATTCGGTAACTTTTATTTAAGAAAACAATAAAATACATTAATAATGAACTTATAGTTAGTTTAATAAAAATATTATTATATATTTAAATGAATCAACCTATTTTCTAATGATTCTAAAATTCATTCTAGTGATGATATGTGGCTACAAAACATGTTGTAATGGTTCTAAGGGATGCTGCATATTTAGTAAATACGTAATTGTGTGAATTATGTATCCACATATTCGATTCGATTGATATATATATCAATGTATGTGTGTGACATGACTTGTATTGTTTTTAGTGCTCTTGCATGCTGTATATTATGTCTCCCAGATATTCAACTATTTTTGTTCTTCTTTCATGTGTCAAATAAAAAAAAACTATGTGAGTAGAGTAGTGCATTTGCACAAAAAAATTGATACTAGAACAGTTAATATAATGGAAGAAACAAAATTAGAATCGTATTTAGTATTTGAAAATGTAAGGTTGGTAGACCCGGCAGTGATCCGGTAAACATCCCTTCATCGGTTGCTTTTGTCAAAAAAAAAGAAGCTGTTTGGTTGGTTTGTTCATCGCTGGTGCCATCTTATTATATTATTATACATTCAACATTCAACATTCTTGCCTGTATTTAGCTGGTTTCCCCCTTCTTTTTTTTTTTTTTTATATGTAACCCACTTACTTATTTTTATATATTTTTAAGAAATGATTGATCGCAGTATACATTAGAGATATTAAGAATTTATTATATAATTTCTGATGGGGGAAAATAAATAAATAATTTTGATTCTAAGTGTTAAAGATCATCGTATGACTTTTTTTATCTTACACATATATGGAGCTGAATATGATTTTACTTGGTACTTGGCTTATTCTCGTTACTTCATCCACGCTTTGAAAAATCAATTTAATAACAAATCAATTTTTTTTTATTATCTGTAATTCCAGATCAAGTATCATATTGCCTTGGTACTTGTCCTCTTATTTGTTACTCATTATTTATTCCTAAGAATACTTGTTATCCACCAGAAACTATCTATTTTGCATTAAAAAACAGTTGTTACTCGTTAAAAAGTATTCAATTAATCAAATATTTTATAAATAAATATTTGATTTTGGCAAGTATCAACGCAAGTCAAGTAACTTACAAGTATTAAATTTTGTTCCTCTCAGTATTTGATAGGATGGGTATTTGATTCGAACAAGCTAAATACAAATACTTAATCAAACTATTTGAAGGAACCAACCCAAGTATCAAGTACCTGAAAATTGGCAAGTACTTGCCTTGCCTTGTGCCCAAGCCATGCATATATAGATATGTTAAAAACCTATAGGCTATAGTTATATTAGAACCTTCTCATTTCAACTCAGTTTTATATAGGACACAACAATTTATTTTACAGTAAGAGGTTCTCATTGACACATGGTGAATACTTAATAGTATTGATTAGAGTTTCTTAGAGACGAGCCATGAACAATATATAGTAAATGACAAGAAAATAATAACTTTAAAATGTTGTGTTAGAAAAAGAAACTAATAATTTGAAAAGGCATTATCTTCTCCTTTTTTTCTCTATTAGAAATAACCAGACATCCCATATATGTTATCCTAACTTTTATTTAAACTAAATCATGGCATGGCAGAGTCCCTTTGAAAACTAATTTTTGAATGGTAACTCGAGGAATATGCCGTTAAGAAGATTACCGTACAGAGCCGGGTCTGAGTAGAAGTTAATGAAGCAGATGCCAGACTAGGTTAATTTATTTTAGGGGTCAATAATAAAAGAAAATAGTCTTTAGCTCTATTAGGTACAATCTTTGTTAAGTTATATGAAGGTGTTAAGTTCAAATAATGCATTTTCAATATTTTAAAACACTTTAATGGGCCTAAATTTTATAAATGACCGAGTAATTCTAGAAACGGCTTCAAAGTAACACGAAGTTTACGCAAAACTGCGACAAAAGTTAGTTTTGGATCAAACAGATGGCCTTTAACTACTACAGAATTTTTTAAGTTATGACATTATGTAAGCTATATATATAGCTATATATACTCGTATTACATTTGTATCAAACAGATGAATTCGGTGAAATAAAATCACATGGAGAGGTTATGTTTTCTCCTGCCAAATGTGTTGCTTTCATCTTTAAGTCTAGTATGGTAACTGGTTAATTGGATCTTAAGTCGAGGTTATGACCAAGCTCATTGTGGTAATAACAAATTAAAGCTTTAAGAATATTGTTTAGAATAAGGTTTATTTGTTCAATTTCAACCATGTTTCCTTCAATAACCAAAATAAATCAAACATTATATTTTACATGTAAGTGTTTACAACAATTTAAAATAAAATATTGATTCCAACCCATTTATCAAGTAAACAAACATAAATTTTCAAAATTAACTATTTTCAAATACGAAGAGAATGAATAAGATGATGATTTAAGAATATAACTAATAATTTTTTAAAAAAATAACGTATGAAAACTTTTTTTAAAAATGTATGTTCAGTCTCCTTATTATTGAAGATGTTTTTATTTTATTATTTTAAAGACGTTCGTGTACTAAATATTGTAAAAATATTGATATTGATTAATGACAAAACACATTACATATCAAAAACATAAAGCAAAATATAATAATGATGAACAAGACAAATAAACAATAATTTATAGAATTACACAATATATAACATAAACTATAACAACAAATACAATATTTTTTACATAAACCAAATTTTCATCGAAAAAAATAAAGTTGACAAAAAATCAAATTTTAATCAGTATAAAAGCGAAAAATATCTGCCACGGATCAAACTCTAGTTTTATCTTCTACTTTTACTTTTTTTATTCATTTTTTATTTAAAGTCAATCGACATTATTCCTCAAAATCTTGAAAGAGTTTACTTTGGGCTGTTGTAGACGTACGACTTAGCAAAATAGACCAAAGAAACGAATGAAATGGAGCTGAGACAAGCAAGTAGCCAATAGAAGTAATCAAGATGTGCCTGGTTCAGGTTATTATCAAACCAACTCGCTTGACCTGGCTGGCTCGTTGCTTTCTCAATGACTGATACCATGAAGCTACTCAAGTAGTTGCCTATGCCGATTACGCTAAGGTACATAGATAATCCCAAGCTCCTTAGCTCGACCGGGATTTGTCCGTAGAAGAACTCTTGTAATCCAACCATAGTGAAAACATCAGAGACTCCATAGAGAACGTACTGTGGAATTAGCCAGCAAACACTCATTGGAACCGTGGCATTAGGGGAATCAACAAGCCCGTGATCGCGAGCGGTCTTCAGTCTTTTCATCTCGACCAAAGCAGCTATTACCATTGAAAGAATAGAGAGGAAAATGCCTGTGCTGATCCTTTGAAGGGTTGTGATTCCTGCTGGTTTATGAGTGATTGATCTTGCGATTGGGACAAGTACACGGTCGTAGATTGGGATGAAAACAAGGATTGCTACGCTTATGAAACCTTGGAGTGTCGCTGCAGGGACTGAGAATGTTGATGAGATTGATCTGTCCATTGTGGCTCCTTGCTTTGTAAAGAAAGTAGGGGACTGCGCAAAAACAATGCCAAATACTAAACAACACATCCAAACTGGAACGAGACTTAACACAGATTTCGCTTCTTCAACTTCAACTGAA
Organism: Brassica napus; assembly: GCF_020379485.1. Classification (NCBI taxonomy): domain Eukaryota; kingdom Viridiplantae; phylum Streptophyta; class Magnoliopsida; order Brassicales; family Brassicaceae; genus Brassica; species Brassica napus. The sequence continues at coordinate 11,254,002 of NC_063435.1, read as the reverse complement.
TCACATGAAATCGCCGCCCTGTCGAGGAATCTGCAGTTGCCAAAAGTTGTGTGTTTAAAGGTACTTTCTTTTAACTTGTAAAGCAAGCAACTCTGATAGGGTTTAAACTTTAAATTCCATAAAAATTTGAACACTTTGTCTTGAGAATTTGTAAAAATATAAATGTGAACACTTAACGCTAAAACTTTGTTTTTTTGGGTTATACATTTACAATTTACAAAAAAAAATATATTAAATAATCAAGTTCCATTAAAAACTGAACACTTTTTAATTTTTTTTCTGAAAATTGTTCATTTAAGTGTTCACAGTTAACAAAAATATTAAATAATTTAAATCGTTATTTTCATTTTGGAAAGAAGCAAAACCACATATAACGTACTGACTAACAACCAAACACGTAAATAAAATATTACCTGTATTGCTTCGAACCTTCGTGAGGAAGAAGGAGAAGGGTTTCTGACGAAGTCTCTCGTCGATTTTTCGCAGCAGCAACAAAAACACGGCCAATTCTTACAAAAGGGTTATTATGCTTTCGTCCTTGTCTTACTTCTCCTCCAGTGCTGAAGCGATAAGTGTTGGTCCCAAGTAAAAAGAAGAATAGAGAAATCATCATGGAAACACATGGAATCCCAAACCCTAAAGCCCAACTCAGATTCTCTTGGACATAATTAGAGACCAACCTAGTGGCCAATATGCCAAATGATATCGCAAAATACAACCAGTTAAAGAATGAGCTCTTGGCTTTGGACTCTATAGGGTCTTGTTCATCAAACTGATCTGCTCCGAAAGCTCTAAGACATGCCTTGAAGCCTCCTTCGCCTAGTGCTATCAGATAGAGAGCACAAAAGAATACTGTCACTTTAAACTGAGAAACGCACGAGACAAGTGTTTCTTGATCTTTGCATGCAGACGGAATCGTTGCTGAAAACGTAAGCAGCCCAAGTCCCTAAATTCAGGATTATAGAAAATAAATACTGTTAGAAATCATACAAAGTATAGGAAAAGTTAATTTAAAACCAATTGACAATAAATGAATTGACTATTCATCTCTAGTTCCAGCTTGAGATCCTAGATTTGAGGCACTATTAAGGTAACAAAATAAGAAGAATTTTAGTAACGTTAGTTTAAAACCAATTGACAATAAATGAATTGAATATTCATCTCTAGTTCCAGCTTGAGATCCTAGATTTGAGGCACTATTAAGGTAACAAAATAAGAAGAATTTTAGTAACGTACCAAGATATAGAGAGAGGACGTGAAGAGGATGGTACGGAAACGACCAAGAAATGAGTCCGCTATAGAGCCCCAGATCAGTGGCAAGAAAGCTGCCGTCCCGAGCCAGAGGTTGACGTTTGAGGCTGCAGCCGCCGTTGACTCCCCTAACTGCGCCGTGAAGTAAGTTATCAGATTCGAGGCTACTCCAAAGTAGGCGAACTTCTCCGACACTTCCGCTCCTGTCGGAATATTCTCTTATTTTTTAGAATTTGGCGGGAACATTGAGGACGTTGGAGAAAAAAAAGGGTAAGTACTTACCAATGATGAAGCCAGAGGATCTCCAGCCCCCGGAAGAGGACCTGACGGATGGCTTGCCTCGGAAGTCAACGGAACCCTCGACAACACCATATGAAAGTGTAGTTCCAGTCTCACTATCAGCGTTAGAGATCGACATTGTCTCTTGTTTATTGTTTCAGAGTTATCCGAAAAGTTGAAATATTTATAGTTGGTGCACATCATCGCAGTGACCTAAATCTTGTAATAGACGGCGTGTACACCCCTTTGTTTACACGTGATCCACGGCAAGAACGCCTTGTGGAGAGATCACATTCACATGTTACAATCAATATTGTGGCCTTGTTACACGCTGTTGGTCCATGCACACCAGTAATCAAATTAATTTTACAAAAAAAGTGAGAGTCAAAGATCGTTTAAACAAGAAAGTTTGACACGGTATGAAGTTGTTGGAACGAATGGGAATAGTCAAGATCGGGTGGTTAGAAATTGAAAAATTTAATATGATGAATGGAACGTTAGGTTAGATTTAATTGAAAAGATGATTCTAGCCGCTCTTCATACTAGAACGATGCATGTCAGCTCCCTAGGTCTACGATCAAATAATTGTAGACGTATTAAACCTCCGTTATTTTTGGCAACTGGCAAATAAGTTGATCATGTTTGATTATAGTGGGTTGACTAACTATTCTTTGGATTTTTTTACCCAAAAAAAAAAATATTGGACTAAATCATTTTCGATTTCTTGTCCTGAGGATATTCTCAGGATATTTAACGTTTAACGTACATGATATATTTCAGATTATGAGAGAAGGATCCAGCTACATAACTTAAATTGCTACTTCATGTAATGAAGATAAAGTTTTAAATGTAACTATCAATTTTCTGAAAAAACGTGAAAAGCATGATTCCAAGATCTGGATAGTAAAGTTGCGGATCTGATCCTAATTTTCTTATATTTAATGTTGTAGTTAGTATGCAAATGTCGAGTTGGTCATGAAGCGGATATAAAAATGCAAAAATCCCACATAGTCAAGAAGACAAACCAGTGTTTTTAGAATGTGTTTGGTCTATTGTACACATACGACTTGGCGAACCACAAGTAAGAGGCTAAACCAATGGAACTAACACAAGCAAGTAGCCAGTAGAAGTAATCTAAATGAGCCTTGTTAAGGTCGTTATCGAACCAGCTCGTTTGACAAAGCTGGCTTGTGACTTTGTCGATGACTGATATCATGAAGCTGCTTAGGAAGTTGCCGACCCCGAATATGCTTAGATTCAGAGCCATACCGACGCTCCTAAGCTCACTAGGGACTTGGTCGTAGAAAAACTCCTGTAAGCCAATCGTTAAGAACGCATACGAGACACCGTAGATAGCATATTGTGGAACCAACCACCACACGCTCATCATTGTTGTGATATCATCTTGAGCGGTTTGGAGCCTTTTGGTCTCGACAAAAGCGGCAACCACCATGGCAATATTGGAGAGAAACATGCCAGCGCCAATCCTCTGAAGCGTTGTGATTCCTAAAGGGTTTTGAGTAAATGATCTTGCGATCGGGACTAGTAGACGGTCGTAGATTGGGATGAAAACAACCATTGCTAGGCTTAAGACGCATTGGAGCGTAGCTGCGGGAACTAAAATTCCTGGTGAGATATATCTGTTCATGGTTGATCCTTGCTTTGTGAAGAAAGTAGGGATCTGTGAACATACAGTGGAGTAAACCAAGCAATTTATCCATATGGGAACAAGCTTTAGCACAGCTTTTGCGTCTTCAATTTCAGACAAATCACATGAAGCCGCCGCTCTGTCAAGGAACCTACCACAACGCCAAAGAGGAACAAAAAGTAACAATTTGTATATGTATCCCTAACCAAAATAGTATAAGCACAAACGTGGCCTCCAAGATTCTGAAGAAAGAAAAATTCAGAATCTCTGTTAATTAGGTTACCTAAATTGTTTGGAACTCTGGTGAGCCACAAGAAGTAGGGTCTCGTTCGGGTTAGCTATGTGTAAATCTGGTTGTCTTCTGTTCTTTACGGTTTCTATAAAAACACGAATAATTCTAGCAAAAGGGTTTTTGTTTCCTCCTCTCTCAGTTGTGAAACGGTAAGTCTTAGTTCCAAGGAGGAAGAGCAGCAGAGCAAGTAGCATGGAAGCACTTGGAATACCAAATCCTAAGGACCAGCTTAGATTCTCTTGGATGTAGTTAGAGATCAAGCGAGTTGTCAATATGCTAACACAGCTTCCAAACATCAACCAGTTGAAAAAAGAACTCTTTGCTTTCAACTCTTTTAGGTCATTTCCATCAAATTGATCAGCTCCAAATACCTTAATACAAGGGCTGAAACCTCCTTGTCCTATGGCTATAAGATACAGAGAGATGAAAAAGAGAGTCACTTGGAGTTGATTCGAATCTTTGGAGTGAGAAGGAATCATGGCTGAAAAAGACAGTAACCCAAGTCCCTGTTTGTTTTATTTTCACCAAAGCACCTTCTGTTAATGAATCAATAAAGTCACACATTGGTAATTGAAGAAATAATTAACTAATATATAAGTAGTAACTATCAATCTACTTAACGCCAATAGTTTCAAGTTGGAAGTCATGATAAACCTGATTGTAATATCTTCTTGTAAGAAACAATAACAAACAAGATTATAGTAGATGAGATAGGTTGAGATCGTACAGTAACTTACCAAGATGTATAGAGAAGATGAGATTATGATGGTACGGAAACGACCAAGAAACGAGTCAGCGACAAAGCTCCAGAGAAGTGGAAGAAACGCTTCCGTTCCACTCCAGGCGTTGATATTTGCTGCAGCTGCGGCCGTTGACTCTCCCAGTGGTCCTGTCAGGTACGTTATGAGGTTGGACGATATCCCGTAAGAGGCGAACTGCTCGGCCATTTCTACGACTACAAACACACAAAGAAACCTCTGATGAGAAGTTGGTGAAAGTGAGGGACTTAACTGAGCTTAGTTACTTTACTTACAGATGATGAGCCTTGCCGATTTCCATCCTCCAGAGGTGGATCTGACGGCTAGATTTCCCGGAGGAAGAGTATTTCCGAGCTCATCTCCGGCGATCAACATTGGGTTTTTTACTTTAGAGGTGCTGTGTTAAAAGAATATTATTTGCTTCTTGTGTTGTTTTTGTTTATGGCAAGGTGCTAAAACTTTGTACTATTGCATATGTGCTTTGTTTTATTGATTTTAACTGTTAGAAAGTTGCTTTGTTTTATTGATTTCAAGTTGATTTAAACTAATATAAGTGATCCAGAAATGAGATCTGAAAATGATTTAAAAAGAGACTAGTGATCCAAAGTATCTTTCAAATGATGTAACACAAAAATATATTAAAAGTGAGACTTGGTTCAAGATGTTCGAGTTTAATGATATGTTAGTAACTGAATGTTAAAATTATATAGTTCCAATATATTAAATGTGTACATTGAGCATGTATACAATCACAATTATGGATTAAGTACAAATGTAACTCATAATTCTACATGTATGATGCATTTCGAACATCTTCTCTATTAAAAGAAAAAGAGAAGCACATATTGAAACTAACTTTAATTTCATGTGATATATTACAGAAAAAACCACTACGTTTTAACTAAAATTGAATACTGGTATTTTGGTCATTTGTTAATCCCTTAGAAATGCACATGTCCACCACTAACTACATATTTTATTATATTTAATCAACATCCTAATATAAGACCCGTGACTAATGAAATCAAAACACATCCTAATTAAGCCCGTGGTGATTCATTACTTAATAACTCTGGCTTGTTAGTGAAATGAGAATGATTAACTTGAAGGCAAAAGCTCAAATACGGTAAAGTCATCAGAGTTTGAGTCCCGGCTACTGGAGAATTAACATTTTGGCAACGACAGAAACAGAAAACTGACACTAATAACAAGTGACTAGTCTAGATCACTTATGTTAAACCGATGTTCCTGTATAATTAAAAAAAAAAGAGAGTGTACCAAACCAAGCCAACTTACTAACTTTAATAGTAAATGATTATAACCGAGCACTCAGCCATTACCAACATTTACAATTTGTTTTATACATTCTCTTAGAGCATAGTGGAAATGCAATTCTTCAAACTTCATTCTCTGTTTGAATACATAGTTTCAAAATGCCTTTACGCCTTCATTTTAGCTACAAAAATATACACAAGTACAATTTTCAAATAGTAAAAGGAACCGGTGCTGGATAGACAAATGTCATTTCTGTGTACCAAACATATGATATACAAAAGCAAGGTTTGTTACAAATCTTATAATTGGTTCACCTTACGATGAGACCGATCCAACATATAGTGAAACCTCTATAAATTAATAATGTTGGAACTACACCGTAACTATAATTTTTATTGATTTATAGAGATATTAATTTATCGATATACTAATTAAATCAAAAATTCAATTTGGAACTATAAAATTATATTATTTTATAGAGATTTTTAGTGTATATTAATTTATAGATTATTAATTTAAAGAGGTTATACTGTATATTACAAGTTATTAAGTTGATATTCAACATGTATTAAGTTGATCAATGAATATCAGTAACCGTCAATGTCAAACCAAAAATCACAGATATACTAACTTTATGATCCACTTTTACAGTTAATTTACACAAAATCTGGCATTTTTCGAGTATATTCTAAATCTTGCACGTTCTTCGATTTACAGTTATCAAACAACAAAAATATAACATTTGTTTATAAATATTTAACCTTACTCTCTCATTGAATTTAAATATATAAGTTATACTCTTAAAAATTACAAATTAAAATAATACATGCATGGCGGGTCAAAGTCAAGTAGAATTTTGATCCAAATGTTCCGAGTGGTATTTGTATCCAATCCAAATTATCACTTATGTTATTTGTAAGAAATAATCAGATTTCAAAGATTTCTAAAATGACATCTCATGTATAATACTGTTCTAAATAAACAAAGTAAAAAATACATCTTCTGAGCTGTGCTTAATATTAAGTTATTACCTAGATTATAAAGTTGCTTTAGAGAGCATTATCATTTAATATTGACGTGACTTGTTTTTTTTAACGTTTGATTAATTATGCTATTACAACGATGAGAAATATTACATAGACGATTCTACGGCCAATAATTTTACAATCATATGAGAACGCACGTCTGACTGCATCACACCGAGCCGCCTTATGAGATCCAAGTTCGATTATACGCCCTTGCACCATGCTGAAAACTTCTGGTAACCCATTTTTTCTATAATCTGCATAATTTGCGTTTTCTGGGGTTTGAACCCCAAACCTCTTAGTGTAGAAACATTAATAATTTTTTAGTCAAACCACTGGACTAAATGGGCTTCCACAACGTGACTTGGTTTAAGACCTTGATTTTTCATTTGTTGGTTGTGAAATAGCTTTTATTTTTATTTTCCCTAAAAACCATTTCTCATCAATCATTTTTGAAAAATGGATTTCCCAAAACTTAGGAAAACTAGATTTTTGAAAAATTAAGCCGTTTCTAAATAAAAGCAAACTGATAAAATAACAAATACTCCTAATCATTAATGTTTATAGAAATAATTCTTTTAGCATCTAAAATATAACATGAAAACAATTCATACTAAAAATATTTGTTAGTTTATCAATAAAATTAACTTAATTTTTTAAAAATCAACTTCTTAGAATATATTGTGAATAATTCATATCTTATTGATAATTTTTTGTATTATTTAGAAATTGTTATTAGCTATTGTTTTAGTAATCTGAAATTTATTATAAATACTGAACAAAACCAAAAGTAAGTAAATCACCATTCCAAGTCTAAAAAATAACCAAAAATATACACTAAAATCCAAGTTGAAGACAAAACATAAACATACACTCAAACAATCAAATATGTTATTAAAAATGTAATATGTAAATCTAAATTCTGAAGTCCATTTCAATAAATGGAGAAACTCAATACAGCAGGCAGCACAGAGAAGAATATGCTTTAAATGGTGTTTGGTCTCTTGTAGACATACGACTTCGCATAGAAAAACAGCTCACCGAACTTCGGTGACCGAAGAAAAAGACGCCGAGAAGAGATTTTTAATGTCATTGAAGAGGAAATTTTTCAGGCGCATGAGAAGTCTAAAGCAGAGTGAATATGTCAGACTATGGGCAACAGGGGATGACTCGTATAAAACAGAGTTTCAAGCAAAAGCCACTTGGCACCTCACTCGGACAGTACACACTAAGCTTGACTGGCATAGAGGTATTTGGTTTTCTTACAGTACACCAAAATATTCCTTTACAGCATAGGTAGCAGTCCAAAACAGGCTCCCTGTAGTCTATGTCCTGAGCAGCTGGAAACTAAAAGGCATCTCTCCTTTACCTGCAGTTATTTAGAAGAAATATGAAAAAAAAACTTGACTTAGAAGTTACTGTCATCGCATTACACAAATGTGTGGGAGGAGATAGTCCAACTTTTATTAGACCAAACACGAAGCAAGCAGCACTTGTTTCTCCTCATATATGTTTTCCAGGTCACATTGTCAACAGTATGGAATGAGAGAAACAGAAGAAGGCACGGCGAGAACCTAAACAATCCTTCTTTTTTGACCAAACTCATTGATAAGGTGGTCAGGAATAGGATCTCGAGCATGCGGATGATGGGAGATCGACAGTATGTCAGCCATAAAAACATGGTTTTCACTGAGATGAAAAGTGAATGTTTAGTTTTTTTTCTAAACATTAGGCAAAACTCTCAGCTCAGGTTACACACATTGTACAAGGATTTTTTTTCTTGAATAATTTAACATTAATTCCAAAAAAAAGTTATGATTGATTTCCTATTTGGAATTGCTTCATTTCCCAATACTGAATTATCAAATTTCATATCGATTCACTTTTTAGGTGACAAAAAATTTTTTGTTATTGAATAACATAACACACTAGTTTAACCATATAGTGTGTATAGTTTTTTTTTTTTTTTTTTTTGACGTCAAAAAGCTATTCTATTACTCAAACTTGAAGTGGTCTGGGTAACTAAACCGGAATAGAACAACCAACAAAATGTAACTCTCTACGAAAAGATCTAGCAGTCTTGGCTAGAAAATCTGCTGTGTGATTTTGCGCCCGTGGAACGTAAGTGATGTTGAAGTCCGGGAAGCATATCTGTAATGTCTCTATTCTCTCCAATTCCGTCGCAAAGCTTGGCCACGCCTGAGGATCCTTAACCATAGCAATCAGTTCCTTACAGTCTGTCCCAAAGCTCTGGCAGGTCGAGTGCTGCAGCATACTCTCCATCGCCCACCGCAGCGCTTCTACCTCTGAATGCAAGGCTGATTCACGTCGAGGGAAGTTTTTTGTCCCCATAAGCTGACTATTCCCAGAGCTATCCATCAGTGTCCATCCACATCCACTAAAGTTAGCTGAAAGTGTCCAAGAACCATCTAATAAACAAATATTTCCCAAGCATACGGCTTGGGGTTCCTCATTTATAGTGTCTTGTGATACTGTTTGTACCACTTCATTAGCCTCAAACCATGCATGGCATTCACTTTCAGCATGTCTAACTAGTTCCAGAGGATCTCTATCTATTCCCCTGAAGAGTTTTTCATTCCTAGCCTTCCAAATGTACCATATTATCCAGGGATAAGGATCCCTGTCTTGCTCTGGCTCCATGATACTATTTTTCCTCCAGAATAGATAATCCATGTTTGTGTAGACGCTCGATACCGGAAAAATATTTGGGCACGTCGGAGTTGAAGATAAAGACCATACTTGACGGGCTGGTGGGCATTCAAAGATTGCATGTGTGACAGTCTCCTCTGCTTCTCCACATCTTGGGCAGTAATTGTCACACCTCATATTGCGTCTAACTAAATTCCTCGTTACTGCCACATGACCAGTTAACAACTGCCACATAAGATGACATATCTTCGTAGGGGCCTTCAATTTCCACGCAAAGGCCTGGAGCTTTGTAATACTTGGCTCCAAAATTTCTTTCTCCTCTGTTAACTTTAATAAATTCTGCGCCCGTGATTCTTTCTGATAGTGTGTATAGTTAATGATACATTAGTATCATCTAAATATGTGGTTATATGCTAATATATATATATACCTGGTGTAGGTGTCAATCATTCTTTTAGCAAAATTCATTTCGTTTGCGTTTGATTTGGTATTTATCGAAATATGTTAATTATGAAAACCTGAAAAAATATTTATATTTTTGTAGTGGCCTAATATCAACACAAGGCTGTGAACCATAAACTTCACACAATACAACTCGCCATCTGCCAACAAAAGCTGTAAAATCGACACCCGTCCACACGGCGAGATATATATAAGATCTAGAAATGAACAAGAATGCGCAAAACCCCACGGCGCTAATAACCACAAGTAACCAGTAAAAAGTAATCGAGATGTGCTCTGTTCAGAGAACTGTTGAACGAGCTGTTTCCACCGTCTCCTCCAGTGACCAAACCAATCACAAAGATAAGTAAGCTGCTCAACAAGCTTCCTACCCCTAATGAACTTAAGTAAAGCGCAAGACGGATACTTCTCAGCCCGGTAGGATCTTGCTGAGCATCATGAGAATGACTTATGTGTTGGAGGATCGAACTTTGATTGTTCTCTCTTACCAGTTTCCGGATTGGGTCATGGGCCCATTAGGCAGGAAGACACCACCGATTACTGTGACAACAACATCAGACATACCTATCCTGCTGAGTGTCCGGGAATGATTCAGAAAGCTAACCCTGGCTGTGACCACCGGAGCTCATTCCGTTGCTAAGACCATCATTAACCACAGTCTCTTAACTGGGATTCTTAGCTTCAGATAAGAGACGGTTCTTTATTTTTCTTAGATTTTAATTAAGAAAAGTTAAGAACCGTCTATTAAATAAGAGATATAAGAGCCGTTTCTTAGCCGAAAAGTATGTAGAAAAACAAAAAGTGTCAAATCATGAGTTAACAACCATGACTAAGAGACCGGGGTTAATGATGTCCTAAGTACAACTTCAATCGTCGAGACAATTTATTGTCGAGCGAAGAGCTTTTGTAGTTATGGATTCCCGATAGAAATCAATTTTTTTGTTTCGCCGGGAATCCGTTTGAAATTTCTAATGTATTCCTGACAAAATTATATATATATATATTTCCATCAACAACATCGGGAATTTCGACAGATTCTTGATGAATATAATTTCTTTTGTTTTCGTTGCGAATTCGTCAAGAATTCGGGATTCCCAATGGAAGTCAATTTTTTTGTTTCCATCGGGAGTACGTTTGTTCGGGAATTTCTTACGGAGTCTGGACAAGAGTCAATTTTTTGTTGCCGTCAAGAATCTGTCCGGAATTTCTGACGAATTTCTGATGAAAGTCAATTTTTTCTATCAAAAACTCGTTGGGAATTTTCGACGAATTTCCGGCGGAAGTCAATTTTTTGGTTTTGTCATGATTTTTTTCCGTCAGGAATCACTTTATTTTCTTGTAGTGATAACTATCGATCTAGTATTATTAATGTAAAATTTATTTTTAATTATATAATAAATTATAAATTATAATTATTAAGGGTTTCATTGATTTTAAGAGCTCTAACTTTTAACGTGAGAGATTAAATGCAAAATATCACTTCAAAAATAATAGTATAGATATAAACATATTTATGTATATATATATATGTATATTGTAGTTTTTATAATTTAGTAATTATTATTTTAATTTTTTTGTAATAGTCACGTTTTAGCTATGAACAAAATTGTGACTACACATTAATTTAGTCACATTTTTTTGTGTGTCTATTTCTTGACTAAATTAGTCATGAATTATACGTGAGGTGACTAGTTTAGTCAGAAAAAAATCACAAGGAAAAGTTATCACGATCGTATAAACACGTTTATTCGTGACTTTTCGTGGCTATATCAACATCTAGTCAGGGAATAACTACTTTAGCACGTAAATTTATGTAACTATATCTACTAGTGTATGTCTCTAATATAACATCTGGCCTAGACATCTGGTCCTGTCACAAAATAGTAGTATATAAACGTGTGTAATATAGTGTGTGCGGTAAATACAATTCTTACCTATCTATCTCTCATCATATTATCAATACCCATAAAGACATAAAGTAAAGATGTACAAAAATCAACCCCTTGTCGAAGGTGTGTGCGGTGATAGCTTGGCTGGCGGTGGAGGATATACTCCTGTCAAGTGTCAAGTCCGGCTAGTCTGCTTTTCATGAGTTGTTGTAGGTCACAAAAATCGTGGCAAGTAACATGAACTTATTAATGAGACTGAGCTTTGCAACCCATAATAATTCGTATCGATTTTTGGAGCTGAACCACAAAGGAGACATGAGGCGGGATATCTAAACGCAGCTTGGGACTTGGGAGACGATCACGCGGATTAGATATATAGAATTCACGCGTATTAAGTTTACGATGGCTGTGGAAGTCTCATTGGTAGTTTGACTAAGAGTTTATTAATGTTTACACAAAAAAAATTGGATTTCAAATCAAAAAAAAAATCAGAATTATGTAAATTAAGAGAGAAAAAACTTACAAAAAATCTTGAGCATAACTCAAAAAGTAGCATAATTGTAATAGCATAATATTTATCCAGCGCTTAAAAAAAAACTAACGGTGGTTTTTCCAAATGTAGAGATTAGGATTATGCTCCAATAATTAAATATTATTTGTTGAGGAATACTAATTACTAAACGTGTGAGTTTGAGTTAGTGATTGCTTGAAGTACATTTATTTTGATGAAAGCTTTTTAACAAAGGCTTTTTAATTGAATACAACTTTATATTTATTACAAAAATCATAATTATATATAGGTGTTAATGTGAAAGCCCAATGATTATATATCTCTATTATTAAAAGAGAAGTACCAATATAAATTACCCCTTAGTTTTCAAAGTTATTTACATTTGAATGCCACTGAAATAATAAATTTACCTACCTTTTAATATTCTTGTCTTTTATAGTTTAATTAATGCATTTTCCTAAAATAAAGTATAACAAATTATGTTTATTTATTTAAAAAATGTTTCCTATAATCTAGGTAAACAATAAATTATACTTAATCAATGTCAAAAATATAACAAGATTTTATTATTACGGGGGTGATTATTTTTATTTTGGTATATTAACGACGTCTAAAAAACATAAAAGTGTTATAAAAATACATAATATAAACCACAAAATTTTAAATAAAATATTAAATTATTTAATCGTATAAATCAAATATAAAAACAGATAATCATTTTATTTTACATTAAAATTTTGATCCATAAAAAATACATTTGCACGAACACACGAGTTATATTTTAAAAATATGGTTGTAACAGTTGACGGGTCAAAAAAATAAAATAAAATTATTCATTATAAATTCTAAAATGATTGTGTTTAGAAATATATTAAATAATTATTTAGTATATATATATATATATAAATTTTAAAAACATATATTACCATTTATATAAGATAAATATTTTTTTTTGCAAACCAAAAATGAATACTCGCGCGAATGCGCGGGTCAAGCTCTAGTCTAATCTATTAAAAGAGAAGTACACATTGAAACTAACCCTTAAACTTGCACAATATTTACAGCTTAGTGCCATTGAAATAATTAAATGAACCTACTTTTAAGTAATCTTTGTCTTTTCCAGAACTAATGAAGTAATAATTACTCCTAATTTTATGCTTTCCATGTTTTTTTTAAAATTAATAAAACATTTCCTAAATTAAATTCACAATCAATTAAATATAAATCTTTTAACTTATCTATATAATATTAATATTATAAACATTCATAAATATCAATAATATACACAAAATATTTATGTAACAAGATAAATTACATTTTTGTCTCATTCTCTCCCACAATTCACGTTACTCTTCTTATTTTTTGAACAAATTCTTCTTCTTACCTATATAAATATATTACATGCACCATTATAATTATTTACAAACTTAACATGTATATAAAATAATTTATTAGACATTTTCATAAAATTTTGATCCACAAAAAAAACAAAATAAAACATTTGAATAGATGCAAGGATCATATTCTAAAAATGGTGGTAATACAATTGACGGTTTACAAGATAATAAAATTTAAAAATATAAACTATGAAATTATTATGCTTATAAATTTTATTAAATAATTATTTAACACATGTAAAATTTTAAAATACATATTATCACTTAGATAAAATAAATATTTATTTACAAAAATAAAATCAAACATCTGCAAGGTCGTGGTTTAAATGTACACAAATTTAAACTCATTTATAATTTCTTATCGTTACATCAAATTTATATTTTTATTTTATTTTCAATCTTAATTTGTATATGTTCAAAATTTCATAGAATTTTAACGATCATTTTATTTTCTTACAAATATTATAACTAATGTTTCATTTATAAATAGCATACTAATTCATAGTTGTCTATTTTTATACTTTTTATTAAAAAAATTGTTAGCTATATATCTTAGACATGGATATTATTATATAAATTTTAGATTTTTTATATAATACCTAATATCGGTGATACGTTTTACGCTAAAATATAAAATTAAGTACAAATATAACATTTACATTTAAAAATGTGACTACATTAACAAATATATCATTAAATACAAACACAAATTAAATACTCGCGCGGTCGCGCGGGTCAAGGTCTAGTATGCGTTAATGCGAAAGCTCCATTGGTCCAATGGTCAATGGTTCATTAATGCTTCTACATCAAGAGATCTGAATTTCAGTTCCCTGAAAATGCAGAATTATGTTAATTAAGAAAAAAAAACTAACGAAACATCTGCAGTATGGCGTAAGGAGTACCGGCAAGCGTGGATCCTATAAAACGGTTCAGGTGATGCAGTCAGACGTGAATCCTCATACGGCAGATAGAATTGTCGGATGTAGAATCGTTTGTAATATTTTTCATAGTTGTAATAATATAATTATCCAATGTTAAAAAAATATAAGTGTCAATGTCATCTTATATTTATTTTCTCGTCTTTATAAACCTAATTATACCTTTAATTATCTTTATATATATAGACAACAAGTGTTTATGTTATCAACCACAAAAGTTGTTCGTATAATTAGTATTGGTATCCGTTTGATTTGTGAAAAATTCATATTTATCACCAAGTGATTGTTGGTTTAAAGTTGGTTCCTAAGAGCACCTTCATTAAATGGTTTTTGTTAAAATATTTTTAATTAAAATATTTCAAAAATATTTTGTTATGAAAAGTTAAGAAGATGAAATGTTGAGATACAAGTTCTGAGTAAGAACCTTTGAGATCATTTCTAGAAACTCACACAAAAAATGTCAGCCTGTAAGAGCATGGATTAACCTGAGTTCTTAATTTGGAGTTCTTAACTCATCATTTGACATTTTTTTTTATACTTTTCGGCTAAGAACCGGCTCTTATACTTCTTATTTAAGAGACAGTTCTTAGCTTTTCTTAATTAAAAGCTATGAAACGGTTTTTAGCCGAAGCTAAGAACCCCACCCTAAGAGTTCGGGTTTAAGTATTTCATTTTTTTTTTAAATTTAACTTTGTTAGTTAATAAAACCAACGTTAAAATAATACTACGTTATGGTTTAGATACTCGATTACAGGCTCTGACCATAGGTTGCTTAAAACTCGCCAAAAGTATGTTTCTGGATCTCTAATTCATTTTTCTCGGATTGCACACCTTTTGGCAATAACCCCTTCCCTACTTTGCTGGTAATTCTACAGTGTCCAGAATCAGACATGTTGCGTCAATTTTATAAATTGTAATATATAAAATGTACTATTGTTTAGAAAGAAAAATACACATATAGTTCGTGAACACACATTTAAAACGTTTTTGTTAGAACTCCAGTCGTGTTTCTTTGGCAGAAGAAAAGTATCGTGAATTTAATTCCCACCAAGCATCTATATCGTATTTTTTTATTTCTTTTCTAATTGATCGATATCATACTCGGTTGGTTGAGAGTTCTCATGGACCTCGGGTCAAGAATTTAGGCTACGTTTGCGAGATAACCATACTACAGGTTCTAGTTTTTGGCCTGAAATTATGTATAAAGGTTTTGGTTCATAAACTCTTGGTAAGAAAATATTTGGAAAACGAAAGAGAAAAAAAAATCAATTCCTGAAAATGAAAAAAAAAAATCAATTCATGATCGTCCTGAAAAAACCAAGCTTGGGATAAAATCCTTTTTTTTTTTTTACTGCAAACTTCGTTCATATAAGACTAGAAGTGGTGTCTTTTCTTATTTGTAAGAACTCTTGCTCGCCCTCCTCGGGCTCGGATGAGACATGCATGTTACATCAACCATAGAAAGCACGTCGTACCATTCTTATTTATAAGAAAAATATAGTACTGTACTACACATAGATATATACACTGTTCATGAGCATGCACAGATTAATTATCATTTTGTGGAAATTTCAGTCGTTCTTTTCTTTGATTTGCGGAAAAAAGTAGTTTGCCAATTTAATTCGGATCATTTAGATGTTTAGAAAATTATAAAAAAAATAAGTGACTTATGCCATTCCAACGTAAAACCATGATCTGATATTATTGCATGACAAGAGAAAATGATATTCTTTGATTTACGATCATTTTTTTTTTTTTGAACAGTGGCTTATCATGATTTTCTTCGACACAAACTATTGATTATTAGACCGAAAATTGAGATCCTATTTTCTATTGCATAATCATATTGATGCCAAATAATGTTCTAACTAGGATAAGACTTGCGTCTTGCGCATGGTAAAATTTATATAAAAGTTATTTAAGAAATATCGTATGGAAAAATAAAATTTATATTCTTGATCGAATTAATATTTTTGGTACTTAAACAATTTTTTTTTTTTAATTACAAAATTTGTTTACTGATGAGTTGATTCTATTTTTAAAAATATTTTAGGTCAAAAAATAATTTATTGCATAAGAGTCTAACGTTTAAGCCGAAGAATCTCAAGTCTACTATGTGGTTACAATGAAACTGTGTCAGCTTGGTGTTATATCATTATTTACCTTTTTAAAAGTTAATTATGGTTAAGAGAAATATATGTTCACGTGCCAATAGTATCTATCTTCAATATTTTTTTCTTTTTGTGTCATTCTTTTTATTTTGATTATTGCTCGATATAAATATTAAATTTTGAGTTTATTCTCATTTCGTTTCTTTTTGGCATGAGATTTAAAAATTGTTTAAGATTTAAAATTATTAAAGAGATATATACTTAGTCTAAGATCTGCGCCTTGTGCAGAAGAAATATTTTATATTTATTACTTTTATGTATTTTTGCATATTATGAAATAATAAAATAATAATTATATATCAAATAACTACGAAATAAATTTCTATTATGTAATAAATTGTTGTACACATATAAATCAAACGATCACTCTTATAAATTTTCAATTTTAGGGTAAATAAATCAAAGTAATTAGTTATATATCGTATATGATATATAATTAAATTTAAATGTTATTAACATAAATATATAGTATACTTTTAATATGGATATTTATTAAATGAGGTTTCTACTCATATGATTATATGATTCTTTGCATATTTGTGTAACAATATTTAACACTAACGATTTTATGTGGAATGTTTACTGATTTCAATAATTTATAATCATTCAAAAAAACAATGAAGATTTTAAAATTAAAATATTAACTTTTCAATATATGTTCAATGCAAATATCACAATATAAGTATGTATTTTCATATGATGTATAATTTAATTTAAACGATTTGAAATATATATTAACATAAACACCTATTAAATAAAATTATTTATTCATATAATTTTATAATCATTGTATTTTATTATAGAAATAAAATTAAACTTTCATCACAAAAATTTATGTGAGACTTTTAACAGTTTTAGCAATTTATACTCGTTTTGAAAAATTCAAAATAAAACATATACAAAAAATATAAATTTTTATTATATGATTAATGTAATTGTGCAATTTATTTTAATAATAAATAATTAAACAAAAATGATAAAAAGTAATTAGATTGTTAGACATCTTTATTATTTAAAATTATTAATTGTCATATATATCTTAATCACATTAGGTAATTCTGTATGTTTTATTTAAGGAAATAATATATAATAAATTTCAATTTGATAAATAAATAATTCATAATGAACATACTATATAATATAACATTCTCTAGCAATTTAATTTTGGACTAACAAAATTCTCAATTGATTCTCAAGCCGCAATGTAAGCAAAATTGATATTCTAATTAAATGACACTTAAGCACGACTCATTTTTAGTTAATACAAAATTGAGGTTATAACTTTTTAAATGTTTCTCAATTAATATATAGTAGATTTTTCGAGACAGTTATTAATGACTGAAGATTACAATAGAAAATGCAGTATAACGTCCTATATAAAATACTACGTGACATAAATTAATAATTTAAAAAAAAATTAAGTTCTGATCCAATTATTTTTTAGAGTAATATATCTATATAACTTAATAAAATATCACGATGTCGATGTTATTTAATTATAGAGCCTGTGTCTGTCTATAAAATGGATATAAATTTTGACATTTGCACCAAAAAGTGGTATATGTAGCAATGAAGTGTTACGCTAAAAGTCACGGTTGATGATTTTTGTGTTGTTAGTGTAAATACATCTTTTATAAAATTAAAACAAAATAATGACCAAAATATCGTTTTCTATGAAAACTCATGATAAAAATTATTCACAAACGATATACAAAATTTCGAGAGAATTTAAACGTTTTTATAAAGCTTAATATATAATATTGAACTGTTCAACGCCTTGAAATATTGATAGCTACGTGAGGCTTAGCATGTGTATATAAATCAACCATGCACTTTATGAAATTATTCATATAAACAGCCAAAAAAAAAGAAGATATGGCAATTGAGAAGCAAGTGATTGTTGGAGAGATACCGGTCAGCCCGTTTTCACGGCTGTTCAGCATGCCAGGCCTCGATTGCTTCAACATAGTCACCATTGGATTCAAAAACGAGGCCAGTCCATCAGCCTTTATAGAAGGCTTGAAGAATACTTTGCTCAACCATCCACGCTTCTCTTGCATACTAGTAATAACTCCATCCGCGACAGATAGATTTATAGATTTATTTTTGTTCCATATATATAACACATACGTCCATATTGATTAATATTTTTTTTTTGCAACGATATTTGTGCGGGACTTTTTTTTTTCCTTTTTTGCGCGGGACTTAAACATATTTGTTTATGTACAACTTTGTAGGAGACAGGTTCTGGTGAACACAAACCAAGATGGATTCCCACAAACGTAAACGTTAAAGATCATGTAGTTGTTCCGAATATAGATCCCACGATTGAAAACCCTGATCAATTTCTAGAGGATTATACATCAAATATGGTTTTTTCACCAATTGATGTGTGTAAACCGTTATGGGAGATACACATACTCAATATTAAAACATCAGATGCAGAATCTCTCCTTGTGGCGAGATTTCATCACTCCTTGGGTGATGGGATGTCACTTATGTCTCTTTTACTCGCTTGTAGTCGAAAAACAAGTGACCCAGGGGCATTACCCACTTTGGTTGCTCAAAAAAAGAGCAAAGTAACCAATGTTGTTTGGTGGTCGTTGGTTTCTCGTTTGTGGTTAATAATAAAACTAATGTTCAACACTGTTGTTGAAGTTTTCAAGTTTCTGCTCATTCTATGCTCCGTCCGTGACAACGCAACTCCTCTAATGGAGAAACCAAGGGCTACACTTACCCCTAACAAGTTCATTCACAGAGTCATTAGTTTGGACGATGTGAAAGTCGTGAAGAACGCAATGAATATGGTATGTTGATTGTTTTTTTTTTCTTTTTTTTTTTGTTAATTATACTTATTAATTGACTAAAACATGAGCGCAAAATTTTTCTGTCCTCACTTAATTAGACTGTGAATGATGTCATTCTTGGAATGGTGCAAGCTGGTCTTTCACGATATCTGAGTCAAAAATACGGTAAACCATTTATTTAATTTATAATTTATAATATTATCGCAAGTTGTATTTATTAACGTTTAATCTTAAATTGCTTGCCATGGTCTTTTTCAAACAGACTCGGAAACAAATCCGAAGTTAAAGAAATCTCTAGAAAATATATGTCTTCGTGGTGTTGTATTCTTTAACCTAAGATCAAATAAGAAAATCGAGGTGCAAATTAAAAACATTTTGAAAACTTTCTAAGATATATATATATTATCACCTCAACGCCCTAATTAATTTTGCCTTGTCATATAAATAGGATCTTGCTAAAATGATGGAGAAAGGTTCGACGTCAAGATGGGGAAACTCAATCGGTTATGTTATGATTCCGCTATGGATGAAATCTGAAAATGATATATTTGAATACATCCGACGATCTAAAACTATTATGGATCGAAAAAAACTCTCTCTCGAACCTCTATTTTCCTATACGTTGTTCAAATTGACTGTGGAAGTTTTTGGATATAAGGTGAGTTTGTATATCATTCTTATTTCGATCATGTTTGATATATTATATGTGATGGTAAATTCAAACGGATTCATTTGGACGTGTGGGTGGATAACAGGCACTAAGAACTCTTGCAATGAGAATTTTTGGTCGCTCAACAGTCGTATTGTCAAATGTTGCCGGTCCGACCGAAGAAATAAGCCTTTTCGACCACCAAATATCTTATGTTGCCGCAAGTATATCTGGTTTTCCACAGGTATGACCCAAAAGGCAAATAATATATCCTTGATTTATTTTGCAAGTCTAGTAATTCTAAAATGGTCAAAAAGAAAAAAGAACGGATGTTAAACTAAATTTAAATAAAAAACGTTTTAAGAAATGACTGCAACTTGAGCTTAAAAGTTATTATAAAGTGATATTTATTTGGATGTTTAGTTATGTTTTCTGTAAGTTACCATTAATTGGGTTCGAACGAGAATGAAACCGCACATATAGACAAAACTAACACTGTGTTTTTATTGGACAAGGCGCTCATTGTCCACATAACAAGCTATGTAAACAAAGCTATCATCAATCTTGGAGTTGATCTCGACGTAATTCCAGACCCTCATCACCTTTGTGATCACATAGTCGAAGCTCTTCAGATTATGAAATCAGCTGTCGAAGAAGAAATTTCTGCCGATTTGGGCGTTTGAAACGAAATGTCTGATTATGCTTTTTGCGACAGTAAAAGTTCGACGTAGACATCTAAACGAACCTAGTCACAAAAAAGTCGCATCAGTTCTTCATTTCCTATGATACGAGTGTTTTCTATGTATAACTATTTAGTCTATTTTTCATTCATGTGTTATTTATAGCCGAACATTTATCATACCTTGCCATCTTATCTACGAGTGGGTGTAATATCTATTTCTACAGTTTGTATATTGATTATATGGATGAATAACTTACAATTCATTATACTCGTATTTATAGTTTTAAAATTCAGTATTCTAATTTTCCATTTAGAGTAAATTTTTGAATAATTCTTGGGTTCACCATTTAGGATGAATATCTAGGTTCACCACAGTCATAATAGTCAATATCTTATATGTTTTTGAAAAAAAAGTAATAGTAATTGCTGAAAAGGAAATATTTTTTTTTAATGTTGTTAACGCCGTGAGTAAAACCCTAAGCTCTAATCCTAGACACTAAACTCTAAACTCTACACCCTTAAATAAATTCTATATTCTTGGATAGATCATAAATCTTTGGATAAATCATGAATCTTTGGATAAACTCTAAATCATAGGATAACTTCTACACCTTAGAGTAAACCCTAATAAGTGAATTTTAGGGTTTAGGACTTACTCAAGGGTTTAGAATTTATCAAAGAGTTTAAGATTTTTTCAAGAGTTTAGAGTTTAATGTTTATGATTTTTCCAAACGTTTAAGGTTTAATGTTTAGGATTTAAAGAATTGGTAATTACTATTATTTTTTATTTTTATTTTATTTTTTTATTTCAAAAACTGACAAATTTTTATTGGTTATTAGTAAATGTAGAAATTAACTCAAAGGAGCGAATCCAAGAATAACCAAAACATATTATCTATTAATGACACTAGATACTTTGCCCGGGCTACGTCCGGATTTATTCAAATAATGTTGTATTTAATATCAATATTACAATATATTACTTCTATGTTATAAGAATATAAATAGAAATTGAATTTTTTTTTTCGTCATAGAAATTGAATTAGAAATGAGTAAAACTTACAATATATTAACTCTATGTTGTTCTTCATCTAATTATTGTAAACCGTTAAATCGATCACTATCTGCAAATTTAATGGTTTGGGTTTTATGATTTTTGATAAAATACATTGGAACTTGGAAGTGAGTATTTGCTTTATGTCTGTTTAACTTGGAACTTTGCTGTTATCATTTGTGGTAGTGTAGAGATTCAGCTATGTGCAAAGTGACCATGCATTTAGTTTGCCCATGTATATGGATCAAGTAAGTATATACAACTTCAGAATCTGTGCGCTTCTATAATGAGTTTCATGAAGGCAACCATAAATCGCAGTGCGTATTAAAGTTTGACTTCAACTAAGGTGGCCGTTTCAAACCTTGATATTTACAAACTCTTTGTATGTTTTTGTGCTAATCTACCCACATTTGTAATTGACCCAACCAGAGATTTTTTTTTCATAACGAAGTTCGATGTGTTGTCAAAGTTAGGGAATGTATGAATTTGCATTCCATGATAAAATAAAGTGTATAAGCGGACATAGAAAATACTAATACTCTTCAATGTTCCCCATAAATTAATAAAAAAAGTAAATGCTAACCTTAGTGGGTGATAGTTTGCAGAAATTTTGAAACAATACGAAAACTCAGAAATTGGAAAAGATAGGATTTTTTGCTCAAAAAAAGAAAAACATAGGAATTTAGAAAAGTGAAAACACATGAAAGCTAAGTGGGGTTGACGGTTTGCTGGACTCCGACCAATCATTCACGGGGGCGTTTGCAAGTCTTCTCTTCCTCAGCCAAGCTTGGAAGTTTTGCTTCATCAACTTACTTGGCATTGCTGAAGGAATCCCCAGTGGCGGTAGCCGATAGTGGTTTCTGGAAGACAAAAATGACGGTTAAGGTTTTATTCCTATTAACGATAAAGTTTACAGTGTAACAAAACCGTATATGATCATACCTCCTCCAAGATAGGGTGGTGCTTTCATTTTGTTTAGTTTAGACAACTCGGTATCAAACACCAAAAATGTGACACTGTCTTTGCCATCTTCAACGGACAGCTCTACACAGAAGCTGCGTAAAATAGCCTCAAGTTGTTATGATCATTAACAATTTGGAGCGTTCTGTTGGACATGGGTGAGTCTTTGACTCCAGTGACATTGGGTGAAACACATCTGTTGCAGCGTAGAGAGGTACCACACTTTGAAACTTCCGTCTGCAACCGGTGCAAGAGACATAAGACCAGCCATTCTGCTGAAAGATGTTGACAATCCTAGCTTGACAGAGAAAATCTGCTTCCTGGCTCTTTACGACATAAACAGACTTAACACTGGAATAAATTTATTAACACTTGGATATTTTACTTTAAAAGTATGAAAGAGCTCAACTGACATGGTCGTTGGAGTTGGACAGATAGGCATGAAGATCACCAATTGTCACAAGCTCTTTCTTTTTAATTCCCCCCTCCATGGTTTCCACACGTGTGAAAACAATTCCTGCTGCACACTCTCAAGCTAGGTGTTGAACATTTGCGTCACAAACCTCTCTGTGAATGCTTCAATGGCGGGGATGGTGGTGTCAAAGTAGAACTTGGTGGCCGGAGTTGAGTTGAGTTAAGATACAGGTTACCTAAGAAAGAGCAATTATGTTTTAGATTAGGTTACAAATGATGGAAACGTATGAAGAAGACTATTTTGGGAAGCAGATTGAGCATAAATATATATATTCCAGTCATAGTTAGTTGAATATACCAACAAATATTTTTGGATAGACCGTGGTGAGAACCATAACTGACAGAGTTACATCAGTGGAGTTCAAGTGTCCCCTAAAAGCATCATCCCACAAAGACAAATACACCACCACATATTTGTTGAAGGAGTGTGTGAGTTTTAAGAAAAATAAAATTGGCAGATAAGTGAAAATGAAACCTACGAAATGGTTGATGAGGGCTGACGGGTCTAGGACGACAACAACGGTGACGTTGTTGAGAGTGGAGCCTTGGACGGCCCATGTCTGGCCTGCAACATCTACAAAAAAATGTGTAAAAAAGTAGGCGATAACGAAAATTTAGGGGATTTGTTTTTAGTATATTTGTGAAACAAAATAGAAACCAAAACAGGGAAGTTCTAAGTTAATGTTTGCTAAAGATTGGAGGTGGTCGAACTTTCGCAGTATGAAGTTCTAAAGGTTGATGACAGGGGCATCAGCAAGGACTTTAAACCGATCAACTTTAACAATTGGTATACAGATCCAAAGAAAGCGAGCAAGCATATAAAAGCTATGTGCTGACCTTTCTCTAAGTGTTGATATCATTTGGCGTTGATTTATCCACCCTGACTCGCGTACCCAGACTTTCTCATCCTGATCCCATGAACACTCTACAATCGTCTCGGAGTACACGGCAGGGTCTGTATCATCTGTTGCAGTTTCAGAATTATCAGCTAATAGATTCAGGATAAACCCATGAATAACAGAATTATGCGAAGCCATAGATGAGGACCAAGTAGTTAGATGATCAGAGACAAACATGAGGTTTGTTTCTAATATTTACCATATATCAAGAATCTGCAAGGCGAATCATTGACTTGAGAAAGTGGATGTACGTACCTTTCCATCTATGAAGAGTAGTAGGGGGCCGGCTGATTGACCCGCAACAACAGCGGAGGAAAAAAAAATTGAATATAAGTGTATCATTTGAAGAGGGGATGATGGAAGGGGCGTAGGGAGATGAAGAGATGATACCGAGTAACGTATAGTAAAGGAAGAGAGGGAGGGAGACGCAGAAACGATGGTGAAGAAAGGTGGAAGACGAAGAGCGAGAAGCGTAGCGCCTCGTATTTTTGGATAGACCGTGGTGAGAACCATAACTGACAGAGTTACATCAGTGGAGTTCAAGTGTCCCCTAAAAGCATCATCCCACAAAGACAAATACACCACCACATATTTGTTGAAGGAGTGTGTGAGTTTTAAGAAAAATAAAATTGGCAGATAAGTGAAAATGAAACCTACGAAATGGTTGATGAGGGCTGACGGGTCTAGGACGACAACAACGGTGACGTTGTTGAGAGTGGAGCCTTGGACGGCCCATGTCTGGCCTGCAACATCTACAAAAAAATGTGTAAAAAAGTAGGCGATAACGAAAATTTAGGGGATTTGTTTTTAGTATATTTGTGAAACAAAATAGAAACCAAAACAGGGAAGTTCTAAGTTAATGTTTGCTAAAGATTGGAGGTGGTCGAACTTTCGCAGTATGAAGTTCTAAAGGTTGATGACAGGGGCATCAGCAAGGACTTTAAACCGATCAACTTTAACAATTGGTATACAGATCCAAAGAAAGCGAGCAAGCATATAAAAGCTATGTGCTGACCTTTCTCTAAGTGTTGATATCATTTGGCGTTGATTTATCCACCCTGACTCGCGTACCCAGACTTTCTCATCCTGATCCCATGAACACTCTACAATCGTCTCGGAGTACACGGCAGGGTCTGTATCATCTGTTGCAGTTTCAGAATTATCAGCTAATAGATTCAGGATAAACCCATGAATAACAGAATTATGCGAAGCCATAGATGAGGACCAAGTAGTTAGATGATCAGAGACAAACATGAGGTTTGTTTCTAATATTTACCATATATCAAGAATCTGCAAGGCGAATCATTGACTTGAGAAAGTGGATGTACGTACCTTTCCATCTATGAAGAGTAGTAGGGGGCCGGCTGATTGACCCGCAACAACAGCGGAGGAAAAAAAAATTGAATATAAGTGTATCATTTGAAGAGGGGATGATGGAAGGGGCGTAGGGAGATGAAGAGATGATACCGAGTAACGTATAGTAAAGGAAGAGAGGGAGGGAGACGCAGAAACGATGGTGAAGAAAGGTGGAAGACGAAGAGCGAGAAGCGTAGCGCCTCGTATTATCCGTCCTGCCTTGTTTTTTTTTATTCGAACTGGGTAACACAACCCAACACGATCCGGAGAAGCCCATCAAACACAGCAGAGCCCGTAGAAAGAAAGAGATCTGCTACCCAGTTCTTTTGCCAGGGTGGATTAATGAAATGTTCTTATTGACCAAATATAAGTGATGATGTGGACATGCTAGAATCCCTTTATATTTGGCTTTTAGTATAGGATAGATTGCACTGAGATTTAAGTTAATTTCAGAATCAACTCTTATCATTAAGGAATCGATACAAAAAAAAACAGAAAAAAGAAAGTCGAGCTGAAACAGATCACAAAAGAAAACACGAATAGAAGCTTTCTTTTTAGTTTGTCAAATTCACAAGGGACAATTTGCTCGATAACTATGTTGAGATATACAGTTAAACATACAGCCATGCATTGTGTAAGTTCTATGCATTCTTGTTGTATATTTTTGCGTTTGAAACAATCTTATTATGGTCGCCATCTACCAAGAAAAGCTGTACAACCTACACTCCATCCACACGGCGATATATATACGATTTAGAAATGATCAAGAAAGCAAAGAACCCTAAGGCGCTAATAGCCACAAGTAACCAGTAGAAATAATCGAGATGTGCTCTGTTCAGATTACTATTGAACCAGCTGTTTCCACCATCTCCTCCCGTGGCCAAGCCAATCACAGAGATGATTAAGCTACTCAACAAGCTTCCCACTCCTAATGTACTTAAGTAAAGTGCGAGACCGATACTTCTCAGCTCTGTAGGGACTTGGCTGTAGAAGAACTCTTGCATTCCCACTATTGTGAACACTTCAGCCAATGCCAGCATCAGATACTGAGGGAGTAGCCAACATATCGACATTGGAACAGTTGTTTCCGGTTGGTCTATAAGCCCGTATGCTTTTGCTGTCTCGAGCCGCTTTGACTCAACCATAGCTGCAACCACCATAGTGAGAGATGACCGTACCATTCCGGTTCCAACTCTTTTGAGCATTGTGATGCCACAAGGATCTTTGGTTATGTACCTGGAGACTGGCACCAAAACGCGGTCGTAGATGGGTACACAGATTACAATTAAGAAACCCATAAGGACCTGAAAAGAAGCAGGGGGAATCTTAACACCGGGAACTATAGTTCTTTCCATCGTGACGCCTTGCTTTGTGAAGAAAGTCATGTATTGCGCGTAAGGTATAGCGTAGGTGAGAGTTGTAAGCCACACTGGGATAAGCCTAACAAGAGCTGTGGCATCTTCTACATCACTAGCACGGCATGCACTTGGAGCAAGCAAGGCTCTACCTATCCTGGTAAAAGGGTTTGTTTCATCTTCAGGTCTTCTTCTAACGTACCTGTACTTCCTTCTCCCAAGCACAAACAGAACAAGAGAGACCACCATGAACACGCATGGTATCCCAAACCCGAATGCCCAGCTGACAGCTTCCTGAATGTAAACAACCACTAGAATCGCTAGGGTGACCCCTGCACACATACTAAGGTACCACCAGTTGAAGAAAGAGCTTCTCTCTAGTCTCTCTTTCGGGTCTTTCTCATCAAACTGGTCTGCCCCAAACGCTTGAACACAAGGCTTATGCCCACTTTGTCCAATAGCCACCAGATACAGAGAGAAAAAGAAGAGTAGATTCAGCAATGAAGATGGTGAAGAAGACGCCACACTAGCAATATGTTCACTTGGTGTACTAATAGGAACCAGACACGTAGATAAAGTCAAAAGTGCCAGCCCCTGACATTGAAGTCAACTCCAGTCAGTGTCTATTTCTCAACTTTTGATCACTTAAGCATATCTAAGTTTAGATATGATTTTAAAGACAATACCATAACAAAACATTAAAGCCCTTTTGATCGAAAAAAAAAATGAAAACATTAAGCCCTAAAGACAGAACGATAACAAAACACTAAGACATAATCTAAACACAACTGAAATGATCACTTAGCATATAGACAAGTATTGAGACATAATCTAAACTCGAGAAGAGACCAACCAGTACGTAGACAAGAGAAGCGATGATAATTGTTCGGTACCGACCAAGAAAAGCGTCAGCGACAAAAGCTCCCAGAACAGGGAGAAGACATGAGATTCCCGACCAAGCGTTGACGTTAGAAGCGGCGACAGCAGTAGATAGACCAAGTGGCCCAGTCAAGTAGTTTATGAGGTTTGATGCGATTCCATAGTAAGCGAACCTCTCCGCTACTTCCACACCTGAAAATATACTGAGAAATTCATAAACAGGTGGAGAGATATATAAAAGGGAACAGAGCACTCTGCGATCTTGTTTTGGTTTCTTTACCGATTATGAACCAGGCGGCACTCCATCTACCGGTACTGGATCTTCCGGCGGGAAGTTCGCCGTGGTCAACGGCGTCTGTCACGTATTCTTCTAGAAGAGGAGTTTCGGCTGTAGAGGTCATTTCTCTACGGAGCTGGGAAAACAACAAAAGGCAGATGATGCTCTAGAGATAATCATGTAGACTTTTGACGTCATCTGATTATGATTATGTGGGGTGTGTTTGGTTCCTCTTCGGTTTAAAAATCTTTGTACTAATTTCAAAAAATTTTATTTGGGTTTAATTTATTTGGATTAGTTCGATTAACAATTTTTAGATTTTGATATATTTTACAATTTTATCTAAAAAGGCTAATTGGATTTGAGAAAATTTAAATCTACTCTATTAGTTTAGAGTCCTACTTTTTTATCTACTTAAAAAGTTATCATTTAAATTTGTATGTATTTATGTTTCTCTAGAACTAAATAGAACATCCCTTATAATTAGGATGAAAAATTCGACAATTCAATGTCATTAATCACTTTGAAAAGCATATCAGATTACAGAATCAGTTAGCTATTTATAATTTTTTATAGGTTACAGAATCAACTTTTCCAAAATAAATTGAAGTATTTTAAAAACCGATACAGAAGAGAAAAAAACTCAGAGAATCAATAAAATGTCACTAAGTCAATAGCTGTGGGCTTGGGCTGATCATTTAGGATCAAGACGACTTTTCGGCTGTTAACTCTATCAAATTTTCTAGCAAATACCCGGTTTTGAAACATTTACTTTTAGTGGGTTGGAATCTTGGGCTTTTTTAATAGTGTAAATTATCATTCCATGTGTTTCAGTTTATTTGATACTAAGTGTTTTGTCCGCACATGCGGACTAAATACTTATTAGTTTATAATTTATTAATTCAAAAATCAGTATATACTGATATATATATATATATATATATATATATATATATATATATATATATATATATATATATATATATATATATATATTTATTTATTTATTTATTTTTATTATTCTATTAAATTTTTAAAACACTAACATATTAAAAATATTTTATAAATATCCTGATTCAAATGTGTTTTCTCAATTAATTTTAACTATATTTCTTTTTACATCTTAACCACAGCGAAGATATGGTCAGTTAGCTACTTATAATTTTTTATAGGGTACAGAATCAACTTTTCCAAAATAAATTGAAGTATTTTAAAAACCGATACAGAAGAGAAAAAAACTCAGAGAATCAATAAAATGTCACTAAGTCATTAGCTGTGGGCTTGGGCTGATCATTCAGGATCAAGACGACTTTTCGGCTGTTAACTCAATCAAATTTTCTGGCAAATATCCGGTTTTGAAACATTTACTTTTAGTGGATTGGAATCTTGGGCTTTTTTAATAGTGTAAATTATCATTCCATGTGTTTCAGTTTATTTGATACTAAGTGTTTTGTCCGCACATGCGGACTAAATACTTATTAGTTTTTAATTTATTAATTCAAAAATCAGTATATACTGACATATATATATATATATATATATATATATATATTTATTTTTATTATTCTATTAAATTTTTAAAACACTAACATATTAAAAATATTTTATAAATATCCTGATTCAAATGTGTTTTCTCAATTAATTTTAACTATATTTCTTTTTACATCTTCATTTTTAAGGGGGGGGGGGGGGGGGGGGGGGGGGGGGGGAGGGGGACAAATATATGGTCAATTAGCTACTTATAATTTTTTATAGGTTACAAAATCAACTTTTCCAAAATAAATTGAAGTATTTTAAAAACCGATAGTTTTCAGAAGAGAAAACAAACCCAGAGAATCAATACAATGTCACTAAGTCAATAGCTGTGGGCTTGGGCTGATCATTCAGGATCAAGACGACTATTCGGCTGTTAACTCAGTCAAATTTTCTGGTAAGGGGGACAAATATATGGTCAATTAGCTACTTATAATTTTATATAGGTTACAAAATCAACTTTTCCAAAATAAATTGAAGTATTTTAAAAACCGATAGTTTTCAGAAGAGAAAACAAACCCAGAGAATCAATACAATGTCACTAAGTCAATAGCTGTGGGCTTGGGCTGATCATTCAGGATCAAGACGACTATTCGGCTGTTAACTCAGTCAAATTTTCTGGTAAGGGGGACAAATATATGGTCAATTAGCTACTTATAATTTATATAGGTTACAAAATCAACTTTTCCAAAATAAATTGAAGTATTTTAAAAACCGATAGTTTTCAGAAGAGAAAACAAACCCAGAGAATCAATACAATGTCACTAAGTCAATAGCTGTGGGCTTGGGCTGATCATTCAGGATCAAGACGACTATTCGGCTGTTAACTCAGTCAAATTTTCTGGTAAATACCCGGTTTTGAAACATTTACTCTTAGTGGGTTGGAATCTTGGGTTTTTTTAATAGTGTAAATTATTATTCCATGTGTTTCAGTTTATTTGATATTAGGTGTTTTGCCCGCACATGCGGACTAAATACTTATTAGTTTATAATTTATTAATTCAAAAACCAGTATATACTGATATATATATATATATATATATCTTTTATTTTTTATTATTCTATTAAATTTTTAAAACACTAACATATTAAAAATATTTTATAAATATCCTGATACAAATGTTTTTTCTCAATTAATTTTAATTATAATTTTTTTTTACATCTTAATTTTTAAATTATTATTTCCAGATAACAACACAATATATAATAATTATCTTATTTTTTAAATTTTTTATTTTGAAAATTTCATTACATTAATTTATAATAAATTATCTGTTATAACTTATAAACCTAATATTAGTTATATAAAATTCGTTTTTAATTAATTATATAATGAATTTTTTCAAAATTTTATTTTTCATTAATATATAACTACACATCTTTGTTTTTTAAACTTAATAAAAGAAGGAATAAAAAGTGATGTTTGTGAGAACATATTGAAAATAGAAATTGTAACAACATGTTTATCTTGATAATATAAGTTTATAAAATAAACCATTAAAATATGTATAACATTATTACATAAATTGGAGCATTGAGATATACACTAATTATATATTTTCTTATAACATGTTTCTGTTTTTGGATAATTTTTATTTTTATTGTAAATATTTTATGATTAACTAATGTTTAAGCTAATTATTCATTAAAGGTACAAAGATTTTAATCGCTCTAACTTTTAACGTGAGAATTAGAATGCGAAAAATCACTTTGTAAATAATAATGTATATAAAATAGGTTACAATAAATATCAATTATACTTATGAATTAGCATTCAGATACTTTTTATAATATAAGATAGATTACGATAAATATCACTTACATATTATATTATACTATTATTTAACTTTAATATTAAAAAAATACTCAAAAATATATATAATCTTGATTTATTGTATAGATTATATCATAACAGTTACTAATACTTAATTTAAAATAATAATATTATCCAAATTAATGAACTAATGACTCAGCTAAAAATTACTGAACATGATAAATAAGCAAAATTCTCTAAAATTATGGAGAAGACGACAACTAAACAAATTCACTTATCAAATAATAGTATAGATTTAAAAAAATTTACAAAATAAGTTATGTTTTCAATATATTAGATAAAAATTTAACATAAGTTAAAAAAATTGTTTGAGATTTATTGAATTTTTCTTATTAGTTGAGTCAATATGGTTTTATAATATTTTTACATCATCAAGATAAATTATAAAAAAATTGCATATTATTAATTTGTATGTATTAACTCTAAACATCAAATACATAAAGTAGAGAGAGTAGTTTATCCACGCAAAACATTAGATATGGAGGCAAAACGGAACTGGGGACAATACATGAATTTAAACCCAAAACTTACAAAAATAATTCTCTTTTATAATTTTCAAGTGAGGGTACGCACACTATCACCCATACGAAATGCAAGTACACCCGCCCCTTCTCGGAGGCCTGAGGCATTTGCCTACACATGGGCACGGCCCTGGTGTGTCTTGCGGTCATTGCTTGGCTGGTGGTGGGGGATACACATCTGTTCATTTTGATGATGAGACTTTTTAAAGCTTTTTCTTTAGGTAGATACAATTTTAATTCATTAAAAAAACAAAAAAAAATTCATAATAACATATATTAAAAGTTGCCATCTTACATGTTTTATTGACTTTTTCTTATTAACCTAATCATATCGTTATTATCTTTCTTTTATATATAAGACAAGCGGTTATGTTTTTTTTTTGTTCAAATACAAGCGGTTATGTTTATAACCACAAAACTAGATACTGACCCGCGCAGATGCGCGGAATTGTTTATAGTTTATTTTTTTAATTATAATTTTATGAAATTTTATAAATTTTGGTTTGCGTCCAAATTGTATTTTTAATTTTTGGTTTGCTTCCAGTTCAGTTGTGGGTTTTGGTTTTCGGTTTAAGAAATATAATAATTTTTCGGTTCTTTATGAATTTCTTTGGTTTCGATTTTGTTATTTTGTTTTGGTTCAAATAACAATATTAGAAACCGATAATATTTTGAGTTCAATTTGAATGTGTGGCTCTGATTTTGGATTTGGCATTTTATATCTTGATTCTAGTTTAGTAGCTATAATTTTGGTTACATTTTTGGTTTTTATTTTTTTTGTTATTGAATGACTTAATATTTTAAATATGTTTAGAGAACAGGTATATCTCAAGATAACATATCCAGTCAGAAAATATCTGTAAATTTCGTACTTTGATGTGATCAATGTAAGCTGTATATTATTTTTGGATTTTATGTGATAGTATGGACTTAGTGTCCACATATATAATTTGAGTTTTATGCTATGGATGGGCAGAAAAATCTGAATCAAAAGAACCAAACTGAATCGGATATGAAAATATAATATAGAATCAAAATTAAAATTGGTTAAACATCCTAACAGGTTCAAAATTTTAGTATCTAGAAAATTGGATCCACTCAAAACCAACAATATCTGAATATATCTGAATTAGATTTATATACCTAAATATATTAATTATTTGAAGATTTAATATCCAATAAAATATCCAAAATATATAAAAAATTTTGAAGTTGTCCAAACTACTTAAAAATATATATACAAATAATCAAAAGTAAATATCTAAAATAGCTAAACAATACTCGAAACACCAAAAATACTTGATATATCTATTGATTCTCCATCTAAATATTTAACCCAAACCAATTTTCTGTTAATTTAAGTATTTTAGCATATATTATTAAAAAAATTATGTTATATTATTTTATTTTTATATTTTGAGAAATTTTAAGTGTATATGAATTTTAAAATTATTGAAATAATTTAAATGGGTAATCGAAACCCAAACGGAATCCGCAAAAATCGGGCCAAAATTTGTAAATACCCAAATGACGCTTAAATCCTTAACATTAAAAATCCGAAACCCGAATAGATCCAAACCGAACCCAAAAACCTCTATGCTCTGTTTCATTGATTATGAGCAGCTCATGAAACAATATTTTGTTTAGATATGATAGTGTGGCCAAATTATATTCAAAATTTTGATGGTGTTAAAAAAATCTCAAATTATACACGAGAAGTTAGCTTAGGATTTGTCCGTGAATGAATATATTAGAATCGGTTTGTTCACATTATGAAAAAATCTGAAGATATAGGATCAATAGAACATTTTCACATGCTAGAAATATATAAAAGACACAATGCAGAAAGTCTGCGAAAATGAGAGGGCAACATATAACTTACTCGCAATGTTTTGCTGTGCTCCCATTACTATCATTGGATGTGACAATGCTCGTATATGTGGCATACTCAGTGCCATAAGACTCCAAAAGGAGGCAATTTAAGTGCTGCCTGAAAGTAAACACCAGTGCACGTCCAGTAGTTTCTGCTCTGTCAGAATTCTGTAGAATTAGAAGAATGACTGCCACTTGTATCTAACTTAGTATTAGAACCTTGATATTCCTTGAGTATTCTTTATTACTCTCCATGGACGCTTTTCTAATTGGTCTTTTATTGTTTCTACTTTCTACTTTCTTTTGTTTTTACCTCAACAACAGTGCCAAGATCTTTGCACTTCACTATTATTCTCTTTCAACCTCACATATGAGCCCTTCACTATGATTTCGTTGAGATTCACTGTCTGTGCAATTCTCACAAGTATATCTCTTCCTTAGCTATTCTCACGTATGCTCCTTCTTTATCCCATGAGCGTGTAGCTTCCTGCAATGAGCAAATTATATCCACAACAACAATCATTAACTCATATGAATTGCTCATAATCTGAATTGGTGACATAGGTAAAGGCATCAAATACATACACACACAAAAAACCCTAAATCATATGTAAACTAACAAATCAACTAAATTCTAAACACTAATTAAAAACTCAAATTTTATTTTGCTAAGATTTTTAGTTTGGATTTGGAATCAAAACCCAGATATAGGTTTCATTGGATGTAATACATTGGCTTTGAGTCGATTGATTGATGATCTTCAATCAGACGGCATCAATGGTATCTTTCACTCATAACCCAAAGCCCTAAACGTATATCCCACCTATCCAACTGCTTTAAACCACAAGAAATACACAAATGATCATTACTATAAAAAGGATCACACTATTCTTAAGCAATATCCTATAGAAAGAGAGAAGCAAACAGAGATTGAAGTCGAGTTTTTTTGCTGGAAAATTGTATAAGCATGTTCGTGAAGACGAAGAATTTCGTTACGGATTAGAATTATGTTTGTGAAGGATGAGATATTAGTTGGTTTAATTTAAGTATATTGGTTACCATATAAAATTGCATATGAAGCTTGTCTTTAATTATATTTAGTCACAACATTCAATGAGTCCAAAAATAAAACATGTCATGGTAAATTTTAAATAGGACTCTGTTTTAATAGATTAGATTGTTCACAGGATTAGTACTGTATCCTTTTCCGATTGGTAAAAACTTCATTTTTGACCAAGTGCGTGTTGGTTTCACCTAAGACTCGCCAAAATTGTGTTCTTAAGAGCGTCCTCATCAAGTAGATACTAAAATAGAGGTTCTCACAATATAATAATAACTAGGTAAAGACCCGCGCCTTGCGCGGGATGAGTTTACGTAATGACAATGTAAAATAAATTTCATATTTGTATTTAACTTTCATAATACATAAAATAAATAACATTTATGAGATAATGTATGTTATGAATTTATAGTAATTAATTCTATTAGAAAGAAGGTGCATTTCATATTTTTTACGTTCGTTCTGGACAGTTTTTAAAACCGGACCGGACCAGACTGGTCGGTCAAGCAGGCCAGATCATGACTCGTTGAAAAAGCTGAATCCAGTTCGATTTAAATCAGGTTATGAAAAAAATGGTTAAACCAGTCAAAATCGGTAAACCCAGTGATCCGGATCAATTTCAAAACTTGGTTCTAAAAAAATAATGTATAATTAATGTATTTTCAGTTGTTATAAAATTTAATATTTCATAATCAACATTAGATTATCACTATTTAACTCTGGTTCTTTTTAATTTAATTTTAAATAAAATAGATAGTAAAAAATCTCTTTTTGGCTCATATACTATTCTCAGTTATATACTATTTTCACTTTGTTATATTTATAAAATTCGAAACTTTAGTTGTAAGAATAAATAAATATGGTAACTTGAACGATCAATCATTTGATTTTATTAATTTAAATTTAAATAGTATTCACTTGTTTAATGTATATGTAGCTGGAGCTTATTGTTTATTTTATAATTAATAAAATAGAAATGCGAGCGATGTAGAAATATTCTTTAGATACAAATAATGTAAAATTAGAAAGTTCGGTTCTACCGATTAAACCGGTCCAGCCAGTAGTTATACCAAGTCGATATCTGGTTTGGTTTTCAAAAAAAAAAATCGGACTTATAATTCATATGAATTAGACTATTGAAAATTTTGATGGGCATACAACTCTTACAAACTCAAACAGTGCATTTTACTATTGTAAAAAATCGAAGGAACAACAAAGTCAATTAATCAGATCCTTTCAAAATCATAGCCACACATATAGAAACGTACTCAAAAACCAACTTAAAAATCATTACAAAATCAATAAATTAATTAGAGAGCCATTAATCTCAATGATCAGACAAAAATAAGCAAATGAAAAATATAAACACCTTTTTATCTCTTTAATTTTTCCTGAAGTACAAAACGTAGCACAATATAAAAGCCTTTTTGAATCTCAATGATCAGTCAGAAAGCAAAAAACAAAAAAAATCTCAACCAATAAAATAATGAAATAATAATAATAATAATAATAATAATAACAATAATAATAATAATAATAATAATAATGAAACAAAACAACAATTTGTTTGTCTTCTAAATTCACTCTTTAATAAAATAAAGGATACTTTTTCAAAAAAGTAAAATAAAATAAAGGATACTTAGAATATCTTAAGTTTAAAATGATTAGATTACATAGAGAAATCAAGAATAAAAAAACGTTCAAAATTGTAGGAAGATGATAACCGGTGAACATTCCACTGAACTATTGTCTTTAGACAAAAGAAAATTATGACTCCTGTATTTTCTTCTTAATCACAATTTACTATCGTATTTTAGTTATTTATGGAACCATACACATCAACAGTTTAGAATGTCCAATTTATATGGTATCAACTTCTAATGGATCTGAAATTATAAACAATTTAATATGAAAAAGATGTGTTGACTTTTCATTCTCGAGTGTTATTGGATATGATATATTGGGCTTGATATAAACTAAGCAGGCTTATATTCAAAGTGGCCTTATTTGTTAGTAAACCTATCCTATTAGTATTAGTCATTTGAGTGAACAAATAGGTCTCACAACAAAAAAAACCTGAAACACACATCGACAGCAAAATCGAAAAGGGGGATTAGGGTTCAGTTGCAATCGAATTTCACTCCGAGGATTTAACGCTTTCTTACTATCCTTTCCATCGATTCAGTAAAGTTTATTTTATAAAACAACAACTATTAAAAAATGAACAATACTATCTTCCAGAAATCACTTAAAAATATATATATATATATTAAAACTAATATCATATCCCAAAGTATTTCTGGTGTGGCAAGACCAAACAATATTTGAGAACTTGCTGTGTCTGTGATGAACAAAGTTAAAAAAGATAAGAGATGAAAACAAAATTGTTGATATGGCTTTTGTTTGTAGAATGCAATCTAATAGGTAGTGACATTATATATAGCTAAATGGTGGGCTCAATGAATGACATTACCATATATTCAATTATTGAGGGATATTACATATGAATTGCTCAATTTGCGATAACATAACTATAGTAAGTCGAAATTTACTCTTTTAATAACTTTGGAAAGTCTCAATTTACTCAGTTTTATAACTGTTGAAAGGGGAATAATTGCTTGATTCACGTTACCAGTTATAGCAATGTACATTAAACTACACCCGTAACATTAATACTGATGTTCAAAAAAAAAAAAACATTAATACTAACATTCATTTCTTAGAAATTTACGAATCCCTTTACCCCCTATATATAATAATAAATATTAACTGCATGTATGTACCCGTTATATCATCTAAGTTCATGGTAAAGACAAAGTAAATAGCCAATTAAAATTAAGAAACCAAATCAATCAAAACCATAACTTGGTAAAATTTCCAACATGACTAAACCATAGTACATTAAACGGAGTTTCACCATTGTAATGCATCAATAATAAAAACTTGAACATCTAATCTAAAATGTTGGAACTATCGTTGATAGGGATGTATACGTTTCCTATATAACTTTGTTTTGGCATATGTTTCCAATAGTTTTTTTTGTGGAATTTTTATATAACATGTCTGTTCTCAACACTGGTGAAAGAAACTTGAATGAAGTTTGTAACATGTTATTCTAAAGAGTGGCTAAGCTTTATAACATGTTTCTATAAAAACATTTAGATTATGAAAATTAACACGATTGACAATAACTCAAAATGTTCATTTTGTAGGTACATATGTATGTGGGATTCACTGAAGAACTGTTCATTGTCAAAGTATTGGTGTGTTCAATAAAAAATGACTATATAATTTATGTTATAATAAATGGTCGTTTTGTCAAAATGTCATATTAGGAAATATAGTCGGACAAAATTATTTAGGTCAGTGGCAGTAGTTGTAAATTCTCTAGTAATGAAAGGGTCTCTACATAACTTGGCTGAGGAGGGCTGAGAGGTTGGCACGTCAGCATAATGGCAGTGATGTAAATATAATACAAAATTAAGGTTACTCTTTCTCAATGTTTCTCCATTAATAAGAAAGGGATAATTTTGTGACTATTTAGTTATATATTCAATTTTAAATAAAAGAAAATGTTGTAACTAGTAGGGAAGTAATACACTTACATTGGGCTTTTCCATTTTCTCTTGCTCTATATATCTTTTCATTATTTTTCCAAAAACTTCTATCGTGTATCTCATAAGAGTATCTAAAAAAAATAGTACAAAATTTTAAAAGTAAAAAAGGTGAGAGAAACTCTTGTAAAATAGAACTTTCACGATACTCTCTAGAACCATTTTACTATTGTGTCAGTTTATAATTGGCTTATTTTTTCAATGGAAATTAAAATTTAATTATTTATCAAAAATGCATTAAAACAACATTATTTAGATACTTATTCTTAGATATTTACCATTAAAATTGATCTTAGGCAGCCCCAATGAAGATTTTTTTAGTCAGGTTCTAAGTATTAAAATAATGAATTTTTTTTATAAAAAGTGAATATAGAGAAACTAATTGTTCTACATTTAGATCCTTAACAAAAAAAAAAGATAAGGTACTCTTTACACATAGGTTAATTTTTTATTGGTTTATCTCAATATTATGATTTATAATTTATCTATTAATTAAATAACAAAAAGATATTTATATTAAATTTGTTAGAACTGTTTGAGAAAATACTCCCTGTTAATCATGCTCTTAGGATCTTTAATTTGGCTCGTCACTTCTCAGTCAACCAAAATTATACAAAGTAACTTTCTCGGATTGCACACTTATTGGGAATAACATCTTCCCTGCTTTGTTGGTAATTCTACAGTCTTGTTGCGTCAATTATGTAAACCCTACTTTGTACATAAAACAAAAACAAAACCCTACATATAGATAGTTCGTGAATCAAAACATTGTTTTTTTCCTGAAAATTTGAAAGCACACACATTTCAAAAACGAGTTTGTTAGAGTTCCAATCTTGTTTCTTTGGCAGAAGAAAAGTATTGTGAATTTAATTCCCAGCAAGCATAGATATCATATTTGATTTTCCTTTTTAATTGATCGATATCATACTTGGATGATTGACAGGTCTTTTGGGCCCCGGGACAAGAATTTAGACTATGTTTGAGTGATAGCCATATTACATGTTCTTGTTTTTGGCCTGAAATTATGTAGAAGGTTTTAGCTCATAACTTCTAAGTAAAATAAACAAAAAAAAAAATCTTGAAAATGAAAAGAAAAACATCAATTTATGATCTTCCTGAAAAGATTGGGATGAAAACATATAAGCTCGAGTCTTTTTACTGCAAAATCCGTTTTGTAAGACTAGTAGTGGTGTCCATATGATTTGTAAAAACCCGTGCACGGTCTCAGATGAGACATGCATGCTACATCAACCATAGAAAGCACGTAGTAGCGTTATTATCATAAGAAAAAATATTACTACACAGATATATAGTTTATGGTACACGTCAATTATTACACATTTAATGTTGTCCTATTTTGTTGAAGTTTCAGTCGTCCTTTTTATTTAATTTGCTGAAGAAAAGTAGTTCACCAATTTAATTGGGATCGATTGTTAGTCTACAAAATTGAACAAATACGTGAAACATGCTACTCCAACGTAAAACCATGATCTGCCATAAAATTATGATTTATGTTTGCATAATCTATTCTATGATAAAAAAAAATCTTTGATTTCACGGTAGCATGATGATTTTCTTCGTTATAAACTATTTTGATTATTCAACGGAAAATTGACATTCTACTTTCTATTGCATAATCATGGTTATGCTATTCTGATGCAGAATTATTATTATTGCCAAATAATGTTCCATAATTTTGCGATTACAGTTTCTAATGCAAAATAGTGATTTGTGATTACAATACAGAATACCGGTTACAAAATGGAAGGTGAGGCGTGAAGCTCTTCCAATTGCAGTCTTGGCTTCCCTATGAGTAATCATCATTCCCACTAACTCAAGCATTATAGACTCAACCTTGTTATTATTCTTTTTGCCAAGGTTTACTCTGTGTAGTTCAAAAATGTTGTAATCTTTTACAAATTATTCTCGTATTTATATGATATTAACAAATATGGTAAAAAATACAAAATCCAGTATAATCTTTATGCAGTAAACGTTAATAACTTGATATATCAATATAATTGTTTGTTTAAAATCAAATTCCCACTATTTTTTATACCTTTTTATAAATGTGATGGTAAAGTGTAAAATTTACGAGTCCAAATTTTATAGTTTCTAGTCATGTAGATGATTTACAAATGTGAATTAAGATATTAATCCATGCTAGAAATTAAAATAATAATCACATCATCATGTAATCGTTTTATTATTGAGCTGTTAAGTTGTTGTCACACTACAATGAAGACTAACCATAATCGTAAGCAGTGAGATATAAAGCATTGAAGTGTTTTGTAAAAAGTATTAGTTAAAAACTTTTGCGAATCTTTGACAAAAAAAAAAAAACTTTTGCGAAAATCTCGTTTTTGTTGATGTAAAGAAATAAAAAATAAGAAAATTATAAAAGTAAAAGAAAACAATGATCGTATAAGATCTTTAGAAAAACGAGTATAAGATAAGGAAAAACTATCGTTTTGTACGAAAACTCATGATCAAAGGAATATACAAATGAAATACGATTTTTTGAGACAAAAACGAAAGAAACATTTTTTTTAACGCTTGAAATATAATATCCATCTTTACAACATCTTGAAAT
Source organism: Brassica napus (assembly GCF_020379485.1). NCBI lineage: Eukaryota > Viridiplantae > Streptophyta > Magnoliopsida > Brassicales > Brassicaceae > Brassica > Brassica napus. The sequence continues at coordinate 11,213,017 of NC_063435.1, read as the reverse complement.
ACAATAATATTGATAGCTACGTGAAGCTTAGCATGTGTATATAACTCAACCATGCACTTTGTGGATTATTCATATAAACAGCCAAAAAGAAGAATATATGGCAATGGAGAAGCCGATGATTTCTGGAGAGGTGCCGGTCAGCCCGTTTTCACGGCTGTTCAGCATGCCAGGACTCGATTGCTTCAACATCGTAACCATCGGATTCAAACACGAAGCCAATCCATCAGCCTTTGTTGAAGGCTTGAAAAACACTTTGCTCAACCATCCACGCTTCTCTAGCATACTAGTAATTATAACACACATGTTCATATATGAATTTACATATATATACTCTTGCAACGATATTGCCATATTGGTGCGCGACTTTGAATTAAGTTTGAACATATTTGTTTATGTAAAACTTTGTAGGAGACAGGAGTTGGTGGAAAAAAAGCCAAATGGATTCCCACAAAAGTAAAAGCTGAAGATCATGTAGTTGTTCCGGATATAGATCCCACTATTCAAAATCCTGATCAGTTTCTAGAGGATTATACATCAAATATGGTTTTTTCACCAATTGATATGTCGAAACCGTTGTGGGAGATGCATATACTCAATATGAAAACATCAGATGCAGAATCTTTCCTTGTGGCAAGATTTCATCACTCCTTGGGTGATGGGATGTCACTTATGTCTCTTTTACTCGCTTGTAGTCGAAAAGCAAGTGACCCAGAGTCATTGCCCACTTTGGTTGCTCCAAAGAAAAGCAAAGTAACCAATGTTTTGTGGTCGTTGGTTGCTCGTGTGTGGTTCATAATTAGACTAATGTGCAACACTTTTGTTGAAGTTTTCAATTTTCTGCTCATTTTATGTTCCGTCCGCGACGCTGCAACTCCGCTTATGGAGAAACCAATTGCTACACTTAGCCCTAACAAATTTATTCATAGAGTAATTAGTTTGGACGATGTGAAAATCGTGAAGAACGCAATGAATATGGTATGTTATTCCTTTTTCTGGTATTGCCTATTACTTAACAGTTGACCAAACGTGAACTTCAATAATTTCTTGTCGTCTCTTAATCAGACTGTGAATGATGTTATTCTTGGAATGGTGCAAGCTGGTCTTTCACGATATTTGAGTCAAAAATATGGTACATCTTTCTATACATTTATATTAAGTACTACTCCCTCCGTAGATTAAGAAAACCATTAATTTCTTATATTTTCTAAACAAAAATATCATTAATTATTTACTTAACCACAATTGAACCAATAGAAAAATAGAAGATATATTACCATTGGTCATACAACATTAATTATTAGTAAATTCTACATAGAAAATCGAAAACGACATATAATTTAGAACAAAAAAATTCCTCTAAAACGACTTATATTAAAAAACGGAGGAAGTAATGAATTGCATTTATTCACGTTTCTTACAATTCTTGTTTTGATCTTTTGGAAACAGATTCTGAAACAAATTCGAAGTTAAAGAGATCTCTTGAAAATGTTTCTCTTCGAGCTGCTGTATTCTTTAACCTAAGATCAAATAAGAAAATCGAGGTGCAAAATAACAAACATGCCAAAACGGTCTCAAATATTTTCTATATTTATATTATATATTATAACCTCAACGCTCTAATTAATCTTTTTTCTTTTTCAAAAAAAAAAAAATATAGGATCTTGCTAAAATGATGGCGAAACTTTCAACGTCAAGATGGGGAAACTCAATTGGTTATGTTATGATTCCGCTATGGATGAGATCTGAAAACGATATATTTGAATACATCCGACGAGCCAAAACAATAATGGATCGGAAAAAACTCTCACTTGAGCCTTTATTTTCCTATGTGTTGCTCAAATTGACCGTCGAAATTTTCGGATCCAAGGTGAGTTAGTATATATTTCGTACTTCGATCATTTCAGATATATTATTTATGTGAATGATGAATCCTAATGGAATCATTTGGTTGTGTGAGGGTGGGAAACAGGCACTAAGAAATCTTGCAATGAGAATTTTCGGACGATCAACAATCATATTGTCAAATGTTGCCGGTCCATCCGAAGAAATAAGCCTTTTCGACCACCAAATTTCTTACGTTGCTGCAAGTGTATCCGGTTTTCCACAGGTATGACCCTATGTCTTCCTTGATATCTTTTACAAGTAGAGTATCAGCGTTGTTGTAGATACACATTGAGTTTATTAATAGTAAATTTGAATAAGGGAACAATATTAACCGCAATGAATTACTCATTATGTTTCATAATAAGTGACTTATAATGTTTTCATGCGAATTAAATTTTTTGTTAAATGGTCTGTTTTACCACTATTTAATATAATTTTTTGTTTAATTTTATTAATAAATTAAAAAATAAAAGCAAATTTTAGCAAATTTTGTTTAAAATATGCATGAAAATGTAAAACGACATTTATAATGAAACAAAAATTTAAAAGTTAAAACAACACTTAATATAAAACAGAGAGAGTAAAAAATTTCTCGAAAATTGTATAAAATGTCCCAAAATAAAAGATTTTCATCTTCTTTCTTCTTTTTCTATTTTTTTTAATTTATAAGTGACTTAGTAAAAACTCATCAATGATGGTTTTTTTTACTTCTAAAATGGTAACTTTTTTTCCTTTATAACACAAAAAATGAAAAGAAAAACTAATATATGATAAATTGATATATAATTATTGGGAGTTTAGTTTAGTTTTCTTCTAAGTTATCATTGCGTTTGAACGAATGAAACAGTATATATATATATATATATATATATATATGTAGAGGAGACTAACAACATGTTGTTTGTTGGATAAGGCACTCATTGTCCACATAACAAGCTATGTAAACAAAGTTATCATCAATCTTGGAGTTGATCTCGACGTAATTCCAGACCCTCATCACCTATGTGATCACATGGTCGAAGCTCTCCAGATGATGAAATCAGCTGCAGAAGAAAAATGTTCTGCCGATTTAAACGTTTAAAACGAAATGTTTGACGTAGAGATCAAAACCTACTCATCCCAATTCCTATGATATACTTGTGTTATCGATATATACTGTTTTCAATAAATGTTGTTTTCAATAAAGGTATGTGCGTGTTGCAGTTATTCATTTCCTAAGATATGTGTGTTATCTATGTATAAATATTTTTCCATAAATATTACTATGTCATTTATTATACAAGAACGTTATGCTATTTATTGCCACAAGAACATAAATGTTACGTCAATTTCGAAACAGTTTGATAATTTCTGATAGGCATGATCATTCGAATTTTGGTTTGCTTAACTTGGGTTTTGAGTTTTGGGTTTTCAGTTTTCGATTTTAGGTAACAAAATAGGAACCTCCTTAAAACCGGTTCAGATCGGTTCGGTTATCATTCGTTTGGTACTTTGGTTATCATTTAGTTCGGTTTGGTAGAAGTAATTATGTCAGGAACTGGTAAAGTTCTAAAACATTATCGGGTATAATTCGGTTATGGTACTTTATACCTAAACTACTTAATATATACATATATATTTATCCATATCATGTTTTAAAATAGTTTATAAAGAATTAAAGATTTAATTGGTGACCACTAAAAAAAAGCAAGAATAAAAAGGGAAAAAATGAAAGAGAACGAAATGAAAAATTAGAAATATTTATTATTTATTATTTATTCTTGAATTTAATAATGAACATTCTTCTATAATTTTTTAAATTATAGAAATAAGAAGGAACAATATGTGAAAATTATTTTGTATAAATGGTGTAAAATTTTAAAAATGAAAAAAATTCATTATTTCCACTCAATTCTTTTGATTACTATTTAGAACCTAAGAGTATTTGAATCAGTTTGCCCAAAAAAAAAAGTATTTGAATAGGTTTTAAGTCTAGAAGCATGAAACGACATCAAAAGATCTGAACCAAAGAGGAAAGAAGACAAAGCTGGCATCAGCTTGGGGGCACATCCAAAGCTCGGCGGGTCCGCTACACCATTAAAAAGGAAAATTGAAAGATAATTGATTTAGCATTGGTCTTTCCGAGGGCTGACAGTAAACTGTTATGATAGATATATTCTTTTCTTTATTTTCATATCAACTTATTTTATTAATTTGAATGAGACAGTACATAGTCTTCCTGAAGAAGAGATGTTATGTTGTTTGGTACATAGTTATGAAATAAAAATGAAACTCGAGTTGGATTCGAAGTCGCCGACTTATCTGCAACCTTATTTGATCTTTTGTTGATCCATCTGTATTCAACTGCTTCAAACTTCTTACTCCATTCTCGAATATCTCTTGTCCAATTGTAAACTTGAAAGTTGAGCTTATTATCTTGTAGAATTTCTTTTGTTGTTCTGCAATCTGTCTCCATAATTATTTTACGATATCCTAAACTCCAACAATGCTGAAGCGCCATAAGGATTGCTTGTAGTTCACTTTCCAGTGCTCTTTGCACTCGTTTACCTGTAGCTTGTGCAGCTCCTCTATAAATTCCATTTGAATATCTCACAACCCAACCTGCAGCTGTTAGTGTTTCGTCATTAATAAAGCTTCCATCTGTATTGCATTTAATCCATCCCTGTGGAGGCCTTAACCAATGTCCTTGTGGATGAACCGTTGTAGTATTGTTTCTCCGAACCACCTCAGATGTATCTGTATCCTCAATCTGCTTCCATTCTTTTGCATCACTCTTAGCGTAGCGTATGATGTTCATCCAATGTGTATGTTTTTGTTGAAAAACTAAAGCGTTCCTTCCTTTCCATAATCTCCATAGGATCCAGACTGGTAAATCTTGAAAATGACGTAGCCCTGCTGATGTACAGATCTGTAGACAGGCTCCAATCTTATCTTTTAGACTGGCCGAGGGATTTAAGAATCGTTAAATTTGAAAGTCCTGAGGCTCTCCATATCTGCTTTGCATACTCACATTCAAAGAATATATGATCTTCTGTCTCTTCCGCATTACAGCAACGTCGGCATACTGCATCTCTTATCACATGATATCTCTTCAAATTGCTCCCTATAGCTAATGATAGATATATTCTAATTTGCGTAAAACATAGAAAAAAATAGGATATAAGAAGACATATTTTATTTGTTGATAAATCATAGAACAAAAGTTGTAATGCATATTCTGAACTACTTAAATGATATAAGAAAACTTAATATGTATTCTAAACATTGGTCAAAATTAAAATAACCTAAACTCTAAATTTTAGATGATGGAAAACAATAAATAAAAAAAATATCAAATTTATTTTTAAAAACACTTGTATAAATATATATTCTGTAATTATTTAAATTTACTCTTTATTCAATTTAAATAAAATAATTTAATTAAGTATTGATAATTATTTTCAAAAGTCAATTTGGGAGGTTGGTTACCCTGTTCGGGAACGCGCTAGGCGCTAATCGAGCAGTCGGGTTGGGCCTAGCGCCTAAAGAGAAAATCAGAAGATTAATCGAAAATTATGCTTGGCGAAATTTTTAGATTGTTTACTATGTCATAAAACATGTTAATCTTTAATTGTGAATATTGTATAACATTAATACATTTTCATGTTTAAGATTGTATAAAATACACAAATAGAATATATAAACTTAATATAGTGTAATTTTCATCAAAATTATGAATATAAATGATATTTATAAAATTTTAGATCAAATAAATAAATAAAAATATTATTAAAAATAAATTGTAAGTGACTGAAGTGTAGATTAGATGTTAAGACATGAGCCTACATGAGAATTAGATAGCTGAAACTTATCAAGTTCAAAAGAACATGCCATGTTCGTTTGTACATCTGGAAGATGCATCGAGATGGTTAATCTAGATGCTTTATCAAGATGTTCTATTTGGGTGTTGTCCGTTTCTTCATTTCGTATATGCATCCAGATGAATCATCTAAATGCAACTATGTTTGTTTGTTGTTTTATTTTTTAATTTGCATCTGCATTCAGGTGGACTTGTCAATAAAATGATTAAAATATATTTTTAAAATTTTGGCGGTAAAATAGCATTTTAACGGTTTTGACGGAATATATTTTTTGCGGTTTTTGCGGAAAATGTGTTTTGACAAAAATGTGTTTTTGTAGTTTCGGCGGAAAATGCATTTTTTGCGGTTTTGGCGGGAAAATTGTTTTTTGCGGTTTTGGCAGAAATGTGTTTTTGACGTAAAAGTGCGTTTTTGCTTTGATGGGAAAATGTTTTTTCGCGTTTTGGCGAAAAATGCATTTTTGTAGTTTTGGCGGAAAGAATGCATTTTTGCGTTTTGAAGGAAAAAGTGTATTTTTGCGTTTTTGGCAGAAAATATTTTTGCGGTTTTTGCAAAAAAATGCGATTTGACGAAAAATGTGTTTTTGCGGTTTTGGTGGTAACATGCGTTTTTTGCGTTTTTGGCGGAAAAATGTTTTTCGGTTTTGGCGGAAACATGCGTTTTTTGCGTTTTTGGAGGAAATATGCGTCTTCCCGGTTTTGCGGAAACATTCGTTTTTTTGTATTTTTGGCGGGAAAATATGTTTTTTTGATTTTGGTGCGTTTTTCCAGTTTTTACGAAAACATGTGTTTTTGCGTTTTTGCCGGGAAAATGCGTTTTAATACATTTTTCCGGTTTTGGCGAAGAAATAAATTTTACGATTTTGACGGAAAAGTATGTTTTCGGTTTACTTGTTTATTAGTTTTGGCGGAAAAATGTATTTTTCGGTTCTGGCGGAAAAATATATATGGAAAAATATAGGTTTTTTGGTTTGAAATAATATTTTGATTTTAAAAAATATTTTGTCATTTATCATTTTGGACCGAAATACTCACCTTCATATGCAGGGCCGGCCCTGAGCTAAAGTTTTAGGCGCCAAATAATGTTAGATTTTTCAGGGGCGCCAAAGTACCAAGAGTAAGGATAGGGTTCGACACTTTCAGGCAGTATTTTAATGACTATTTATTTTGCACGTAAGTTTGAAGAATTTGGGCTTTAGGCGCCTCGTGATGATGGGCTGGTACTGTTCATATGGGTGAAAATTTGGCAAAATTTTTTAAAAATTCAGCAGGATGATCGAACATTATAATGTACAAAACGAACATCAATGGTACCAGATGAATCACCTGGGTTAGCAAACAAACCGCACTTTCATCTCTGCAGCCCATGGACACTACGAACCGCACCCTCATCATCTCTGCAGCCCATGGATACTCCTGAGATGCTTTGGTTATGTGGGTTGGAACTCCATTAATGGCGCACAGGTGCATACCGATTTTTTTCTATCTTTTAGTTAGGCCTGGGTATTCGGATCTTCGGATCGGGTTCGGGTCGGTTCCTTTCGGGTCCGGGTCGTTCGGGTCTAGAAAATTTATACCCAATAGGTACTTGAGAGGATTTCGGTTCGGGTTCGGGTCGGTTCCTACCGGGTCCAGGTCGGTTCGGGTCTAAAAATAAAAAACCTGCAAAAGAACCTGTTATTTTCGGATCACATCTGGTTCCGGTTCGGGTACAAGTTTTTCGGGTTATTTTCGGTTCAGTTCCATGAGTTTCAGATATTTTTCAGTAGTTCTCGTAACATTTAACCTGAAACCCGAAATCTTTACCCATGTAAACCTGTTTACGAAGCATTGAAAACCAAATAGCCATAATTTCATATCAAACTTATATGTTTTTGCAAACAATTTAACCACACAAAAGTACTAAATAACATAAATCTTATGAAGTTTCAATCCAAAAACAAAAGAAAATAGAAAACAACAACTTCATCACGTCTTCTCCCAAGTTTCTTTGCTTCGAAATCAAGTTGAACAATGAACAAAAGTCAAATCACAAAACAACAAAACAAAACTCAAAAATCAAAAGAATCAAACAAACGTAACTTAGTCATCAAGTGAATCATCGAGCAAGACAAAAACGAAACGAAACCATTATCAACAATAAAAAAGTGGAGACTACCACAGAATTAAGAAACTTGGGTTTAGATTAAGGAATTATCACAAAATTAATTTGAGAAGTCTCAAAAAGTAGAGAAGAAGAAATTAGATGAGTATGATTTAGGTCTTCCAGTTTGATTGATAAGTTTTTTTAGGTTTTGTTCAAGATTGAAGGCTGTTTGGGGGAGTGGAAACGACTGCAAGAGCCGAGGAGATACCGAGGTTTGAGACAAAACATTAAGTGACGCGCTGTAACTTGAAGTCTTAAAGCACGCCTATTTGTGTTTTTTCGGTTCCATTAATACCCGTTCGGGTATCGGGTCTTATCCGGATCCGAACCTGTACCCACGGGTCTATGAATAAAATATCCAACAGGTTAATCTACACATACTTGTACCTGTACCTGGACCTGTGATTTCGGGTCGGTTCTGGTTCGGGTTTTCGGGTCCAGGTTAAAATGCCCAGGCCTACTTTTAGTTAAAAGGATCTACTTTCAATATTAATGAGCTACCGATTTTTGTATTTTTCTTCTTTTAGTATGTATTCTTTTGTTTAGGTTTAGCCTACGTGAGATTCTCTCTTTCTTCTTTTAGAGAGAGAATTTTCTCTCCATCGCTCCCCTCTTATCAAACCCTAGATCTTTCAGAGGAAAGTGATGATTCTCTTTTTGGTGTAGTATATGTTCGATCTTTGATCAACTGTCTTTTCGGATTGCCGAGTTATCCTTTAGCTTTGGCCATTTTTATTTTGTACTTCAGTCTCGTCGAAGCTTCTCTTCATTCACCATCTTTTATCTTTGATTGAGATTGAAATAATCTGCTTTTCATCCGATTTTCACTCTAATCCCGTAGGTGATTGAGCAGATACTTTCGTTTCATCGCTCAACTCAACCTCTCTCTAGGGGAATCAGACTTCCTCTGTTAATAGTTACCCAGATTTGGTGTTAAGGAAAGCATCTCTGATGAGAGTTATGAAGCGGATTTGATAAGTCGTTTATGAAGTGGATTAAGAAAAGTTGGCGTTTTTTCCAAAACGGTCCGACATATGATCTGTCTTCTACTCGGCTCAAGCTTCCTTTGTTTACAACTCCGGTGAAACAAAGTTCTTCTGATCAAATAACCACGGTGGAGATGGAAGGCGTTTCCAAGGAGCACAATTTGGTCGGGAAAGAGGGTCCAAATTTGATAGAACCAGAGAATTGTTTCAGAGGTGATCTCGGCGGAGCATCCTTTCGGTGGCAGATGACGGTGGCTGAAGCTTCCGCTTTGCAAGAGAAACACGTGTTTCAACACGTGTTGGGCAGACACAAGGATAAGGGATGCGTGAGATGATCGGATTCATTATCTTAGATCATCATCTTACTGGGCTTAGTTGTATTTGCAATATATGTGGGCCTTATTTTATTTATTTATCTTCCTTGTACACTTGTGCCTTTGGGCTTTTAATGAAATCTGGTTGACAAAAAAAAAAAAAAAGGTTTAGCCTACGTTACCATAAAATTTTGTATATGTACAGGCAAAAAAAACAACCGTCTAATTCAAAAGTGAAGGCATGACCTAATAACAAGACATATCTACATATGACATTAAACAACACAACATTAAACTACGACACCGTAAGAAGTACGTCAGAAAACAACAACCACAACGACAAAAGAAGTTAGGTTTAGGACCAGGAGATGCACACACTTGAAACAAATTATCAAAGCCATATGCATCAACAAGCAGCGCCTAGTCTCTGGCCGAGATAAACAAAGTGCCAGGTTAGAGACATGAGCATCATTATGTTTAACCAAGAGGAGTATGTGTTGAGCTTGCTCAGCCTCTCGCTAAGCTTCTCCAGTTTCCTCCTTACTTCTTGCTCACTCGTTCTCTCTCCTCCTCCTCCTCCTCTTCCTTCTTCTTTTTCCGCCTTCATCCTCTCAAACATCGCCTATCCACAACAAATATATATATAACCCAAAACAACATAATGATCTGATCACTAGACTAACATCACTTTACTATATTACTAAGACAAACTGGCTAAGGAAGTGTAGATATACCTTGGTGGCACGTGGCTCCACAAATGACTTATTGGCCTCAATCATAAAGAAGGCGGACAAAAGGTTCACGCCTTGCCACATCTCCGTAGCGTCAGTGAGCAGCTTCCGACGCCTGCTAAGCACGTGACCAAGCAAACCCACCAAGATTCCAACAGATGTTGCCTTGAAGTAGACAGGATACAGCTTGCTCTGAACAACCCCGAACTGCTGCCTCCCCAACACTGAAGCCAACACGTAGCTCGACACAAACGTCACCCACACGCTAGTCCCAAACGCAGCCGCAATTGCAGTCAGCCCCACCACGCTTGCTACCTTAGTAGGACTCAGCGCCTTCGCCGTTGCTGACCCCAATCCACGCGCCGCCAACTTAACTCTCTCCCACGCGTTATGGGACTTGTGAGCCGCCTTCTCCTTGAGTTCGTGAGCCTTGTCTCTCACTTCATCTTTCACCCTCTCCTTCGACTCATGGGCTTTATGGGCCATGGTCTCCTTCACGTTGTGAGCCTTTTTGGTAACTTTATCTCTAACATCATGAGCTTTATGGGCCATACCCTCCTTCACATCATGTGCCGTCTCTCCTACCTTCTCCTTAGCATAGCCGGCTTTATCAGTAACCGTTTCCTCTATGTCACGTGCCCCACGTGCAACCGTCTCCTTCACGTCGTAAGCTTTACCCGCCGCAGCATCTCCGGCATCAGAGATCTTCTCTCCGACATCATCTACCCTATCAGATGCTCGGTCTTTAGCCCGGCCAACAACACTCGCGATCTTCTGCCTGCACTTACCGAACGCGTCGCATATGACTTCCCCAGCCGTCGCGTGGTGATCACGCGCCTCCTCCGTCACAACCGGCTGCGAGATGCCTTGACCAACGTTTGGAAAATACGACGCCGTTTCTTTCGCTTTCTCTTTAGCGTGTCTAAACAACGTAGTTTCCTTCTCTACTTCTTGTTTTTGTTCTCCCTCATCTGCCGACGGCGGCGAGATGGAGACTCTCGTATTGGTTTTCCCGTCGCGGTCGTACTCAACCACCACAACGCGGTGGCCATCTTTGACGATGACGTCGTCCTCCGACACCACAGTCTGTTGAGTGGTCACGGCTGGGCTCGGAGACCATACTTCCGCCGCAAATAAAGTGCTGAAGACAAGACACAAAGCCAACAGATTCGTCATTGTACTTGCAAGTTGCTTACTACATCCAGGGGCGTCCCTATGGTTATGAAGGCCCTAAACCAAAAAAAAGTTGGGGGCCTACATAATTGTAAATCCATTTTGTTTTTATTATTTTGTTTTTGTTTTTTCACTAACATATTAATAATGGATTGACTTTAATTCATTTTGATGCTGGTATATTTTTTTTTACTTTACAAAACAATGAAATCCAAAATTAATTATAAAAACTTATAATAAAATTTTCAAAAATGGGGGCCTCTAAATATGGGGGCCCAAGGCCCATGCTTTAGTTGGCTGTGCCAAGGGACGCCCCTGACTACATCATCAAATCTGAACTGCCACTACGGGTAATAAACTTATAAACACTTTGGGAGGATGTGAAACCGCAACAAACATTTTATTTTTCTTTTAACTTTTGAATGACACGTATCGCCACGTCTTTGCACGTGTCGCTTCTTCGTGAAAGTAAACTTCTCGACCGCTCGACGAGGCGCACTTTGTCTTGCGGTTTTGCCACATCGCCCGAAACAATCGTATTAGTTAGAAGGAACCACGTAATGGGGACTTGTTTGGGAATGTACCCAATATCAGTGAAAACATAACATTAATTTTTATAAATGTATACCTGTTTTTAAAATTTTAAAATATGCATTAGAAAGAAAATATCTATGTTTTCATAAATTACTAAAAATTTGAATAAATATTTTTTTAGAGGTTAAAAGTAAATTAAAATAAGAGGAAATAGTGATGAAAGTTAAAATGACAAATATCTTATAAATATACAACCATTATTTTGTTATGGTCATTTTCTTAATTTATGGCTTTGATTTCGTTATTGGTCCTAATTTCTATTAAAATAAATTAACTTAATAAATAAATACAAATTCAAAAAGTATTAAAAAAACCATTACTACTGTGGTTCTAGTTACTGCAGGAGCTGTGCACTTTTTTATCTTACCATTAGCATAATTAGGGTTTCGTTTTTATAATCACAAAGTTGGGACCTGGTCACAACGTAGAACTCTTTAAGGTTTTTAACATACTCGATATAACAGCCAAACTTACAATAGATACTCACTCACAAGCTCTTTTTATATCCATTACATGTAAGCGTTTGATGCTAAAGTTTGAGAAAGAAGCAAGAAGAAGAAAAAAGGAGATTACAGAACAGATGAAATAGAACACTGGGATGAGTGGATGGGATTTCATCAGGCCTTCACACTTGTTTCTAAAATCATTTGGTACAATGGATAGAAGTAGAACCAGAGAGATGGAGAGTACAGTCTTTGGGAGCAAGACAACAGTTGCATCTCGGAGGCAGCTTCTCGTCCCCAGAGGAAGGACATGTCATGTACTCTACTTCCAAGCAATAGAGAGGACAAGCGATCGCTGTCTTTGTTATAGTAACTCCAGGGATTACATCTGCTAGAATCGCTCCTAAATGGAATTTTTGAAACAAGAAGTAATATCAAATTCTGATTGTTATATACTTATATGTATGTAGTTAACAAGAACTATACCTGTGATCATGAGAGACATCAGCCAAATCTTGTATGTAGCCATGCTTTCCAATGTGATTGTAATTATATTCTCAAAGCATATATATATAGAAGCTTAGAAAAAAAAAATGAATTATTTAGCTGCACCATTGACTTTTGCATGGTTGATTAGTCAAGTTTAGTTTACTTTGACCGAATACTTGAAATTCTTTGAACTTTGAAATGAATATGAGGACGAAAAAGAGTTGAGAGATTTGACTTAAAGTGTCGATCTTTATCCTATAACCTTATCTTTTACACTTACTATTACTACTATTGATCTATATGTTCTCCTACAGACAAATAAAACACAAACTTTACACAGAGTTAAAACCATATCTGCCTAAACCGTGTAAACTAGCAAGTCTCGTGTTCTTGTGAATCAAACTGAGGAGGCATGACCCTCTTCCTTATCAGCATTTCAGCTGTAACATGCTTTCTCTTGACTCCACCTCTTGGTCTTGATGTGAAATCTTCATCAGCTTCAACAAAATCACCCTGAAACCATCAATCAACTTCCATGTGAGATTCTAGCCTCTTTCGAGTTTGTAACAAAAACAAGTTGGGGACTGAACTTACGCAGGTGTATATGTGGCTCCCGGATTTCTCGTGGTTGTTTCTGACATGTTTGTAAGCAAATCTCTTGGCACAGCCTGAAAAGCCACATACAAAGGGTCTGATATCCTCGTGCACTGCTTTCAAGTGCTTCCGAAGATTAGAAGCCTGTAAATAATGAGGATGGTTAATAATCTAGGACTTGAAAACAGTGCTTGATTTGCGTTTAAGTGTTTCTTTACCTTTGAGAATGTTGAAGAGCACCCCTCAACTTCACACTTGAACTCTCCCGGTGATGATGAGTCTTCTTCATGAGTCCGTAGATGTCTCTTGATGTTCTTTTTCAAATGCTTAGAGCCGCATATCTCGCAGTTGATGTGCTGATGGTAGGATCGTATGTGTGCCTTGAGACATTCCTCGTTTGTGAAGTACTTCATACATCCAGGCTCCGAACAAAAAGCCTCAATAGAGTCCAATTTCACTGCAAATGTAAAATCCATAAGTACCCTTTAGAGACTTGAAAACTGGCAGTAAGCAGAAGTAGTGCCTCTATGAGAGTAGAATCGGACACTTACCATGAGAATCCTGATGCTTCTGTAACTGTGACGGATACTTAAAGGCCTTTCCACACCCTTTTTCTTTGCAGACAAGCTTCTTTTGGCCAGTTGAAGATTCCGAGTGATGAGAATCTCCATTACCAGTATCTTCCTTTTTACTATTACCAGTATCGTCCTTGTTACCATCGTCCTTACTATGAAACTTCTTAACATGCCTACTGATGTTGCCATGTACTGAGAACTCACTCTTGCAATTCTCCACTGGGCACTTAAATAGCTTGCCTTTATGGGTAAGAAGATGCCTATTGAGATGATCCTTCCTCCTATAACTAGAAGTGCAATCATCCACATAGCACTCAAAAGGTCTCTGCACAGCAAGAACACAAAAACAATCAGAAACAAAATCCAATAAAAGACAACAAACTCCAGAAGCAATGAGCAGCAAAAAAAACAAGCTACTGAACAACAAATTTCAAACCTTTAGCGTGACCGAGGCAAACTAGCAGGAGCTTCTCAGGAGGTCTCCCAGCCTGATACTAGTCCATAACATGTAGCCTCGCATTTTGGAGTTCACTCTTTTGGGATCCAATGCCTCACGCAATAACATAAGTAAGACCTTCTGTTATCAAACAAAAAAAGGACATTCATTTCCTGCAAAGGTGTACACTTTTAGCACGCAATAAGAACTAAGCAAGCCCACGAGCTTCTCTGTCTCCACGAGGATGCATACCTCGAGCGAGTGGCTCTGCATATGCTGCTTCAAGTGAGCAGGTTTCTTGAACTCAGCACCACACTCCTGGCAAGTGTGTTTACCAGAGACCTCTTCTTCATCAACCTCGCAAGCTTCTTCATCTCTTTCCATTTCAACTTCCATCTAAAAATAAACAAGGAGAAGTGCCCAAAACAAACGAAACGCGTCAACTCATGAACTCTACACACTAAAGGCTTAGAGAGAGAAAGGGAGGAGGGAGATGGAAACCTTATGATGAGAATTGATGTGTGAAGTGATGAGATACTTTTTCGATCTGCTGATTCCGCAATACTGGCAGAGGTAGTGACGTATGTCCTTGGGTTTCGATGGCTTGGCGTCGACGTTAGCTGCTTCTTCCGCCATCTCGCTTTGATTTTCTACACGATGATCAGGGTTCGTCTGCATCACACGCCGCAAACTCTAGAAGATGAAATAGCGAGCTAAACAATGGCTATTTATATCGTTTACTTAATTAAACCGAACCGAACCGAATTAACTCCGGTTAGCTCAGTTAACATTTTGCAAAACCGAATTAACAAAACAAAACCGAACCCTAGACGATTCTATCTCTCTCTCTCCCTCCTCTCCTCTGTCAAAACCCACACGAAAGCTCTCTCTCTCTCTCTTCTCTGAAACTAGGGTTTCTCGATTCACCATCTCCGCTTTCTTACGTTACCATAGTTTCAACTACAAGTGAAAGCAGCTACGGATGTGAAATGCTCGGGTAACGAAACGATGCAGAAGATTCTGTACAAGACTACAACCTGCTCAACACCTCTTCTCTCTGCTCCGGTTACCTCCTTCGCCGGTAGTCTTATCTCTACACAACCCATCGCCATACCTAGTCTCCTCTCTCCAAGGTGTAAGACCTCCTTCAAAAACCCATCTCTCTGTTCCACCCCCAGACCTTTCTCTACCTCCACTATGCCGACCACGGCATGCTCTGTTTCTACAAACGGTGCCGTTCTCTCCGGGATTCTACAGAAAACCCGTGTCCTCAGAGCGGCGTCGCTACCGTTCTCAGCCTCTTTCCGGTGCTCAGTTAACGGGAGAATCCATAGTACTAGTCGAAGAAACCAGTTGTTCCACTCCGAATCAAACGGAGGTCTTAGCTCTGTTAACGCAGTGGTTGAAGACGACTCTGACGGAGGAGAAGATGATAAGCCAATGAGGATGAGCCGTCGAAATAGACGGAGCTCTAACGGAAGCTGTGACGGCAATCCAGATTTACTGAAGATTCCTGGCGTGGGTCTGAGGAACCAGAGGAAGCTTGTTGATAACGGTATCGGAGATGTCGCAGAGCTCAAGAAGCTCTACAAAGATAAGGTCTTTGAAAACTTCTACTTCGTTCTAATAAAAAAAGTTGCTGACTTTACTTTTTAATTTCAGTTCTGGAAGGCAAGCGACAAGATGGTTGATTATCTCCGTAGCTCTGTTGGGATTATTCACAGGAACCACGCGGAGAGCATCACAACGTTCATCAAAGAGAGCGTAGACTCAGAGCTCAAGGACCCTAATGCGAACCCCAAGAAGCGTTTGACGTTTTGTGTCGAAGGGAACATTAGTGTAGGCAAATCAACTTTTCTTCAAAGAATAGCTAACGAGACTATCGAGCTGCGTGACCTCGTTGAGATAGTTCCCGAGCCGGTTGACAAGTGGCAAGACGTTGGACCAGACCACTTCAATATACTAGACGCTTTCTACTCAGAGCCTCAGAGGTACGCTTACACTTTCCAGAACTACGTGTTCGTCACGCGCCTGATGCAGGAGAAAGAGTCTGCTTCTGGGGTTAAGCCTCTCAGGTTGATGGAGAGGAGCGTCTTCAGTGACAGAATGGTGTTTGTGAGGGCGGTTCATGAGGCGAAGTGGATGAACGAGATGGAGATAAGCATATATGATTCTTGGTTTGATCCGGTTGTCTCTGCTTTACCTGGGCTTGTTCCTGATGGGTTCATATACTTGAGGGCGAGTCCGGACACTTGCCACAAGAGGATGATGCTGAGGAAACGAGCGGAAGAAGGTGGAGTCTCGCTGAAGTACCTCCAGGATTTGCACGAGAAGCATGAGAGCTGGCTCTTACCGTTTGAGAGTGGGAACCATGGGGTACTGTCTGTTAGTAAACCGTCTTTACAGATGGATAACAACTCTCTGCATCCGGATATAAAAGACCGTGTGTTTTACTTGGAAGGAAACCATATGCATTCTAGCATCCAGAAGGTAACGTTATTGCATTTTTTTTTTGTATTAAAGGTCTGAAGATAGATTTTGATTAAGACTGGTTCCTTTGGTTTTTAACAGGTCCCTGCTTTGGTTTTGGACTGTGAACCAAACATTGACTTCAGCCGAGATATTGAAGCAAAGAGACAGTAAGTTCTCACTACTATTAATGTCACCATAATAGATTCCTTAATCTTACAGATGGATTCTTGATTGGTATTGGTGAAAGGTATGCACGCCAGGTTGCTGAGTTCTTTGAGTTTGTGAAGAAAAAGCAAGAAACATCGCAAGAGAAGGGCAACAGTCAGTCTCCGTTGCTGATACCTCCTCAAAAGGGAGGTCTCTGGATGGGACCAGAAGGCAAGCATGTCCCGGGATTAGAACTCGAGTCTCTTGATTTCAGAAAGGCCATGTCGCTCTTAACCAGACCGTCTGCATAGATAGACTGTCCACAGACGCTGTTTTTTTCTTTGCTCTGAAGGAGCATGTCCGAATGTCAATAGGTATGTATGGTCGGCTTTTGTTTCCCTCTTAGATGTAGAAACAATGTTTTGTTTGTTTGGTTAGTTATAACCCTTTTGTGTAGAGAAGCTTAATGTCTGGACACTTATATTAGATATGTTGTTTCTTGAAATTTTTGATGGTCTGAAACTCTTCAGTTTTCATTTACTGTCACTATTGATCGGTACAATTTATGTATTATCCTTATCATGGCTAAGCAAATATACATCAAGAACTACAAAAACCTAAAACGCCTAAGGAATGCGATTGTGACGTTTTCTTTGCTATCCTAGTGGAGGTCCCAGGGTGGATCAGACTCAGTCACGATGTAACCAGCGTTTGAGTAAAGCTTTCTAGCAGCTGCGTCGTCTTCGTAAGCTCTTAGAGCCACAAGTAACATATAACATCACATGCCTTTAACAATGTATTTAACATCTTCTTTTTCCTGTTGATGTAAGAAAACACATTAGTGATTAGTTACTCGTTTTGTAATAAAGAAGAGAGAGATGTACTCGTTGAGCCTGAGACTTAAAATTCATAAATGGCGGAGAACTGAGTTTTCAGTCTGAGGTGTGATGTCAACTACTCCGACGACACTAGAGCTTTGCATATCTAATAAGACTAGTCAAGAAAGGCGTTATGAGAATAAATGGGCCGTGTTACAAAAAAAAAAAAAAAAGAGAATAAATGGGCCTGGCCGGGCCCAAAATAAAATGTCGATCGCACGTGTGACGACGCTCTATTCCAGTCTAAGCATTTCCTTATATCGTGAACATTGAAAAAATCACTCCAACAAGTTCGCCGTCGTTGAGCTTTTATCCGCTTCTCCATCAACTCTGATCATGGCGTTGAACACCGGCATCAGATCTGTCTCAAGGCTCATAGCTTCATCCGAATCGTCAGTCTCCAGATCTGGTTAGTACCCCATCTCCTTGGATTGGTTTCAGTTGTCTTTCTTTTTCCCCTTTTCTAGGGTTTCGATTGTTGCCCAGAAATCGAATACGCTGTTGGGATTTTGATGTTTCTGATTAGCCGCAGAGTGCTTCAACATGATTAATTTTCGATTGCTTTGAGTGTTTTACCTTATCAAACGTCGAATTTTGGAAATTGAATTTCGCTTGTAACCTCAAATGATTATATCTTAATAAATAGAACATAATGCAAAGCTACTTGAACTATACGCATTGCTTTGACTTTCTTTGTTCAACAGTGAGCAGAAGCTTCCACTCAACTGGAGCTAAGAAGATGAGCGGAGGACATGGCCATGACGAGCCTTACTACCTCCACGCCAAGCACATGTACAATTTGGACCGCATGAAGTTCCAAGGTCTCAAGATGTCTCTCGCTGTCTTCACCGCTTTCAGCATCGGTGTTGGTGTTCCCATCTTTGCTGTTGTCTTCCAGCAGAGGAAGACCGCTTCTGGTTGAATTTACTCGAGTCTCTCTGCTTCAATAAATTTGTATGAGTTATCAAACTTTTCTCTTTCTGCAAGAGAGAATGTTTCTTGCTTCTTATGGATCTTAGCTACAAGTATTTGTCATTTCTTTTCTGTTTCTTCATCCTTTGCTGGCTGTTTGACGCTGGAATAATGATAATCCGACAA
Source organism: Brassica napus (assembly GCF_020379485.1). NCBI lineage: Eukaryota > Viridiplantae > Streptophyta > Magnoliopsida > Brassicales > Brassicaceae > Brassica > Brassica napus. The sequence continues at coordinate 11,194,198 of NC_063435.1, read as the reverse complement.
TTATGTATTTTTTTAATTTGGATTCGGGTGCTTCTGTCTGAATGTTGTTCAGTTCGAGCTACCCTTGTGTGATCTGTATGAAACCATTAAAAGATCACCCAAAACCCCAAAAAAATCCAACATATTCACATATCTATCAATCAAAAGCACAATCACAAGAAGAAAAAAACTAAAATCAAGAAAGCACAAAAAAAATCACACATGATATGACAAATCTGTTCAAGAGCTTAAACCCACATATGTTTCACCATATTCCTCATTCAAATCTCTCAGGCATGGCAGCATTAAACTGCCAAAACATGTTTTACAATTGGAATCATTGATCGCCAGCAGCATCCTCCTACCCGCCAGTGTGGTCACCAAAATGTTCAAGAGGTGCGTTTGTTCACTTCTTGTCATCACCACCATTTTCACTAGCTTGACTTTGATTTGGCTCTTGATGCTGCTGGTGATGCTGATGCTGGTGTTGGTCTAGCGTCATCGCCAAACCGTCGCCGCCGCCGCCTCTACTTCCACGCATTGCGGCCGCCATGTTTCCCTCAGCCACTCCTAATCCTAGCTGCTGACCTCCCAACATCATTGACCCCATCGGTGCAGTCACAACCCGCCCTGTCCCAACCGGATAACTCCCCGGATTAAATGCCCACATCTGATGACCCGGCTGCTGCTGCATCTGTTCCCGCCCACCCGAGCCACTCATAGGAAGCATCCAGAACGCGCTTCCTCCGTTCGTAGTCCCAGGAGCCACCGCCCACATAGGTTGAGGCACCACATTCGCCGTCCCACGGCCCATACCAGGACCCGGACCCATCTCTTGCTCCTGAAACTGACCCGGTTTCTGAGAACTCCCACTTGGTTCCGACTCCTTGAAGTAATCCTCTCTATAAGGCTTCCCCAAAGTCGGCGGATTCCTCTCCGCCGACATTATCGGCTGGTAGCCCTGATGGTGAAACCCAAAAACGGCGGCGTTCTGAGCGGCTGTTGCTGCGTTTAACAACTTCGCGGCGGAGGAGGATGATCCGTTAGTACCGTTACTATCTTCATACAGAGACATCCCGGTGCTGTGAAAAGGAGAAGACTTCGACGACTGAGCGAAGATGGTCGAACCGCCGCCGCCGCGTAAAGTAGCGTTTAAAGTCGAGAAATTCGCCGGAATCGTTCCGGTCCCCGTGGACGCGATGATAGCAGGCTCGGCTTGCTGGAGCAGCCACTCGATCGTCTCTCCGTCTGACTTATGACCCAACTCCCTCGTCAACTGGAAAACTCTAGCGGCGCACAACGCCGGCATGCGGATTCTCCGGCCGCGGCCGTCGACTTTCGTGTGGCGGTCTTTAGACGGCTTCTTCGCGGCGGGTTTAACCACGGCGAGAGCAGTGCCCGAGCTAGTGCTCGTGGAGCTAGAGGTTGCACCTCCGGCGAAATGAACCGATCTTCCCGGTGATGGGTTTTCCGTAGAATTGAGTTGCAGCCCTGCCTCCGCCGTCGGACGGTCGTGAGAGTTCTGATCCATGTCGTGCTCTTCGATTTTGTAAAAAGATTGGATTTTTAAGCGGAACACATGTGAATTACGATGAGGGCAATTCGAATTCTCCACGAATCTGGGGGGAATTTGAAGCGGAGGAGGAAGGAGAAGAGCGGAGTGTTCGAGTGAGAGGAGATCTAAAGGTTGGAGCTTTACGAGTATAATGGCCTTTGGGAGTAAAGAGAGAATGATTGAAGGGATAAAAACAAGTGGATATGCATCAATCTATTAATCTCTCAGTCAAGCTTTATTGACTTATTTGTTTCTTAACACTGTTTTCTTGTTTCCCCTCTTCTTCCTCTTGATTCCCTTTTTTGATATGTCACTACTCTCAATTGAAAAAAAAAAAATCATTTTAGATTTGGTTGATTATAGTAAACATTTTTCTTAGATTTTAATCTACACTACTAAAACTAAAATATCTTTAAGAAATAGTTCTTTTTCATTTTAATAATTACAACTTGTGCCATTAAATTAAATAATTAATTAACCATAAATAGTTTATTTTGTTTCACTATTCTCTATCCAAATATAAAACTTATTATTCATGTTTCATAAGGGAAAATAGCATGAGAACCATGAAAGTGGTATTTACTCATATTTTATACCTTGAATTTTTTCTATTAGCATCTTTAAATTTCAAAATGATATTTATATCAGAAAAAGACCTCTAACCTAACTTATTTGTTCATTAAATAAAAAAAAATTGACTAGTTGTGCAGGTAAAAACGATGGTGTGTCTGTCTTTATTTTTTCAAAAAGATATTTAATTAATAAATAAATAAAAATTAAATAAAATTTTGGAAAATTAAATAAAAATCATAAAACTAATTATTTATTTGGTTAGATTCTTCCCTATCCAAACTTAGTTAGTTAACCACAAATAATTTATTTTGTTAGATTATTCACTAACCAAACGTACAAAACTTCCGATTATACTGTAATCAAATTTTACAATAAAACTTAACAAATTTATTTGAATGTTATACATTCATGTATGTTATTATTTCGTTTCACATACAAAATATCAACTATATATGTTTTTATTAAAACATATAAAGTTATTTTTAATATATGTTAAATAATGTGATGATTAGTATAATCACACTTTATATAATAATGTGATGATTAGTATAATTTACACATATATATAAATTATAAGATACAACAAATAAATTTCAATTTAATATTCTCTCAAATATAAACATGGAAGTGGAATTTATTTGGCATATAAAAACTTAGATACTTATCTATCTATCTTATTAAAACAAAAATACATTTAATTTTGAAAATATAGATTTATTCATATGCATAAACATAATAATTGGTATTTTAGTTTATAACTAAATATATCAAAAATGCTTACTATAGTTTAAAAATAGTAATTCATAAATATGCTATATAATATATTATTTTAATTGGCTTTGTATCCAACCGCAATATGAGAAATCAACAAATTACACACAATTAAAAATCTTCTATCTATTACAAATATTATATATTACAAATCTAACAAACATCATATGAATGCATGTTTGTGAAACTATTACATTTTTGTGTTGTAGAGAATTTATATATTTATTTTATTAAAATAAACATCCGTGTGGGTGCACGTATCAAACTCTAATTTATTTTATTAAATAATTTTAAAGAAACCAGTAGATCTTAATATAAATAGTTGATTTTTTGTGTCCTACTCTATTTAAACTTGTCTTTTTTTTTACCAAGTTAGTTAAATTGAAAATATTATAGATGAAATCTATAGTATAAGATCTGAATGCACTTCAAACAAGACTAATATTATCGGTTGTGATTTGGATACAGATGAATTATGAGTTTAGGCCCATAACTTCTTAGTAATTTAAAAAAATTGCATTCAGACAATGATTCATCTTTATGATAAAATAGTGTCAATAATCATAACTTCATTAGTAACTTTTGGTACATTGTACAATGTATCTCCCTTGTGTACCATTTCGGGAGACAGTAATGAGAAGGAGGAATGTTAACTCTTTAATTTTCAGTGTTTGATTAAGGGGGCGACTGGTTTTCCCGCTACCACCCGCAAACGTAGCTTTTGTGGTTGATAGCAATTGTCGGCGGGTTGCAACAATCACTCAAATCGCTTTAAACCGTTTCAAACCGCTCAGAATCTCATAAATTCAAAAGCTGGCTCCAGCTAGCGTTTGCGGTTGCGGGTGGTTACGGGAGGGTAAAATTTTTTTCTATTAAAAAAAATATATATATATACAAAAGTAAAATATTTAATAAAAATTTTAAAATTGAAATTATGAAAATATTAAAATATATCTATTATATTTTAATTAATATTATAAAATTTTATAATAAAAACAATTTCAATAAATTTTCAAAAATTAAAATTATAACTTTCTAAATATAAATTTTATATTTATTATAATTCTATGATTTTTGATATTTTTATAATTATATTAAATGTAAATATTGTTAATTTATTATTTGACAGTTACCGCATTTGATAGTTAACCAGTCATAAGTCACCCGCAAATACACCAATTTTTAACCGCAGTACCAGTCGTACAAATCTCTTAAAACTGTTAGAAACCGCAACCGCCCGCATCCACAAACTCCTGCAACCACAACCGCAACCACTGCGTTTGAACCAGTCAGGCTCTAAGACTACTGCGTCACGTGATGTAAACGCGGAGGGTGCATACACACTTGTAAGATTATGTACAATGGGGGTGTTGAATAAAAGATTCAACAGTTGAATCCCTATAATAAGGGTATTAAAAAATGAAATATGATGATGTAGATTAATTGGTGTTGAAAAGATTCAACATGTTGAATAAGAAGAAAGTGGGGACCACCGACGATACATATCACTTTCTAAAGATTTTTGATATTTTGATATTTTGATATTCTCTTAGTTATTTAAAACTAATTAATTTCATTATAAATTAAATAATTTATTTTTATTTCGTATACTAAAATTTATCTTTTTAAATTATCTATAAATAAAGACTAAGTTTATTTAATTTGGATATAGAAAAAATAATTATTAATTAATAAAATAGAATGTTGAATTTTATTCAACAAGACCATTGTAGTGGATAAAAATTGAATGTGTGTTGAATGATGATGGGTAAGAAAGAGAATATGACATTGAGTATTAAAAGATGATGTGGAGGGTGTTGAATCTTGAAACCATTGTATATAGTCTAAGAGCATCTCCAATTATGCATCAAAATGAGAGAAAATATCAAAAAATGAGGAAAACTCATCTCCAATGGTACATCATTTTGAAGGAAAAAATGAATATATGAACAGTATTCCATCAAATTTAAGGGAACACTATTCACAACCTCATTTTGATGTCAAGCTTTTTTTATTTACATAATGATCATTTATTTTATGACAATCTTTATTTTATGCATAAACAAAACATTAACACTAAACATAACTTTTATAACTTTATACCCAATATGTATATACTGATTAAACTTCTTAAAATAGAATTACCAATAATTAATTATTAAAATATAATTTATAATTTATAATTTTATAAATTATACTATATAATTTAAAAAATAAAATAGAAAACAATACCATTGAGATACATAACTAATACAAAGTTAAAAAAAAAATACAACAAACTTAATACAACATTTAACAACTCTAAACATAAGACAAACTTAATACAATATTGATGAAAATAACTTAATAATCAGGTAGGTTATTTTCAGATCCACCAAAATCATTAAAATATTGACTGAATGTGGTAGATGCATGAGGAGTTCCTTGATCTTGGTGTTGTGTAGCCCTTTTTTCTGTAAAATCCGTGTTTGTTCAGATTGAACATATGCGCGAATATTTAGATCTTGAATGGAAGCTAAATCTCGAAATAAAATTTTGTTCTCCTCCTTTAGTTCTTTTAAGGCATAATTCTGACTTTGAATCTTCAAGTGGTATTCTCTTTGTGCAGTTGTCTTTTCTAGTTGCTCCAAAAGTCGTTTGTTTCCTTCTTTTAAAGTATTGATGACGATAGATGTTTGATCATCACATTTTCTTTTTAACTTAGACTTTTTCACTCCAATTGGTCTCTGAGATGAAGTCCCATCAGTAACATCTTCACTGTCATCTAAATTTAGAGAAAATGAAGACAAACCTGGAGATGCTTGTGCAGCAGAATCAGGAGTAGGATTTTCTGATTCAGAAGATGTATATCCAAAACCACATGGATTTCTTACTTGTCTAGCATGAGTGTCTTGATCTTGAAATTTCTCAAAAATTTTAATAATATTCCAAACATGATCAAACTTCCAACCTGATTTGTATTTTGGATCTTCCATTAGCATCACTTTGGCTAGATTAAACTGTAAAATATTTTAAGATAATGATTATTTATTCAAATAAAACATGAAAAAATTACAAGTAATATATTGTCATATACAATATCATCATTTGAAGCACCACTTGGACACCTACTTTTGCATTGTCGGATGCATGCATGTAATTTTTTTTGTTGCTTTTACGATAAATTAGATAGATGCAAAGCCTTGGTGAGATTAATAATCCCTGTATATTAATTGAAAATCATTTAAAAAGTTGGAACTTATATTTTGTACTAATTACAAAAGAGACTTATAATGTGTCACTTAGTTAGGATGTCAATTTGGCTTACGTGACAGCATAAGAATCAATTGAATAATTTGTAGGTACAAAATTCAATTGATAAGGGACATTATATTATTCCAAAATATAAAAACGTGTATTATTTCCTTTAATACAAGCTACGATGTTACCTAATATGATTAACATATATATATATAACAATTAATGATTATGAATAATAAAGATTTATAACAATTTTTATACATTTCTTCATTTTTGTTTAATTTTATATTATTAAAAGAAATTAAACAATCACATTAACCATATAATAAAAAATTTAGAATTTTTCTTATATGTTATATTTAATTTTTTTTAAACGCCTTTAAATTGCAAAAATGTTAAAAATCCTATTGAAAATTTTGTGATCAATGGATTAATTTCTTTTGTTATAACAAGATACAATGATCATAAAATTGTATGAATATAAATTTTTATTTAATAGATATTCATATTATATATTTTTTTTAAATTAAACTATGTACCATTTAAAATACAAAATATGTTAATTTTGAAATTTGCATTGAAAGAGTATTGAAACCTTAATATTTTAATTTTGAAATTTGCATCGAAAAGTATAACATCAAAACATTTGGGATTACTGGTTTAAATTTTTTGTTGCATCAAATATACAAATGTTAATAAAACTAAATGAATAGGAAGTCTCAATAATAAATATATATATATATATTAAAATATACTATATATTTATGTCAATATCATTGAAATATTATTATATACCATATAAAATAATTATTTTGATTTATATACCATAAATATATTGTAAATAAACAAGAGGTATTATGTTGATTTAAGTGATTACTTTAATCTCCTATATATTAATTCAGAAACAATTCAGCATGTGTAAGATTTTAATAATTAATATTGTTCGAAATCCTTACAAGAGATCGATACAACTAAGATTTACTTAGAAGCTATTGAAATCACCTACCGAGAACATGAATTACACAACAAATTTTCTTTCCTAAACCTAACCCCATTCTATTCGTCACAACACCGACAAAGAATATTTAAAAATGTCGATTGATAATCCAAATGGTAACTTTTTTAAGTTCAACCTATTGTTTTCTTTAAATGGACCTAAAACAATTTTTAATGATTATCTAAATTGGCCACATACATAGTAAAATGTATTTTGGTTTAAAAATTATTGCATACCCAAAAATCAATATGAACCATCATCATTTTCGTTTAAAATTTTGTCACAATAAAAATATAGAGTTGGGCAAAATATCTGAGTCCAAAAACAAACCAAAACCGATCCAAAAAATAGTACTAACTTTAACCAAAATTGGTTAGATATCCGAATGGTTTCAAAAATTTGGTATCCAAATACACGAAACCGAACCCGATCCGAACCGAAATATTTCGGGTATCTGAATATATCTGAACCAGATTTATATATGTAAATATAATAATTATTTTTAAATTTATCTAAAAGAATATACAAAATATAAAAGATGTTTTTAAGTTGTCCAAAATGCTTGGAAATACAAATAGTTATAAGTACATGTTTTCACACAAAAAAGTACATGTTTAAAATAGCTAATCAATACTTAAAATATTTATTGATTTTCCATCTAAATATTAAGGTAAACTAGTTTTAATGTTAAGTTTAAGTATTTTTGACATACATTATTCAAATTCATATGTTATATATTATTTTTATTTTTAGATTTTGAAAATTTTAACGATATATGAACTTTCATTTTTGAAAAAATTGAAATATGTTATCTAAACCCTAACCTGAACAAGATCCGTAAAGATCCGAACCAAACTAAATCCACAAAAATCTAAACCGAACTGAACCAAATGGTACTCGAATATCTACCTATGATTAAATGTAAAAAAGTTATTGACATCAAAATGTATATTGTTTATACTATTTAAGTACTATATATTTTAAAAAATTCACTCCGTTACAGAGCGGATATTATCATCTAGTTCTTATATACACGGGATAAGATAAATTATTCTAGTGAGAAAGTTTATGTTATAACTTCAATTCGGTGGTTGTTAATACTAATCCACTCACCATATTAAATTGTTCTTTTTTTGTTGATAAAGACGTCACTGGTGAGCGGTGATTCATGTAATCAGTCTCCTCGCCAACCTATTTGCCTTCTTTTTGAAAAACATTATTCACACATGAAAGAAAAAAGATTTTCGTTTTTTGGGGTGGCGGTAGCTTAGTTATCACTGAACACTTTTTCCATACAAGCTAAAATCACGCGAGATACTAAGTTTGAAGTGATTTATACTAAAATGACAAATTTACTGTTATTCAAATGTGGATTTAAAAAAATACTTTAAAATTTAGTGCTATTAAACTTATCATTTCATAAAAAAACTCTGAAATCAACTGTTTTTGAACAAAATTTAAGTTAGAGATTTTAGAGTACTTTAAGTGTTTCTAGAGTGTTTGAGGAGAGTTCCTTAGTTATAAAAATAAAAATCCAAATCTCATTATTTTAGATGAGAATCTAGAATGTTTTAACAAAAATTACATCAAATTCTCCAATTCTCTTACAATCATCTACAAACTCATTAAAAGTCATATCACTTCAAATTACAAATTCGATATACCCCCTAAAAGGGTTTCAGCTACCAAGTCCATCATCAATGTATTTTTATCATTAATATTTGGGGTTTCGTATCTTATGCCATTACTTAGGATTCTTATTTATCATAGGATTCATTTCTCCAGTTTTTTCTAACTTATCAAATATATTACGATCACTCTATAACATTAGGATATATAACGGGCAAGATTGGTAAACAAAAAAAAGTAACGGGCCAGCTTGTATCTATTTAGTTCATCTAGGAGGTTACTATTTCTTACTAATTAAGTATCAAGATAATTGATTTGTATTAGACCAAAGAAAAAGATAATTGCTTTGTGTAGACTATATGGTATCACGGTATTTCCTCCTAAATGCAGTTAACCAAATGAACTTCATTCAAATTTTCATTTACTAATAAAGTAATTGATTTATCATAATATTACAAATAGTGTAGCATATACTCTCAAAATATTAATTATTTTTTTCTTTTTTTTGGCAACCAATTATATTTTTCAATATTGCATTCGATATTATTGCGTTTGACTTGATAAAACAGTAAAATACCAAAAACAATTACTGGAAGTGTGGGGTTATATAAGTACATGATGTTTAATAGACATGTCGTATACTCTGTTATTTCTTCTTCTGTGTTCAGTCAGATTGTGACTTGTAATGAAAGACTTAGGGGGCTTATTGAACTAGGGATTTGAGAAATATTTAAGGGTTTTAGATCTGGTGGGATTTGGTGGGTTTTTAAAGATTTTGATGTAGACTTTATGGGGAATTTGGTACAATTCTAAAACAAAAACAAACAAAGAAGAGCAAATTAGCTTAATATACTGAAAAGAATGGGATACCATTGAATTGGGGGAAAATGGTAATGTTGGGAGGAAAAAAATTGAAGGGAAATAGAGTATGAAATGCAAATATGGGGGAAGTTGTGTGTAGGGAGTACAAATATTAGACAATTTTGAATTTTTTTTTTTTTTAATATTTCAAAACACCATTCAGAACGAATGGCTTAACATCTGATCATTTAATTACTTCAACTAAAACGTGAGCAACTGGTTATTTCTCATCAACAAAGAATCAATTTTATAGAGGCCAACATATACAATAAACCTAAATTACGTGTCAATAGGAAAGTTAGCTTATAATTTTTATTTGTATCCGTAACAAGACATCTTATATATTAAAACAGAAGTCACAACCTTGATTCATGTGTGATTTTTTAAAAAAATGGACCTAATAGACCTATACATAGAAATTCATACTATATTTTAATTCAGACTAATAATAAATATAATTTTTAAAATATTTTAATCATAGTATCTTTTGATATCTTTTCATTTTAAATATAAATATATTTATTTTAAAATTCTAACAAATCTGTTTAAAAAGATTTTTACAAGATCTTCATTTTTGAAATTATACTTAAATATTTTCACTAATTTCGAAATTAGTTTAAAATATTATTATACATTAATATATTCAGTTATATAAAATGAAAAATAAAAAAATCTATAATATTTTAGTTATTATATAATCATAATCAATTATATTAAATTAAAATTATTATATTGAGCTAAATATAATAAAATTGTATTAAATTTATATATTTATATATTTTACTTTCGTAATTATAAAATATTTATGTTCAAAAATAAAATCTAATATGTTGGTAAGATGGGTTAACATTATCAAACTATATAATACATGTATAAAAATTAACATGTATTTCTTTAAAGTTAATAATATAAAATATTTGTAACTACTTTAATCATAATATATTTTCATTTTAAATATAATATATATTTATATATTATATTTTAAAAATTCTAATAAATCTGTGTAATATTTAAACAATAACTTAATGTATTTTAAGTTATCGTTTAGAAATAAAAATAAATAAATTATATCCTATTTTATCTACTTTTATAGTCATGATCATGTTAAAATATAATTATTAGACTAAAATAAATATGATAAATTTATATTCAATTGATAAATTTATAAATTTTATTTTCATAAATATAAACTATTTATTTAAAATATAATATGATGATAGAACGACTTAAAATTAACAAACTATATAATACATGTATAAAAATTAACATATCTTACACTTTTATAGATACAATAATAAATTATCTAAAATGAATAAGCATAAAAATATTGGTAAAAAAGAAATCCAGTTTTGAAATACGTGTCAGAATTTAGCATAAATTAAATACAAAATATTTTTTAAATATATTTTCTCATGAATATATTAATTTGCTTAATAACTAAATGCAAATACAATAAGATAAATATATAATAAGAAGTGGCAAATACATAAGGTTTAAACAATTAATTAATTATAACATGTAAATTATAAAATTATTGTATTTGAAATAGTTATATAAATATTTAAGTATATGATTAACATTAAAAATATATACCACTTATGTTCTAAAACAATAATTTATGTATAGAAAAGTGAAAACAAACACCCGTGCGGTTGCACGGGTCAAAATCTAGTTCTTCTTTAATTTTGATTCACATTCCTTTTGCCCCAAACTCATCCATTTTCATTGCATGCAGAGAGTATATGGAAACAGAATTCCCATTAATAATGTCCCGGTGATTGTCAAATGTGTCTGATAAGGTTTTTAAAGACAGCATATTACTGTGAAATAATAGTGTTCTTATAAGGTGTTGAGAAACTAGTATAAAGAGGAAGGTCTTGTTTCGATGAGACTGTATATGGTGAGATGTTGCTATAGAACACACCGGAGTGGAGAAAGTTGACACTATCGAGTCATCAAGATAAATGGATTCTTTGGAAGAAGAAGGTTAGTGATTAGGAGGTGGTAAGAGGGAAGTAGCGTCGGGAGAGAGGTGGCATCGGGGAGGGATCGGAAAACAGGAGGTGGAGGGGAACGGAGGTGACACTTTCTATTGTTTCTTTCTCTCCAGACATGATAGAGTGAGCATTATAAGGCATAACGTAGAAGAAAAAGCTTAACTCGGCTTGCTCCTGACTGAGTTAGAAGCTGAAGTAATCTTATCCCAATCCTTTATAAACTCCAGTCCTAGAAGTTGCTCCACTAGATTTCTCCATACAACCCCCGTACAGCCACATTGGAAGTATAAGTGAGATATGGTCTCCTCTTCACCAGAACAGAGAACACAGTCCGAGTTCTGACCCATCCCCAATGCTTAGACCTATCTCCCGTGGAGAGACGGTTACGTACAGCCAGACAAGTGATAAACGAATACCTTGGGGGTTGCATTGGTGAACCACACTTCTCTGACTTAGCAATTTGCCAATCTGTACATTCATCAAACACACAAATCTAATAACTACATAAAACTAATCCTTGAGAGGCAAGCAAGTAATCCATCTATCAAACCTCTGTCACCGAAACTAGAGAAGTAAAGTAACCTACAACAACATAAACTACCGTAAACTATCAGATTCATGGAAATTACTGGATTCATCAAACATTATGGTGTTTTTATATAATTGATTTATCATCATATAACATAGGACGATTCCATTGTTCTAATTTTCAATTAGGGTTGATCACTTTTTGGTTTTAATCGAAGAGGATGAAGTAACTATTTTTTTTTTGAAATACCATCTCATTAGGTGGTATTTTTTTATGACTAAATTTTAACTGCAAATCATTTTTTAGATAATCCCAAATAACTTTTGATAAATATCATTGATGAAATTCCAGTTTTTCAATAAGGGAGGATTTTATGGGATTTGTATAAATGGCTAATCCAATAACCTTGAATTTATTGGAACTTTTATAAATACCAAATCCAATAAGAGAAGATTTGATTAAAAACTGAAATTCTTTCAAATACCTATTCCAATAAGCCCCCCTTAGATTGGTCAATAGTCAATGGCTCCTTCTACTCTTTTTGGCCTGTTTCCTGGTGGCAGGGCGCCCATGATTTAATTAAAAAAATTTGTAGTTTGGAGGTTTGAATTTTTTTTTACAGATTTGAAGTTCTCTCTATAAATATATTTATTTATTTTTAAAAAAAATTGAAATCTTAAAATGAATGTTTCATTTGACTTGGTCTAGGACCAGCCATGTTTGGTGGTCTGTAGTAGTCTACTACTAGTAGACTACTTATTGTAACCATGTAGCGATCCCGAGACAACCATTCTTCAGATTTTTCAAATAATAACAATTGGGCAGTTAAGAATATTTTTTGTATTTTTTTATTAGTACTGATTAATAGGTACACGCACAAATTGAAATCATATAATCCAAGTCCCAAAAAAAATCTATTAGAGCACATGTTTCATGTCTTCTTTTCTACCATATGTTGATTAAAACGCACAAGCTGAAAAGCATATTGTTTTTCTTCTTCCAATACTTTGATTAAAACGTAACTGAAAATATATTTTGATTAGCTAAACAATTTTTTTTATAAAAAAATTTCATTAATCTTCCGAAAGGGCATCATTACGGTTACATACAGACTAAGAATCAAGCAAAAACGATACCAACCATATGATTGATAGCTTTGAGTCATCGGACTACACAGCCAAGTTGTGGGCGCAACTCCAGATCCTTCCCTCATCACCATCGCACCAAATTAATCCGGTAAGGGAGCGAACGCATCCCACTTTCCTCTTCAAAGGTAACCGCAGTCTTGTAAGCGTGATATAGGACATAGCCAAGTCTCATACCTGATACTGGCAGGAACTTCAACACCATCGGAAGAAGACGGGCTGGAAAGCACGAAAACCTACCCTGTAGCTTCAGAACCTGCAAAAAGAGAAGGACAATGGTCTACCAAATCAACAAAGAGTCGCTCCGATATTGGGATGACCACATGTCCACGCAAGTCTCCTCGCCGAAAGAAGAACCAAAAGACACCGTTTGTTTAGACTAAAAAAAAGAATGAGATTAAAGATGCTCTAGATACCGAATTTGTATTGTGGAAGAAATAGAATCTCTGGATTCTAACCAAAAGATTGTTCATCTCAACAAAAAGACAATAAAGCATTAGTACACACACATGTATGTCTCGTAGTAAAACTCAAATGCAATAGAGAAAAAAATCATGTATCTTGAAGTTGAGCCATACCGCTTAGTTCAGTAGACGTTTCAGTATACTGGACTTCGTTTTTAGCTGGGCCTTTACTTAGCATCAGCCTTAAGTAAGCCTAAGAACTACTTGTAAGATTATTTTCGTTGTATGACGTATAAAGCTTAAAGCATGTATAAACCTCATCGCCAATAAACAAACAAACAAAACAATCTCACTTTTTTTCTTAATTGACCGTTGATTTCGAGTGTAAAATTAATTGGAAGTTCCCCGCTTAATTATGAACAGAAGAGATTATCTTACTTGTTAAAATCCTAGAAAGGTAAACCTACTGGTTCTTCCCGCGAAATTTGGTTAAATTTTGGTTTCTCTTTTGTTCCACGAGTGTTACAATGAGTCTATCTACGTAGTTTGTTATATATTGGCAAGATGAGATGTAATCAGTTGCATTAACTTGTTGTGAAATTGTGTCAGGTGGCTCAGGTATAGTGGTGCTCTTATGCTCATGTTCTTCACTACTTATTGTGTCTGCTCGTGTGTCTATGATAGCTCCAATTGTAGTTAGAACATAACTTCCTAAAATGACTTCTAGTTGTTTAGGTTCAGTTTTTAAATCGTGCCCCTGACAGTAATACTTACGGGGATCAGAATTCCTTTCCTTCAATGTTTACTGAAACATTTAAAAGTATTCCCACAGGTCGATCACTAATTACAGATTTTCTCGAGTCTTTTAGTGATTTGTGATCTGTATAAATCTCTAGAAACAATGGCTTTGGGTATATCTATATGTGTGACATGTGTTATTAGACCGTGATCACATTCACATGGTTCTCGTACAGTCGTACGATCTTTTAATCATTATGGTATTACATATTGATGTTTACGTTGACACTTAAAAGCTCGAAAGACAATGCATTTAATAGCTCATTTCATCTTGCATCTCGATATTATATTATTTCCATTTCGTACAGTTAGATGCTTACGAAAATAGTCCACAAAAATGTAATATTTCTCTAGACAAAACTTTTTAAAATCACTTTCTTATGTAATAGTCTTATTCAATCCGGTTAAACTAAATCAATTAAAACCGAACCGAAATAGAAAAAGTGATATGATTTGGTGATATCGAATAAACCAAAAAGATGTTACTTTTCAAAAACTGCACTATGAATATGATTCGATATATAAACCAAATAAACCAAAAATCTATTAATTAAAATATAGTAATATAGTTTTATGTAAACTATATAAGACAACTATCATATATATAGATATTTATTTTACTGATATGATCTTGATTATAATTTTGATTTTAATAAATTTAATATTTTTAAGTTCAATTTTGTTTTTAATTTTTTCATCAAATTAAATAAAATTTATTTTTATTGACAGAAATTTTCGATAAATTTTAGTTATTTAATAATATTATGATATATCAACTTTTCTTATGTATATTTTATAAGAGTCTTATGTATATTTTCCGTTGACTTCCGAGGCAAGCCATCCGTCAGGTCCTCTTCCGGGGGCTGGAGATCCTCTGGCTTCATCATTGGTAAGTACTTACCCTTTTTTTTCTCCAACGTCCTCAATGTTCCCGCCAAATTCTAAAAAATAAGAGAATATTCCGACAGGAGCGGAAGTGTCGGAGAAGTTCGCCTACTTTGGAGTAGCCTCGAATCTGATAACCTACTTCACGGCGCAGTTAGGGGAGTCAACGGCGGCTGCAGCCTCAAACGTCAACCTCTGGCTCGGGACGGCAGCTTTCTTGCCACTGATCTGGGGCTCTATAGCGGACTCATTTCTTGGTCGTTTCCGTACCATCCTCTTCACGTCCTCTCTCTATATCTTGGTACGTTACTAAAATTCTTCTTATTTTGTTACCTTAATAGTGCCTCAAATCTAGGATCTCAAGCTGGAACTAGAGATGAATATTCAATTCATTTATTGTCAATTGGTTTTAAACTAACGTTACTAAAATTCTTCTTATTTTGTTACCTTAATAGTGCCTCAAATCTAGGATCTCAAGCTGGAACTAGAGATGAATAGTCAATTCATTTATTGTCAATTGGTTTTAAATTAACTTTTCCTATACTTTGTATGATTTCTAACAGTATTTATTTTCTATAATCCTGAATTTAGGGACTTGGGCTGCTTACGTTTTCAGCAACGATTCCGTCTGCATGCAAAGATCAAGAAACACTTGTCTCGTGCGTTTCTCAGTTTAAAGTGACAGTATTCTTTTGTGCTCTCTATCTGATAGCACTAGGCGAAGGAGGCTTCAAGGCATGTCTTAGAGCTTTCGGAGCAGATCAGTTTGATGAACAAGACCCTATAGAGTCCAAAGCCAAGAGCTCATTCTTTAACTGGTTGTATTTTGCGATATCATTTGGCATATTGGCCACTAGGTTGGTCTCTAATTATGTCCAAGAGAATCTGAGTTGGGCTTTAGGGTTTGGGATTCCATGTGTTTCCATGATGATTTCTCTATTCTTCTTTTTACTTGGGACCAACACTTATCGCTTCAGCACTGGAGGAGAAGTAAGACAAGGACGAAAGCATAATAACCCTTTTGTAAGAATTGGCCGTGTTTTTGTTGCTGCTGCGAAAAATCGACGAGAGACTTCGTCAGAAACCCTTCTCCTTCTTCCTCACGAAGGTTCGAAGCAATACAGGTAATATTTTATTTACGTGTTTGGTTGTTAGTCAGTACGTTATATGTGGTTTTGCTTCTTTCCAAAATGAAAATAACGATTTAAATTATTTAATATTTTTGTTAACTGTGAACACTTAAATGAACAATTTTCAGAAAAAAATTAAAAAGTGTTCAGTTTTTAATGGAACTTGATTATTTAATATATTTTTTTTTGTAAATTGTAAATGTATAACCCAAAAAAAACAAAGTTTTAGCGTTAAGTGTTCACATTTATATTTTTACAAATTCTCAAGACAAAGTGTTCAAATTTTTATGGAATTTTTATAATAAGACTATCATAATTGTTAATTTTTTTATTTTACTATTAATTTTAGTTTTTTTTTAGCAACTGAGAAAATATATTTAAAATCTAGAATACTGAAAATACATTTATACTTTAATAAATATAATTTATATTTATATGAACTAAAGTTCAAAAAATTGTTATAAATGATAAATATAGTTATGGTCTTTTGGTATAAAATTGAATAAATATAAAATTTAAAATATATAAAACGAACCAAACCAGAGTAGATATTGTTTTAATATGATACGTAAATCTTATAAATTGAAATACTGAAATAAAAAAATTAATCCAAAACAAAAACCAAAATCCAAATTTAACTATAGTTTAGTAATTTATACTAATGCATAATATTTAGTCTAGTAGTTTATACTAATATCGCATCCTCTAAACATTATTTATGAAATGGGTTTTTAAATTTTTGCTTTTATATCATCACTACATTCATTTTGAAAGAAAAAAATGATGTCACAGCTTAGTCAAAAGATGGCATGGCATCTCTCTTATTATTTATGTGCAAATTTAATGATAAAGACTTTAATTTTTGGTAAAAAAGATAAAATAAGATAATTACAGAATATGGCTATATACTATAAACGTAAATTATATATATAATTATTATTAAAATCTTAAAATAATATAACTGTAAAAGTAAAAGTTTTATCAAAATGAACTTAGGATAAAAGAAGTAAGTACTTTTGTATAATTATTCATAGTTTCGTCAAAACTGATTATAAAAGTTTTAAACAAATAAACCATGACAATTTTGAGTAAAATTTAAAAATTTATGAATAGTCAAATATTTAAAGTATATTTGGATCCATGACTAACTGAATTCTTAATCCATTGAGATTATTTGAATTTAAATGTTATATAATAATTATGGTATGATGATTACTGATTTAGTGAGATAGATAAAATAAATAAGTTTTATTGATTTAACAAAAATTAAACAAAAAAATTATTTGTAAGTATAGTTTGAAATATATATATATATAGTAAAAAATTTCATTTTAATTTAATTTAACCTATACCAAAAATACATTAAATATTGTTAAATTAAACAGAAAAATAAATAATAAATAATTATTTTTTATTTTATTTGGTTCTTAAATTAATAGAACAAAAAAATTATTTGTGCATATGCCGCAAGACACTAACTAGCAAGACATTAGCTAGTATAGATTATTCATATGTATGCAGAAGTATTATGGTCTAATGGTTAAGATTTAAAGGTTTCTACATCTATGTATAGGGTTTATATTCCAAACGAGACAATTTTTACATCAAGAAATCTGAGTTTTAATTCCCGGAAAAAATGAATTATGCAGTAAATTGGAGAAAAATGTTTACAAGAGATCTTTCGCATGGCGCAAGGAGTGCCGTCAAAAATGGATCTCACAAGACGACATCTACCATGCAGTCAGTCGTGAATCTTCATAAGGTAAGTAAAATTATCAATATCGACTATGTAATGTTTCTCATAATTTGTAATAGCATAATAACCTGACAAAAAAAAAATTATTCACATAGTATATTGTTTTCCATGTGCCAAGAGGGACATGATGGCGGATGATGATAAATAATGGTGTCTTTAGAATCAATCTACATCTCAATCAGTATTATATATAGCGGTCCATCTTGTCTCATCCAATATTCATATATTATGTTTAGTCAACTAAAAATCATACAAAATAAATCTCCGGTTTTAATTCAGTTTTATAAATTGAGGATATATAATGTTGAAATTTAATTGAGAGATTTTCTTCCGACTGAAAAAATAGATGAGGAGGTTTATCACTAAAAATCGTTAATATTACTTATGCATTGTTTAAAATTGATTTATAAGCCTTTAAAACTAATCTATAAATTAGTATACATTACTTTATCATAAAAATGGTTTGTAAATCCTAAATTATAATTCTTAACACTACTTTAAACCTACTATAAGTTAGAAATGTTAAATTATTATTATATTTGGAAATATAAGAAAATTTGTGTCGTATATAACCTTTATCAAATATCAAATAGCTTAAAAGTTTTAAGTGATATAAGTCTTAAATAGTATCGAAGATAATTAATTCATAAAATCAATCTTCATACTTACGGTAGGAAGCTCTTCCTCTTTTCATATTATCATGATTTCTGACCTTCGGACCATGTTTACCTTCTACCCCAAAAAATAATGTAGAGTTATTCTTCTTTTCTTTTATTTCTGAACCAATACTATGTACTTTTTTCCTATTGATCAATAAAACAATATATTGGATCCATTATTCTTTCTTTATTGTATTACTTCATTTTCCTGTAGTATTACTTGATGTTTCTGTAGTATTATGATGAGTAATCTTGTATTATTTTATCATAACAAGTAGCAAGACTGAGCCATCTAACTCTTTCAGCTTAACAAAGGGTAGGAGAGAGACAAAGCCTCCTATCAAATACCAATATGAAGTGGAAGACGGTTAGAGGAAAAGAAAAAGATGGTCGGCATGGTCGTGGCTTTTACCATTAGCATATGTTTTTCATTGCTTCTTGGTTCTTCTAGTCTCTGTCTTAGTTGTATCTAAGATTGAGGCTTAAGCTTCTATAAAAATTGTTTCATGATTCTGCTATATTGTTATTTTGTAAACGTTTATATTTTCATATTTGCAAGTTTTAGTAAAAAAGGTGTGGGTATTGCGGAGTTGACTACTGACCTTGCATTACAGAACCATATGACTGATACTAAATATCGATTAAATACAAAGAGATGCTAAAATGGAACGGTCTAATGCCAAGTAAATATTATTAATTTGTACGCTAAACCAAACAACTTGATATATAAACAGTTCCTAATCTTATCTCAAGTATGATCAAGACATGTTAACTACAGCGTGGGACATAAAATGTGAACGACTATTCAAATATTACATCATGTGGGTTACGTAGCATTCATGTGTAGAAAGATTATTGATTGTCACTGATATTTCAATATTGCCTTCAGTTTTTTCACTGCATACTGCACATATAGATTACATATTGTACAATATAAGTGCCATTTATTTCTACGGCGGGGTCCCGAATTTTAATCACAAAAATATAGTTGTTGATATTGCAGAAGCACAATTTTCACACATGGGGGAAAAGGAAACTTATAGAATTTGGTTTTTTTTTTAAAGAGTTTGTCAATGTTTTAGTATGTTCTCTCTTTTTTTCTGAACAAATTTTTAGTATGTTTTCTATATATGTGTTTAGTCTATAACTATATCTCAAGCTATTTTAAATCTGTGAGAAATATTCAACTATGTAATCATTTATTTATAGCAGCTTCTTCTTTTCTTATAACAGGAGCGTTCGAGTTTTTAACACCTCACTAATCTTTAATCTATAGCTTGTTGATTATGGATCCTAAAATTCATTAAGAAATAGGATTTATGAAAATATAGACTTGATTAACAAGTAAGATAAAAAGAAAAAGACTAAGCTATGATCAACAATGAAAAGTGTGTGTTTTATTAATGATTTGAATACGAGTACAAGGAAGTGTTAGGTTACAATGGAGATTGTATGTAATCAGAGCATAATTTAGCTATGGAGGATTCAGATCCCCTCTCTTTGGCTCCTTCTTTTTTTTATAGATCTTTCAGAGAGATCGTAACGGCTGCATGATCTCTGGCATGGATTGGACGCTTTAGTGATGGCTTTTAATGTCTTTGATTCTTATACGTTTTCAGTTGACTTTTCCGAGTTTGGTTT
Organism: Brassica napus; assembly: GCF_020379485.1. Classification (NCBI taxonomy): domain Eukaryota; kingdom Viridiplantae; phylum Streptophyta; class Magnoliopsida; order Brassicales; family Brassicaceae; genus Brassica; species Brassica napus. Next base: position 11,173,649 of record NC_063435.1, on the reverse strand, counting down.
CTTTGGCTTCTTGAGTCTGCGGTGGACTTTGATTTTGGTAAGCCTATGTTCCCCTCTTGAACCTCAGTGGTGATAGAATTTAGACTCTATAGCTTTTGGATAGAATTTCGGGCCGGGTATGGAGTTGGGTGAAACCCGACTCCAACAGTCGACACATTATAACGTAATTTATTTCTCAAACTTAGAGAATCTATCCACTTTTGTAGTTTGTTGACACTTGACACCTAAAATGCGTTTAATTTAGGGTTGTTAATAGCAAGAGATGTGTATAAGAAATTATGATATCGTTCGAAATTTTATCTAGTAATTTATAAATATTGAATATGATAGTATTGAATATTATTTATTTGAATACTATTGGTATTTTTCTCATATCGTTCTACTTTTTCAATATTATGATAATCAAATATATAACTGATTGATAATTTAATATGAATGGAGATGATTATTAATCTTTCACGCAAGTCATTTTGGTATTACATACACAGAAAAGTGGGGTCTATATGACCCAAAACAAGATGAAACACTGTTTTTATATATGCAAAGAAGATTTTTTTTTTAGAAAGACAGAATATTTTTTTTGCTTATAGTTATTTTAAAACATATTACGCATGCATGGTAGGTAGCTCAATAACTCTATTATTTTTATTGCCTTGTACGCACACCAACAGCGAAAGATCCCCTAAGAGCACGAACAGCGAGCAGCGGTCGTTTCTCAGTGCATCTCTCTTGAATAAAAACAATAATAAAATATTATTAAAGGAAAAAAGAAGTGATGAAAAGAAAAGAGACGTCTTTTTTAAAGGTACTCCAAACAAATGGTGAGGTACTCAACTCATAAGTTTGTCAATGTTTAAAACTTTTTATTTTTAAAATTTTAATTATATACCAAAATTGTATTATTATTAAATAGCCAAGGTATTCTTTGAAGAATCAGTGCTCCTAATAAGACTCTAAATATAATTATATATATTAGTATTCAATAAAACAACTCGATTCACTAGGCACCTCATTTTCTAAGTGGTAAAAAAAAAACAACAGTATAATATGTCAGTACGTACAAACACGTCCATGCCTATAGCAAAATCATCAATGTTATTTTGTATGTACTTGCACGTATAGCTTGGCTTGCTCTCACATGGGTTGATATTGGAAACTAGCTAGAGATCACAGAACCTTCAAACTTGGTTCCACCAAGTTGAAATAATTGTAGAAACATACAACATACCGAAAAGGCTTTTGAGAAAAAAATATATATTTTAAAGTTAAAAAGTTCATAAGAAATAATTTTAAAAATATCACACATAATATGACACATTCATGAATAAATATATAGGGAAAGTATTACAAAGACCAAGAGATATAATAGAGTAAATCGTGAATGACGACAAATCAACGGTGACGGCGTGGAAGAAGCAGATGATCATACAAAGCAGCTTTTCCCGGTCTCGGAAGATAAACAATGGACTCTGAAACTGCACAAGTTCTCCGACAAGAACCGTAGAGACTCACTAACCCGAACCTGTCGCTGATGCTATTCTTTACCAATGCCTTGCTTGATCCTCGGAACCTCCGATCTACGTCTTCTTCATCTTCATCGTCATCTTTGGAACATTCCAACAACGCCGCCGCGAAGGGATCTTTCTCCGTCGCCGTCACAGGGGAGCTGCTCTTTTTAGTGGCATAGTTAGATTTATGGTTTTTACCGGTGACCGGAAAGGTGATACTCCGGTGAGGAGGGAGAGGTAATATAACTGAAGACTCGTTGTTGCGGCGGTGGTTGAGTCTATGAGAGTAGTCTTTGGGTTTTCCAGGAAGTTGTTCCCATGCGAATGGAACACCGATGAGACCAAAAGGAGTCGCCGGAGAGTTTAAAGGAGAGCCTGGAAACACGAGGGAGCTAGAGGAGCAAGAGGAGAAGGAAGAAGAAGATGAAGATAAAGATCGCCGGGAAGAAATGCTTTTCTTCGCCGGAAAGTTGGCCGGATCAGATCGTCTGGCTACTAATCTGCTTTTTGAAGAATCCATAAGGTAGAAGAGATAGAGAGAGGGAGAGACAGTGTGAGCTAGAGAATGGCTTTTAGTTTATTCTCATCAGAGATTTCTCCATTTAAACTGTGGAAAAATAAAGGACATAATTGTCCTATTAATTTTAAAAAATATTTTGTTCAACTAATTGTAATTGCAATAAAAGGCCAAACATAATAATTACATCTAAGTACTACTCCATCTGTTCCTAAATATAAGATATTTTAGGTAGTACACATTTATTAAGAAAATTATTTTTTATCTAAAAAGTATCACTAAAATTATAAAGTAAAAACTATTCAACCAATTATAAAATAAAACTATTAAATTTGATTGGCTACACAGTTTTTGATAAGCTTAAAGTTACATAGAAAGATAACAACATCTTATATTCTTATATATTGAAACATAAAAATTCTTCTAAACATCTTATATTTCGGAACGGAGGGAGTACTAATTTTATAACTCTCTTGCGTCAAATTAATTATACACTTGCATTTATATCTTTTATTTGGATGACGAACAATAAAAATTTTAGGTGGGGAATAAATCAATAAAATACGCAAGAGAACTTAAACAGAGAACAATTTTAGGTTGTTCGTTTCATGTCATTTCTATTCAGATGATTTATTTACATAATTAATTCAAATGATCCATCTTGATATTATTGGGATTGTTTGTTTATCCATCCAAATGAATCATTTAAATGGACTTATGTTCTTTTGTATCTTCATTTTCATCTAGATTTGTTTTGTAACCAAATTATTAATATATACTTGTTTTGAGTTAATCATATATTTTTTTCTCTATATTATTTTTAGTAATTATCTAAAATATAATTATTTTAAAATATGGGTTTCTGGAAATAAAATTTTGTGGCTTTAGCGAAAAATATAATTTTGTAGTTTTAGCAGAAAAAGTAATATTCTTTTGTGACTTTAACGAGAAAAGAAATTTTGCGGTTTTAGCAAAAAAATGCGATTTTGCGGTTTTGGCAAAAAAATGCATAGTTTTAGTGTGAAAACATGTTTTTGCGGTTTTGGCTGGAGAAAAATGCATTTTTGCGATTTTGACGAAAAAAATTCATTTATGTAGTTTTGTAGGGAAAATGCATTTAATAGTTTTGGCGGGAAATGCGTTTTTGGCGGGAAATTGTGTTTTTGTTGTTTTGTTGGGAAAATGTGTTTTTGCGATTTTGGCAGAAAATGTGTTTTTGCAGTTTTGGCAGAAAATGTATTTTGTGGTTTTCGTAGGAAAATGTGTTTTGCGGTTTGGGGGGGGGGGAATGGCGAGAAAGTTTGTGTTTTACGCTTTTGGAGAAAAATTTGTTTTTGGGAAAATATGTTTTTTTTGGCAAGAAAATACATTTTTGTAGTTTTGTCGGAAAATACGTTTTGTGGTTTTGGTGGAAAAATACGTTTTACGGTGTTGTTATTTTTCATGATTGACAAAAATGATATTAGATGTAGGTATGTAATTTGTGAAATGTATCATGAGTATAATAAACATTATATCATTTTAACTAAACCATCTCCATCCAGATGGTTCAATTTGGTTTAAGTGGATGGTTTTAAAAATTAAACTTAAATTTATAAAGCTCTCCAGATGAGTCATTCAAATGATTTGTAATTTGAAATCTAAGCGAACAATAATCTCATTTCCATCAGTTGAATGGTGAAATGAACATGCCCTAAGTGGACAGAGAGAAAGGTCTCATTTTATTTAGTGAGTTATGAGATTGCAAGTAATAGTAAGAGTGGCGACCCCATTGGATTGATGGCTTTGACGTGAGATATGAAACCGACTTTGGACATTAGGGACATGAATTTTTAAGTTTTCATAAATAGAATGCTTTGTAAATAAATTGTGTAGTAGTCTATGATCCAATAGAATTTTTTTTGGTACATTCATTTGAAAACGAAAAAAAAAGAAACCGATTGGTCAAAATAATTGAGTTATACTTTTTCAAAAAGAATAATAATTGAATTATAGCTACATGTAATTCATTGCTGAAAACAATGAATGAGGACAATGGTTAGTTGCTCGTTCAAAAACAAAATAAAAAGACAATGGTTAGTTGCAAACTTACAAATGGTATTTGATTACTCCATATATAACAAACATAACAAATACTACGTGTTGTAGAGCTTTTATGAATTTATCACACTTTTAGTATCAGCTCACGTAAGATATACGAGCTTCTTGCCAGTACTTTGCTAGTTCAGTGGTTGAGTAGTCTTCATTTACAAGTATTCCACGGTGAAGTTTTTTTTACATATGGAACCCAAAAAACAATATACCTTTCACTTTCAGCACTCTTGATTGCTTGCAATTCGTGACAAGGGCTAATCAAAAAGTTCATTCTCTCCAATGAAATCCATCACCCTCTCATATATATCTTCCTCAAAACCTGCTTCATGCGGGACATCTCTCCGTCTGGTAAGAGTTTTATGGATGTAGTTGTTCCTCGAAAAACATTTCCGTAAAACTAAAATCTGTGGGGTACAAATGAAAAGAAATATGCTTCATAGAAAAGAACAAAAACAAGTCAACAAACCAAACTGCATGCAAAATCAAAAACTGTGTACACTTGTTGAGATTGAGAAAGTATCTTTTTTACAAAAAAAGGTTGAGAAAGTATCTTACATGTACAAATAAATACCTGCAACAAACTAAGCACATGTTCATCAAGAGAATCTCTAGCTATTAAAAAAAGAAAAATAATATTAAAAAGAAGAGACATTCATAAGGAAAAAACTCATTTAAAATGTTAAGATATCATATAATTAAAACTTTATAATTGGTTTAAAAAATATTTAAAAATTAAATATGTAATTAAACAACAATACAATTATTATTGATATTATGAAATATTCTTTTGAATATCTAATTGATGATGATGCTTTAACAATACTTAATTTATTTTTAAAAAATGTTTGTGAAATCATCTTTACTTAAAAATATGAAATTATTTTTGTTTGTCAACACAAATATGTTATATTTTAAACGAAAAACTAAATAGAATTCATAAAATATTTTCCCATTGCATTTTGCCACATATCGTTTTTGTTTGTATCTTTTGTTCGTTGTATGATTGTGATTGTGATCCACAAAACAAAGTTTTGTTTGATTGAATCGTTTATATACAAAAATATTAAATGCGCAAAGCAACAAATCCGAGAGAGTTACCAAATTATTCAACAGTTTAACTTTCTTAAAATTTTAGAAAAGTGGTATGATTACACAAATGCATTAACAGCTGCTTTTTAATGTATTTGGTACAATACACAACTTAGAGCCCAGGGTTAACTTGAATCTCAAGTTCTCAACACACAAAGAATACCTGAATTTCCATGGGTTGCTCTCTTCTCTCTCAGTTGTATTCTCTTGTGCTTCAGGTCTTTGATTATGCGAATCTGTCTTGGACTTCGTTTTACTTTCCTTTTATAACTATTTTGACTTGAACATTATTTAGGTACTCTGGATCAAATCTGGCTCATCTAATTCATTCGGAAAATAGCAAGCCCATGGTTAGGCCCACTTTCTACAATGATTAAAGAAAATTAATTAAAAACTTTGATAACATTAAATCAACACCTCAATTACATGACTTTCAAATTAGTAATCTTGTCTTGAATTGTACTATAAAAATCATATTGTAAAGAAAAATACCGAAATGTAGCTTATGAGGAAATGGTAACACGAGGTTTAATTGCATGACTTTAGTTAAATTAATTTTCCACAACTTTTACTCTAATTTTAGAACTTAACTAGTAGTTGATAACCCGCGCATGTGAGTTTTAATTATTTATGATGGGTGCTCGTTAACTTTTTTTTCCCAAACAATTACACCGTGTCATAAGTCCAAAAAATGTTACCTGTTGTGCACATATATTATAATGATGATGCGTATCTATACAATACTAAAAGTTGAATATCCTCAATAGTTAGGTTATCCACGTCAGATAAAAAAATTGACCAATTAGAATTGAGTTTTCTGACATGTCACAGATAAGATAGCGGGCCAAATTTCTGCAAGAAACCATGGACTAATAATAACTGAAATCTAACAATTTAAAACAAGCCCATCTATTCCTAAGACCAAATTTGCCGACGGCAAGAACTTTTCCATTCACTGCACGCGTCTCCTCAACTTCACCTCCTTTTCAATCCAGAAAATAAGACGTTGTAACTCTTCCTTTCCATGTAGTTAATTCACCTCCACCACTACTACTCATTAAATTATCTCCTTTATTCTTTCCAAATGATCGCTCCAACTCCCTCTGTTTCTCTGGCGATGCGATCGGAAAAATTCAACAGCAATTCTCCATTTTCTATGTTTTCCTGGCGACATCTCAGGGTTATCTGAGATGGATCTAAGTTCCCGTAATCCACTTGGAGGGTGGAAACACCCTGGTTCTTATTGAAGAGCTGGTATGAGTTCTGATTTCTAAATCTTTGTTGCCATCAGATTCAATATTTTAAAACAATAATTCAAATCCTTTGCGACAGTGAACAGTGATGCAAAGCTTCAGATCATCAAATCGGGCTCCACGATACCAACCTCACATCAAACCGACAACTACTTACATCCTCAGGAATTAATATGCGAGGAAAATCAAGAACATCTACAAAGTTGCTGATCAAAGTTCCACTTATATGAAGATTTTGAAGCTAACTGTGGGCTCAGGAACCTCTATTGTGAGTGTGATTACACATGAGATCATTTATTCTTTTTGAGTTTTTGACTCTTTTCTCTTTCACACATATTGTATTCAGATGAGGGGAAGGTGTAAAAGATTACGTCCCGGGAACATTGGACTTGGAAGTATGAGGAGATAAGACAGAGGCGGAATAAGAGCAACCTGAGATTTTTGTATAATGCTGAACTGGATCCAGAGATCGTTTGTGGCTGCGATTGCATCAACGGCAAAGGGATTTGTGTAGTGTCCACCATAAATAAGATCGATAGGTCAGGGGCTTCTTCTTAATCAATCAAAAATGCAAAACCCCTTCCTGAGGACCAACAAGTAATAAGGTTCTGCTTGCATTATTCACTAAATAATGTTTCACTCATTTACGAAATCAAAGTGCCTTATTTTATTGTGATGGTTACAGGTCTCTGCAATGGGCATTGTCGAGAACTCTTTTTATTAGTATCTACATATGCAATCACTTTAAAGAGATCAAGGAGCCTTAACTATACAAGGTCTATTATTAATCCGAGCTTTTTTATTTCTCAATGAACAGGCGTACAAAACAAAGAAACTTTGCTATGTATCGGTCATGCAGTGGCACTTCTGAGCTGTTGGGTTTGGTTAGAATGTGTTTCAACAATGTGAACCAAACTGTGATCGAGAATCATAGATTTAATTTCTCGACTAAATGTAGGTCCACAATGTACGACTACGAAACTTTATGTAATTGTCAGAAGCTTCTTGAGAAGATTTACGGTGGGTTGGTAGAAACAACAGCTGGCAAATTAGTAGTAATGTTTTCCAATGTAAAATACTGATTGAAAGTGTATGGTTATTTTGTTTATTTATGAATGAATATTACTATTGTTCGTTTTTAACTCTTTCTGTTACCATGATCGACTTAGACGGTGCGAAGAGCTTTGAGAATGAAGAAGGTGTATCAGGATGCCTGCGACCGTTCAGTTAAGCATATTCACACGGATGTATAGATTGATGGCGCAGACAGGAAAACTCTCCAATGTAGGAAATGGTGGCTCTGGATGAATCTATTGAGAGGTTGCTACACAACAGCGAAGTGTTTCTCGACCGCCAGTGTCACACTCGTGGCGGAGAAGGCAGCAGGGTCTACGTGGCTATCAGGTTTGAGAGAATCGGATCTGAATATTACTTTGTCTGTTTAGTCTAACCCTTTTCATTACCCTGTTTCTGAAGTGGTCAAGTTAGACGCTGCGTTTTGTTGCATGTGTGAGTCAGAGTAAAATGAAAACGGTGTCTGAGGAGAAGATAAGATGTTCAGGAACTCGAAGACAAAACCAAAGAAGTACCAGAGCTGAAGACATAGAGACATACGAAGAAACTTAATTAATGGATGATCTAGAGAGAATCGCGAGGCTGAAGCTAGCAGATGCAGACATGTTACAACTTAAAGCTAACAAAGCATAACGGGGGCTGAGAGGTTGTAAAGATTCTACTACGAAAATGGATAGGTTTGAAGAAGAATGTGCAAGTAACTATCTGATACAGAGGTTAACCAAGGCTGAGGCAGAGAAGCAGTATATCTTTGAGAAGATTAAGCTGAAGGAAAATTTCAAGGATCGCATCACAAAGCGGTGGTGATGGTGGTGGTAGTGGTGGAGAGTCTGGAGACCCGTCACATGGGTTTGATGTACTCAAAGATCCGCGATCCACAATCAAAAGAGCACCATCCTTTCATGTCCGTTTGATGCTTCTTTCCTTCTAGATATATGTTCAGATTTCATATCCTAAAAGGCTAAAACTCATATCTTTGTTTTGTGAATTGAGTGTTTATTTTGTCAAAAAAAAAGTGAAACGAGTGTTTATACTATTATTAACTTTAATCTCTTAATCTAAATTTGTTCTGAAGACTGTGTACATTTACATATATATTTTTACGTCATCACAGTGTTCATATATCTGTTTTTTTTGGGTCATCACATGGTTAAAATAATAAAATTGTTTATTACTTGATTCCAAGTCTGTTTAAATATTGTTTATAAGATATATCAAGTTTCGGGTGGTTGTTTTCAAAGTTTATTTTATATTTGGTTTGTGTTTTATTTTTCATTTGTAATGTGCTCTCATAAACTGGTTTTAGAAAATAATATTTTGGTCAATTTTGGATTCAATTTATCATGTGAGAATACATATTTTCTATGATTACAAATATCCTAATAAAAAAAAAATTTACTTGGAATTTAGTCTACAAAATTATGACTTAAATTAGGCATGGGCGTTCGGGTCTTCGGGTCGGGTTCGGGCCGGTTCCTTTCGGGTCCGAGTCTTTCGGGTCCTAAATATTTAGACCCAATAGGTACTTAGAAATTTTCGGTTCGGGTTCGGGTCGGTTCTTCTCGGGTCCGGGTCGGTTCGGGTCTATAATTAAAATACCCATAAAATACCCATAATTTTTCGGGTCCATATCGGGTCCGGGTCGGGTTCGGGTACTTAAGATCTAAAAAAGACATGACATACCCAATTCTATCAAATTTAGTTAATATTTGTCATATATATCTAAAATTTTACAAAATAACCTAAATGAAACTATTAATAATTAACATAAACATTTTTAAACTCTAAATTTTACATTTTAAAGCTTTATATTACTTAAACAATATTACAAAATAATAACAAATGTTGTTTACAAAAGATATTTCAACTAAATCATAAAATAATATATATAAAATAGAACACAAAAACATTATAGTTTTAGATATATATGTTTTTAAGTCGGGTACAAATCAGTTCTTATCGGGTCGGATCTATTCGGATCGGTTCTTTTCGGGTCCGGGTCTATTCGGGTCGGTTCCTTTCGGTTCCAAGTCCATTCGGGTACAAAAAAAATTAGACCCAAAAGGTACTTATAAATTTTCGGTCCGGATCCGGGTCGGATATTTTTGGGTCGGTTCCGGTTCGGGTCGTCGGGTCCAGGTTAAAATGCCCAGGTTGTATATTTTGTATAATTTGTTTTGGTTAAAATGTTAAGAATATTTTTGAATAGTTATAGTTATATGTCACTTAAATTTTGAAGTGCACAATTTCTCATAACTATACAATTTATTATTGGAAATAAAAATTTCAAAATTTAAATATAGTTTTATTTTTACTTCAGAATAATTTTTCCTACAGATGATATTCCTAAACCACGGATACACTACATAAATATTGTGTATACTTTAATATAACTATAATAATCTTAATTAATAAAAATAATTATACATGTGTAAATAATCATACATGTGTAAAGGAAGATGGTATGGATTTATTACATGCATTATTTGGGAGATAAACATCAACATAATCTGAAACAGCAGCTTGATACTTTTCTCAAACATATTAGCTATAGAAAAATGTTATGTATATATTTTCTATATACTCACTCACACATTTCTATATAACATTTTTAAGTTGTGTAGATATAAATATATGCCTAAATATTATAAGTGACATTTTTTTATCGATCTAACTATGATGATCGGTCATGGTATAGAGGTTATCTCATAGGAACGGATATAAGTTACTACTTAGTTTTGGTTCCTTTTATGTTACATGCATGATTAACATCTATTCATTATAGTATAGCATGGTAATAGGTCCAAAAAGATATTCTTTTTCATATATTGCAATAAAAAAATTAGAATCATTCAATATATGACACTGTAACTTTTTATGTCAAATTATTAAATAATGCTTTCATCAGTATCAAACACATTTGAAATATATTTTTTCCTGGGTCAGTCTAATTTACATGATATTTTTTTTGACTAATTTATATGATGTTACGAGTTAGATCTTACAAATTCAATCTATGCTAAATGCTGTATCCGTCTTCTATTGTTCTATTGAAAACCAGTTTTCTAAGTGATCACTTACATACTGGTTTGCAAATAGTGTGATGCACATATCTCTATGCTTTACGTTATATGGAACCGATATAGTAAGGAAACCTAAATGGAATTATTAGTTTAATTGACCACAAAGAAGTGGATGAAACAAATAATTTTTGAAATTCAAATAATATACAAAACATATGCAATTAATCTATTGAAAATTATAACAAATAAATAGCAACATGTTAGCTAAAAATAACTTCAAATTTATTACCAAACTAATATTATCTATTTATTTTCATTTTTGTGATATGGATAATTAAAAAAATGTAAACTTAAAAACAGCTCATTTTTCGAGTTTATGAAGATTAAAGATTTTGAACTAACACAAAAAAAAATCAAATTATTATCTTTATATTGGATTAATATATAAGTGTTTTGGATAAAAATATTTCAAACACTATTAAAATATTATTTTTTTCTCCTATGTAAAATAGTGTAGAAATGTAAAATTAACATCAATTATGGAAAATAATTGTGATAAAATTAGAAAAATGTAGCATGAGACACAACAAAGAAAAAATAAAATTCATCAATTGAAGAAATAACAACTGTTATCATATTTTTTATTGTTTAAAACTACAGTTTTGTTTTAAAAGAATGTAAAACATAAATTTTATAATATATAAAAGAAGGAAACCCCTAACAAAAATTATATCACAATTATAAAAAAGTGCAAGTCACAAAACCAAATGCAAAACCGCAAACAACAATACTCAACACTCATTATATACCTAAACATATAGAAAAGAGTGGAGTAGCACATAAATGAAAAATTGAAGAATACAATAAGTAAAACCTTAATATAATACATATACTCTCTCCGTTTCAGTGTAATTGTTTTTTCAGAATTGTGCACACATATTACAAAAATATTTAATTTTCTATATTTTAAAAATAAAAACATCATTACTTATACATCTAATCACATTTCAACTACAAAAAATAGAATGGAGAACATAAAGAATCATATATCATATAATATTAATAAATTTATATTAAAATTTTAAAACTACATTTATTTTCAAATAAAAACTAAACTCTAGAACAACAAATGAAATGTAAAGGAGAGAATAGTAAAGATCGGCTTAAAAAATATAAATGGAAAAATATACACCATACAAGAAATAAACCATTAAAATTGAAAGATAAAAATAAAGGTAGGTGTATACTTACACCTAATTATATATAAAATAGAAAAATATACAACATAAATAGAAGTTTAATGATGAAAATAGATATTTTCACAAAATTAAAAACATTAAAATGAAAAAGAAAATCATATCTGTAACTGTATTAATCCCAAATATATAAAATTTAAAACTTATATTAATAAACCATATGTGACATTGAAAACTAATTAAAACAGTGCAGAAAAATAATATTCACTGTAACACCATTAACAAGAGTTTTCTTCAACAATTTGATAAACATTACTCAAATTTTTAAATGAAAATTTTAAAAATACAACAAAATATAACGATATACCATGTATAAGTGAAAGGAAAACAACAACTAAAAAGAAGAAAAAAAGAACATCAATCTCATTTTTCTATTTAGTGTGTTAGTAATGATATCTATTAATTGGTTTAAGAATATAAATTTTATTTGATAATATTAATATATTTGGCTGGCACACTAAAACAAAGCAAAACTAAAAAAAAATTATATAGCTCTTAAATATTAATAAAATACAAATATAAACAAAACAAATTATATAGTAAATAAAATATTATAAATGAACAGATTAAAATGCATAAACCGCGCGTAGCGCGGTGAAAAGTTCTAGTCTAGCTAAGATGTTGATAAACTGGTTTCGTAAAAGTCCAATTAATTAAACGTTGGGGCTGAAACAATACATAAGAAAAATCCATCTATGGTTCACTCTTTTACCAGATATAGAAATGACAAACATCGAAAGTACTGACTTACAATCGAAAAGGGACTTAGGATTTTAGTTGATTTCAGACTTCTTTGAGTCTCTATAGGTGATTTCTTGTTTAGATCTACAATATGTGTGCTTTTTTTTAACACTGAAAATCAAAGGAATAAGGATGATAGTGTTTAAGATAGTGTTTATGTTACCTCACATCTGTTTTGTATTTGTTTTAATTTCACATAAGATTTTTTCGGAAAAATATGAGCTTCGATCGACTGAGAGAAAATTTCAACTGTAATACATCAACAGAGATCCGCGCATCGCGGGGAATGAACATTATGTATACAAATTATTTTTACATATTATTATATATTTTGTGTTCATTTACTTATTATCAAATAATAAATATATGAATAATTGAGAAGCGAATAAAAATTATGTATATAATTAAATTGGAGTAAGCACATATATTAAAGTAAATAAATTAAAACAATCATTTTATTTATTTTATATGGTATATAATAGTTGTAACAAAAATATTAAACCATCAATCACAAAATTTTCAGTGTGAAATTTTTTTATTGTTTTAGTAATTTATAATCATTTTAAAAAATTCAATGCAAATTTAAAAATTAAAATTTTCAAGTCGCAGTACCTTTTCAGTGAAATTTTAAAATTAACATATATTTATTATATATGATACACAATTAATTTAAGTGATATTAAAGTACATATATTTAATCTGAATATCTATTAAATGATACTTCATATTCATATGATTTGATGATCATTTGTATCTTTTTTATAACAAAAAAAGTAAACCATTGTTCACAACATTTTCAATGTAAAACTTTTAATAATTTTAGTAATTTATAGCCATTTTAAGAAATCAAAATATAACATATAAGAAAAAAAATCTAAAGATTTTATTATATGATTAATGTGATTGTTTGATGATCACTTGTATCTTTTTATAACAAAAAAAGTAAACCATTGTTCACAACGTTTTCATTGTAATATTTTTAACAGTTTTACTAATTTATAGCCATTTTAAGAAATCAAAATATAATATATAAGAAAAAAAATTAATTTTTTATTATATGGTTAATGTGATTTTTTTAATTTTTTTAATGATATAAGTTAAACAAAATAAGGAGGATACAAAAACTATTACCAGATCTTTATTATTCAAAATCTGTCACATATATATTAATTATATTAGGTAATTCCGAACTTTTATTTAAGGAAAGAAAAGATAATAATTTTTTATACACTATTTATCAATTTGATAGTTAATTTAATAAAAAAATATAATATATATTTAAATAGACTAACCAATTTTCTAAGAATTCTGAGAAGCATCATTCTGAGAAGCATTCTAGTGATGACACGTGACTACACTTAAAATTTGTAATGCTCCAAGATTAATACTATTATATAATATATAGGGGATAGTCAAATTTAAGACACATGAATGTAGTTTATGAGGTGGTGGTAGACGTCGAGGGCTTCTTTGTCAAAAGAGGAAAATATACTAATTGAGAAGAAACCGTATGTATGTAAGGGTGTACGTATGCAAAGGTAGACACGAATCGAATATTCGGTTTCTAGAGTAATTCATATGTAATTCGATTCATTTTTATATTTACTTATTAATACATTCGTTCATAATTAAAATACTATAATGATAAATGGTTTCATTTGGAATTTTGTACATATTATAAATATTTTGAAAATTTATTTGTACACTATATTTATTATTAATAGATATTTTTTTTAAATCGCTCAATATTTTCTTTTCAGTTATATAAAATTAAAATTTTTACTTGAATAATAAGCCTTTTCTCAAAAAACATTTTACTTGACTAATATTTAGTTGTCTGTTTTTCGATTTTAGTTTAAATTTTTGTATTGAAATTTTTTTCGGATAACAACACAATATATATACGAGTTATCTATATATTTTAAAAGATATTTTTAGTTTTTAGATAATTTAAATATTATTAATTTTTTAAGTTTTCTAATCAAATTAATTTAAAGTCATTTTAATTTTTTAACTAATCTATATATTTTATTCATTAATGGTATGAACAATATTAACCATTCTAAATTTTAACGTGGGAGTTTGAATGCAAGAATTTACTTGGAAAATAATAGGATAGATAGCCGGAAATTTTTTATAATTTTAACTGAAAAACAAAATAAATTTTAAAAAATAAATTAAAAATCTAAATATAATATGAAATAATAATGTTTTATTATAAAGTAGAAAGTTATTTTCTTTTTAAAACTCTATTAAATGAAATAATCAATTTGATAAATAAGTATATCATAAAATAATAATTATATAACTTATATATTATTCTTTAAATATATTGTTGAAGTGTGAGTTCGGGAATGTGATTAAAATTTGATTAAAGGTGATTTAGGGATAAAGTAGGTCAGAAATTTGTATTAGAAGAAAATTGAAGTACAAGAGGAGATTACAAATGTGAGGCAAGGTTGATATTCGAATCGGGCTCGCTCCTACAAAATATCGCGATCGTTAAGTTAATTCTATCTGAATTTCGGGATAAGTTGGTCCTTAATTTGCTCGGTTAACAAAAGTTTTCATTTATAGATAAAAGGCTCTCCGAATCCGACGGAAGACAGATTGCAACGAGGTCAGATATTCAGTCTGACGCGGGTTCATCTTGCCTCGTCCCAAACGGACACGTTCGTACTCCTTTGACTGGTTTGTACGCTTACTAGCGATATGGGTTGGGAGCTCGTCATATCGCTTTCGCCGCCCATGATCTTCAAAATGAGCTGGACTGGTCCTGCTTTTTGGACCAAGGTTAAAAATGAGTTTTTTTCATAACCTGACCGGACATTGACAGGAGTGCGCAGTCCACCTCCAACATATATATATATATATATATATATATGTATATGTATTTTATTTTGCTTTGTTTCTTACCGATATTGTATTTTATTATTTGTTTTGCTTCATAAAATTACATGTATTCAGATTTTTAGATTTGAATTGATACGAAAAACAAAGTTAATTACTGATAGTTAAGAAAAGTCCAAATGAATTTATATTGCCGTGACGTAATTGCAGGTCATATAATAAAGTGTACTCATAATCTAATGGGAGAAGGATATGCTCGCTCGCTCGTCAATGACTCATGGCCATAAGTGGATCATGTAACCCATGTTCTCTGTGCACCCAACGCGCCGTCGGGGAAGGTGAGTGAGTGATAACAAACCTAATAGATATAGGAAAGCAGCACAGTGATGACTGACCCAAAAATGGATCTGAGTTGAGAAAAGAAAGGACAATATTGAATGGGTCATCACCTGCGTTTGACACGCGTCGCCGTCCTCAGTTTATACATGGGAGATGGGACCAACCGTTGAAAGTTGAAACTGCGAAAGTTCTCACTAACTGATGTATGCAATTCATTGTAGTTTGTGTTTGTGCGATTGTCTCTGTGACGAAGTACAAAAACGATCCCGATAAATCTTTTCTTTCACTTTTGAGTTAGTTTTGTTGTGTACAATCAGTCATTGTCAACGCCTTGAGAACGCTCTAAGCAGTGGCGTGCCTAGGGTAAGTGGGGCTCAAGGCAAATTTTAAAACAATAGTCATTAAACATAATTTTTTCAATACGAAGCCTAATTCTAAAAAAAAAACAAAATAAATCTAAAACTGCGATGTGTCGAACCTTGCCTTTCATGTGCACATAGATACCTCAAGTAACCTCTACACTACAGTAAATTTTAAGATTTTGAAGCCTTAAGATATTTATATTTAGAAGGGGCCTGAGGCAAAAGCCTTTTCTGATACATGCTAGGCACGGCTCTGGCTCTAAGAAACGGTGTCATAACGTCTCTAAAACGCACCACCGTGCATGCCCGTTTACGCATGTTTTCTTGACCAGATACAGCACACGATTAAGATAGAAGTATTTATACAAATATGCGCATACGTTTTTATTGGAGAGAAGATCCCACATCGAATATATGAAAGGGACTTGAGTAATATATAAGGGACTTGGGTCAATCCACTAATTGCCAATTGGTTTTAAGTTGGAAGCCCAAGAAATTATCATGGTATCAGAGCAGGCCCAATACCCTAACCCGTTAATCCGGCCCGGACAGTGGCCCGATCATCCCATTAGCTGATGGCCCATAGAAGGCTCAGTTCCACCAAGATCGCTAGAAAATAAAGCATGATTTCGGAGGGGGTATGATGGATTCTGCGAGATTAATGGTTAGACGCACCATTATCTCGAGGGAGGGTATTGGAGAGAAGATCCCACATCGAATATATGAAAGGGACTTGAGTAATATATAAGGGACTTGGGCCAATCCACTAATTGCCAATTGGTTTTAAGTTGGAAGCCCAGGAAACTTATCAGTTTTAGTACTATTACAAAAGAACAATAAGTAGTACATCAAAATATTCCTAGTACATGCTTGGTCAAATTGTGCCACGCAGAATTTTTGTTATCGTCGAGTTGTAGACTTGTATCTTCGTATCCTATTTGAAGTGATCCACCGGTTTTAAGGAACATTCGGCTCTAAAGAACGACTTTTCGATGTTCAGTTAAGTTTGACGTGTAATTTCGTGATTCTTTCATATTCGTGTATTGTTTTCAGTTTTAACATATTTTAGAAGATTTGCTCATTATACATGTAATCAGGTGCTATGTTTTTTTTTCTAATATGGCTTGTCAGGTGCTATGATTCTGGACTATAAACAGCGAATGGATTTTAGTAGAAATTAACATGTATATTGTGGGGACAAAACTTATAACATTTCAAAACATCAAACTACAGCAGCCACAAACACACAAATGGGTACAACATTTTTTTTTTTTGCTAACTTACAACATTCTTTTTTAATCAAAACATAAGTTTTGTCAACTTTTGAAGCATGGTAAATATACAAATCATATGTTCTTTCACAGGTTATTCAATAGCAAAAATACTGAAACATCTACAATGTTATCAAACTTAAGATCGAAACATAAACTAATCGTAGAATGGACGTATTTTTTACTTTTATCATGCTTATATTTCACATTATTTAATTATTTATATGATTTCGTATAGATGGATGACAAGCAATGGCCGGCCATGGCTTCTGACTACTGAGGTTTGTTATCATTACACATTAGATTTACCTCTCGTGTTAGCTAGCGATGCTAATTTTCTAGCCCACATAAACTGACTTGTCTCTCTTCAATTTTATTTTCATATATATATATATATATATATACAGCTTGTATTTATAATTTGATTTCGATTATTTACAACTTAAGTATTTTCTTAAAGTTTAAAAACTTATTTTATTTATTTTAAGTTTCAGTTTTAGCTTGATCATACATACACAAATTTATAAGGATTTAATAGTAATCAATTACATTTATCATTTAATTTTAATCATTTCGGAATTTTCATATTTTATTTATTATATATAGATTTTTTGATAAATGTATTTATAGATAAATTTTCTAAAATAAATAATGAAAATTATTGTTTAAGTCTTTCTATTTTAACTTTTGTATTTTTACAATTATATTATAGTAATTTATAAAAAAATATTTATTAATTATTTATTTAACTATTTGTGTGTTTACATTAAGCATTTCAAAAAACAAAAAAAAAATCATCGTTTTATAGATTATTTTAGTTACTAATAAAAAGTATTTCACACAAAAAACTATTAATAGATTTAGATGAAAATATTTAGGTTTAGTTGACTCAACTTGATCTCTCGTTACTTCTCTTTTCATTATACGATTTTTTGGATACGTATTAAGTCATTGTGTCTGCAATTTTACAAAAGAAAACAAGAAGAGGCCGGCTCGCAGATGCATTTTAACTAGGAAAAAAAAACTAATCCTAACACATATATATGATGATAATATACATTATGATAATCGACCATCGTCCAAGTGTGTCTTTTACTTTTAAAGCAAAAAAAAAAAAAAAAAGATCAGTTGATTCTCAATTTGACAATTAGAATGGAAAACACTTAAATTGAATGATCTACTCTCTAAAGAGAGGAAAAGTATATTCGAAATGAAAAGAAAGAAACACATTAACAATCCGAAAAGGAAAGAGAGAATTAAAGTGGCAAATTATACAACACACACTAATGGAGAGAAAAGACGACCCGATTCCTTTCAGCAGCCGCCCCCTGGCATCATACGTTTTGCCACATGTTATTTTCTCAATGAACACCACTTTGCTTACATGGCATCCCACTAGCCTTTCTCGTCCCACTTCTCCTCCATAAATAGAGCTCTCAGCAGTCAGCAACTCACCACCTGATCCTCAGCCTTCTCAATATTCTCAACCAAACTCTCTCTCTCGATCTGTACTTCTAACTCCGTTTAAGTTAGTTGTCTGAATTTTTATTTAAGATAAGAGGTAACAATAATGTCAGGTTTTGACGGCGTTGAAAATCAAAGGAACGGTCTAGATTTATCAGCTCGTCTCCCTCAAGATCCTCGCTCATTATTATCATCATCATCTCCTTGTTTCCCAATCACTCTCAAGGTACATATTTATATATAACACTAGTTTTTGAATATTTATATATATATATAAGAAACACTCACTGATTCATTGTTGACTCGCTTTGACTCCGGACATGACTTGTACTTTGTTTAGTTCGTTGATGTCTGTTACCGAGTGAAGATCCATGGCAAAACCGGCGAGTCCGGTAAGATCCAGAGATTGTTGGGACTAGACCACAAACCGTCCGATGAGACTACATCAACGGAGGAGAGGACGATACTTAGTGGAGTCACCGGAATGGTGTCACCCGGCGAGTTTATGGCCGTTCTTGGACCATCCGGAAGCGGTAAGTCCACGCTACTAAACGCTATCGCAGGGAGACTCCATGGACCAGCTCTCACCGGAAAAATACTCATGAACGATGTGAAACCAACGAAACAAACGCTAAAACGTACTGGCTTCGTCGCGCAGGACGATCTCCTCTACCCTCACTTAACTGTACGCGAAACCCTAGTTTTCGTCGCCTTGCTCCGTCTCCCTCGGAGTCTAACAAGACACGAGAAGATCAAAGCCGCCGAGTCAGTGATCTCCGAGCTGGGGCTGGAGAAATGCGAGAACACGGTGGTTGGTAATACTTTCATCAGAGGGATATCTGGCGGTGAGAGGAAACGAGTGAGCATAGCTCACGAGTTACTCATCAACCCGAGCCTTCTTGTCCTTGACGAACCAACGTCTGGACTCGACGCTACGGCAGCTCTACGGCTGGTTCAGACACTCTCCTGGGTGGCTCATGGTAGAGGGAAGGCGGTGGTCACGTCGATTCACCAGCCGTCGAGCCGTGTGTTCCAGATGTTTGATACTGTGCTTCTTCTTAGCGAAGGAAAGTTTTTGTTCTACGGAAAAGGAAGAGACGCCATGGCTTACTTCGAGTCCGTCGGGTTCTCGCCTGCGTTTCCAATGAATCCTGCTGACTTCCTTCTCGATCTTGCTAACGGTACGCTCTCATTTTTAAAATTCAAATTTTCATTATTCAACTTCATGACTTAGTATACTAACACGCATTTTCTTGGACTGAAAATAAACGAATATTTCACCAGATGATTACACCTAGGATTCTATTTTCTTATTAAAATCTTAAGCTTGGTTTACTTTGTATGAAAGGTACTCTTACATGAATTGACTGATGATATGACAACAAAATATGAAATTGTCGTTTTGGTTGGTCTTGTGTGTATGTAGAACAGTAGAAGTATATGGAATCTTTGATACAATGATACCGCAGCCATGCATGATACGATCTCATGTGAGAAGGTAAGATATTTGTATAGATCAGTCAAAAAAAAATATTTTATTTGTATAGAAAAATACTATGAATATAAAAGCTTGACCCCAAAAAGAAAGATAGTAATAAGTGTTATATTTATGATCGTTACGCCGAGGTAGATGAAAACTATACAAGTCTAAGCTATTATGTGTCTCTTTTGGACTCTGGTCGTCGTGATGGCTTGTGATTTACTTTGGTTATAGCTTTGTTATTTCGAAGTTTACTGCTTTAAAGTTTTAAGCAAAGCGCTGGCGTATACTATTAGTATTCAGCAGCATCAAATAAAATTTATTATATGATAAGGGACATATCTAATAATTGTTTATTTTATCATAATTTTTTTTTGGTCAATTTTTATTATGAGTTTATATACTACTAATTTTGCCACATTTTTAAAAGTAAAGTTGATAATTGAACGGTGGCTTTTTTGAAGTTAATAATTATGGCCAACTGGGAACGTGTTATGTCTTTCTTTCTCTCTCTCTTTTCGAGTATGATATGTATGCCACAGGTTTTTGGGTTTCAATTTTGGCTTATTATATATCATCTGAATAAAAAACTTATCTCATTACACATTTTCACTATTAAAACCATGCTTTTCTTTTATTCTTTTCAGTGGATAATAAATCAGAACAAAATGCTCTTTATTTTTTTTTAAACGGGTTAATAAGAAGAAAACACAACGTGTCTAATCTGTGTTACAAAATGACGTCAGTTTCACAAACTCTGGCTCTCTGTGTTTTGTGTTTCTGTTTCCTCTTTATCCAACTTTTTCAAAAAGTAAGTTCTTCTTCTTTTTTTGCACTACCCAAGCTTTTTCAATTTTGTCTCTTAATCTTTTTTCACCCAACTAAATACAACCTTCTTTTACTTGTTTTAATGAAAGCAGCCTTCTTACTCTTTCCCTCTTTTATTTATGCCTGGGCTCTGAGCTCCACGTGTGGGCGGCATGGCTTTAGATGTTCTATAGTTTTCGTTTTTCCATTCATCCTTGACTTGGAAACTTTTACGTTAATGGGTAACCGCCTAAAGAACCCAATCACACCCTGGCGTCTAGCTCGTGGTTCTCACTCCTCCTCACTCAATCCACATCGAAACAATATAACTATAGTAGAGTTTTTATTTAGATAGGGAAAAGAAAATGAATTGTGGGGAATTACTTACAGTTTTAACCTAAAGAGACACATTCATATCATATAAGATAGGGAGTATAAATGGCACATAAAATAGCTTGTCATGAAAAAGAAAGAAATAGTTTGTTGCGTGCAATGGCATATGTTTGACATTATATAGTTTCTTTGTCTTCACAACCATATGCTTCACATTCATCTTTTTTTGAATCATTATCTTTATGAAAAAGTTTCCTCTAATTGAACCAACCATCCACATGACCACTCGATCTATTGCATATATATAATATGCATATATTTTCAGATATGTATGTGTAAATGTATATATATGCATATATTTTCAGATATGTATATGTAAATGTATGTGATTTTTCATGGCTGGAAAGTTGATAATCACATGGTGTACTAAGCAAGAATATTGTTTGACTAGTTATTAATTATTGGAACTATTTGCTACATTTTCATCAGAAATGTTAGATATACGTCAAAGTACAACAGTAAACACCACTTGCCCTAACTTATTGATCAATTTGAAAGAAAAGAACAACATAAATTAATTTTTCTGTTCCAAAATCATTGCCTTTTGATCAAAAGCTGGCTTATGAGATTTGATGACTACACTTGTCGACTACTTGACTATGCATTACTCATTTATTTATTGACTATCAAAAACTTTTGTTCACTGAAATTCATTTTTAATCCCGTTGATAGTTCTGTTGATAAGCAGGAAAAGTAAAGCTTAACACGTGTTAGGAATTGAAACTATTCAGAATATTTTCCAATAAACTTATTGTACAGAAAGTGGAATTCAAATATATAGTAGATTATTTGATGCTCAAGCTTTTGCAGTATTAAGAAATTGGAATCAATGAAGAAGCTAAAATTAAGAACCGAAAAAAAAAATTAAGAACCGTAGTGGTGACCTTCTGCGTTCTTGGGTGGACTCTCTCGCTTCTCCAACTTGATTGGTCAGCTTTACCGCAGACTCAGTCTCCATTACTTATTAAATTAGTCAATTTATTTGGTTTAAAGATATTTACTTTTGTTAGATTAATCCAATATGGTGTCAAAACCTGTTTGAATATATTTGTTTGGTCGGTCCAAACAAGACGATTGGTGCCGTCAAAAAAAAGACGATTAATTGGTTGATTCGCCCTCACCTGTGTTTGGTGGAGTTACACTTTGAATTGTCTTTTCCATTTTTATATCTAGGATATTTAATTAATTATTCAATTGGCCATTGCCGAGTTAACTTTCGTGTATTTGGATGATAATTTGAGTGGTTAATTTCATTAATATATAGTTTGATAGATATTAATAAGAATTTTATTGGTCGATTAGGTACCAACCAGCTAATCATGGCTATTTGTTATGCACTACTGTTTTTTTTTTAATGAAATTCACTACTGGTTAGCAAATACATGAAAACAGTTCTCTGATTTTTAGCCTAATTTTCCCCAAGTTTTATTGATTATTATACGTAGCTTCTCTAAACTGATTGATATTTTTAACCTATCCAGGAGTTTGTCAAATTGACGGCATGACAGAACGGGAAAAGCCAAACGTGAAACAAACGCTGTCTGTTGCTTATAATACAATGCTAGCCCCAAACGTCAAAACCTGCATCGATGCGGCACCTTCTCTTGGAGACAACATGCGTTTTGTAAAAACGCGAGAGAACGCACATGGAATAACGTCAGGTATCGCAACATGGTTCAGTCAACTTTGCATTCTCCTCCACAGACTTCTTAAAGAACGGCGCCACGAATCCTTCGATGCACTTCGCGTTTTCCAAGTGATAGCGTCTTCACTACTCTCTGGTCTAATGTGGTGGCACTCAGATTATCGAGACGTACACGTAAGCACACAAACATTACTAATCATATATAAACAGAAAAATAAAACATATTGTTGTATGGTTTGGTGTTTTTTAACATTATGTTTTGTTACAGGACCGACTAGGACTACTCTTCTTCATATCCATTTTCTGGGGGGTAATTCCGTCATTTAACGCAGTTTTCACGTTTCCGCAAGAACGAGCCATCTTCACTCGAGAACGCTCGTCCGGTATGTACACACTCTCATCTTACTTCATGGCTCATGTCATTGGATCGCTCTCCATGGAACTCGTTCTCCCGGCAGTGTTCTTGACGCTAACTTATTGGATGGTCGGTCTCCGTCCAGGGCTAGTCCCTTTCCTCCTCACCCTCTTCGTGCTACTACTATACGTTTTAGCATCCCAAGGACTCGGACTTGCCCTTGGCGGAGCGATCATGGACGCAAAGAAAGCTTCCACGATCGTGACTGTGACAATGCTAGCGTTTGTTTTAACCGGTGGTTACTACGTGAACAAAGTGCCTTATGGAATGGTGTGGATGAAATACATCTCCACGACGTTTTATTGTTACCGTCTGTTAATTGCAATCCAGTATGGTAATGGTGATGAGATATTGAGGATGTTTGGATGTGAGCCCAAGAGAGCGCAAGGAACGGCTATGACTGCTGGGTGTAGGTTTATGGAGGAGGAAGTGGTTGGAGACATTGGGATGTGGACGAGCGTTAGTGTTTTGTTTTTCATGTTTGCTAGTTATAGAGTATTGGCTTACTTGGCTTTGAGGCGTATTAAACTTTGAAATGAGGCGAGGGAGGGGAAAAATAATGATTGGATAAAAATAAAATCATAAAATATAATTTCTAGGTTCTTATTAATCCAGAATATTAAGCTGTTGCTAGTTAGCGACGGGTAGGTGGTTTGGTTTGTTCGGTTGTCCAGTTTTTAACATGTGAAACAAAAATAACAAAGTATTTTTAGTTGGCTTATGATTATGATAAATGAATGTATATTTCTTCTATCTATTTATACATGGGTTTTCATTTCGTTGTGTGAATATGAGGATAGGGCCATGTGGTTCGATTGTTATTGTTGTTTTTTTTTTATTCTGATATCTCGTTCTTTTTGAACTCAACTTTTTTTTTTGCCAAACATTTCATCCTTAATCAATATAGTTAATCAAAAAATTAACTAATATTTAAAAAACAAAATATGGTCACTTATTATAATCTGACATGCAAAAATATAATCACCTAGCATAAATATAAGAAATATAAAATTTATAGATCATATTTAAAGAAAATAGAAATAAAATAATTTGCATAAGTTTTCAATTTAATTATAAAGTAATTATAATAAATGGTTCCAAAAATCACCTAACTATATATATACAGGTTGAAAAATCAAAGATAAATAAGATAATTGATTGTTTAATGATTTTACTTTAATGATAAGCTGCCACTTGGCAGGCTATCTCTATAATATTATTTGAGAAGTCACTTTCCTAGGTGTCACGCTCACGTTAACTCTCATGGTGGTTGATTACTACGTTGTCCCTAATGAAATAAAAAAGTACATTTAAATATTATTCTTTACTTTTAAAAATTTTCCAAATAACAATATAAATAAAAAGGAAACATTTAAAAGTTTTAAAAATAATTTAAAAACGAAAAATATATATATATATATATAATATGATTTCATAAAAAAAAGAAAAGTTCACAAAATAGTAATATTCCATTTAAACGATATCTTTAAGTAACAAAAAATATACTTTTGAAGTAATAAAATACTTTTTTTTATCTACATATTCGTAGATGACAAAGTATATTTGTATATAATGTGATTTCATAAGAAAAAAAGTTCACACAAATGATCTTGATATTAGAAAAAAAAATATTTTTCTTTCAAAACATAATTTTAAACAATACAAATCTATATTTTCAAAGTAATTGAATTTTTTTATATATATCTATATATTTTCTTAGATGATTACACAAAATAATTAAGTAACATAAACGTATATAGGTTTAATTGACAAAAAATATTTTTTATTATTATTATTATTATTGAAGTATTTTTTATGTTTTTTCATATATTTAGTTTACTATAATATCTTACAATTAAGGGAAAATAAATAGATTTTATTTTACTTATATAATATAATTTATAAAATACAATCACATTTTTACTGTATATTTTAAGAGATATTGATAAAACTAAAAATAAATTTTAGCAATAAACATATTAACAAATGAACATATTAGCAACTAATCCAACTTATATCTAAAATCATAGATGTAACTAATGTATAATTTATTAGCAACTAACCCAACTTATATATAAAATCATAGATGTAATTACAATAAGAATGTATAATTTATTTATTTTGTTTATATAATAATAAATTATTTATTTTGTTTACATAATAATAATTTATTTATTTTGTTTATATAAATTATATGATGACATAAAACATATTAACAAATGATAAATAAAATATTAACTCACTGTTACAATTTAGATTTTTTGTAAAATTTATATATATGCATGAGACTTTAGATTATTATCATTATATTAATTTATGTAATTTGGAATCAGACATTTTAGTTTATTTTTTTATTTCATTCTAATCACAATAAATCTTAAATTATACATAATCTTAATAAAGTATACTTATGTATTAAAGACAACAGCCAACCTAAAATGCAAATAAGAAAATTAATCAAAAATTAATATATTTACAAAAAAATATATTATAGTAGAATTCAAATAAATAAACAGAATCCAATATGTACAAATGACAACTAAATTGACTATAAAAACAAAAAAAAAACAATTAGATAATTATTTAATTAAAGTAATACGATATAATTAATATAAATTATACATACAAATTATAAATTAATTTAAAAGTAAAAATAAATATCAATTAATTACTATATTATATTTATTTTATAAATATTTATGTCCGTGCATGAGCACGGGAAAATCACCTAGTTTACATAAATTTCAGTATGAAACATATCTAGGCCGACAAATAATAGCCGTCAGATTCTGAGTAAACCAGTTGAGGCCGTCCATTGCGAGTCGGTTTAAAAAAATCAACATAGATGGGAAAAAATCTCACCTTTAATCTTTTTTGATTGAAATAAAATCTCAAATTCGATCAAAGAAATGCAAACACCATCTGTTCCTGGAAGAAGTCTCTACCTCAACCTCATCATCGTCTTAGCGCTCTTTGCATCGATCACCATGGCTGAATCAACGGGAGAAGCATCGTCGGAAGCGAAGGTCCACATCATCTACACCGAGAAGCCCACCGATGAGGAACCTAAAGACTATCATCTCCGTACTCTCTCCTCCGCTCTCGGCAGGTCTGTCCCAAAAAAAAAAAACCCATCTTTTTCGATTTCCATGAGATGGGTTTTGGTGTGTGATCGGTTTGATTTGATTTGGTGAAACTATGTTTGTGTCTTATGGGATGATTACAGTGAGGAAGCAGCAAAGGACGCTCTGATCTACAGTTACAAGGAAGCTGCTTCTGGTTTCTCAGCTAAGCTCACACCTGAGCAAGTCACCGAGATCTCCAGTATGTTTCTCTTTTCATCAGAGTCTTCGTTTGATTCTGGCTTAACCGATGATTGCACACAAGAATCTTGTAACTTTTCCATCAAATACAGTTAAAAGCAATGAGAAATGTTAACACTTATGCATATATACCGTTTGCTTAAGCTTTGATACTTCAAAGTTGAGATAGGCATATGAGATTTCTAGCCAGTAGAAATAGAATCATATATAAGTCATGATAGCACGTTTTCTGAGTATGTAGGCTCGAAAAAGAAGATTAATGTCTTAACTTGATATATGTTCTTTTATTCATGCTCTGTTTTTTTTTTCTTTTTCTGATATGATTCTTGTGGGATCTGGTGTTGTGTTGCAGAGCAACCAGGTGTGATTCAAGTTGTGCCGAGCCAGACCTACCATTTGCACAAACCTGTTGGTGCTGGTTTCAAGCTGACTTAACTAAAATGTAACTTGTTGTTGTAAATGTCGTGGCTTTGAGAACTGGTATCTAACTATAATAATGCCATGAGTTTGCTAGAGTTCTGTGTTGTTGAGAAATTGGGTTTTATAATAAATATATTATTTTAAGACATAATTGTTATTCTATAGTTCCTCTTTCGTATGCAACAATTATAATGGAAAAGAATGAGATAATCAGAGAGTCAAAACTATCTCTACTAGTTGCTCGATGGTCTCTGGTTTACTCATCAACAAAGTGTACTGTTTCTGTAATATCCTCAAGGCCGCTCTCAGATGGAAACACAATAAGACCAAAAAATAAAGCAATAAACGAAGCGCCAAGTAAACAGAACTCATTCTTGTTCTGTTGTTCCTCTAATCAGCTAAAAAGTGTATTCTTGTCCTCTATAAGGCTAATGATATCGAAGGTTGTGGAGATCTCCACATCTCCTTGGTTATTCGTATATCTTCTTTCTTTTCAGTATTGTTGGAAGTATGGAGATGAACCCGATGAGGAAAAGCACCGACAATGTCTTTAAGTCATACAGATCCTTCACCGACTTGAGATCTCCAATAGCAAGGCCAGCCTGCAATACAAAGAACCAAGAATCTTAAGCTCTGCTTAGATATATACATATATCATCACAAAGGGCTTACCCTGACGGTTATATAAGCTGCAGGGATGAGACCCACCAATGTCGCCAAAAAGAAGACATGAAAAGGTACATCAACAATAGGAGAAGCCAACTTGATGAATAGATTTGGCAGTGTTGGTGTTATCCTCAGAAACAACATATAGTTCATAAGCTTATCTCTACGCTTACCAATCTGAAAAACACACAACCAATTAGGCCTCGGCAAAAAACAAAGACCTAAACTGGAACTGAACCGAAATACCCGAAACTTTCAAATATCCGAATGGTCTTTATATTTTTATATCCAAAATAACCGAACAAAAAAATATCCAAAATAACCGAACCAAAAACCGAGCAGGTATCCGAATATATAAAAATATTATTTATATATATATATATAAGAGCATGATTATCCCCACCTCTTAGGAAGGTTCTTAAGAGGTGAGACCCACAAAAAACTTAAGAGTTAGCTCCTAAACCTCTTTTCCAAGAGCTTGGTTCTTGCACTGTTCGCGGACTCTACTGACACGTGGCGGCTCACGATTGACTAATTTTTAATTTTTTTTTTAATCAGACAAAAAAAAAATTAAGAACCCAAAGATGCTCTAACAACTCCCAAATGAAAAGTTCTCATTGAGAAAAAGGAGGAGCGCTACCTCAGCCTGAAAGAATCTTAGTTTGTCAGGCCATAGCCAAGTAATCAACGGCCGACCAATCAACTTAGAGAGAAAGAAACAAGAAGTAGCTCCAGCAGTTGCGTTGCAAACAACCAAGACAACACCTTTGACAACCCCAAAGAGAGCTCCAGCCAAAAGCGACATAAAGATAGTTCCTGGAATCATAAACGTCTGCATGAAAATGTATGTCGCACAGTACCCTAAAACGAACTGCGCCGGATACTCATTAGCATAGTTCGCTAAGTTATCTCTGAAACACAACAAAAAAAATTACAACTTTAGCAATACCCTTCGATTACCATATAAAAAGTTTAAATCTTTATCAGTTACTTGAGCAAGCGGAGATCAGAGATGCTTCTTGGGAGCTTCAGCTTGCCGAACTCTGCAGAAGGCATGGTGATGTAGATGCAGAAGAGACCGGAGGAGAAGACGGGAAGACGCCGAGAGATACCGCGAGTTCCCATCGGCTAAGAGGGAATCGATCGAGTTTGGATCGTTTTCCGGATGGAGAGTCGTCTTCGTCGGAGCCATTACAGAATGCATTTAAGGAAGCCTCGATTGGGATATCTTAATTGTTCATCTACAACGATCTTGAGGGTTAGATCTGAATTGAAGAGATGTTTAATGGCGTTTCAACTTCATGAAGCCTAGTTACCAAAAGCAAAATCAATCTTGGTCGTTTTTTTTCTGTTCTTCAGATGTTAGTACACGAAGAAAGCGGGAACATGTTTTTTTTAACGGGAAACGTGTCGTTGTCGGGAGACGGAGACCTGACGAGATGGCTATACTTCTAGATGAGTCAGAGGGTTCTGACTCAAACTTGGGAAACTAAAAACTCTGATTCTGTTGAGTGTTATGGAACTTGAAACAATCAATACTACAAAAATAAAAACACAATTTGAATCTAACCATTACATACCGTGTGATATTCAACTTTATATTTTGACTTTAATTATCTATACTATTAAAAAAAATCTTCCTAAAATCTAATTAAAAAAAATATTGCACCAATTCATTTTTAACCCAATCTATTACATATAATCAAATATTATAACAAACCCCTATTATAACAGTCAAATAACATCCTCTAACATTGAAATAAACCCATATCGCGACCATGCATACATTTGATATAAACGTTTCTTTGGTACATCTCGATGTGAATTTTTTTTATAAACATTTGATATCAAACTTACTATCATCATATATGAAACGGGGATACCATATCATCGAAATACTATCTACATTCCGAGGTCGAGGTCAGATACTTGAACTATGATAAACTTCAGATTAAGCGTATATAGTGATTTGTATGTCTTGAAGTGCAGATGTTTGCTGAGGAAGAAGCTATAGAACCATCACCAAATGGCTTACCTTTACCTGTTGAAATTTGATCAAACGAAATCAATTGAATTTCATATATCTAATCATCCTCATTAGAGCATCTACTTCTTTACAGAGATTCATTATTATCCTGTTTCATTTATAAAAGCATTTATATACATTATTTTTTTATATCATCTTATTCAAATTTGTATAATTATTCAAAACCAAACCGTATAATTGCATCCTTAAACCAAATCATATAAATGTTTTATATGTGATGCAAATTTATATAAGATTTCCCTAAATTCACGTGATTAACATTCAACTAATATGAATCTAGATTATTAAAACTGAAGTACTTTTTGATACTATTTGGAAACTTAGATAGTAGATTAAATGAAAGTTGTTTGAAATAAGGATAATAGATTAAATATTTTTTATTTACATAATTAGTCACTGTATTTATTTCTCATTTACAGATTCTCTCGTTTAGAAACTTGGATAGCAGATTAAATGAGAATTGTTTGGAAACATGGATAGCAGATTAAATATTTTTTTTATTTATACATTTAGCCATTGCATTTCTTTCTTATTTACAAATCTGCTACTTCACTTAAAATAAAAAATTTAAATTAATTAATACAATGAATTGTTATTTCTTTTTGCTGAAAATAAAAACACAAACTGTAATATATAGTATATATTAATCTCCTACAATACAATTTTCAAGAAAACCAAATATCATAAAATTAATAATAATTCATACAAACCTATTGTAAAAAATTAAATTATTAAAAAAAAATCAATAGGTTAATATATGAATATTACAATTACATCAAGTTATAAAATTATAAATATAATATTACGTACAGATAAAAAATTATTATCAAACATCTATATTATAATATAATATATTTTACAAAACATAAAAATATAAATAGACATTTTATAAAATCAATGGTTTATAAATTTACATTGAACGCAAGTTAAATCCAACACATGCGCGAAGACGCGGGTCAAGATCTAGTTTATACTAGTATAGATACAAAAATATTTATCAATTATATATTTAGATTTAAATGAGAATTTCGAGTGTATTATTATAACCAATCATAATTTTTAATTTTATTTTCTTCATATTTATTGGACTATGATATTATATTCTAACAACATTAAGATATTATGCTGATTTATATACTATTTCATTTAATTTAACTTATTTTTTAAAAACGAATCTAGACTATTAAAGATACAAAAATATAACCACATATCTATATACGGTATAAAAAAGATTTTTTTTTAAAATAAGGTTTCTAAAATATTTATCAACTATATATATATATATATATATATTTAAACAAGAGTTGGTGTATTATAACCAATCTGAATACTTATAAGTTTTATTTCTTTAATATTTATTGTTTCGGTTACATATATTCTAATAAGGTTAAGATATTATTCTGTTTTTATATTATTACATTTAATTTATATTGATAAACATTCAAAAATGAATATGTTAATTGATAAACGGATCAGATCTTTGGGTCGGGTACGAATCGTTTTTGGATCTGAATCCTTCGGATCCTAGACATTTGGACCTAATTAGGTATTTAAATTTTTTGGTTTGGTTGGATTTGATTCCTTTCGGGTCCGGCGGGTACGAGTCTATAATTCAAATAGCTGTAAAATATAATAGGGTACTAACGGGTCAGGATTGGTTTAGATATTCAAAACTCCAAAAAGACTCAAAATACCCGAAACCCCAAAAATAATCTTGAACCCAAAGAATACATGAAACCCAAAAAAGTACCAGAACAACATTCAAATACCCAAAAAGTCCCAAACATTTACCCAAAATCTAACCCTAAAAATCGAAAATACCCAAAATTTATCTGAATACCAAAAACATATATATATATATATTTATTTATTTTTCTAAATTGGAATTTTTACCCGAAACTCGAAATTATAACCAAAAAATCCATCCCAAAACTTAAAATATGTATGTAATACCAAAAATATATGTGAAATACCCAAATATACATAATATAGACAAAACATTTAGGGTACTTTGGGAACCTGATCGGGTCTCAGGCAGGACCTGGACTCAAACCGAGACCCGCATTTCCATGAAAATACCAAATATGTACTTTTCCTTGAACCTGGACCCGAACCAAAATTTTATTTTTAGGTTAATTGTGGTTTGATTTTTGGATTCGAATAAGATATCTATACCTAAGAGAGAGAGAGAGAGAGAGAGAGAGAGAGAGAGAGAGAGAGAGAGAGAGAGAGAGAGAGAGAGAGAGAGAGAGAGAGAGAGAGAGAGAGAGAGAGAGAGAGAGAGAGAGAGAGAGAGAGTAACATAGTGTATATATAAATCTCAAATAAACTAAGTAAAAAATTATAATTTTTTTCAAAAAAATTATTTCTTCGATATGATACGAATTTGTAACATAATAATGAAACAATCCCAAAATACTAATTCATATGAAATTTTGTATATAATCCAAAAACCCGTGCTTCGAAAGTACGGGTCAAAATCTAGTGTATTTTTATAGGTAGTTTATCAAGTTTTGTGAACCCAAACAAATGTTACTTTTATGTCCAAGCCCGATCATGCTAACACTTATCATTTGTGTGTGTGTGAATGATATGGTTCTTGCCTCTTGGTCAAATAACAATGTCATTAATTCCATAAAGCTTTTCTTCATATTTGTTTTGTTTCATTTCTGTTTTTTTCATCTTCTTCATATAATATTTGTAGTTTAAAGACCATGTTTATTGTAGGGTTCTTAGGATGGGGTTCTTAGCCTAATATAAGAACCATCTCTTAACTTTAACTAAGAAAAAGTAAGAACTGTTTCTTAAATATCTTATTTAAGAGTCAGTTTTTAATTTTTCTTAGTTAAAAGTAGAGAGACGGTTCTTACGCTAAGAACCTTACCTAAGAACCCCCAATAAACATGTCCTACGTCGAGCATATGACTTTTCAAATGGTAAATTTGTACAATTTGTTTGTCTTTGACTGAAGTTTCTAATAGGCCACCACTGATATATAGATCTGCCGTGCATTATTTAGGTATTATCAACACAGTTTCTTGGAACTAATGGGGTAGAATGGATGCTACAAATTACATTAACAAAATAAATATGAATAGAAAAGACCAAGAGACAATTAAAAAATATTCCCCAATAAAATTCTATGTATTACACACAAACTTCTCTTACACATTATTAGACACTTAATGATAATACTATTTGATGGTACAATTAAATCATAGAATACAAATCAATATATAAGTTTTAAAAAAAAATTAGGAGTCAGGGAAGCATCCAAAAGAATGATGAATATTAGCTTCGACCTCATAATTATAGTTTTGATGCATGGAAGGGTAGCTCTGTTCCGGGTTATAAGACTGCGTTGCTAACGAAGACACAAGGACATCACGGTTTTGTGGATGTGTGGCTTGTATCTCAAGCAAGCTATCTAGTATTCTCCAGTCCACATAGTTGAAGCTCTTCTCTTCTTCTTGCTCCAAACTCTCGTTCTGATCTTTATTCGTCCCTAGACTTGGCGACAAGCTAGGACTGTCTAGCTGTGGGAGCTCGATATTGCCATATTGATGCATCGTTGCGGACGGATTATTGGCATTGTAGTGATTATTACTCATGACCATTTGGTTAAGGTTTTGGTTCGATGAAGAGGCACCGATATGGTGACTCGTGTTCATTGTCTCTGAAGATGAGTAGTATTTTTTATTATCAACGTGGTAGAGCTGGTTCTGCCATGGCTCGTACCCTAATGGCCTCTGGTTTGGAATCGGCTTCCTAAATGCTCGACACACCACCCAACCTTCCTCCTGTAGTGCACAGAGTATCGGTTACTTTTGAGTATTAATTGCATTATTATATTGTTAGATTATTGGCTTGATAGTGACTCTATAAATTAGAGTTAAATGTGTACCTGAACCGGGGCAAGCTCGGAGTTTTGGAGGCGGTATTCGTGCATGATCCAATCTGATTTTCTTCCATTAGGAACTCGACCTTTGTAGTAGACAAGTGTCTTCCGCATTCCTATGACACTATTCTTTGAAAGTACCGCCTTGTCTCTACCGGTGGCCTTCCAGAACCCGGCGGCCGTTGCTCTATTGGTCCTAGTCCCGGTCGGGTACTTCCTATCCTTGTGGCTAAAGAAGTACCACTCGTTTTGCTCTTCATACCCTAGTTTACATCTCGCTGCAATGCAACACGGTACCATATATTAATTTCATAAATATCTTACATCACAAAAATCTTATCATATTAATATCAAAAGATTGAAAAAAATGACGTGGTAAATTGTATTTGGGATAATATATGATATGATTCTACTTCCCCACTTTAAAAATTCAACTAGTTTAATTTCAAATGAGATTTTATGATTTGTGATTGTACTATACATCTCTTTTTCTTCTCTCTAATATTCTTTTCACACACGTTAATAAAATCTTACAAGTCAAAGAATGTAGGCTTTCTCATTTCATTTCGCATGCCAATTTCATCACATACTATTCGTTTTCAAAGATCATATTAAGTAACTACGATGTACTGCCATTCCATGCAAAATATTAGTTATTGATAATTATTTCACAAAATACATGTTGCTTACCTTGAATATCCCATGGCTCCATTTTGTAGAGGTCAATGTCTACAATGACATCTAAAGCACTCTTCATTGAATTGATCTTCCCATCTAGGTAATAACCAACGAGCTCTTCCTCTGTTGGATGAAATCGGAATCCCGGTGGCATACACGATTGCATTATGTTGTCCATCCAAATGATCTATAAACGTATATAATTAGGGAAATTGTTAGAGAAATGAGTAAGAAACGAGATGAAGAAATGAGAAAGGAGAGAATGATATGAAGGAAAATATATTTGTATATATAAAAACTTAAGCCATTGCGAAAACCTTAGACAAGTCACAACCTTTTGTTTTTTTTCTTGGGATCAAAACCAAATCCTGTTAGAAGCTTCTTTTAATTGTGTTTCGAAAAAAAGAAGCTTCTTTTAATTAAAAGAAATGGATCGAATGGCTCTTGGGTCTAATTAAATTCCAAAAGCTTTTTATTGAGAAAAAAAAATCCAAAAGCTGTGTTGGGTTAGTAATGATGTATAGGGGTGTTACACACGGACACCATGTAGATAATATATTAATATCTATAACTATTCACATGCACACACACACAGATATATATTCATATCATCATATGAAGATGGATATTGTATCCAAAATCTTAGATCTTTAAGCTTCAGGCTATAGCTATCATAAGTTTATGATGATGGTTATGATGTTTTTCCATGGTACCACGCAACAAATGGAGAAGCTCTTACAATTTTACAAGAAAACAAATTAATAACTAGAGTATGATAGTGAACGTGATCTTTTTTCCAGAAATCATTGGGCCTAAGTATTTGTTTCGCCTTGTACATAAACGAAAAGATTCAGTTTATGCATTATGTACTGTATAATATAACATAAGGTATTTTTATAAGACCTAAAATATACAAGAACTACACATATATTTTCATATGTATATGGAAGATAATTATATAAAATGGATATAACCGAAAAGCTTGGCGGGTGGAAGTCACTGAGATTGATGTTCCTTTGAGTGTATTACACACTCTTGTATCGAGTTATATCCCTATACTATCTATATTTTTTAATGGCAATTACTTTTCTTTTCATTTCAGGTTCCGTTTACTCTACTTTTTGTGGGTCAATATCCACACATACACATTTGTACACTATTCAAGATATGAATATTGAATATTCATACGGCCTACCCACATACAAAACGATCACATACTATATGTATGTAATATGTATATATGATGAAAATGCAAAACATAAACTTTTATGCATCATCATAGTTCATCATTTCATGCATGTATATATCATATATATACATATATTTTGGTAGTATATAATAAAAACCTTCAAGGGAATAATGGGATGAAACTTACCGGATAATTTAGATTGGACGAAGGGATTGTGAAGAATAATGTGTTTGTACGCGATTTCCAGAAGGACGATGATCTAAGCGGGTTAGCAAAAGGAAGAAGGAGACGAGAGTTTGAATCCTCTGTTGTGGATCGGGTGAGAGTGTTTATATAACAAACAAGAGTCAAGAGTTGGCTTTTGATTAATTAGATCACATGTAGATGAACCATTTAGAAATATTAGAGTTATATATATAGGTGTTTATGATGTGAATACAGGGCCGGCTTACAAGGGGGGACAAGCGGTGCGACCGCCCCGGGTCCGAGTCCGTGTCCCCCGTGTAATGATAAATAAGAGGCCCAATTTTTTATAAATCTATATTTTTATATATATAAAAAATTATAAATACAATAAATAAAATTGAAAAGGGCCCAAAATTATTTGATATGTATATAGTTTTATTTTCATTACAAAATATACAAAATATTATTGATTAAATTTTAAAAATATTTTAAACATTATCTCTATATAAATTTTAGAGAGTAAAAAAATTTTTTTTTGCCCTAGGGTCCCTAGCAGTGTTGAGCCGGCTATATGCTTATTTATATAAATGGATGTGTGTGTCATGTGGGTGCGAAATGATGATATAAGGAGAGGGAGAAGAAGAAGATGGAGATGCAACAAGGGTTTGATTGCGCGTGGGCCGGGTAGACATCTACGCCTTGTTTTTGGACGGCTCTCTCTCTCTATCTGTCTCTCTCTAACAGCAATTTTTTGTTTTAAAGTTTTACCAAGCTTCTCCACTTTACTGGCAGTTACTGCACAACTCAACTTCTTTTAATTGTATATATTGTTTACTAGTAGTTACGTGTATATTATATAATGATTCGAGTTTCTTATTGGGCATCAAATGCTCTAAAATAAAACCATAAATATCCGAAATTTTGATTGATCGAGTGGTTTGGGTTGTCTGCATACTGTATTGTTGACCCAAAAAAATATGTATAAAACCTCAAAAGAGAAATTCTGAATTTTAGATATATGTTTGCTTGATGCCTTCTGGTAACTGGAATGTGTCTTCTTTTTTTAATATGCCTCGTTAACCCATTGATAAGACACGTAAGGGAAAACATATGAGGATAAAGAAATTAACCATCTTAAGTATGCAATTCTCAACGTTTTAATAAGTTCCACGCATGTACATTTACGGATTACTACGTAAATCTCACTCAATATACCACCACATCAAAATTAATTAATGTAATAGTGAATACATAATTCATAATCCCAAGTTTTAGATCCACTGGAAACCACAATATTCTCAAATTTTATAGTAATATAATTTTAGATTTATAGTAAACCTAAAGGAACCAACGTTGGCCATAAAACAAGACAACCCGTGTATATTGGTTACATTATAAAGAGGAAGATGTCCTTAAGTCTTTCTCCAGCAATCCAGCTCCCATTGTCTGGTTGGTGGCGCCGTCCTTGACACATGTCGTCGATGACTTATAACACGTGGAAGAATACTTGTTTCTGTTACATAACTAATCGTTCGTCCCTCAGATATTCGCTTATGCCGGCCCCACTGAAGCCGTTTGCTGTCTTTTTTACTTTTTACCTCATCCTTTCGGCTTATGACGTCATCTCAATAACTCATTGACCCTAGTCCCTAGTCCTAAGAAATATCCAAAAAACTAAAGAATCATTTTTGAGTTAGTGTACTATGTAGCACAATGTATACAACCAAGGATTGGCACGGAAATCAACGGAAAATGGATATATACAAAAAGAAAAAGGTTTTTTATACAAAAAGAGTTAGAAACGGGTACTGAAATCTGAAATGGGAAAGATGTTTTTTTTAAAGAAAAATTTGACAGGAATTGAGCAAAAGTTGGATTGAGAAATTTTGAAAAGAAAATTTGTGGGAACCGAAATTCGCACTGTCGATTTCCGTTTAAATAAGGAAACTAGGAAAACCCTAATTTCCCAGAGGTTCCGGATCTCTGCGAGAGCCAACGACAAGTGATCGAATATATGCGGAAATCATGAAAAGATAACAAACGAGTTTAGAGAAAACAGTAGATCTTATTTCGAGTCCGCGTAAGAGCGTTGCGATCATTACAAGAGAATACAAAGGCTTTGGCCGCAGGGGCCGTCAGCGAGTTACCTAGTTCTAGCAACATAAAACCCTAATCCTAGTTGAGTCGCAGCTCGATAACAAAGGACGAAAAAGATATCTAAAAGGCTTAGATTGATTTCGGACTGAACCTTGTTAAAGGCTGCCTACGTACCCCTTTCGAGGATCAAGCCGAACGTAGTTCAATTGATAGAGCTGGACAAGAGATCGAACTGCCTGGGCGAGTTCGTCTAGTAATTGAGTGCCAGTCATAGAAACCGAACTTGTCGAGAATAAGCCTAAAGTTTCTAAGTGTAGAGAATTCCGAATCTAAAAAGTTCTCCTCTTGCTCCTCGCCTAGGACTCCTTATATACTAGCTCCAAGGTCGGTTTACGCTTTTACTATTCTGCCCTTAAGCCGTCATAGCATAAAAATGGAGATATTCCATTTTTCCCGATCTTCACAATTATCTTCAAAACTTCCGTATTTATCCGCGAAAACTTGACATTTATCCTTCCTTGTAGACCAAGCGTAAACCAGGCTGTGGTTTACGGGCTTTTGATTAGGAAAATCGTAGGATGGGCCTCGAGTCGTGTTTTAGGTCCCTTTGGGCCGTCTTCCGACTCGACACGTTTACTACGAGTTTTCCGCGGTTTCTAATCCGCGAAGTTTGATCGATGAATTAGAATGGCGGGAAACATGGACTGAGCTTGCTACGGTCTTCGGGAGATAGCATTCGAAGGTTTTGACGAGAATGCAAGAACTGGTGTCGTATTGACGTTCGGAAAGGTTCAATCGCTACACAGCGACCGAACTTTGGCTCGAGTCCGGTCGCTTCGTAGCGACCGAGCGGGACGAGCGCTCGGTCGCTACGTAGCGACCGAGCGGGACGATCGCTACGTAGCGACCGAGCGGGACGATCGCTCGGTCGCTACGTAGCGACCGAGCTTTGGCTCGAGCTCGGTCGCTACGTAGCGACCGAGCGGGACGATCGCTCGGTCGCTACGTAGCGACCGAGCTTTGGCTCGAGCTCGGTCGCTACGTAGCGACCGAGCGGGACGATCGCTCGGTCGCTACGTAGCGACCGAGCTTTGGCTCGAGCTCGGTCGCTACGTAGCGACCGAGCGGGATGATCGCTCGGTCGCTACGTAGCGACCGAGCTTGGCTGAGCTCGGTCGCTACGTAGCGACCGAGCGGGACGAT
Source organism: Brassica napus (assembly GCF_020379485.1). Lineage (NCBI taxonomy): Eukaryota > Viridiplantae > Streptophyta > Magnoliopsida > Brassicales > Brassicaceae > Brassica > Brassica napus. The sequence goes on along the minus strand of NC_063435.1, from coordinate 11,134,361 downwards.
CGCTCGGTCGCTACGTAGCGACCGAGCGGGACGGATGCTCGGTCGCTACGTAGCGACCGAGCTGTGTGCATGCTTGGTTGCCGCGTATCGATCGAGCTTGGCTTGTCCGCGGTCTGATTTCCATACTCGAGCTTGTCCGCGGCCGATTTGGATACGTGTCCGTTGCCTTCGGACAATCGGTATTTAGTGGTTCGATTGAGATTTGGACGATATTTTACTGCAAGGCTCTTCGTAAAGATTTCTTTACGAAGATTACTTTTCGTAAAAACGGTTATGCTGATTTTTACGGACTTTCAGACATTGATTCCGTCGTGACCGATTTTGACCCCAACAGTTAGCCCCCCAGCTCGTTAGAATCATGAGCTTCTAGCGTGAGGTTCTAGCGAGTGGCTTGGCAAGTTAGGCAAGTTAGGTGAGTTAGGCGGAATTAATGGTTGAAAAGGTCTGTGGTAAGTGATCTTCTCGCTCTCCTAAAAGTAGAAAACGCGATAAGATTGGGGCTGCGCCTTATGACGGCTGCCTACGTACCCTTGTTGAAGGGATCAAGCCTTTCGTAGTTCATCTTGGAGTTAAGGTTCTTATGACTAGTTTTCCAGTAGGACCTTTATGGTCTAGTTTTTATGTAGCGGTTATAAGGCGTGTTGCTGCCGATGGCATTTTGTATGGGTGTAGAGGGAAGACTACGAGTTGTCGTCTCGTAATCTAACTCTGTGTGAATTGCCATATCCATAATCTGTTTCGAGAGTTTTCCGCAGTGTGTAAACTTGCGGGATTTTCTGAAGACGTTCGAATATTGGCAAAGAGACAAATTTTGGGATCTCGTATCAGGGTGTTTGATACTATGCCTAGAGATGTTAGAGACCAGTGCGCTGGGTTTAGGGCAAGACCTAGGTTTACTCCTGGTTTTAGAGGGTGCGATGACTAATTCGACTTACGTATCCCGTTTCAGTTTCATCCTGATTCCATACCGATTTAAAGTCCGCGATAGGTTCTCGGCTTATACGACTTGTATGGTTGGAATCGAGCATCTCTCCGGAGACCGGAAGTGCTGGACCAAAATTTCGGATTTCTTTTATAGCGCTATTATCCTTGTGTCGGATGTAAGAGAGTCATCTTCTACGAGATGGCTAAGTCTGTTTAGGACGTTAAGAGTTTGTTGTGATCAGCAACAAACTTAATGGTAAAAATTACTATTTTGAGTCTTCGCGAAGAATATGTTTTGAGAAGATGTTAGTGCGTATGACTGTCTGGTCTTCCATGAAGGTGTTTTTATCGAGGAAGGAAATTTCGTCGAAGAACTAATCTTCAGGCGTCCGCGACGTCTCGCGATGCTGAAGATTTGTTATTCTTTCGTATGCCACGTTTCGTGCTTGAAATGTTCGCGGGCTTTGAAGATATTTCGCGATGTTGCGAGGGTTTAGTATTAGCCCTGTGTTTGAGAAACATTCTGGTTTGACTAAGAATGTTCGCAGCCAAAAATTGTTGTTCCTGTTCGGATGCTAATAGTTTTGTTTGCGATCGAGGAATTATGACTGAGGTGTCGTGTAAATTTGTCCATGGGAACAAGTGTTTTCCTTCATGGTGCTTTGTGAAGAGTTGGCCTTCCGAGATGTATTTCGTGCATTTTTTAGGATGTTTCGTATAGCTCTAGAAGCTTTGTTACGAATTTTTCCTTACATGCCGCGTATTGTGGTTAAAACGTTGCGGGCTTAAAGTGAATTGTGGAGCGTATTGAACTTGGTCAATTTTCGAAAAGTTTAGATTTTCCGTTAACCGTTTGGTTGTTAGGACTTAGTTTCGTTATGAAGAATTTATCATATGATTTCCGATTGTGGGCTATACGATAATTTATCATATCATATAACCGATTTTACGAAGGTCGTAAATCAGTGATATGTATACATATGTCAAAGTAGCATTGTTTCTGCGGGTTCTACGAGAAACGTTCCCGCTGTGATTTTGATCTTAGGTGAAGGTTGCTTGGCGTTACCCATGGAGTATTACCGAAGTTTATTTCAATACGATCTAGTCGCGGAACGTTTTTCATAGGTTTTTCGAGAGGATTCTCATGACACATTTGTTTCTTGAAAGAATTGGTCAACCAGAAGTGGATCTAGCTAACCATCGGGAGGAAAGTGCTTCTTTTAATGTGCACGATGCTACATATATTCTCGAGTTTTCTTCGTCGCAAATGTTTTCGATACTTTTCCGTGACTTACTTGGTACAACGGAAACTGAAAGAAATGCTTTGGTGATTGAAGATTTCTCGCCGCTAAGTTTAAAACGAAACTGGCTTTCTGAAGCCGGAAAAGGCTTCAATACTTTGGCTAATCGTCGAGTTTCAGTTTGATATTGGTACAAGTTTTCTGTACGCATGATTGCGACAAGAAATGATGTATAGTTTTTGAGATTATGTTCATGATCGTCTGGATATGTTGCTAGCGTTTAGACGAATATTAAGATTGTCGTTTGCCTATTCTTGACGATTTGCAGAAGTTTTTTGAAGTTTGGGAGTATACGAGTATAGTATACGTACCTACTCCCCCTTTTTTTTTTACGAAAGAAAAACGGTTGAACCGATACTTTGAAGGGTTGTGTACGTTTCCTCTCCTGATGTTTGGAATGATCGATAATTCGGGACGATTTATAGACGACGCTTGGACTGTGATTTGGTTGTTTCCACGTTGACGACTTGGGATATGTCGGTTCCGAGAAAATTGCCAGAAACGAATCGGTTTTAAGACGACGTTCATGTCTCTAACTTTTTCTCTCTTTAGGAAGCGAGCTTGATATGCGTGGCGATCATTTCTCGACTTTCGGAGAGTTTAGATCGGTTTGCAAGATTTGGATGAACAATTATGGGACAATATATCGAGACAGGAAAAATCGCTTAAAACTTAGTTCGCTAGACTATCCGCCTAGGTTTTACGTTCCCTAAAGTTCTATGGCAGCCTCAAAGTAATTTCCTACGAAAATTCCAAGTCTGATTTCAAAAATTTCAAGTCGGAAATACCTTAGTTCTCTCGAAGATGCAGTTTTGTCCCTTCTCAGTTTTGCGTGCTCATTTCCGTTTCCTATTCTCGTGTATGTTCGCCATTTCCGATATTGGTGTTTACCCTTTGAAACTTGACATTTATCTTCCGAACTTGACTGTTATCTTCTCCTTAGATAAGACGTCGATTTTTGTAAAAAGGTCCAACGTAATCGTATAGTTAAGGCGGCTAAGGTGTTAAGTTAACCATTGCCGTTTTATACGATTAATCTGAATCCATGCGAGAAAATAGGTCTTTGCGGTTTTTTTTTTTTATATCGTAAAGTCTCAATGGTAACTTCAATCGAGGCGAAACAAGAGACGTTTCGATCGAGATTCGAAAGTGAACGCAAAGATGGAGGTAGGGTGAGCAGAAACAAGCCAAGGAGTTTAGGATGAGGTTTACTTGTTTTTGTCGTAAAATCTCAACGGAAACTCCGATTGAGACGAAACCAAAAGCGTTTCGATGAGAATTCAAAGAAGAACGCAAAGGAGGACCCCTTTGAGGCCTGACAGGTTGCTATAGCGAGTGAGGATGTCATCTCGGTCGCTATAGCGAGTGGAAGGGAGCCGAGACGAGTCCCACTTGTTTTCGTCGTAAAATCTCAACGGAAACTCCGATTGAAACGAAACGAAAAGCATTTTGAAGAGGATTCAAAGGAGAACGCAAAGGAAGAACCCTTTGAGGACTTACAGGTCGCTACGTAGCGACTGACAGTCTGACAGGTCGCTACGTAGCGAATGGAAGCAAGCCAAGAAGCGTCCTACTTGTTTTCGTCGTAAAATCTCAACGGAAACTCCGATTGAGACGAAATAAAAAGCATTTCGAAGAGGATTCAAAGGAGAACGCAAAGGAAGAACCCTTTGAGGACTTACAGGTCGCTACGTAGCGACTGACAGTCTGACAGGTCGCTAAGTAGCGAATGGAAGCAAGCCAAGAAGCGTCCTACTTGTTTTCGTCGTAAAATCTCAACGGAAACTCCGATTGAGACGAAACGAAAAGCGTTTCGACGAGGATTCGAAAGACAACCCAAAGGAGGACCTTTCTGAGGCCTTACAGGTCGCTACGTAGCGACTGACAGTCTGATAGGTCGCTACGTAGCGAGTGGAAGCAAGCCGAGATGAGTCCCACTTGTTTTCGTCGTAAAATCTCAACGGAAACTCCGATTGAGACGAAACGAAAAGCGTTTCGACGAGGATTCAAAAGAGAACCCAAAGAAGGACCTTTCTGAGGCCTTACAGGTCGCTACGTAGCGACTGACAGTCTGACAGGTCGCTACGTAGCGAGTGGAAGCAAGCCGAGAAGAATCCCACTTGTGTTCGTCGTAAAATCTCAACGGAAACTCCGATTGAGACGAAACGAAAAGCGTTTCGACGAGGATTCAAAAGAGAACCCAAAGAAGGACCTTTCTGAGGCCTTACAGGTCGCTACGTAGCGACTGACAGTCTGACAGGTCGCTACGTAGCGAGTGGAAGCAAGCCGAGAAGATTCCCACTTGTGTTCGTCGTAAAATCTCAACGGAAACTCCGATTGAGACGAAACGAAAAGCGTTTCGACGAGGATTCAAAAGAGAACCCAAAGGAGGACCTTTCTGAGGCCTTACAGGTCGCTATGTAGCGAGTAGAGAGTTGGCTTGAGCTCGGTCACTACGTAGCGACCGAGCAGTGTGTGTGCTCGGTCGCTACGTAGCGACCGAGCAGCGTGTGCGTGCTCGGTCGCTACGTAGCGACCGAGCAGTGTGCGTGCTCGGTCGCTACGTAGCGACCGAGCAGTGTGCGTGCTCGGTCGCTACGTAGCGACCGAGAACGTGTTCGTGCTCGGTCGCTACGTAGCGACCGAGCAGCATGTGTGCTCGGTCGCTACGTAGCGACCGAGCAGCGTGCGTGCTCGGTCGCTACGTAGCGACCGAGCAGCGTGCGTGCTCGGTCGCTACGTAGCGACCGAGCCGTGTGAGTGCTCGGTCGCTACGTAGCGACCGAGCAGCGTGTGTGCTCGGTCGCTACGTAGCGACCGAGCAGCGTGCGTGCTCGGTCGCTACGTAGCGACCGAGCCATGTGCGTGCTCGGTCGCTACGTAGCGACCGAGCCATGTGCGTGCTCGGTCGCTACGTAGCGACCAAGCAGCGTGTGTGCTCGGTCGCTACGTAGCGACCGAGCAGTGTGCGTGCTCGGTCGCTACGTAGCGACCGAGCTGTGTAATCGTTTTGTTGTGTTTCCTTTTTCCGCGATTAACGTAGGGGTTTTTCAGCGGTTTTTTTGGGAGAACAAGTTTTATCCTTCCGAAATGTTTTCGGAAAACGTGTTTTGGTAAAACCCTTATGCATCGAGATTTGTTTACGGGGTTTTGATAAGATTTATCGTTTCCCTTCTTGTTTACAGGGAGGAATCGCGAGCTTGTTTTAGTGCTCTTCCTGTGGCGGAAGGTCGCGACTAAGTTTTCGATTTTGTTGAAAACTACGGCGTTTGCGTAAGCGTTGGCCATAGGAGCAGTCAGTGCTGCGAGTTTGTCTTTCATATATCCAAACATCGTTTCGATCAAGCGTTTTGTGGCCATGAGTAAGAGTAATCCGTAACCCCCCCTCCTTCTAGCGCCAAACTGTGGGAACCGAAATTCGCACTGTCGATTTCCGTTTAAATAAGGAAACTAGGAAAACCCTAATTTCCCAGAGGTCCCGGATCTCTGCGAGAGCCAACGACAAGTGATCGAATATATGCGGAAATCATGAAAAGATAACAAACGAGTTTAGAGAAAACAGTAGATCTTATTTCGAGTCCGCGTAAGAGCGTTGCGATCATTACAAGAGAATACAAAGGCTTTGGCCGCAGGGGCCGTCAGCGAGTTACCTAGTTCTAGCAACATAAAACCCTAATCCTAGTTGGGTCGCAGCTCGATAACAAAGGACGAAAAAGATATCTAAAAGGCTTAGATTGATTTCGGACTGAACCTTGTTAAAGGCTGCCTACGTACCCCTTTCGAGGATCAAGCCGAACGTAGTTCAATTGATAGAGCTGGACAAGAGATCGAACTGCCTGGGCGAGTTCGTCTAGTAATTGAGTGCCAGTCATAGAAACCGAACTTGTCGAGAATAAGCCTAAAGTTTCTAAGTGCAGAGAATTCCGAATCTAAAAAGTTCTCCTCTTGCTCCTCGCCTAGGACTCCTTATATACTAGCTCCAAGGTCGGTTTACGCTTTTACTATTTTGCCCTTAAGCCGTCATAGCATAAAAATGGAGATATTCCATTTTTCCCGATCTTCACAATTATCTTCAAAACTTCCGTATTTATCCGCGGAAACTTGACATTTATCCTTCCTTGTAGACCAAGCGTAAACCAGGCTGTGGTTTACGGGCTTTTGATTAGGAAAATCGTAAGATGGGCCTCGAGTCGTGTTTTAGGTCCCTTTGGGCCGTCTTCCGACTCGACACGTTTACTACGAGTTTTCCACGGTTTCTAATCCGCAAAGTTTGATCGATGAATTAGAATGGCGGGAAACATGGACTGAGCTTGCTACGGTCTTCGGGAGATAGCATTCGAAGGTTTTGACGAGAATGCAAGAACTGGTGTCGTATTGACGTTCGGAAAGGTTCAATCGCTACACAGCGACCGAACTTTGGCTCGAGTCCGGTCGCTTCGTAGCGACCGAGCGGGACGAGCGCTCGGTCGCTACGTAGCGACCGAGCTTGGCTGAGCTCGGTCGCTACGTAGCGACCGAGCGGGACGATCGCTACGTAGCGACCGAGCGGGACGATCGCTACGTAGCGACCGAGCGGGACGATCGCTCGGTCGCTACGTAGCGACCGAGCTTTGGCTCGAGCTCGGTCGCTACGTAGCGACCGAGCGGGATGATCGCTCGGTCGCTACGTAGCGACCGAGCGGGACGATCTCTCGGTCGCTACGTAGCGACCGAGCTTTGGCTCGAGCTCGGTCGCTACGTAGCGACCAAGCGGGACGATCGCTCGGTCGCTACGTAGCGACCAAGCTTTGGCTCGAGCTCGGTCGCTACGTAGCGACCGAGCTTGGCTCGAGCTCGGTCGCTACGTAGCGACCGAGCTGTGTGCATGCTTGGTTGCCGCGTATCGATCGAGCTTGGCTTGTCCGCGGTCTGATTTCCATACTCGAGCTTGTCCGCGGCCGATTTGGATACGTGTCCATTGCCTTCGGACAATCGGTATTTAGTGGTTCGATTGAGATTTGGACGATATTTTACTGCAAGGCTCTTCGTAAAGATTTCTTTACGAAGATTACTTTTCGTAAAAACGGTTATGCTGATTTTTACGGACTTTCAGACATTGATTCCGTCGTGACCGATTTTGACCCCAACAAAATTTGTGAACTATCAAACAAAGTTTCACATTGAAAGTTGATGGATCACAAAGACTTAAGACACAAGTTTACTGCAATTTTCTTTTCATATCCTTTACTCACAATACATCGATGTCTATAAATATAGAAGAAGACAAAGTAACTACCCATTATCACACGTCACTAGTGGAAAGACAATTCCATTAACTTAGGAACAATTATAATATCACCTCTTCTTACTCCAAACCATTGGTTTGCTTTGGTTAACCATTTGACTCTCATCAATACTCCACCCTCTAAAAGAACTTTATCCCCAAAGTTCATACCAATCTTAGAGAACAGCTTCTCCATGATCCTAACTTTTCCACGATCAAATGGCCGTTTTCTATTGATAACATCTTGGTATGCTAGAGACCAGACCACCTTCACACAACTACAAAGCATATGTGATGAAAGTCGTAACCTCCACTGTAAGAAACGAGATCGAGGTAGACGACCATGTTCTGGAGGTTTTGTAGACCTAACTTCAGTTTTTGGCTTAGACGATCGGCTATGCCTTCTTTGTTTTCTGGTCTGAGCAGAGAGATGTTGACGTCTAACCAGAACCGGTCGAGCTTGTTGATGTTTCCGTGATGACATTGCAGATCCTTTGAGTGGTGAAGTCGCATGTCGACTTGATTCCTCATGAACCTGCGTATCCGTTGCGACCTTCACAATATGTTTAGCCGGTTGGGATGATCTCTTCACCCTTCTCACCGTCTTTGCCGTCTCCATCTCCGTCTTCCACGTCCTCATCTCCGTCTTAGCCGGTTGAGATGCAGTATCACCATTGGCTCTTCCATCACGAGTGTTCATCTTTGTCTTCCACGTCTCCATCTTCTGACGCCAAGTTGATGCGTGATCCTTCCAGTATTGCGCCATCTTATTCAGCTCTTCACGTATCTCATCATGCATTTTGTTGAGGAGATTGATCTTGAATTCTTCAATGCCCTCTCGTGTGCTTCCCATTTCTTATATAACAAGACTTTTTTTTTCTGGATAAAGAAGTTTTGATACCACAAACTGTGGTCCAAATCAGAACAATGATAGGAGTTTCTGATACCACAAAGTGGTCCAGATCAAAAACGAAAACGTGCTTTGATGCCAATGAAGGCCCCTCTTCAAAGCTAAGAGAATTTGCTCTGATACCAAATGATGGATCACAAAGACTTAAGACACAAGTTTACTGCAATTTTCTTTTCATATCCTTTACTCACAATACATCGATGTCTATAAATACAGAAGAAGACAAAGTAACTACCCATTATTATCACACGTCACTAGTGGAAAGACAATTCCATTAACTTAGGAACAATTATAATATCACGTCTTCTTATTCCAAACCATTGGTTTACTTTGGTTAACCATTTGACTCTCATCAAAAGTTAGACGAAAAAATGTCTAATAGATAAAGAGATGTCTAATTCTAGTTAGTACGAAATTTTTTGGGAAGAAAACCAAAAGTAAAACTATACGGACTTGTCTAAGGTCCAAAGTGGACAATATCATACTAATCAAACTATATAGAGTTGAACATGAATTTAATAAGTCACAACATTAGTATCAGAGCACATGTTGACGAAGATCTGCAAGAAGACCTAAATACGGAAAAGGAGGTACGTGGGAGAAACAAGTCAAGATCATGGAACATGTAATGCATTCTCAAAGGATCAAGATGTTGTGGGAGGCGCATTCTCAAAAAAAAGAAACACACGAAATGAGTGTGGTCCGTAGTTTGAAAGAGAAAATGTGAGATATCAAACAAAGTCCCACATTGGAATTTAGACGAATCAAGATCTAATATATAAAGAAATGTCCACAACTCTAATTAGTACGAAATCTTTTGGGAAGAAAACTAAAAGTAAAACTATGCGAACTTGCCTAAAATACAAAATAGATAATATCGTACTAATCAAACAATATAGTGTTGAACATGGATTTAATAAATCCTAACAAAAACAATTGATTAAAAATTGTTATAAAAAAACGATTGATTAAAAGCTGGACTGAGAAATGAGGGGAAATAGCACTTGATTTTTTTGGTTCAGTTCCACATGGATGCCTACTTGTCGAGTGTCTACTGCTTATTTGACATAAAGGAGTCTTTCATTCAAATACCAAGGATATTTACCCACAACCCTTTCACACTATTCACTTCTTTTGTCAGCATATAAATTATATACATGTGCCTCTATCCCTAATTTTCCTTTCCCTAATCATAATGTCCCTGCTCTCGGAATATATAATAAGCCTGTCCTATGTGAAAATGATTCAGTATCTATTACGAGTTTATGATAAATTTAAGTGTGTATGTATTAAAACATAAGAATTATCTAAAATGTACTTCAAAAAATGATTCCGTATTTATTATGTATACATTCAGTTTATGATAAATTTAAGTGTGTATGTATTAAAACATATTTATTATCTGAAATGTACTTCATATAATTTACAAGATATGCTATCTTTTTGACAAATGGTCAGAACCACAGTGCGCCTAGTGTGTACTTGACAATCTAACACTAATCATGGTTAACGTAAACGGTAATTACTGGGGTTAATTGGCAAGTATCCTAGTTAATAAAATAATTAACGATGCATTACAATTTAGTTTTATATTTTTCACCCGGCAGAGATCAACGTGTTGTTGTTCTTAGACCATTTCTAATAGTTTACTCTATTTTTCATATAAAATAGTGTAATTCTATAATAGAATTGAATTATACTTTAATGATATTCTATTTCAGAAAAAAAATAAAGTTATAAACAAAAAATAAAAATAGAAATATTATATTCTTAGATTAAATTCGTTTTCATTTTATTATAGAGTGAAAAATAAAATACCATTAAAACATATTTATTCTAAACTCTATTTCAGAATGAAAAATGGAATATCATTAGAGATGTTCTTGGTTAATTTTTTTTGGAGCAAATTAGCTCAATATACTGAAAAATGTGTGATACCATAGAATAGAGGGAAAATGGTAATGATGGGGGAAACAAAATTAAAAAGAAATAGGGTATGAAATGCAAATAGGGAAGATTTGGTGTGTACGAATTACAAATTCTCTTTTTTTTTTATCTTAAGTATTTTTTTAATCCACCAAAAGTTAACTGTAGATGATAGTGACGCCATGTAAATTGGTCGATGATCACATTGTAACTATTGGCTGGCCGGTTTAATACCTCACGAAATTTATTAATTTACTATTAAGTAAAATGCTTAAAGCATGAGAACAAAAGTAATTGATACATTAGATTAGACGCAGAGTCTTTTGGAGGCTGCCACTTTACCGTCCACGACTTAAAAGGTTTGCAATATCACGCCAGTATTACACCCAAAAAAAAAAACAAATCACGCCAGTATCTTGAAAATTTTGATATATTGGTCCAAAGACTACAAGGTCGTTCTTTACAAAAAAAATCTGATATAGAATTTAAGGAAATCCTTGATCCTAAGAAAATTTTATCCCGTAGTCAGACAATAGCAGGAATGCCTCAGTTTTGGTCAAGTGATTTTATTTTAAGAATTGTCTTTTAAGAGAAACATCTTTGTGAACGGAGCTAGACAGACTAAATGGGTATGAATAAGTTGTTAGCACCTATCTAGTTGGTTAATTTTTTTTAATGTTATAAGGAGAAATGTTCGTCTAAATGGGTGCGTAACTTAATCAAAAATGTAAATCATGAACTTAATCTGATTAAATCATTACATTAATCTGATGTGATCTACTGACCATTCACTTTTTTTTTTCATTGTAGTGCATTTCTATTGGACTGCTCATCAAACTCCCAACATACAAATATACTGGCCTATAAAAGTATGGCCACATACAGCTTTTTTCCATTGGTCGGACTTTGCAGATTATAGTCACGTAATATTATAGTATTATATATGAGATTTGAGGGAATCAACAAGATATGATGGTAAATGCATCAAGTTCCCAACTCTTTTATTTGAACATCACTATTTAATTACTAATTTACTATGCAATTGTTTATTGCCAACTACCTGAATTCAACTATGGAGCGATGCCTAATATATCAACAAATATTCGATCGAGAATTTGTATCACGCCTGAATACAAGTATGGTTCAACGCCTTGAATATCGACAAATATCTATAGAACAATGCAGCAAATACAAGCTTTAAGAGAATGAGCAGCAGCGAACTGATGATTCCCGATTTCCAATGTTTTTTTTTATTATTTTAATTTTTTTTGTTTGATTTTAAAAAAAATAATTTTATATATATATATATATATATAAACGAACTTATCGCGGATCACTACGTGTCGTGGGGCCCGCGGAACAGTAACGAGACGGTATCACTCCGGCGAACCTGCACGAGCCAGATTCATTAAAATCCGATTATTTTAATATTTTTTCTTCTCGATAATCGTGTGAACTTTCCTATTGATACTTCGATGCGGATGGTCTAAGATGTTACAAAAAAAAAATATAAGCTTTAAGAGACTGTTTGAAAGGTTAAATATGACATTTTGTGATATCTATTATTTAAGATAAATAATAAAAAGAAAGTTTCCTGAAAAAGAAAGAAACTGATTTGCTTTGGCTGAAAGAATTAGCTTAGGATCTTGTCCTGGATTCGATCCTAACTGAACTTTGACAACGACCTCTATCTAGAAAGAGCCCTCTATACGTTTATTCAATTTACCTTTTTGTATTATAAAAGAAAAACATTACTTTACATGAAATGGCTAAAATTACATATGAGATTTTTTTTTGGTAGGAGAAAATATTACTCCCTCCATTTCATAAAGATCCACATTCTAGAAAAGAAATTGCTTCAAAAAGATACATTTTTTTTTTACTTTTTCAATATATTATTTAAAGAAAAATTATAAATTTCAAAAAAATTAATGATATTTATTAGATTTCTATTGACTAAAAATTATAGAAAATTGTTATTCACAAAAAGCAATGCAATTAAAATCAAGTTTTAATGTATTTTTTTAATATGTGTGAAAAATCTTAAATATATATCTTTTTGAAATGAATGGAGTATTACTTATAATTCAGTGTTTACACTACTTATTTAGGTATAAAATAATACATAGGCAAAAATTCAAACCTTTTCAAAACATGTCTTTAAAAATTAAATTATATAGAAAATTCACTTGAAATACGAATCCAAATGTTTTAAAATAACTTGAGTTAATTTGATTAAATATCTCTAGTTTAATGAAAAATGAATAAATAGTTAAATACGCCTGTTTATTTTTTCTTCCTTTTGTTTGTGTTCCCAGTTAAAAATCATTCTAGATCCGTCCTTGAAATTTCACCAAAATATAATATTATTGTCATGACATTTTTGACGTCAGGACACTTGGTATAGCGGTAGATCTTTATAGATTGTGTAAGCATATTTCTTGCTGGTCTGGTTCCGTTTCGTCGAAATTTTATAACAAAAATCATGTTTTGTATAATAATTTAGTGGTGTGAGTTTTTCTTTAACACTGGTAATTCAGTTGATCAAGCACACACAAATGTTTGGTGACACACGATATCTATCACAATCCACCAGTAGGTGGTATAAAGAGCTCACGAGAGCAACAAAAACACCAAAAAAGAGCAAGAATCGTCGAACCATAACATGATTCTTGGGTTAATTGTGACGAACTTTCAAGCCACCTAAACCGTAGTCCCAGCTTTTTATTCCAGTAGGAGTTGAAGCCATGAGGGACCCTTGGTGGCAATGTATGATTGATACCTTTGTTCTTGAATTACGCTAACTGCAATTTTAGTGGTGTGAGTTTTTTATACGGGTATTTTGCATGCAAGCCAAACTTAATAATTATTTTGTTTCTGTGATTTAATAACTTAGTAATTATTCACAGGTCTTAAAGATACCAAAAAGTTAATGATAGAGAATCCACCAATAAATCATTGTGTTTTATCTATATTTTCTTGCTAAGTTTTAATGATAACTTTAAGCATCGAATTATATATTTATATTTTACTGTAATCTGTACCTTAAAAAAATATTCTTTACTGTGACAATGGTTGTGATCAGGAGTGGTGTAAGTTCATGCGGGTAGTTTGCAAGCAAGTAAACTTCTTAACTATTCTGGTCTGTTATTTAACAACTTACCAATTATTCACAGGTCTTAAAAGATACGAAAAAGTTAATGATAGAGGATCCACCAATAAATCATTGTGTTTCTATCTGTACGCTAAGTTTTAACGGTATAACTTTCTTTTGGATGAACGTTAAATTTATTCAAAAACAAAAACCATTTTTTTTGAAAACCAGACTAGACATTGACTCGAAACTATAGTTAGATCAATGGTGGTTCAACCTATTCAGCCAGATTTTAGATTTTAATTTGATTTTAAATTAAGTAAATATATATATATATATATATATATGTATAACTATAAAATTATGTTTTATAAAATTTTACAACACTGTTAGAATCTAAAAATGATATGAAAATAAATGAAAACTTCAAATAATATAAAAGTATAGTGAAAACTAGTTTATTTAAATAAATATTAAAAACAAAAAGATTTTTAAAAATTTTAATTTTTTTTACTTGAATTTGAGAAAACCAGATTTTAATATCATGGTCACCGGTTTTAACGAGTTTATCTGGTTTTTGACCGGATTTGCCTGTTCAACTCAAATATGGTTTTTAATACAACCCTAAACCAGTTAGAAGAACGAGTCACGGTGACCGGCCAGTCCTTTTCAAAATACAGCAAAAGTCACTTGTATAATAAATGTGTCATTGTTTGAAGGAAGAATAATATATATATATATATATATATATGTGTGTGTGTGTATGTATGTTTGTATATATTCATTCTAGAAAGAATCCTTCGTCTAGTTGCAAACCAACCCCCTTCTACTTCTAGTGGCACATCCTCTCGGTTCCAGACCTGTTTGTCAATGTACTTGAAAAGGCGAGTTGGGTTTTGGGAACTTCAGTATGTCTCTTATTGTTCCTCTTTCCATAGCGAGTATAGTACAGCTTGGAAGGTTTACCGAATGAAAAATAAAGATGTTCTAACCTTTGTCGTAACTATCAATATAGATCAAGGAGCTCAGCCCAATTGTTCATGTAACCGTTAATGGTATAACTTTAAGCATCGAGTTACGTATATTTATGTTCTAGTACTATACCTTTTTAAAACTATTCTGAACTGTAATAATGGTTGTGATTATCAGTTATGAATGAGTGTTAATTAATAAATGTTACATCTGGATGTGTCTTAGATCTTAGTGCACCACATACAAACCTTGAACATAAATTTGTCTCAATCATTTTTGCTTTTTTTGATTCGCGTTTGTTCATAACAATAAATATAATTCGCACAAAACAATTTTACATGATTCTCTCCAATAGCCTCACAAACGTATATTTGCACCTTGAAAGATATCACTAGTTAAGAAAAAAGATAACATATCCATCAATATATTATTATTAGCTAATAGTGAAACAATAGTACTCCCTCCGCTTCGATTTAATTATCGTTGTAGAGAAAAATTATAGTTTCAAAATAAGTATCTTTTTAAAGTTTTAATGTAAAATTTATTAATAAGATTTTTCATTTTATTTTTTTTATTGGTTGAAATATGATTAGCTAGATATATATGTAATTTTGTTTTTATTTTGGGAATATACAAAATCATATGTTTTTTTTAATCTGTGTGCATAAAAACGACAATTAAAAGAAAATGAAGAGAGTAATTAAGAAATAGTGAGTGGTTATCTTATTGGTGATACTCATAAGTCATAGGGTATATAATCGTCGAATTTTTTAATTATCTCATAGGCATTGATTTCGAATTTGTCTTTACGTAACAAGGTGAAGATTCTCTCTCTCTGAAGTGACTTTACGTTATATATGTATATATGAATAATTTAAACACTATATCTATAAACTGCGCGCAAACCCTAATTTATAAATATTTCAAGCTAACATCTACTCATCATGATCATTTACATGTGACATGTTAATTTATCAGATTCCAATGGAAATGGATACAGTTTTACTGTGTAGAATAAGTTAGTTGACATTAAATCGAAACCAAAACAATGTGAGATTGATATTAAGATTGGGAAAATATTATGTTTATAAGATTGAGCGAGGATTTCAAAATGGCGTAAATAATGATCAACATGAATTATAATTAGCCGCAATTAATGATGAACGGACGGTGGATGAAGATCGACCACTAATTCTCCAAGTGAACCCTCCTCTACTTGTCTCCCTATTCCACAATCTATCTGATAACCATTAAGTCAAGACTTCTCATTAGTTAAGCTTTCATTTTTTTCAGGTTTAATAATCGTTAGTGTGGTATTGAGCATTTCAAACATGCACAAACAATTTTCACCTTTGGTGTCTAAAGAGATATCAGAAATGAAGAGAAAGCATCCGGGCATGTGTTATCTGTGAATCTTTTGTTTGAGGCGGTTTAGTGGGACTGCTCATATATCTTTAGATTTTTAAAATATTAGCGGCGATTGCGTCCCTATATATATTGTCACTAAGTATTAAATACTACTTTAATTATTTAAATCATTCTACCTCAAGAAATTTTAATTTTTTTTGTTGAAATTTTAAAACTTTTCTCATTATTATTCTATCATTTGTTTTTGTATCATGTTATCAGTGAAATCAACGACAACATAAAACCAAGACAGATCTTCCAAAACCAAATCTTCTTTTTCCATTTTCTTTATTCTTTTTTTATTTCTACTACCGTACGAGAGCCTTGGATTAATATATCCCTTACATATATGTATAGTGGAAAATGGCCACGCCATTTCTCATGTTTACCTTGACTACTTTTTTTCTCACTTATAAATAGAAAAAATATATTTATAATCCTAGAGTTAACTAATCTAGACTTACGATTTTGAGTTGAGGAGCGGGTAGGGTTTTAAGAGTATGGAATTTAAGATTCTAATAAATATATAAAAATTCACAAATATATATTTATTTATTTATATAATTTTAATGTATGAAGATGCACAAAATATTATAACGAAAATATAAGAATTTATATTTGTTTTGATATTCATATTTTTAGTATACTTGGTGGAAGAAATTAATATAATTATGTAGAAAATATTTAATAATTATATATAATTTTTTTTGTGAAATTTCCTTTTTAATGT
Source organism: Brassica napus (assembly GCF_020379485.1). NCBI lineage: Eukaryota > Viridiplantae > Streptophyta > Magnoliopsida > Brassicales > Brassicaceae > Brassica > Brassica napus. Next base: position 11,117,834 of record NC_063435.1, on the reverse strand, counting down.
AAACACATATATTTAAATATTTTTTTAAAGTTAGTAAATATTTCCTTTTTGTAATATATGTATTTTGTTAAAATATAAATAAAGGAATTTTAAATTATAAACTCAACTTAAATTTTAACAAAAGAAAAGGTAATCAGTTTTTAAATAATGACAATTACATATACCATTTTTATTTCTTTCAGGGTACCTCTGTAATTAACTGTCACAAGAATTAACGTGAGTGCGACACAAACGAAACTGGCTTATATTTGGTTGAAGAAATTAATATAATTATGTAGTGAATATTTAATAATTATATATAATTTTTTTGTGAAATTTCCTTTTTAATGTAAACACATTTATATTTAAATATATTTACGTTTTTAAAGTTAGTAAATATTTCCTTTTTGTCATATAAGTATTTTAAAATATTAATAAAAGGAAGTTTAAATTATAAACTTAAATTAATTTTAACAAAAGAAAAGAAAATCAGTTTTTTTAAAATAATGACAGTTACATAAAATATTTTTATTTCATTAAAGATATCTCTGTAATTAACCGTCATTGTGACACATAAGAAACTGACTTTTCGTAGGAACAGAGCGAGTAATATTGTAGAGATGAATTTTTAGGCATGTAACTATTAACAAAAAAAGGTTATACGACTATAAGCATCTTTATGTACATCAATCTAAAAACACTTACAGATTTCATTTGAGACACGATAAAAAAAATTTGGAAGGAGACTTTTTTTAACGTTCCTTTCATTTCTTGCCCCAAAGGAATACCATTACAAAGATGTTTTAAACAAATGAGTTCGAAGGTGATGACGAAAAACACATAATATTGCGATATCAACATTAAAGAAACTTGTGTGAAGCCGTAGAAGAGGCAGTAGAATTCCTAAGATATGAATGTGTTGAAACCAGTTGCTGATGTAAGATTGATTTGAATCAAAAGATATACTCCATCCGGTTTGCTTTATAGGCTGATTTAGCAATTTATATTTCATTATTTTATTTTATCGTAACATTTGTTCTTTAATTAGTATGGGTCAAAAAGGATATAAAATTTTAGGTTTTTTTTTCAAATATAACCTAAAATTTCAAGTTAAACACAAACTAACCTATGTTTTTTTTTGAAACTTTGACTTGCTTTATTTATCCTTGAAATTCGAATTATTCAAGAAAATGTCATTATTTTTTTTTTTTCAAAAATGAGTGTTTTACTCATTCATCCTCATTTATTTACAACATTGTCATTATCATTGTCGTCAAAACACCAACCACCATTAACAACCAATTTCAAGCTCTAAATACACCTAAAATCAACATATAGATCTTCATATCCACATTCTTTCACACATAAACCATTTCTCTTCCACTTTATCTCTTATTTCATCCGAAAATCCTAACTTTCATTAAGAAGTTATGTGTGCTTGTAAAAGCTATACATGAATTTCACTGGATCTAAAAATTGATATTTGAATTTTTTTTCAGATCTGTTTCGCGAAGAAGACTTCTAGAGAGGTCTTCTGGTCAATTCATATGTTAGTTTTGCAATTGACTTTTTGTATGTTTTATAAAGAAGACTTTTTTAGAAATTTTTTAATTTTTTCTTGTTAACAAAAAAAAAAGACTTCTCAAGAAGTCTTCTGGGATAAACAAGTTAGTTTTGTAATTAACCAAAGTTTGTCAGAAATTTATTTTTTTATAAAAAACTTCTCGAAAATTCTTCTTTACTGTTAGATGAAGTCAATCACTATCGCAAGAAGTCTATGTATGTTAGTTAAACTTTAATATTAATTAAAATACTTCTTAATAGGATTTAGACTTCTAAAGAAGTCTTCTTGAATTTTATTACCGGTTTTGGATCAAACATTTGGTTACAAGAGAAAACTTATAGAGAAGTCTTTTGACGGAAGACTTCTGTAGAAGTCTTTTGTGAAAAAGTCAAATAAAGTAAGCTATGCAGACTTCTTACGATAATGAGAAGACTTCATGTGAACGTTCTAAGAAAAAGTCAAATATCTGCAACACTATGATCAATTGCAAAACTAACATGTTTACTAGAGAAGACTTCTGGTATTTTCGAGGATTTTTTAAATTCAAAAGTAAGCAAAAATTTACAAAAGAAAACTTCTCAATATGTTTGCTGTAGAGTATACTTTTCTAGTAGTCTTCTTTTGTAAATTTGCAATTTCAAAAATGACATAAATGTAAGACTTCTCTAGAACCCTTCTCTACGTTAATGTTTAATAAACTTTCATTTTCTCTACAAATAAAAATGAATTTTAATATATTTTTTGTTAGTTCATGTATATTAATTAATATTGGGGATTCTGGATGAAATTCATAACTTATTTTGTTATAATTATGATATTTCAAATATTCATGTTTACTAATGTTTCTAGCTAATTTAAGAAAACTTATGTACGATAGATTTTCAAGATTGCTAAGTAACTTTTTTTTTTGTCAGCAGATTGCTAAGTAACTTAAAGATATGTTTTTAAACTTTCAAAAGTATTACGTAACTTTAAGAATATCAAGTCATGTGGTTAATGTGTCTTTTAGATCATAAAATGTAATTTTGAACCTCCATGAGATTCAAAATTTCAACTTTCACTTAAAATTCAATTTTGATATTTTTTGAATTTGACTACGTTTTTTTGAGAAATCTTCTCTCTTAGTTTTAATAAATTTGATTAAGTTTCTGTGTTCTTGTGTTTTTTTTATGAATGGGTAGAATGATTAAAAAAATTTCTTGGTATGTTGTATCAATAACTTCAATAATGTCAAGGAGTTTTGGCAAAATATAAATACATTTACCAAATTCTTTTGATTAACATTTCTTCAAATTTACAAAAGAATTCACAATTAAAATATTACACATACAAATCATAAACCAAACCATAAACAAAATTATTAAACATTGAGCTAGATATCATTTCTCAACATAGATAAGCTTGGACTCCACTTGACACCATCCCTTTGTACCACTTTGGGCAGAAGACTTCTAAAGACTTCGTGGAACTATTCTAGCATAAAATACATTAGAATACTTCCCAAAAAAATCCTCCAAGAGTCTTCTGAGAAGTCTGACTCAAATATGAAAAGTCTGCATATTCAAAATCATTCAAATGGCTTCAAAATAGAAAAAAACCTCTAAAAAAATTATTAGGCTTAAATAATAAATAAAACAGTCACATTAGGTTGAATCTGTAACTTTTTAAAATCTAATATATAAAACACACAAAATACATATCCAAAATTTGTACCACTTTGCACAAAGGACTTCTGAAGACTTCCCGAAGTCTTCTAGCATAAAACACATAAGAAGAGTTCCCAAGAAGTCTTCCGAGAAGTCTTCCGAGAGTATTCTGAGAGTCTTCTGTGAAGTCTTCCAAAATCTGACTCTGATCTGAAAAATCAGAAAGATAATGTATAAATTTTCTTTATATATGGAGACAAAAATTTCAATTAGGTTAAATATTTTCGATAAAGAAGACTTCGACCTTAAAATCAAATAACTAACCAAATAGCAAAAACACTTCATTAAACTTAAAATCAACTTTAAAGTGTTTAATATACACAAAACTAAACACATATATGTCAAATTTAATTGTAAAACTAAATTTTCATCATTTAAAAATATTTATTAATACATGATTTCAATTTTTATCATTTCAAAATATTTTTTATAAAATTTATTAATTACTTTTAAGATCTAATACATGATAAAACTTTCCATGGAAGACTTCTGGAAGACTTTTGGAAAGCTTTAATTTAGGCGAAAAACCTAATTTTTTTTAAAATTTAGACAGATACCCTAAATTCTACCAAAATATAGGCGGGATATGGCAGAAGACTTCTTCGGAAGTCTACTCTGAGTCTTCCATACCCTGTTATCAAATAACTAAGCAAAAAATACTTCCTTAATTTTAAAAGATACTTAGAAAGTATTTAAATCAAGTTATTAGATAGACACTAAAATGTATATGTAAAAAAAAAAAAGATTTCAAAATCTAACCCTAAAAATACCAACAATATTATAATATATGTTACCAAACCCTAAACCAAAGACTATCATGACTCAATATACATTCACTCATCTATGTTAAAAATAATTTAATTTTAGTAAATTAAATTTCTATCATTTATAAATGTTTACTAATACATGATTTCAATTTTTTCCCTTTGACATTTTTTTTATAAGTTTTTTAATTACTTTACGATCTAATACATGAGAAAACTTTTTTTGGAAGACTTTTGGAAGACTTTGATTTATTTGGAAAACCTAAATTTTTTCTAAAATTTAGGCTGGATATGTCAGAAAGTTTCTTGAGAAGTCTTATGTGAGTCTTTCAGACCTTATAATCAAATAATTATGCACGAAAATACTTCTTTAAATTAAAAGATACTAAGAAAGTGTTTAAATCAAGTTATTAGATAGTCACTAAACATATATAGTAAAATTAAAAAAAAAAAGATAAGATTTCAAAACCTAACCCTAAAAATACCAACAATACTATATCATATGTTATCAAACCCTAAATAAATGACTATCATGACTCAATCTATATTCATTCATCTATGTTGAAACTAATTCAATTTTAGTAAAACTAAATTTACATCATTTAGAAATGTTTATTATTACATGATTTCAATTTTTTTTCTATCAAAATATTTTTTATAAAAATTTTAAATTATTTTAAGTTTTCTCACGTGGAGGATTATAATGGTAAAACTTAATACTAGTTTTTTTGTTTGGTCATAATGAGATTGTCGTTATTTCACTTGTTTTTTTGGTTACTTTTACATTTGATTGAATTTGGGATACACTTTTTTATTCAAAATCATGTTATGAGTCATTTTTGGTAATTTTTTCTAAAATTTTAACATATTCATCAAAACATTCTATAAGGCAAACCGGAAGATGTATAAGGTCGACTGAAATAAATTAACCTCAAAATCATACTCCTCTTTATTGTTTTGAAAATAATATTTTGATTTTTTCTTATTAAAAAAATTGATTTAGGGGTTCGAATTCACTTTTACTAATTAATGTTAATAATCTGTGATTTAAAAAAAAATATTAATGAGGACATTTGAAGCCTTAAATTTGTATCGGTTTAATAGTTGTCGGGACATGTTTAATGTTAACAATTACCAATACTAAATTTTACATAAGCATTAACTTTGTGTGTGTGAAAAGTCTAGTGCATTCTTTTAAAGCAGAAGAAATACTCCCTCCATTTTTTAATATAAGTCATTTTAAAATTGTGCACATAGATTAAAAAAATTATTAATTTCTTACGTTTTCTAAACAAAAACATCATTAATTATTTACCTAACTACAAATCAACCAATAATAAAATAGTAGGTATATTATCATTTATCATATAACATTAACTGTTAATAAATTTTACATAGAAAACCGAAAATGTCATATAATTTGAAACATAAAAATTTCTCCAAAACAACTAATATTAAATGGGATTCAATTCTAAAAGCAACATAATCCATGAATGGATAGATGGAGTAGTATTCAATAAATGGATAAATGGGATTGAATTCTAAAAGCAACATTACCAATGAGAACTCCAAAGAGTGTCTTAACCAAAAGCTTCATATAACATTTTTAACGAGTTAAAATTAAATAATTAAAAGTTAATTATAAAATAAAAATTCAATCAGTTTATAGTTTTCAGGTGTTATATGAAGCTTTAGTGGGTTTCTAAAAAATCTAAATGAAAACTCTTCTTTATTCTCTGTCTTCTCTTTTAATTATTGTTTCTATTATTCTAAATGAAAACTCTTCTTTATTCTCTCTGACTTGCATGAAAACCCTTTGATAGACTTGATAAAGGTGCTTATATCCAACAATAATCCAAAAACTGGTTTTTCTTTAATGGATTAATAAGAGGAAACTAAAACTGTAATGATGAGAGAAGCAAAAGACTTCTAGAGGTAAGAATGGAGCAGAGAGGCTCTAATAATCCAAAAACTTGCCTTATTTCACTTGTTTTTTTGGTTACTTTTACATTTGATTGAATTTGGGATACACTTTTTTATTCAAAATCATGTTATGAGTCATTTTTGGTAATTTTTTCTAAAATTTTAACATATTCATCAAAACATTCTATAAGGCAAACCGGAAGATGTATAAGGTCGACTGAAATAAATTAACCTCAAAATCATACTCCTCTTTATTGTTTTGAAAATAATATTTTGATTTTTTCTTATTAAAAAAAATTGATTTAGGGGTTCGAATTCACTTTTACTAATTAATGTTAATAATCTGTGATTTAAAAAAAATATTAATGAGGACATTTGAAGCCTTAAACTGCTATCGGTTTAATAGTTGTCGGGACATGTTTAATGTTAACAATTACCAATACTAAATTTTACATAAGCATTAACTTTGTGTGTGTGAAAAGTCTAGTTCATTCTTTTAAAGCAGAAGAAATACTCCCTCCATTTTTTAATATAAGTCATTTTAAAATTGTGCACATAGATTAAAAAAATATTAATTTCTTACGTTTTCTAAACAAAAACATTATTAATTATTTACCTAACTACAAATCAACCAATAATAAAATAGTAGGTATATTATCATTTATCATATAACATTAACTGTTAATAAATTTTACATAGAAAACCGAAAATGTCATATAATTTGAAACATAAAAATTTCTCCAAAACAACTAATATTAAATGGGATTCAATTCTAAAAGCAACATAATCCATGAATGGATAGATGGAGTAGTATTCAATAAATGGATAAATGGGATTGAATTCTAAAAGCAACATTACCAATGAGAACTCCAAAGAGTGTCTTAACCAAAAGCTTCATATAACATTTTTAACGAGTTAAAATTAAATAATTAAAAGTTAATTATAAAATAAAAATTGAATCAGTTTATAGTTTTCAGGTGTTATATGAAGCTTTAGTGGGTTTCTAAAAAATCTAAATGAAAACTCTTCTTTATTCTCTGTCTTCTCTTTTAATTATTGTTTCTATTATTCTAAATGAAAACTCTTCTTTATTCTCTCTGACTTGCATGAAAACCCTTTGATAGACTTGATAAAGGTGCTTATATCCAACAATAATCCAAAAACTGGTTTTTCTTTAATGGATTAATAAGAGGAAACTAAAACTGTAATGATGAGAGAAGCAAAAGACTTCTAGAGGTAAGAACGGAGCAGAGAGGCTCTGATGATGGCATGTCGCCCCCCCCCCCCCCCCCCCCCCCCCAGCTTGTCTCTTTCATCCTATTGCTTCTGCCATACTTATTCTTCCATTTAAATTTTAGTTTTCTTTTTGATCAAAAAAAGAGTTGTTTTCTTTCTATCTCTCTTTTAGGCTCCTTTACAGCTTAGTTGTTTTAAATAACAAACTTAAAAAAAATAACTTTTCTTTATTAAAAAGAAATTGTTGGTGGCTTTTATCAAACCATGGACACAATACTTCATAACTATGTTTTGAGGCATCAGGTTTTAATAGACGTGGAACCTTCTTTTAATGGAGACTAGATTTTTTTGTTGTTGCTTAAGCTGCACTTTGAATTAGCCAACTCTAGATTACATATTATATGCATTTTTCAGTTTCAGTGGGCTCCATCAACTAGTTTTTCTGTAGGACCTAGCCCATTATCTAACCATAAAATTACATATGTACACAAGAAAGGCTTCTCTTATTGCAAATAGCTCATTAACCGAGGTCTGAAAGATTGAACCCAACAATGCGAAAACAAATAAAAACAGAGAAGTCAAAATAGTTTTTAGTTTTGTTTCAGTGAGTTCCAAACAAACGAGGAAGTCAATAAAACTGCTTAAGACAATCCATGAGAGCATCAGTATGTTCAGGCTTTCCAGCAGAAACTCGGACATAACCTTTAAGCTCTTGACTATTGTAATGACGCACCATCACACCCATTTTAGCCAAATCCTCTTTCAGCTTCTTTGCATCCATTCCAGAAGTAACCTCACAGAGAATGAAGTTCGAGTAGCTCGGGTAAGGATTCAAGAAAGGGACTTCCTTCAAAAGCCCAAAAAGCCTCTCTCTTTCGCGTACCAACGCGTCTCTCACATCTTCTAAGTACTTCCCATTTGAGAGTGCAGCTAATGCTGCTACTTCCCCTGCAACAGAGACGTTGTATGGTTGCTTAGCTCTCCACATGTACTCGATTATGCTCAGTGGAAACGCTCCATATCCAACTCGAAGCCCGGCCAAACCTTTAAAATGGTATGAGAAACTCTCAGATGAAGACTTTATAATAATATTACATGTTTTGTTTAGATTGTATAGAGTTTTACCAGCTCGTTTGCTAAATGTGCGGAGAACGATGAGGTTCTCATACTTCTTCACCCATTGCATCCTTGATTCAACTCCTGAGAACTCTATGTAAGCCTCATCTAGGACAACAAGTATTGGCATGTCTAGAATCTTCAACAGATCCTTTTCACTGATGATACTGTAACAAAAAAAATACCTCGAATCAATCAAGAAAACCTTTAAACTAACGAACTAATATGACTTCTTTAGTGTTTAGTAGTGTTCTAAAAATCGGTCTAGGCGCGTGCCTAGTTGATAATCCCCTATACCGGGTCTAGTTACCGCCTAGCGATTACTTGAACATTGGTGTGTAGAGTGGTGTTTTACCTTCCATCTGGATTGTTGGGAGAAGTTAGGAAGATGCATTTGGGTTTCTCTAGTTCAACAACTTGAGCAATGCGGTCTACGTTCAAGCTGAAATCAGGGTTCCTTGGAACTGTGGAAGCAAAAACAAAGAAGAGTAAGACCATATGCATCAAGAGACTGAGATGAAAAAGACTGAAGTATGAATCTTTCACCTTTAATGACACCTGCTCCGTTCACAGCAGCATCAAACACATACATTGAGAAAGTGGGAGGACAGTCTACAATCTTCTCCCCAGGATCCAACACACATCTGCAAACACCACACAGTTTAGTCAGGACAACAAAGTTTAGGTGAAGAAGAAGCTCAAATCCTTTTTAAGGCCAAACCTCATGATCAAATCGATTAGCTCATCAGCGCCACAACCAACAAGGATGTACTCAGGCTCAAGACCAGAGTCTTGAGCGAGTGCATCACGAAGTCTACGACTTTGAGGATCGGGATAGACGTAAGGGAACTTCATATTACCTAATGCTTCAAAAACCTAAAGAGAGCATCATGAAAAAACATTAAAGGATCATACTTTAGTATGTGAGGGATAAGATAGGACTTGCCTCAGGAGGAGGACCATAAGGGTTCTCGTTGGCATCTAGCTTGACAATATCCTCAGGCTTTCTTCCTAATTGAGCAGACAGGACCTAATTGCAAACACACATTGCATGAATCCTATCGAATCTAGTCATCTGAGAAGTTGCAAGTAGCATTACCTCAAAGGGTAAGATTGGTTGATAAGCAGCTAGTTGCCTCAAATGTGGACGGATGAAAGAGTCTCCCATGGTTGTTAAGTTCTTACAATGAACTCTAGTGATGTTTCTCCTCAAAGGTTGAGACTTTCGTAGAATGTAAGACGATGGAGGGCCCTGAACATCGAGCACACCCATCAGTTTTTGATTGTTCTGCGCAGGAGGAGAGTGAGATCAGTTTAATCTATCGATTTTCACAGGTCAAAGATGGAATCTTTTGGAGTACATACCTGAGAGTTGTCAGATAGGACTAGGAGGAGCAAAATGGAGTCAACGAGAGAAGAGGCGTCACGGAGAGACTGAAAGGAGACAAAAGCTTCAATTTTGTTTCAATGACCCGACCCACTTGTGATTTTTTAAGTTCTGATAGACTGAGAAATTCGGAACCGGTTTAGGGAAACCCGAAGCTGGATTTTGAAGATTCGCGTCGTTTGGCGATTGGGACTTGGGAATGGTCAGTCACTAGAGAGAGTCGGAGAGTAGGTGATGGAATCGGGCCCGTCGATTTCTTAAGTGGTGACGAACATAACGAGACGAATAAGTTTTTTTTTTTTTTTCAAAAGTTATTTCTACATAAATATTTTATTACTATTTTATAAAAATATTTGTATTTCATGTTTTCTTTACATTTTGTTCCTCTTCATTCTTTTTGTTTTTATTTCTACTGGTCTTTCAATAATCAAACTTTATATTATAATTATAAAATATGTAATTTAAATTTATATTAGAAAACGCCAGTAATTATAAAAATATAATTTATTATATAACTGAGAAAAAAATTGAGATATTCTTTATATTAATTAATATAATTTTACCTTAAAACTATATGATAAAGTTGCACACTTTTTTTTTGTTGAAATGTTAAATTTATTTATCAGAAAAAGAAAAATGTTTATAATACAGAAAGATTTGAAATGTTGCAAAAAATCTAATGGCATACACTTAGGCACAAAGGATATTGCAATTAAGTTGTTCTTATCATCATGGTGTTGTAAAGGGCCATGTTGTTGGAGCGAAAGAGGAGAGTCTATTCATGATCATCTTATCGATCATGCGAGTGAGCTCTTGGATACTGCAATGGATGTTATATTTCCGACTGTTTCATTCATGCCTAATACTGTGAATTACAGCATGGATGGAATAGAAAAAGGAAGTATGTAATAGTAGCTAATCGACGACGAGAGATAGGAGCATTGTGTTGGTGATGCTCCAGTCAGGGTTTGTTCTTGGTAGAAATGAATCTGTTGTCTTTGTTCAAACCGTATAGGTGTCTGGACAGAGAAAGAATAAGTGATTCTTCGTTTCCTGCAGCTTACCACAGAAGCGGCAAAGTTGATGCTCACCCCAAGTTTGTGTGTGATCACTTGTAGAAATGAGGTATGTCTTGCGGAAACAAAATCAACTCATTCCATGTAACAAGAGGTTTCTCACTCGCACTTGATCCCATGTGATAGAAGAAGCAAACCAATACAAGTCTTGTTCCCCATGCAATCGATGATAAGAAAAAAAAGTACATGAGATGACGAGGCTATATTCTTCTGAGCCTCATATCAGTTTTATAAATTAATATAGTTATCATGCAAATTAACATATTAATAACAGAGTAGTTTTTGGTTCTCTTCCCATCTCGCATCAATTCCGGAAAAATCTCAATTATAGTTTTTGATTCTTGAATATGATTCATAAATCATGGCCATGGCCATCGCGAAAGAATAAAAGACATATTGTCATATCTTTACTATATGTACTTCAATTTAATTTGCATATACTAAGGAAGTGATATACTTCAACTTGGTGATGCAGAGATGTATCACTCTTGTTTTGTTATATATACTGCTATTGTGTCATTGTGTGTATCTTATATCATCAAAATCTGTATCAAATGATCGTATATTTGTATCCCACAGATTATAGAAATTACTTGAAACGGTATGCAATCTTTCGGAATACACATTTATTAGTGATACAAAATATCGCATAGAAAAGGCAAAGTATGGCATAGAATGCTTCACTTTAATGTATTCTGGCGGTAAAATCAAAAATAACCAAACTTTTTTTTTTTAACTGGCTTTCATATTAAAAATTAAAAGGAAGAGAGTTTACAGAGAAGACAACATAACAGAGACAGCAATCTAAAAAAAATACAAGGGAAATTAAAAGAGAATAAAGGGAGATGGTCGCATGGTGTAAGAGACCATGGAAGTGACAAAATAACCAAACTTAATGCAAACTTTATAAATTTACCTTTATGTGAAACAAAAAAAAAAAACTATTAGCTCTATTCTCACCCTCTCATTCTAACCCTCTTCTATTTTTTACCTTATAAATTAATTTGTTTTGCTTTTTTTTAGACAATTAAAGTTTCAATCTCCACAAAAGACACGTAGCTTTTAAATTCTACAGAAGAATTATCACGGTGAGAGCATTCACCGTGGATGAGTTTTCGCCGGCGATCTCTGAGACGAACTTCGTAAAACAAGAAGCTTCTTCAAAACCCTCATCAACACCAACACGTTCGGACCTTTCTTCTTCTTCGGCTGCGTCTTCTTCGTTAACTTCATCCCGCATCCCACGGCCACGGCGGAGCTCTCGTCGATTAACAAAGACGCTTTCTTCTTTTCTCCACCATCTCCGCTGAGCTCGTTCCTAAGACTCTGGCTTCTCCTCGGGGGCAGTTCTTCGTTAAGATCTTCCCACAACATATCCATTTTCTCCTCTGCTTTATCAGTCCAAAGACTTCTCCTTCTTTCCACATAAGAGAAGCTCTTCGACAGATCGTTATCACCGTCCTTTCCGATGACTGGTCTCGCCAAACCTCTCTCCGGCGAGGGTTTCCACAGTGGAGGTGAACCGATGCGGGGAACTCGGGAAGTGAGCAATGGAAAGCTAAAATCTTCGGAACACACTCTGTTCAGAGCCATATTTTCTAGGATCAAGAAACAAGAAAGTAGAAAGAAGAGGACCAATGAGATAGATATAAGGCACAGTTCGTGTTTTGTTGGACTCGTTGCTCTGTTTTTTTTTTTTTCTCTGTTAGTTTTATAGTTCAACTGCTACAATAAGTTTCTCTTCTCTTTTCTTCTTGTTGATAATAATATTGGTGTAGCTGAGGAAGATCTTTTCATATGGGTTGAGCATATTTATTTACTATTTTTAGACAATTAATTTCTCAATTAGTCGACTCTAATTTTCCGTTTTAGGTAGTTTACACTTTTGTAGCTTTATATGTTCAAACATTCTTCCATTTGTAATTGTAAACCGGATTTCATTTACAGAAAATGTGAAAGTTGAAAGTTTTTTTTAAGTTGAGAGATTGAATTCTGCTATACAGTTTAAGACAAATTATTTTGGTGATTAACTCTCTATAAGTTATGAGAGGGACATAATGCAGTTTTAGTTTGACATCTCATCTACCAGGAGTGATTGAGGAAAAGATGAACATAAAAAGTAGTCTCTATCTATACTCATCCATCAATGCTATAACTCCACCTCATAAAAAGTCTCTATCTATACTCATCCATCAATGCTATAACTCCACCTCATAACCATTGACTAACCATGTGATTTATAATTGTCAAAGTCTCTGTTTTCATTTTGTCAAATGGTCTAAACCAACCAACTGAGAAAAAAAGATGCAAATCTTGAATTGAAAACTTTAAGTTATACTATTTGCTTGTAAAACACAAATTTAAGCACAACCCATCTCTGTTTTATAAAAAAAAATCTTGAAGGTCACAAAAGGGTTTATGCGTGGGTGTGTGCTAATACCGTATGTTTGATCAAGTAACAGCCTATTTACCAAGAATAAGAAAGATATGATGTGAGATCTCGTCCTCTTTTGCTTCTTTTTTTACTTTCCTCCATCTCCTTGAACCATCTGTATTCGTTAGGACCATGTTCATAGTAGATTGAGATAATAAAAAAGGTTGAGCCTCTCTGGCTTTAGCAATAAAGCTTTTAAGGTAACCGGAGAGATTCTTGGCGTCTAAGTGGAATGCCTTCTGATTCAAACCCATCTTCATCAGCATGCTTGCTTATACGCACTGGTAGTATTACCGGTGAACCTGCAATAATAATCAGTTGCAAACTCTCAGAAACTCCAGAATGATACCAAAGATTTAAGATTTATATGTATAAACCGGATGGCAATCTTTTTGTCAATCATGAATGAACTCTAGCTAGGATTATGCATATTAGTCTTCCTCATAGTCATAGCAGCTAGAGAGTATAGATTTTGTTACCCTCGACCATGTCCTTGGTTCTATGGAGAAGAAAAGTGCCTGAAAGTATTGTAACAAATCCACACATCTCTGTGACAATTTGAGTGCCATTTTGCCGATCCCAGTCCTGTTTAAAAAAAAAAAGCATTGACTTGATTCATGTACCAAAGCAACAATCCACATACAACGGTCCATATACATTTTGTGGCGAGAGATTACCTTAAACATGATAACACTGGCCAATATAGTTAGTGATGTGAACATTACGTAGTATATAGGAGATACTATAGCTGTATTGAATGTGTCAAGTGCCTGCAAGTGAAATGCAATTAGTTTAGTAACCAAGTAAGACATCTTAATCTACACAAGGAATAACACTTGACTAATAGTTACCTTGTTTAAGTAGTTCAATTGGGTTACAACACAGGTAAGTACAACCAAGGTAAATACCCAAGTTTGAGGATAAAATAATTGATTTGTTCCAGAAAATGTCAGCTTCAGTGCTATTCCAAGTGCTTTAACGCTCATCACCTGTTCACATGTTTGTTGTAAACATCATTTTTTTTTCAAACCAAAATAGGATTTAGAAACTGGAAATAAACAGAAACAACATACCGATAATGATCCCACAAGCGAACAAATACCGATATAGACCATAACATTTGTCTGCCCATATTGAGGCACATAACGGACGATGAGAAACACAGCTGCCCCAATGATCAGGCTTGCATAGAACATGAATGCTGCAACAAAGCTAGACTAATGTTAGAAAATTGAATGCCATGGAGCATGACAGTCCCATCAAACAACGCACCTGGCTCTGTTGCAAGATTCCAAACCTCAAGCACGGAACCAATCTCTTGCTCTTGAGGGGCATGTAGGACGATTGTGGTGGAACCCACAACACATAAGGCGCAGCCAAGAACTCCAAAGATGTGCAGCTTCTCGAGTAATATGATATGAGCTAAGACAGCACTAAGATTCAAAGAAAAAAAAAGTGTAAATGAAAAGGCAAAACATTATACAAGAGTGAGACATGAGTAGTAGTAAGTAATATTCTCTTGCCTGATAATGATACTGAGAGCGCCTAGAGGAGTAACAAGTATAGCCGGTGCAAATGCATAAGCAGCAAAATTGGCAATCTCACCAAGTAACACTGTAAGCAGCAAAAAATAAAAATAGTATCAGTAAGAAGAAGAACAAAGACAGCAAAGGACAAGGAACAAGACTCACTTGTTGTGACGCCGATCCACCAAAGAGGCTCGTAAAGATAAGAGTACCCACCAACACCTACGAGGACCCAGATTAAGTTAAACTACCAAAAATAACAACAATGTGGTGAAGTTCAACAGAGGGAAAGATACAAAGATGTACCAGCCCTAGTGCCAGTGGCTCCTGCTTTCTTGAGACCTTTCTTCTTAACGATGAAGCTAGCTCCGATGAATAAGCTAGAGGAAATGGCCAGCACCAAGCCCTTGATGTTATCAGAGGACATCCCTTTATACGAATCTCTCCACCCTCCTCCTCCTGATTCCGCCATTCTTCTCACCCCACTCCCCAAAATCGAATCTTTTTATCTGTTTCGTCAAACCCAGATCGGACTTAGAGAGATCGAAGCAGGAATTGACTTCGCCGCTACTAATATCCGCTTTCTCCGGCGAGATTTGTAGATCGGAGAGTGAGATCTGGAGAGGATTGAGTGGAAACGGCTTTAGAGAGAAACTTAAATGACTGATCAAGACTCTCCTACCCGTCACTCTCCTGCGCCACCATTCCTTTTTCCCTTTTCCTTTTTTTACTTAACCAATTTTATTTTTTATTTTTTTTGTTTACTGTATTCCATAAGATATATATTTGTTGATTATTATTTTCTTTGCGAATAAGACTTTGATAATTCACTCGTTTTATTTTATTGTCTTTACCATATAACGCATGTATTTATTTCTGTGAAAAAAAGTATTTTTGTAATCATTTTACAATTTCTGAATAATAATAACAAACTTAATATGGAAAAGAAAACTAAATACTTTGGTTTTTATTTTACAGCATCTAACAATACTAAAAGCAAGATATCAAGTCCTCTAAGCGCGTCTACGTCGGATTGGAAATTCATACCAATCAAACACAAGTTTTATGACATGTCATTAGATCAACACATTAACATACTGAACTTCAATTTTATTCGACAAAATTGATTCATTTTTCTTTCTTCTCAGTTTCTCTGCAAAACGTACGTATTATGAACTTTTGATTTCCTATCCAAAAGTCCGCTCATTGATTCCTCTTCCTTTCTTCTCTCCTTCTCTACAAAACCTTTACCATACCCAAGAGTCACTTTTTTTTTTAAACTTCAGGCTTGTGAACTCTTATCCTCGAAGTCGACTTTTGTGTGGTTTTCCTAGAAATCATATTTCTGGATTTATGATTCTGGGAATTGGAATTTTTTTCCCGTAGTTGTAAGATGGGGAACAGATGAGAAAGCGGTTATAGGCGTTTCAGACAAAAAAAAGAAACAAGAGAAGGAAAATTGATGTGCTCTCCTCTGAACTCTGATGGTATCATGGTAAAAATATTTGATTCAAAAGCACTAAAATTATAGCTTGGAGAGATTTAGTTTTTTTTACCTCATGTAATTTTAAGTTAATCCTCTCATTGTTGTATCTTTTCGCATGAACATTGTAATTGAGTTGTTTGTGTGTATGTCTTTTTATAGATTGTGGATCACTGGATCAACATGGGTTTGCAAGGGACAAAATCTGGGTAATCGATGACAATCTATCTCCTATTTACTGAAAAGAGTTCGTAAAAAAACATTAGTTGATCCTCAAACCATCAGAAGAGGACTTAAAGCAATGGCCTGACAGGTAAAATTAAAACCATCATCATGCCTTTTATGATCTATCTTTATAGATTCTGAATTCTGTGTGTGTTTCCTTTTTGAGTTTCAGGTTCACTTGCTATAGATGACGACTCAACATTGATTTCTTTAGAAACATCAATGGCAAGCCCTTCAGATTCTTATTTGCATATCATACTTACCTCGCTGTCTCAGATATAAGGTAATTGTACTCTTTAAAAAATATATCATCAGCAAAACATTCTGTGTTTGATGAATCATTCAACTATTGAAGGGTCAGAAACATTTGACTACTTGGAGAACCTCAGCAAAAAGGAGCTTTTGACTCTATTAGAGTAGAAACATACTTCCCTGAGAACAAGTATCGTTCGTTAACTGCCCAAAGTGGTATCTCTCAGACACCATAAGCAAAATAAATGCTAAATAAATGTGTTTTTCAAAGTGCAAAAATCTGAATCACATTGCTTTATATTTCTAATCCTCTTTGTTGGCAGGAACTTTGAAAATACATTAAGTGAAAAGAACGTGTGATGATGAACTCAATATTCAGAACGTCTTTGTTGAACATGATATCGTTTGTGTAAGTCGTAAAATATAATAATTGTTCCATATTTACATATATTTCGTCTTGGAACACAAATCTAGACTGACTACAGAGTTCTTTATTTGATTCGAGTTATTATGCCAGAGGATGCAACATTCAGCAAGGTGGTAGCTTCCAGTTACACTAAATAGTCAAAAGTTTGGATTTGATCTGGTCACGTGCTCAAAGTCATACCTTTTTATTAATCTTATGATGGTGACTTCTTTCTGTTGTTGAAAGTGCTTTTCTTTCTTTTATATAGAGTGGAGGTGGTGACAAAGCAGTTAATCAGCTAGACAAATCTGTTAATCAACAATAGCCGTCAACGTGTCTATTGAGAACAAGGAAACTGCTGAGAAGATACATCGCGGGAACTATACAAGTTTTCTTGATCTATGTGTTAGTTTTATCGCCTCCAACGTCCAGGATTGTGATCTCCAGTCTCTGCTTTATACTATAGTTCAGGTTATAAATAGAGTTGCTACACTGTTTAGTGGATCACAGTACCTGCTCCTAAGGGTTTAATGTATTCGATGGCTCAATCTCTTTCGTGCAAGTGGTATATTCATTCCGATAGCTTCACTGGTATTAGATATACTGGAATATAAATCCATAAATGACAGTTAAAAGCAAGGAAAGTAGCTTGAAGCTGTTACAACCGTAAAGATGCCTAAGAATTGGTTGAAGTCCCTGAATTTCCAAGAACAATGTATCTTTTCTGTGATTGAGCTCCTTGCTGTCCACTTTGCTACACGGAGCTTCAACATATCTTTTCTGGAGCTTGCTATTATTCCCTTATGAGGCTGAACAAATTTAACGAGAGAAGCACTCTGGAAGGGTTAAAGATGGACATGGTGGTCAAACGCTTCATTAAGCAGGTGGAGTTGAATATTGAGTTTCTACACAATACTATCAAAGCATCATAGACAAAGGTCTTGGAACAAAAAAGAAGAAGTGAGACAAGTGTGAGAAAATAATGCAATTCATGGGTTTGCAACTCAGATTGTAGGGCATAATCTAACCGTAGCAGCTAGAATTCTCAAAATCTTAAACCGTTTTTGTTTCATAATTTTTTTTCAGAAATACACAAAACGTCTATGCAATCTGATTAATAAAAATGGTGTAACAAAAATAAATCAGATTCATTCGAAAAAATTTGTTTAATCAGTAATCTAATTTCAGACCTATGACAGTAATGTTTTAAAAATGTTTTAAAAACAATAGCCAAACAAAAGTAGAAATCTAATTTCAGACCTATGAAGTAATGATTTTCTTATATATCGACAATTTATAACTTTGAGAGAGCTTTTAAGCTGGGTATGAGGTCCTCACTCTTACCTGTTTTCGAGAGGTCATGCAAGACAACGTTTGAGCAAGTTGACTCGGCCTTGCAAGAAAAGAATGACCGAGCACACAAAACTACCCAACAAACAAACAAAAAGTCTGAACATGAAAAAAAATAGTATTAATATTTACAATGATTTCCAAAGTAACATCTAATTAATTAAATTATTAAAATAAGTACTATAAAATTAATATGACATCAACTGTAAGAAAGTAAACCTTAAATAACTTTACAACTAAAAATATTTCAAATCATGAAGCAAAATTTCTTTCCATCACAAAAAAAAAATAGCAAACAATAAATGATAAATTAAAATTTTGGTTAAAGGTAAATGGAAGACAACAAACTCGATTGGTACTTTCTCTTAAATTCAAGTACAAAAATGAAAATTTAATAATTGTAAAACCAAACAAAATTTATACAGTATTAGTTATAAGTTTTACAAATGTTTTACAAAAAAATAGTAACCAAGAAAAAGAATATATATAGATCTTAAAAATAATTTAGTTAACTTTTTATTAATCTTTACTGATATGATTCTAATATACTATTTAAAATTCCAATAAAACACACACAAAAATTCTAATAGTTTCAAATATGAATATATTTTTATAATTTTTCTATAACCAGTTCCAGTATATATTATATTTGTTCATTTTTAAAATAAAAATACACAAATTCAATTAATATTATAGGAAAAGATCCGGACGTAGCCCGGAAAACCCTCTAGTGTAATTAGGTTTTAAAATTTATAGCACCATTTTGACTGGTAAATAGACGGGCTCCCAATGAAAATCAAATATATATATATATATATATATAGAGAGAGAGAGAGAGATCAAATTTACACCATATCTATGAACTTCTAATCAATAGATCACCACCACTCAGTTCTTTTTTTTTCTCTCCGGTGAAAATAGAGAAATTAGCTTCGGTTAAGTGACGGTTCTTATCTTTTCTTAAATTTTAACTAAGAAAAGTTAATAACAGTCTCTTAAATAAGAGATATAAGAGCATGATTATTGGGGGGGGGGGGGGGGGGGTTCTTAAAAAAACTAAGAACCGGCCCTTAAATATCTTATTTAAAGTGTAAGCTAGATGAGTATTCTTTCATACTGTTTCATCAATATGTTTTATTTTTAAATATTTTCTTAAAAACTGATATTTTTGGAAAAATTTCATTTTTAGAGTAATATTGTAGATTTGAGTTTTGTGATTGAGAAATTAGGATAACAAGAACATTTGTGGATAGATTAGTATTCTTTGAGAATTGTTCATCTATATGTTGTATTTTTAATTATTTTTCTTAAAAATTGCTATTTTAGTAAAGTTTTCATTTTATAGAGAAATTTTGTATATTTGAGTTTTTGATTTAGAAATTATGATAACATAAATATTTATGGATTGATGGGTATTCTTTCAGAATATTTCATCAATATGTTGTATTTTAAAATAATTTGCTTAAAAACTGCTATTTTTGAAAAAATTTCATTTAGTACAGAAATATTGTAGATTAGGGTTTTTGATTTAAAAATTAGGATAAAAAAAAATATTTTTGGATAGAAGAGAATTCTTTCAGTTTTTTTCATCAATATGTTGTATTGTGAAATATTTTTCTTAAAACTGCAATTTTTGGAAAGTTTTCGTTTTTACAGAAATATTGTAATTTTGGGTATGTGATTTAAAAATTAGGATAAAATAAGTTTTGTAGATAGATGAGTATTCTTTCCGAAATTTTCATCAATATGTTGTATTTTTAATTATTTTCCTTAAAGCATACTATTTTTGGAAAGTTTTCCTTTTTTCGAGAAATATTGTAAATTTGGGTTTGTGATTTAGGAATTAGGATAACAAGTATTTTTGTGGATAGATAGATGGGTATTCTTTCGCAATTTTTCATCAATATATTGTATTTTAAAATATTTGTTCTTTAAAAAATGCTATTTTGGAATGTTTTCATTTTTTAGAAAAATATTGTAGATTTAGGTTTATGATTTTGAAATTAAGATAACAAGAATATTTGTGGATGGATGAGTATTTTTTCAGAAACTTTCACCAAAGTGATGTATTTTAAAATAATTTTCTTAAAAACTGATATTTTTGGAAAAATTTCATATTTTAGAGAAATATTGTAGATTTGGATTTGTGATTTTAAAACGAAAGTTTTGGATGGATGAATATTCTTTCAGAAAATATTTGTCAAAATGTTGTATTTTTAATTAATTTTCTTAGAAACTGCTATTTTTGGAAAGTTTTCATTTTTTTGAGAAATATTGTAAATTTGGGTTTGTCATTTAGAAATTAGAATAACACGAATATTTGTGGATAAATGAGTATTTTTTCAGAACTTTTCCATCAATATGTTGTATTTTGAAAAACTTTTCTTAAAACTGCTATTTTTGGAAAGTTTTTGTTTTTATACAAATATTGTAGATTTGGATATATGATTTAGAAATTATGATAAAAAGAATTTTTGTAGATAGATGAGTATTCTTTCATAATGTTTCATCAATATGTTGTACTTTTAATTAATTTTCATAAGCATACTATTTTTGGAAAGTTTTCCTTTTTTAGTGAGATATTAAAGAATTGAGTTTGTGATTTAGATATTAGGATAACAAGTATTTTTGTGGATAGATAGGTGACTATTCTTTTGCAGTTTTTCATCAATATATTGTATTTTTAAATAGTTTTCTTAAAAATTGCTAATTTTGGAAATTTTTTTATTTTTTTAGAGAAATATTCTAGATTTAGGTTTGTGATTTAGAAATTAAGATAAAAAGAATATTTGTGGATATTCTTTGAGAAAATTTTCATCAAAATGTTTTATTTTTAAATAATTTTCGTAAAAACAATTATTTTTGGAAAGTTTTCATTTTTTAAAGAAATATTGTAGATTTGAGTTTTAGATTTTTGAAATTAGTAGATACATGGAATACCCCCATGAACACCATCTCTGATATCATCGTATATATAAAAGTCTGTTGAGTGTCCTGGAGGCCATGGGAAATGACAATATAATACTGTTGTCCCCCAAATATTTAGTCTAAACGTAAATGACCAAGACTTATTCCGAGCTAGAATTTTGAGACCAAGATTGTCGTCTAGGGACTTACAGTGGAGGTTTAATATCGAACCATCACCAAGGCGATTTGTTATCCTCACTATTGATTTGAGAGTAGAGATATTTGGATGAACATATGAAGCAATGGTTTCAGCTTGTAAGAGAGCTATTTGGATGAGTAGAGATATTATCATTACCACAAGAACTTGTATTCTTTGGATATTTGCCATTTTTTAAGAACTGAATGTTGTGAATGATGTTTGTTTCTTTTGCATTGATATATATATAACAAGCGTTCGATGAGATGTTCATGAGGACATTGATTTTGTTCCAAATCATAATGGGTTGTATACATTGTACTGTGTTACAAAAAAGAAGAAGAAAATAATATATAATTGTGTCACAAAAAAAAAGAATATATAACATTGTATTGAAACAATGGAATATTCACAACTTACTAGATTTTAATCCAGGTTTTCAAAGTGAAAAATATTTTTTATCAACCGAAATTTGATTAAATTATTTCTAAATTTTGTACATAATTTTGTAATTTAAATTTGTATACATAATTAATTTTATGTAGGTTAAATGTTAGAGTTTTGAGAAGAATTATGATGTGTGTTATATATATTTGTGTGTTTTAAACATTTATTGAAACATAGGAATGTTGATGTATGTTAACTGTTAGTTTTGAGAAGAATTATGATGTGCGTTAATAATCGTTATACATATTTGTGAATTTTGAATACATGTATTGAAACAAAGTAATATTATGGTTTCTTGTTGAAAAATGAAATAAATATTTACCATTGTTTATTCAAAGTTGGATTAGTCTTATATTATTAGGTTTGCAATATGGATTTTAATCTAATTTTGGTTCGATGTGTTCTGATTTATTTCTAAAAATTATGTTTATGAATAAATACTATACAATGTAAAATCTGAATATGGTTAATTTTGTATGATCTCGGTTTAGAGTTTAATCAAATCTATCATTATTTTCAAATAAGTTCAAGTTGTAGAATTTTAAGTAAAATAATGAAAAAAGTATACATATGCAAATTACTTGCTCCAATTCTAACATAGGTCAAATACATTTTGTCTTTTGGTTAAATCTGCACGGCCTATTCCGGCCTATATTCCACGTACAATCGACGCATGGGTTACTCTTATGAACACCATCTCTCTAATCAAACAATAATAAAAGGGACTGAGGGAGAGTTTTTAGAGTGTCCACGTTGGACAGAAAAATTAGCCAATCAGAAACTCTTTTTTGACACGTCATTATGTCTTCTTTTGTATGGGCTCTATTGTTTCGTATGGGCTTTATTATTCAGATTATCTTGCGGCCCATCTTATCATACACACAAATATGATATCTCTTCCACCGTAGAAAATCTTTCCTCCGACTCTTCCACCTCTGACTTTTCCACTTCATCTTCTCCAACGCCTGCCTTTTTTCCCACAACGTTCTCAATCAATTACACCGTTAAATATGGTCTTCAATGTTGTGATCCATCTCCCCTTTACTTCTCTTATATATGGCTCTATCCCTAAACCTAATTCTACCCTAAATAAAAAAACCTACTCTGCAAAAAAAAAAACCTATGGCAATGAAATCCGCCGTAAAGTCTCAGCTTACCACCAGAAAAGCTCCCCTCGCCATGTATTTCAATGACATCTCTCCAGGACTATCAGAGTCACAGCTCCGATTTCGAGTAATCCACTTTTGGGAGGCAAAAAATATAGCTAATAGGACCCTCATTGGGATAGAGCTCCTACTCATCGACGAACAGGTATAGGTTCTAATCTTCAACTTTCATTCCATTGTATTATAAACCACCATCCTTAACTTGAATTATTTTCAACTCATGCAGGGGACTGTGATGCAAGGATTCATTTCCTCTTCTCGTGCTCCAACATACCTGCCTCATCTGAAAGCAGGAGCAACTTACACCCTTCAGAATTTTTTGGCTGCCACAAGCAAGGAGATTTACCGCGTCGCTGATCAGAATTTAACAATTTCATTCTCGAACGGCTCTATTCTTGCTCCTCTCGACGACATCCCCGTCTCCGTCTCTTTTCCAACCGACAGGTTCAGGTTCCACACACATGAGGATTTCCAAGCTCACCGTGGTCTCAGGGGCGATCTATACGGTAAAACCTGCTCTCATTTAGTTTTCAAACTGCGTATTGATTCTTATTGGGGCTTCTCTACTAATTTTCATATAAAAATGTTTTAGATGTCGTTGGCCACTTGAGGCTGGTGAATGGTCAGTCTCTCATTGACCGCCCTGTCCTTGACGAAGCCGAAGTAATCAGCACGCGTCGTATTTTGGTTCATTTGCAATCAAAAGAGTATGTGTTTCATTCGTTATAATTTTGGCTCGCTGTCATCTCCAAAAAATTTAGCTCGCTGTGATCTCCAAATACATGTTTAGTATTGTTTCATGTTTTATTTTATATGAGATTAGTAATATGATCGCTTTTTGTTATTGATTTCAATATATCTGATAAATCATACGTTGTGTTTTACAAAATAAATCAGCTAAGTTGTGTTAGTTTGGTGATAAAATAAAGGTTATATATTGGGCTGACGCTCTAATGCACTGCAAAACTTACTCCGTATGACAGCTTATTAAATCTTTCTCTGTTTTATACATTTTACAGTGAACCTGTTATGAAGCTCTACCTTTGGGACCAGGCTGCAAAGGACTTTTACAAGAAATTCACATCCAGTGAGGACACTCCCACCGTTCTTTTGGTCACGACCGTTAACCCAAAAGTTATAGCAGGTAATCAGTTACTCCCTTTTCATCACCAAACAAAACAAACAATTAATCCCTATCATCACCGAACCACTGATAATACAAACGTTAATGTTTTGCCATGCTGTTTGTCTTCTGTCTCTACTGTTTACTTATCAAGTTATCAAACACGTTTGTGATCCAATATAATTAAAATAACCTGGGTCAATTTTCTCAGGTTTATGATCCATCCTTTATCAATTACAATTTCATTACAATGTGAAGGCTTGATTGTTACAGAAAGCATTAGGTTGCGTTTGTTTGCTGCTGTGTTACTTTCCGAACTTTCAGACATTCATGATAGTGTCACTAACGTGTGTTTTAATGTGTTAACCACAAGAACAGGTAATTTAGCTCTCAGTTCGATGGCCTCCTCCCGTGTCTTTATAGACAAAGATATTCAGCCCACGATTGATTACTTCAGCTGGTTAGTCACTGTAGAGACAACAGTATTGTGTTTGTCAATTCCAATTAGTGTTCTGTTCAGACTCAATTGAGTGAGCCTTCAATCTTATGTTTTGTAAATTGTCTCAGGTTGGGTTCTAACCCAGAGATTGCAAAGCGGGTAAATGCAGATGAGGTTACTAGGTCTGAGACAATGACAATTGGGCAGATATATGCTTACATCAAGCAGGAAAATGCCAAGGTAAAATACAAGCTCAAGATAACTCTGTGAAAAAAATATTCATGTGATTCACTTGCCTTTAACCTATTGCAGGAAGCTTCTTTCGACTGCATAGCCACAATTGATGATGTTAAGCGTGACAGTGCATGGTACTATATTGGCTGCAGCGGTTGTCAAACAAAGGCCACCAGAGGTCCTTCTTCGTTAATGTGCGCCAAGTGCGGCAAAACTAATGTGTCTGGTGTAGCGAAGTGTGCATTCTAACCTCCCAACTTCATGTTTCATCTTTCCTTTTTTCACGATCATGTTTCATTTTCTACAATTTGATTTCTATTTCCTTTTATTTCAGGTATCTCGCAAAGATCTCTGTCTATGACAAAAATGACCAGGCTGTTTTTGTCCTACTTGGTGATGCAGGAAGTGAGTTGACAGGAAAGAATGCGGCAGAATTGGTTAACAACTACTTTGAGGTACCTAGCCATCAACTCAAACCTCTCCCAGTTCATCTAAAATTAACTTTATTCTTCCTCGAATGTTTTAGGCTAATCAAGACCTTGGTGCTGGCCATCAGATGCCTGTCCCCCAAGCATTAATCGACACCATTGGCCAAACACATAAGTTCAGGGTCAAGGTGTCTAAGCTCAACTTGACAGGCAAGATTCAGGCCATAACCGTTACGAAGATTGTCTCATCAGAGGTTCTGCCACCTGTGCCAACTCCAACTGAAATCCCACATGATGTGGAAGATGAAGTTGCCTTGCCTTCTGCAATTGTCATTGATGGCTCTGGATTCAAAGCTGATGATGCGGACGGAAGTACCAGCAGCATGGATGAATCACGCAAGGCTAAGCGTCCCAAACATGGCAAATAGAATTTATGCCACTCATTTTATACATGCTAAGTGGTCGCCTTTTTTATTTCAGTTTGAGCTAAGACTATGCTTTTTTGGTTATTTTAGACTTTGTGTCTACAGAACAACTTCGTTTTTTTTTTGGTAATGCCTACTGTCCTTCAGATGAGTCTATACAATTGAGGCAACACTCCTTCTCTGATAAATTAGATACATAACACGGACATATATTCCCTTACTAATGTCAACACTAACGCAATCAAAGTTTTAAAATACAATTCAAGTTTGAATAAACTAAGCGATATAACATTAAAGCAATGTTAAAAATATATCACCGACCAAAAAACATTAAAGCAATGTTACAAATATAAATCGCCTACCAAAAAACAATTTACGCTCACCTCCAAATAAAAAAATAGAAACATAATATTTTACAAATCATAATGTACCATAAATATTCCACCATTAGACGAACGTGATTGACAGCATAAATTTTGCACCCAAACATTAAGTCAAACCCAATTGTTTTGATAAAATCTTCTTCCGAAAAAACATAAGAAATTAATTATACTATGTGTTTTGCCCATACTAGCGGGCTTAGTAATTTTACAAAAACTTATAAATAGATTGTATATTATCAATTCAAAAGCCATTAGAATAAATTATTTTATTTTTATATACGATTAAAAAAGCTATTTTAATAAAATATCTTTTATTATGTAAAATAAACTTGAAAAATTTTATATACACATAAAAAGTATATAGGATTTGTATGGATTTTTAGAATATTGTTATGTGAAATATTTTGGGATGGCATAATCTATAATCTTTTTAGATAATGATAGTTATCAAATTAATGAAAATCGTTTTTATTTATAGGTAATTATTTATTAACAAATATAATCTAATTATTTATTAAGAGATAATTACTTTAAACGTTCTAATTTTTAACGTGAGTGCGAAAAAATCATTTCCAAAATAATAGTATAAATATTTTAGAATTATTCGCCATTTTATTTTCAAAAATTATCACAATAAATAATTTTGATAGTCCTAAGATATTTATCATAACTGATTGATGATTTAATATATGTATATATATATATATTAAAATAGAACCAGTTTAATATTACTAAACCAAATATAATATAAATATATATAATATATATAATATTTATATTACTAATTTAAATATAATATAAATTCAAATATCATATTATTGTTAATTATTTTAAATTATTCTAAACAAAAATACTATCTCAAAATAAAAATACGCAAGTTTAATTCAATTTAATAATATTATAGGAAAAATCCGGGCGTAGCCCGGAAAACCCTCTAGTCGTTATAAATATCAAACGAATGTGCTTCTGGAGCCCCCATTAAACGACAATAAAAGAGGGTTGTTCCAAAAATATTTGGTCTAAAATCAAATGACCAAGAACTATCCGGTGCGAGAGTTCTGACACGGAAATCATTATTCTTAGACTTACAATAGAGGATTAGTGTTAAGCCACCACCTAGACGATTGCTAATATAATTTGTTCTTTTATAAAAATATACAATTGGTTCACTACATTGTGTTGAAACAAAAGTATATTAATGCTTTATGGTTGAATATCAATATTTACGCATTGTTTATTTAAAGTTGGATTAGTCTTATATAAGGTTTGCAATATGGATTTCAGTCTTATTTTGGTTTACTTACTATTTGTTCATCCAAAGTAAATTATCACCAAATATGGATAATTCTGTTCTGTATATCATCAATTTTCAAATAAATTCAGGTTTCGGAAATGTAATAAAAAAATATAGATATATATATATATGTAAATTACTTATTCCAATCATAACATTGGTCAAATCTATTGGTATTCTCGTCCAATCTGCATGGAAAGCTACGGTTTATATTCCACCAACATAAGTAGCATGGATTATCAGTCACACGATCTCTGTCATCAATATAGATATCAAACCAATGGGATTCTCCACTCCAATTAAAATTACAAAAAAAGAGTGTTCCGCCGAAAAAAGCTGGTTTGAACTTGAATGACCAACTATTATTCGGTGCGAGAGTTTGGACACCGAGATCGTCATCCTTAGACTTACAATGGAGTGTTAGTTTTAAGCCGCCATCAAGCTTATTGGTAATCTTCACCGTTCTCTCCTCACCAAACATACTTTCCACCCGTGACGCCGCCGAATGGACGAATAGGAGTATGACCACCACGTAAACTTCCCATTTTTTCATTTTTGCTATACTTTTTTAAGTTCAAAGTGTATTATACGAATATTATTTATAGTGGTATTCAAAAGAAACCTTTGATGACCACATCTCGTTGTTGATTCTGTTTGGATTTTTTAGGGTCAATAGTACAATTTATATTTAAACAAAAGTTAAAGCTAATATCTAATCAAAACGTTACATATCACGTTACAAATTTTACATTAACATATATAAAGATATTTTTCCATAATTATGTAATTCATGTCTAGTAAATGTGCATTGCCAAATATCTTATCATAAAAGAAAAATCATTGATACCATATTGTAAAATTTGCAAGATATTTGTTTATCTTACAAAATATTGCATTTTAGTAATGATAACATGCAACAAATATTGTGATTGTGATTTTCCAATAAATGTGTAACAAAACTGTAACGAATATTTATTACTGCAAAAATGTTGCAATAATCATAGCAAATTATTGACATAAATAGAAGTTGCAATCTTTCTGTTGCAATATGACAAAACTATTAACATTCGTTAGTCACTTAGTCGTCATCTTTTTGTATATATCTTATATTCTTTTAATCCTAGTTAGGCCCGTTTCAGTCTTATGATGGACGTTGTGCAGCTTAAAAAAATATACATGTGGTCTAAAAAAATAGGCTCTAATATTTTAGAAAAGGACCCTAAACTCTAATTAAAATTTGCAAAAAAAATGTATGGACCCTGTGCAAATGTGCTTTGGGCACATGCCCAGAGACGGGCCTGATCCTAGTGTAATATAATAATATATTTGATGTATGTTAACTGTTACTTTTGAGAAGAATTATGATGTGCATTAATAATCAGTATACCTATTTGTGAGTTTTGAATAAATTTATTGTAACAAAGTAATATTAATGGTTTTTGAAAAATGAAAATCAATATTTACGTGTCCATTCAAAGTTGGATTAGTCTTATATTATAAGGTTTGCAATATGGATTCCAATCTAATTTTGGTTCAATTGTTCGATTTATTTCTAAAAATTATGTTTATGATTAATTAGTATACAATGTAAAATATGAATATGGTTAATTTTGTATGATCTCAGTTTACAGATTTTATATTACTGTCGTTTATAAATATACATATATTTTCCTATAAATATGTAATCCCTCACCATTTTGGGCTGCATCCTTTAAATCGCCAGCTAGTCTCTGGCATCGTATATGACAGCCATCTCAGAGATATCTTGTATATCATTCTGACGTTTAGTATAAAATATTTTCTGATTTGTTTTTTAATCCATCACCAATAAATGATATGGTCGCGTAGTGAATGCATTGCTAAAAAAGTTTAGAATATGTGTTGGATTAATTTCAGACGTCAAAACTATTGGTTAAAAATCTGTATAATATGTGTTGTATAGTTATATCTAGTATGATTTATTAACATTAGTCATTAGTTAATCTTATATTCTTTAATCCTAGTGTAATCTAATCATAGTTTTTCTGTCCTTGGATAACAAATTATTGATAAACCACGTTAACTTTTTTTGTTTTGTAATTCTTTTGTTTTGGTATTAATGTATCCACTATAATAATGTCTTCTTGAGAACTTTCTTCCATGTTTCTCCACGGACTGCTTCCAGAAGAAAGAAAACCGTCCATTGTCCTTGCGTCCAATCTACTCCTGTAGGAGAGATAATCTCATCCTTTAAGAGCCGTCTTTTAATCAAAAAGTGTAAAAAAAAAAACAAAAAAACAAAAAAAAGTATCAAATCATGAGTTAAGAACTATTGCTAAGAGACTGGAGGTAATGATGCCCTAAGATTGACTATAATATTGGGCTAGAATAATACTCTCCTCAATGATTACATATTTACATGCATACTTTTTTTGTGGACATGTATGACCATGTATGTAAATAGTAAGACGCATGCATAATCCATACGTGTTATATACGGCAAATTATTTACTCCCTCTGTTTCAAAATACTTGAAGTTTTAGTTTGGGACACAACTATTAAGAAACTTGTTTTTTATCCAAAAAATATCATTAAAGTATAAATTAAAAATTATTTAACCATTCACAAAACATACCATAAAATATGATTGGTTACACAGTTTTTGATAAAATTAAAAGCTACATTGAAATATGAAAACATCATCTATTTTGAAACATCAAAAACTCTCTAAAACATCATCTATTTTGAAACGGAGGGAGTATAAGTTTTTGGTCTCGTGAAAGACGAATTTAGTAAGTGAGTCAAGCTAACTATTCAGTCAACCAGTCTCGAGTAAACGAGACAAGTTTAAAATTTTTTATCTACAGTAAATAACTTATACTTTCCGCTTTAAGTTGGATTATTGCCTCTTCCAAGGTGATGCACTGACTGATGCTAGAGGACTCCATCCAAAAGAAGAGTTATAATGGCTCAGATTACAGCTTATATATCCAATTCAATTAATTTGGATGTGTTCGGAAGTGTTTACTTCATTGATTAGCAAACAAGTAAAATATTTGGTATTAACTTCATTGATTAGCAAATATTTGGTATTAACTTCGTTTGTTTTGTTTTGGTGTAATCTATGCCTTAAGAGTAAAATAAGATTTATACATATTGAGCAAGGCCTTAGAGCAGCATTAACGGGAGGTTTTAAGTGGGGTGCTTAGGTTTTTTTGTAATTAAAAAAAAAGAAAAATCACAATTACCTTAAGCAGCGGAGCTTAATTAAGAGGAAGAAGCACCGGCTCTTGATATACGTGCCGTCTTCCATCCTCTCCCGTTCTCTGCTTCTCACCGCCGTCAACGCTTCGTAACGATGGCCACAATCTTCTTCTCTTCCTCTCCACTTGCTTGAAACGGACAAAAATGGCCACCATAAACCCTATTTTATCTTCGTGCCTGCTCACTCTCTTCAAGCTGGGTCGATTAACTTCTCTTATGGCCATGGGGGGTTCCTTCACCTCCCACAGTAACCCTCTCTATGGTCTTTCTATTTTATTTGTTCTAGTGGTGTTTGACTTTCAAGCTCGCTTATGGGTTTCATGAAATACAGTAGCTTTGTTCATATCTTCTGTAAAGTTTTAATCTTTCTTGGTGTCTTTATTGATGGTTTAGTTTGCTGAGACTTTACTTGATTGTGGATTAATCTGTTCTGTTTCGTAGCATTTAGGCTCATTTCTCTATTGTGGTTTTGGTTTTCAAGCTCGCTAATGGGTTTCAGGAAAGACAGTAACTTAGTTATGTCTTCATTGATGTTTTAATATGCTCTGTCTCGTCATTTATATGGGTTCTAGCCTCAGTTTGTTAAGACTTCACTTGATTGTGTACTATTCTGCTCTGTTTTATAGTTCTTAGGTTCAATTTTCAGGAGAATGCAATAACTTTGTGGTGTCTCCAGCCCATTGAAGTTTTAATTTGTTATGTCATGTAACTTTTCCGGGTTTTAAGTTGAATTTGTTCTTGTAAATTTCAGGAGATTAGCTTCGACAGAAGGTTATTCCACCTCCACAGTTTGTCATCCAGAACCAGTATGAGTTCTTCGTCCAGCGTATGGGAGGCCCTCCTCTGTATTCTCAAAGGAAAGGTTAAGTCTTTTTTACATTTTGGATTCTTCTTCCTTTACTATAATCTGGTGAATGCCTTCAAATGTTTGTTTGGTTCTAGCTGTTCTTTTAATGTTCATGGCACTTTAATCAGTTCTGCATTAACATAATTTTCAGGCTGCGATTGAACTATGGCTAGCCGCAATGATCCCTTACAGATTGCAACTTCCTAACTGTTTTGTATATTGGTGAGTGAGATTCTTTAGAAAGATTGAGAATTTGAGTTTATAAGATTTTTTTTCCTAAGGGGTGATGCATTTTGTATGTGTGAAGGGTTTGTGGGAGCTCAAACAATGCCGGTTCTGTATGAGAAATATGAAGACGAAGTTGGTGGTTTTGTTGATTCTCTGCTCATGAAGTTTCACAGTCACTATAAGAAGATGGATACTGGCTTTCTCAGTCGAATTCCAAGTGGAAGGTTTGGGTTCAAGAAGCATGATTAAATCAACTTGTTTATCTGTGGATGAAAGGTATGTGTAGCTTGGTTTACTCTTGAACGTCTTCTTCTTGGTTTACTCTTATAGGATGTTTCAAACAATGTTGGCTTACTTTCTGATGATGGCAATAGATTTTACAAACCAAAGTGTTTCTTAATTTTTTTTTGATCTTTTAATATGTTTTATATAATAAATAAATTTTATCTTAAATAAAACAATGTTTAATTTTTTTTTAAGAACTCCTAAATAAGATACTTGCATTGGAGGACAAAATTTAGAGGTTGCTTAAAAAAAGTGTTTATCACCCATTTATTATTAAAAAAGTGATTAAGCACCCCATTAGGGGTGCTAGGGTTAATGGTGCTCTTAAAGACCCAGTTCCAGTGTTGGACATTCTAGGCCTAAAGGCTCCAGCTCATGCTATTCAATACGAGTCCATAAACTTGGCTGGGTCCAGAAAACAGCGTGATTCATATAATCAAACAGAAAAGTTGTCTTAGACTGGCCAGGTTTGATTCTATTTGGGGCAAAACAGAAATTCATGACTCTTGTAAATTAATTATATTCTTGATAGTCAAAACTTTCAAATTATTTTTCATGTTCAGAGAACTGTAATACAGTATATTATTATCAGGTCTTATTTTTTGTATATTGGGGGTTTTTTTACCAAAATCAAACACAACAATTATAAAGAACCAAAATCTATTTCATTTTGATATCGGTACCAAAAACAAGAAACTAAACGAAGGGTGGAATACAGACAACCCAAGCTTATTAGATTTGATCATCTTCTGTTCTTTTTTGTGGTTTTGGGTCTTGCAGTTTTGCACAATAGTACTGTATTTGATCATGAGTTTCATAAAGAAAATAAAACATAATTTAAACTAATGGAATCCCATGGCTCCTGTCTTCAAGGCAGGTGCGTCCGGTGGTGGTGAAGGTAAAACGGTTATAGCTAATACTCCACTGATCGCCGCTGCGATTGCTCCGACTATAAACGCCGGTAAGTTTCCACCGCCAAAAAGGGCGTCGAAAGGTCCTCCTCCTAGTGATACTATCATTTGTGGTATCACAATTGCCAAATTTAAAACTCCTAACGACAGTCCTGCAAAATAATAAAAAAAAATTTAGTTATTTATTTAAAAATGAAACTGTGATTTGTTTTAACGAGACCATGGATAATTAAAAACAAAATTTACCTTGGCCGGCGCCGGAGCTGCTTGAAAATATGGAGGCTAGTGCAAACGGAATACTGAAAGTAATCTGTAAAAAAATATGAAATTTTTAATATTATATTTAGCCAAAATATTTAAAAGTAATAAAACAGACAAAAAGACAAAAGCTGTAATACTTACAGCTAATGGAATACCAAGAACAGCAAAGAGACTCAACGCTCCAGCTCTAATACCAGGCGACGGTCCGGCATATGGACCGGCGACTTTCCGGTAATCCGCCGCCAATTTCGTGACAAGAACCGTCATGGCCAAACCAATGGCAAGAATGAAATTAACAATTCCCCAAAGCCGTTTAGCTCCTCCCACTTTCTTACCAATCCACTCAACACCAAGTGACATGAAACCAAGAACGATAGAGTTAAACATCAGCCCCAATGCACCAGACTGTACTCCCTTGTTGTATATTTGCTTCAACCTCGCGTCTCCTTCTGAGTCACCACCGTACACTTCACGACCCATCCAGTCAGTATCAAACAAAAGAAACGGGAACCATGCGATCCAGTTTAGTGCGGTGACGATAAGAAGCATCCACATGGGACGTTCCATGACTTTAAAAGCTCCAAAGATTTCTCCAAAGAAAGGAACACTCTTCTTCTCCTCGTCGGCGGCTACCGGCGGCGGAGACCATTGTTTATCTTTGACGTACCAAAGAGACGTGACGGTGACGAGGAGGAGGAGTGTGATGGACAAGAAGAAGCAACTCTTGAGATTAGCGCAATAAAGATCGCATGCATTGGTCATTGCGAACGGGAACATTTTATGTAGGTTGGTGAAAGAACCAGCCGCGTATCCCAAAACGTTTCCAACCGCCATAAAGAATGAGAAAAACGCGTTTGCGACTCGCGTTCTTTTAGCGTCTCCAGCGGCTAGGTCGGCCAAGAAAGCACGGCAAGGTCCTTGGAGAGTGTTGTTGGCCACGTCGAGGATCCAGAACCCGAGAGCGAAGATCCCGATGGCTCGAACCCTCGGCGTTTCCTCGAGTTTGTCGCCCATTTTATAGCCGATATCCGCCGCGTATCCGATCAAGAACACGGCGACGGCAACCATGGCGGCTCCGGCGGCGATGAAGGGACGGCGACGACCGAATCTTGACGTGCATCTGTCGCTGTGGAAACCGACGATAGGTTGGACAATCATGCCAGAGACGGGACCACAGAGCCAGATGAGAGAGGACCATTTGTGAGGGATACCAAGAAGCTGGACGTAAGGTGTGAGGAGAGAGAGCTGTAGGGCCCACCCGAACTGTACACCGGCGGCGATGGAAGAGACGGAGATTATTTTACGGAGAGGAGACGGCTGGTTGAACTCTTCCAGTGAAGACTGTGTCTCAAGAGCCGCCGCATCTTTAGCGGTTTTTTCTGTTTCAAAAGCTCCCATTGAGAAAAAAAAAACACGATAGACAAAAGTCACAAAACGTAAACTTTAGAGGAAAAAAAAAGAAAAGAAAATTTGTTTATTTTTTCTTTGTCTTTTTTTTTTGTTTTTCTGTCTTTCTCTCTGTTTTTTTTTGTGTTTTTTGGTAATGAAGAGTGTTTATTGTGATGTAGAAGATGAGAGAATGGTGTTGTATTTATAGTGAAATGATAAAGGAGTGATTTATTATTTATTATTATTATATTTATTTTTAACTTGGAGAGGATTATTTTTCGGATAAGAGACTGAGTAAGAAAATTAATTAGGGTGAGTGTGTATGGTAAAGTTGGGACACGTGTCACTTTAAGACATCAACTTCAGTATTTATCTTTTATTGTTTCTTGTTTTTGCGGCTTTTAATTGGTTTCGCTTTCTTCTTGCATCAAGGACTTGGACATGATTCAAACTCTCTGACAGTTTTAGATTTTTGTTTTTCTTTAGTTTGAGAAAAAAGTTCCGACTTTTAATAATATCAATACGTTTTATCTGACTAGAAAAATGATTTTATAAATATTCCAATTGGGTGATATAGTATTCAATAATGTAAAATTAAACGATGTGGTTAAGTTGGACCGTAAAGATTGAATTAGAGGATACTTTTGGGTTTAAAGCGGCAGTTAATTAGTTAGTTTTGAATTACAAACCACTTAACTACTTAAAAATGATATAAAATAAGAAAGTATTTGTACTTCTTTTAGAAATATAATCATATATAAATATTAACCAAAAAGGTAAAAAAATCAAATTATATTTTGTTTGGGAAACAAATAAATGATTGGGAATCGCCCTAGAGTTATTGACATTTGATATGGTTCACATTTCACAAACATCTTGACTTATACAGTTATACACACAGTACTGCACTAACGAAAATACGAGTATATGCCAAATATATTTTAACGAGTTCATATATGCCAATTTCGACGTGAAAATAATGACTTTAAGGCACATAATGCTACATATGGTTAAAAGCAAAATTCACTACTTGGCTTTATTGGATGGTCAATACAGTCGTATATTCAAACCTGGCTCCAATGACAGTCATAAATCAAGAAGCATTGCCGATTATATCTCAGACCACACACCTTGGATCACTCCACTATGATTCAGACATGTCCATGCTTGAGATTATCTCACTAAGATTCAACCTGCCAAACACTTTCCAGAACTAAAAATACTCCATAATTCATCTGAATAGTCCCAAATATTGAATATTCTCCTACCAAAACACTCCATAAATTCACTAGACCAATTAATTTCATTTTGGAAACATCAAATAATCTTAATATCTTATCAATGCTTCAACATGTGTGTAATCCCGATTTTCAAAATTCGATCCAGTGCTTGGCATTATTAACTTGTAGAATTTTATCATACTGTATAAAATATTTCACATCAGAAATATGAGAAAATGTTATTTTCAACCGGACACGCGCTTGAAGCAAGGAAAATAGTATTTTCAAAATACTCAAAATAATTTATTTGTTGAGCTCCAGGATTCTCGTTGTCTGCCAACTAGCCGCTAATAGAATCTATTGGCACTTATGTTTGTAGACTTACATCACATGTTTGTCAAACTCCTTACGCTGTCTTTTCTACCCCTCCAGACTCAAATCTTTACTACTAGGACTTTCATTAGATTTGTTGTTAATCTTAACAATTTCTCCAACCACCTAGTTTAACCATATGTATCGATCTTACTCGTTAACAACTTGGTTTACCCCTTTATCTGATTACGAATATCCATAACATTAATATTTGTGAACCGAAAACTAAAAATGATTAATCTGGTAGAAAGTGTTATAAATTATTCATGACTCAGTAACAAAAATTACATCCACTATTACTAAGTGAAACAAACAATTGTAAATGTCTCCCACAAAACAAAAGTGGACATTAGATCAACGGCAACGCAATTCATTTGAGTTTCACAGACATGGTAATAATACAAGTAACATGAAATGTTAATTACCACTTCTAAATTCAAAATAATTTGTTTCCCTCGTAAATAATAAGGTCGGGGATCGGGACCCCAAAGAAGCTTAGAGTTTGTTAGCATAAGAAAAGATTGTGGTTTGCCCCATCATTATGCACTCGTAGTTGAATATGACTAGGCAATGAGTGTTTTTGCTTAACTTTCTCTAAACTCAACTGTTTGTTTACTACATTGTTCTATGAAAGTAGTCAACATATTAAACCACGGGGATATCCAGTATCAATAATTTTAATTTTTTTTAAATAATGTAAAAGAGGATCATAAAATATTTGAAAGAAATGCTGCCTGACGAAAATATTATTAGAAAGTGAAACAATGGTAAGCAAAATTATTGATCTGATTGTTTTTTTACGTAAGCAGAATTGAAGTTTAGAAACGCTGGAGTAATATGATATACATAAGTTTTTAGTTGTTCCTTCTCAACACTAAGGTTACATCTAAATTCAACCACTACACAGTTTCTACAGTAATTAAATGATAAAGTTATGAAAAAATCTCACTCTTTCTCTCTGAAAAAGTATTGTAAAAAAAATAAAAATCTATAAACACACAAAAAACAATTATAGCGACTTAATTTTAGTGAAAAAAAAATTATAGCGAAAACTTTAAACTACACAATTTCAGAAATATATCATAATAGTTCAAAACTATCATTGTCCACGAAACTATTGAATGCGTCACTCTGCAGTCTGCACTAACGTAAGATATTCTTCAATAAGTAATCAACATCTATGTTTTGCATAGCTAACATGAAATGTGTAGGCTATGAATGATATTAAGGTTTCGAATGTTACGAACCGTCCCGCCCCGCACCGCAGTTAACAGTAACAAAAATCTTTACATATATCATATATCTATACGTTTTTATAACTGTTAAAACCGCACCACAGTTAAACTGCTTGTTCTGTACCGCTCAAACCGCAGTTACCATTCGGAGCTTAAATAGAGGTAAAAGGTGAAAATCAAAAAATAAAATACGGAGGAAAAAGAAAAGCTAAATTTTTTTGTGTGATTGGTAACCAAATAAGAGTAAAACGGTGAAAAAAGTTTTACTGTGTACCTACTACATCTGGAGTAAATATATTTTTGTTAACACATGTTTCTTTTTTCCAGTGTTAATGTTTACGCTACAATATACTAGCTGGAAAGTTTATTCTATGATTGTGGACCTATGTAACTTTTACTCTCGCTTTTGTTCCGCTCAATTACTTACCAATCACATGATTAGAATACAAAATTTCTTCTGTTTTATGTAGAGTATGATTGGTTGATTTATAACAAATGAGAAGAAAATAAATAGGTGAAAATGAGAGAAAATAAAAATGGTAAAAAAAAAAAGTGGAGTAAATATGTTCTCTCATATAGTGGAGCTTAAATTTATATGTATATTTTTCTTTAAATAGTAAATAGAGAAAAAAACATAAATAAATAAATGTTTTTACTTGATTGGTAAATTTATAGAGTAATTAGGAGTAAACAATTTCACTTAATTTTTTACTTAAAAGTGCTATACAGTTATACCCATAGAATAATATATTTATATGTTTTTCTTCTTTTTCGAATAAATGAGTTGAAAACATATTTTATTTGATTGGTAAAAGTAGAGTAGTTTAGCAGAATTAATCTGAGAGTCCTCTGTCTTTTTTCTCTCAAAAGTTACAGTAGGTGTTCTTTGTGTGTTTGCTCTGGCGTTGGTCTCTCCGACGTCGGAAGCTACCTTCTCTTCCCGATCTTGTTTTCTCTTTGCTTCCTGATTCGAACGAGATCCATCTTCGATATGTTC
Source organism: Brassica napus (assembly GCF_020379485.1). NCBI lineage: Eukaryota > Viridiplantae > Streptophyta > Magnoliopsida > Brassicales > Brassicaceae > Brassica > Brassica napus. The sequence continues at coordinate 11,079,377 of NC_063435.1, read as the reverse complement.
TAGGACTCTGGATTTTCATCGTTGGTGAGTGTCTAGTTCTATCCCGGGTAGGGCTAGCTTCGCCGGTTGGTTGAGCGTTTAGTGTTTCGACGAGTTGGTGTGAGCTTGGTAGGGTAAGGGAGTCGGCTTTTTGGGTGGTTTCACCGATATATCTGGTTTTCTTCTTCAGATTCTTGTGGTGTTCTCCATGGTTCGGCGGTGCATGAGGTCCATAATAGTCTCCTCCAACGCTCTTGTCATTTTTTTAATTCAAAGGTAGTTCTTTGTTGTGGAGTCGAGCTGAATCTTTCTCGTTTCACTCCGGCTTGGTATATTGTTGTAGTGGCCGTTGTATCAAGCCCATTTTTTGCATCTCTGGTTATGGCATTTTGCGTTATGTTAGGCCCCTTGTATCTTTGGATTTGAGACTTGATTGATGTGGGGGCAAGGGAGTAAGCGTTTTCATGGTTGTGACTTAGCAGTCTTTCTTGTAAGGGTAATATGTTCAGTGGTTGCTTGCCGTTTGTGATTTCTCACGTGAGTGTTTACGGAGAGGTTTAGTAGGCAAGGCTTCATTTTTGTAGTGTTCTGGTGAGCTTCTTTCTTAGGATGTTTGGTATCCAAGGTGTGTGGAACGAGCAGCGGTTCCCCTTGTCGAGTTATGAAGTCTCCGGGTTTTGGTCTTATCGTTTGGCGGGCGAGGCAGCAGCGATAAGTGTGTTTGGGTGCGAAGTGGAGATTACTGGGTGGCGGGCTAGAGACAGCAGCGGTAACTCCCTATCATTGGTGTTTACTCTTTTCTAAAGATTGCTAGGTATTTTGATGTGTCTCTTGCGATGTTATCCATTTATGGTGTTAGTGTCGGTTTAGTTCTTATATTTTATGTTTTTTAAAGTCATTCTGGTGTGGGTTTAAGTCGTTCCAGTATGGGTTTAAATCGTTCCTTCTTATGGGTTTTTGGTGTTGGGGTTGTTTCGTTTTACCGTTAGCTTTTGTATGAATATTGGTTTTTGGCATATGAATGAATATCAATTTTGGGAAGAAAAAAAAGTAGTTGAGCAGAATTTTTTTTTACTTTACTATATTAACGCTAGCATACCATTCAGTCACACTCTTGAGTGTCAAATGTTTTAAGTACATTAAAAGTAAAAATCTTTCATTTGAGTCCACTTAACGGGAATCGATGAAACTAATCATATAAAAATGGCAGCAATGAAACTGTGGTAAGTAGGCCTAGTAATAAGAATATCTGTCTACTAGAAAAGTGCAATTTACCAAAACCGTACACAAAGAGTTATTTTGTAAAGTTTCTTATTTTCAATTGACACTACAAAAAGCCAAACAAAAATAGTCATGAAATAATAATTAAAAGTGGAATATGGCGTGGCTTAATCAGAATCTCGGGATTGGACATCATCATTGTTAATCTAGAGAGGGAGAGAAAGCCAATCGCCAAAAGGGAGACGAAGGATGTTGCTGGCCCGTTGACCTTAATTACAATAATACACTCCAACTACAATGTTCAACTATTATACTTTCCATTTCAAAAAAAAATCTATATTTTAAAATAATTTATTTAAAATGTTCAATGTATTATTTAAGCGAAATTTGGACTCATGTACATAGCACATAAAAAATTAAGTCAGTAACCATAACAATCCGATGGGTATAATATGGTATATAATGTGTTTTGAAGTTCCAAAACTACCCTTCTCTTGCGCGTGGAAAGACAAACCGGCTTCACTTTATTTAAGAAACTATAACTCCAAAGAAACCTTTTGCGGCTTGCTATCTCTTACCAAAAACGATTGCGAAAGTGAGATATTGCAGATGCGATTTAGAGTATCAGTTGCGAAACGGAAGGAGAGACGCCAACAATCGGAAAGCCCCAAAAGGAAGTTGATAACCTGTTGAAGTGAGAGACATGCGGTGTTAGGGTACCGGCGCCGTAACCCTTTGCGGCAAACTGTTAAACATGAACCTAAACTATTTACACCGACGAAAACAAGGTTCCAAGTTTTGTTTTTTTTTAAGCGTTATCGTTCCCATAAGATTCAACTGTATGTATTCTTGAGTAGGAAATAACTGACATTGCCACCACCTTGTAACTTTGGCAGAGGGAGTTGGACAGGGTAATGACGGCCAGGAAAAGTTTGGTAGAAGAAGAAGACATGGTACCCGTTCAGCATGTACTATACTATAGCTGTAATGTAAGTAGTATAATGTATGTGTTTAAAAGCACTGCTGTGAGGTTTATAGATATATAGAATAGTTATGTCCTAACCATACTATTAGGTTTATATCTATAAAACAATTATATCCTGCAGTACCAATGATTTAACTGTAACACTTTCATTGTTTACACGCCGCATGATTATAGTGTGTTGCAATGCATGTTCTTATGGAACTTAATGAGACAGGGAGCCTGAACAATGCAACCAAAGTAACAGAAGATGAACTTGGAATTGCAGCACATACAGACTCAGAAGAAATTTTCCATGCTTCAACTCCGACCACCTCCAGCAATTTTCTATGGAGTGATATCTATTTGTTTTACATACCAACTCTCTTTCAACGTTTAATGTTATCGTATTTGTATAACGTGTATGTTGTTCTACACATTACTACTTTTGTGATCCCGTTAAACCTTTCGTTTTGTCCAGTTGTAATCTGTAAAATCCGTGATGTTACAAATTAGATATATAACTCTACAGTTGTGGATGAATGTTAAATACCAATGCCAACAATGTAGGCCGCCATGAGTAGGTAAGCGTAGTACTTAAGTGTAATATAGTACAAGTTGTTGTATATGTTTAGACCTAGTCATTTGCACTAACCCCAACGGACTATAACATTTTACTAATTGTTGATGTGCTCATATTCTTCCCTAACTTAGCAGGTTCATTATACGTTTAGTCAATGATAATTGCAGAAAACTAAAATACTATACTTTTGTAAATATAGTATAGTATGTTAATAAAAATTGACAAACTTAGTAGATGTATCACACCGTTGAATTCTATTATTGTCATTCCTTGGTTGTTCTAGCATGACGGATCCACTACATACTAAGCCGCACATCCAGTTTATGATCTTAGACCATTAATCTTTGATTGTAATCGGTACATTGTTATGCATCTATCAAGGGACTAGTGCATCTAGGTAATATCCAATATCGTTTTCCATATAGTCAAATTTTTTACTTGCCATCTATAAAAGGGAAAAAAATCAGTGAAATGATAACACAAAATAAATAAATTAACCTAATACATCCAATTCAGTTTAAATATAAAATTTCGTTATAATTTCCAAAACTGTAACAGAACTCATTAGAAATATGGGACGTGAGCATTATTTGTATGATCTATATATTTACAAAAGTGTAAACCAAAGCTGCCTAAATTTGTTTTTACAAGATTGTTTTTGATTCATCTAACCATCACAAAACCAAGTTGAGTCTATCAAAAATTTGTTTTATTAGTGCAAGTCTCTTCCAAAACCTTCACGGGTTTCATATGGATTTAATTCTCGTTTTAGTATAAAATTTAATCCTCCTAAAATAATTAGATTTTGCATTAAGGGCATGACTGGTTTTCCCGCTACAGTCACTCAAACTGCTCTAAACCGCTCTAAACCGTATCAAACCATTCTAAACCTTTTAAATTCAAAAGATGGTTACAGCTAGCGTTTGCGTTTGCGGCTGCGGAGAGTTGCGGAAAGGTAAATTTTTTTTTTCGTTTTTAAAAAACAATGTAAATACAAAAATAAAAATTTAAATTGAAATAATAGGAATACTAAAATATATCTATTATATTTTAGTTTATATTATAAATTTTAAATTAGAAATATTTTTATAATTTTTTTTAAAATTTAAAAATATAATTTTATAAAAATAATTTTATATTATTATAATATTATGTTTTTTAACATTTTTATAATTATATAAAATAAAAATATTGTTTATTATTATTTAACTGTTGTTGTATAGTCATAAGTATCCCGCAAATGTATCAATTTCTAACCACAGTACCAATCGTATAAATCTCTTAAAACCGATTAAAACTGTAACTATCCGCATCCGCAAACTTTCGTAACCGCAACCGCAACATTTGCGGTTACACCAGTCAGGTCCTAAGATAGATCGATTCAAAAATAAGCACTGATTTAAATCCAATTATTGTACTTGTAACTCATTTCGTCTGTCCTATTTTGACTAATTGCCAACCAAATCTAAATACTTATTTTTAACAAAATATCAAATGTTTTTGTCGTTTGTTTTTACCATATATATAATAATTTTAGAATTTTAAAAGCATGCTAATGGACGAGAATAGAAAACTTACATTATCGTCGCTGTGTGTTTTCGATTTAGATGAATCTCTTACAAATACTTTGCAGGATAATTTAAATGAATATATCTAGGGTTTCGAAATATGACGTAACAAATTGACTGATCGAATCGAGAATACGACCGTACGATAATTAGAAAGACGAAATTAATAAATTCACAATAGAGACAGCACATTGTATTTAATTCCATCAATAACAACAAAACAAAGAGTATTAAGGAAGGTTTCCAAAAGAATCTTTTAAGGACCATGTTGAGTAATTTGGTCTTCCAGAAGATGGAATTCGCGGCTCATTAAATTGTTTGTTTTGATAAAAATCACATTGTATTTTTTTTTCATGAAAATCAGAATTTTTATTTGGACTTTTATCAATAAATTTAAGAATTTTGAACTTTTAAAATCTGTGTCCCTTAGAACATGTCTATTGCATGTTTCTTAGATTAGAGTTTTTAGCGTAATATAAAATACGGTCTCTTAGCTTTTATTTAAGAAAACTAAGAGACGTCTCTTAAATAAGAGTTAAGAGACGTCTCTTAACTTTTTTTAGTTAAAAGCTGAGAGACCGTATATTATATTACGTTAAAAACTCTAATTTAAAATATCTGGAATAAACATGTTTTTAGATACACCTATACGTCGTACAATAAAATATCGTACAATAAATAGAATGCATGGATCCTGGATATAACCACGTTTTAAAAATTCAAACTTTCATCTATATACAAACAAGTCGGTCAATTCGTAAACATTTGTTCCAACTAAGGATCAGTACGACGTTCTAATAGTAACACAAACAAATCAAAAGTACAAATGGGTTCCACCACCGTAACTTTGCAAAACCACACTCGATGACTTGACTAAATAAAATTGCATATGTTCTGTATATATTTCCGTACTAAAACTACAAAAGTAAATATACTAGGGATTTACGATTTATAGAGTCAAATCTAATATAAAATACATTTACTTTGTCGTAATATAACAATTACCATAAGTTTTCGTTTATCACATTTTCTCTCTATTTTATCTATATTTCTAAGTTTTCTTTATTCAACGTCTCTAATTCATTTTTCATTAAATTGTTTTAAATTATGTTCTCTAGTCGTCGAATTTAAAGAAGATATCTGGTAAAATACAGTGGAATGATAGAGGAGTTAATATTAGTCGTCATAGCCATATTAGTATAAGACGCGCGACAGAACCCTTAACTCCCTGAGACTATTTAACTCTTTGCGTCTTCGCAAGTAGATAATATATTGCTACATTCCAGCCATATTTGCTTAACGATCGTAGATTTAATATCGTTTAGTTGTTTAAAGGCCAAAAGTAGTTTGAGTTATCACCATGTGCTAATCATTCGTATACCTATATGTAAGTGAGGTTTCACATGAAGAAAAAACATAGTAGCGTCATGGGGTCGTTCGTCAGTTCTATATTTGGTTCCAAAACTCTACAAGATAATAAATTTGGCACGCAATAACCAAAATCGCAAATCAAACCCAACTGGTCAGTTTTATGATTGGAAGGTTTTATTTGTATGACGTTGACGCATACGGCATACCTTTTGGTAGCGTCATCATCAGCTAGGGCTTAGTGGTATCATTTTTGTCAAAATCAAAACTATTTTATTCCTCAATAGTTTATTGTGCCTTTACCTCAAAAAGTAAAATTTCAGATTTGAGGATGATGATGCAAATCAACTACCCCCATTTTTTTTCCGAAAAGAAACCCACTCACTTATTAATTATTTGAATGACTCACTTACACGTCAGAAACTTGTAGACACGGTTTCATTGTGGTCGTAAATATTACTATTGAATACAATAGTAAAAAGTATTACAGGCAAGATTTAATACTTTCCATTAGAAAAGCTGAGCAGAGCCAATATCATTATTACCAAAAAAAATTTAAAACGTTGAAATGTAGTGCTTTCTGGCTTTTTTTTTTTTTATTTGATAGCTTTCTTGCTCAAACAGAATCATGAATCCTTTGTCTACCCAAAAAGAAAAGAAAACATTAGATATGATACATTATTATAAAAGGAGTTCTCAGAGAAACGTGTTTAAAAGACTTTACAAATGCACGGTACAATGTATACTTCTGGAGAATATATATGCCTCTCAAATTTTAAGATTATTTTTTCATGTAATATACAATTTCCGTATATAAACAAACTAATACTTCTTTCGTTTCAGTTTAGTTATAGTTATAGAGTAAAATTTTTGTTTCAAAATAAATATCGTTTTAGAATTTCAATGTAAAATTTATTAACAATATTCTTCAGATTGTTTTTTTATTGGTTAAAATATATGGTTAGATGTATATGTAATGATGTTTTCATTTTAGAAATATATAAAATTAGATATTTTCGTAATCTGTGTTCATAAACTTAAAACGACAATTAAAATAAAATGAAGGAATATCAATTACTAGTTCTCCTTGTTGAATTAATAATTTTTAAGTCAAACAAAACAAAAACCAGCAATAAACTACATACACAAATCTAATCGCATAAATACAAGTAAAACTATGGAATATTTTTTGAACAAAAACATTTTTTCTTGGGTAATTCTCTCAAATAACCATCTTTAAGCTTTTGTCACAAAAATAACTTTGAGAAATTGTTCTCCCTACACACCACTTTTCCCCTATTTACACTCTATACCCTATATCCCTCCATTTTTTTTCCCCCAACATGACCATTTCCCCCCCATTCAATGATTATATTTAGCTAATTTACTCAATAACTTTGAAAGAAGAAAATGATTAAAATATTTTTTTTTTGAAATTTTTAATATTTATTTTTTAAAATTTGAAACTTTATCCTCAAAACTCCACATCTTAACTCTAAATTAAAATATAGATTAGTTAACTCTAGGGTATAAATGTATTTTTATCTTTTAATAAAACTTCTTTTGGTCATTTTCTTCGTTAAATGTTATATTTGTGAAAATAAACTAAAAATGGTTATTCTAGGGAATTTTTCAATTTTTTTTTGGACAAAAAAAATCCTTAACTATTACATAAACACTCAATAGCATTACATAGTAGATATCATCAACATCAGCTTCAAACTCATGTGTCGTCTGAGGTTTTGTCTCTTTCAATATGCTATAATCAATTGTCGTGCTGTTTAGAAATATCACAAGAATGATGTCCAAACATTCCAAACTTTTTTGGTACATGCCAATTATTCATAAACATAGAAAATAAACCCGAAATTAAATTTTAATTTAACTCTGAAAAAACAAAGTGAATATTTAGAAATAGAATTAACCCATGCTAACTGGTGTACATTCCGATTACTTTTCCTAAAAAGAAAATGTATATTGGATTAAGCTAATGGGACTGTGAATCTGTGATATTTGTTAATATATATCATACGGTCAACGTTAGCACCGCCCGTGTCGTTTATTTTATTCAAGCTTCCAAGCCACAATTGTTTCGAATTTTGATTATGCGTGAAACCTTTAACAATAAATATGCCCGGGACGAAATTAAACTAAAGATAATTAATTACACGATGAAACCATACTTACTGTATAAGGTTCTATATAACTACAACCTTTTCCTGGTATATTTGCAGAAAAGTTATAGTTAACGACTTAACGTTATCCATTACAAAAAGTTCACTTACTTTTCCACTTATAGGATTTAGTCGAATCAGGTGTTAAGGATCTGGATTAATATAACTATTATGACATTTAAAGGCCTTTTACAAAAAAATAAAATAACTATTATAACATTTATTAGAGTGACTTGTTTTTATGGAAATTTCCATAAAAATATCCCAACTAAATTTCATTAAAATTTTTAATACCCAAATAATTTTTATTATCCAATTTTATATTTAATTGATTAATTAATTATTTTAATCATTTTAATATATTAACTTTAAAACAATGCTCATTTTAATACCCAAATTATTTTTTTTAAATCATAATTATTAATAAATTTCAAACAGAAGTTAAAAGTCTTCTAAATTCAAATAAAAATCTTAAATTTTTTGAATTTAATTATAATGTTCAGGAATAAAAGCAACTAAATTTGGGATAAAATTAAAATTTAGAAACCTTAACTTTGAATGTTATTTTTAAGTTTCAGAAACAAGTTAAATTTGATATAAACCTTAACTCTTGTGGTCGATGGAAGTTAAATATGTGGTCGATGGAAGTTAAATATGTATATATATGGTCAATGTAAATTGTAAATATGTAAACCAAATCTGTTTTGTCTCTGTATAGACAATGTAAACAAGTAGACATGACCCCCAGCAAAATATAATATAGTAGCCCTGTTCGTTAGTTAAACGCTGCGATTGAGATGAGCGTCACAAAATTTAACGGAAGTTAGGGAAGAATCGACGCAGTATCCGCTGCTTTTAACCGTTTTTCAGCCGCAGAGGAGAGAGAATAGAGACAAAATGAAACGCTGTTATTTTTTGCGTCACCAGCGTCACCGGAACTCTTTGAATATTTGATCGCTGCGTTTTCTATTTTATCACCGCCGAAACCAATAAAGCAGAAAACTGTGAAAAAATGCAGTCGCAGGTCTTGATCGCAGCTTTACCCAAACGAACATGGATGGCTAGTATATGGATCGAAATATGCGGTCAACGTAAGTTAAATATGTGCAAATTTTCAATGTAAATTGTCAATGTAAATTGTAAATATATGTAAACCAACTCTGCTTTGATAAATGGACTAATTACCATATTATTTTTTGCCCACCCAACATGATTTAGTTTGATACATGTATTGCATTTGCATGGTTTATATATATATATCGTTAAATAGCATTTCTTGACGTTTTTAACAGACCAATAATTACACAAATTTTAAAATATTTGGGTTTAAAAGTTTGCATGATGCTAAACCCAAATATTTGAATGGTCTATGATACTTTAAAATTGAGTTTTATCTACTGTAAGCTAACAATTGCTATTGTAGTACTTTAAATTTAATTTCGGAAAACCGTTTCTACGAAATCAATATCTGTTAAGACAACCGTGTGGTTTAAAATAAAAATCGAAATAAGCAAGTAAATATTGGTGGTTTGGTTTCAGATTATAAAGAAGCTAGGCCTAGAACGATAAATTTGATATTAAACGAATTCAAGAATAAATCCAAACAAGTCTATAACTCGAACAACATAACAATATCGATCCACCTTTGTGGCATCTCTCTCCTTTTATCAGAAAATCTTAATATATATACTTTCATTTGAACCATATACTGATGATAAATATTAATGAGCGGATTCAGTTAGTTCAGAACACTACCTAACATCTATTTTTGCTGGTTAAGGACATAGGTCGATGTGCATATGCATGACTAACATAGTAGATTAGGTGGTGAAAATAGGATATGGTCAGTGGCATGATCAAAGAGCATGGAAACATCAAACATATATATATATCTACAGGGTTGATTTAGAGTTGGGCCATTTGGCCATGTGAAGATCCTAGAGGATACCATGTTTTGATTCGAATCCACCACCCTCACAAGCTCATTTTTTTCTAAAAAAATGAAAGTTTGTAGTAATACTCTTTTTAGAACTCTAGTTCCAATTTTGTTCTCAATTATTGGCCTCTCATAAAAAAGAATGAAGAAGAAAGTTAAATACCATAGCCATATTGTGTTGCTTCCTCTTTTGTTCTTTCTCTATTTTTGTACACAAATCAGGAAACTCCTCACAACTATATTTTTCAGCCGCTGATATTTTGTGAATTTAGCCAATTGGTGGGAAAAGATTGTGGATTTCATTGGCATTTTTTGCCAGTACGTACGCCCACACCATCAGGCTCATTATTGATGTATTTGAATTAAAAAAAAAAAACATGTGAGTGAGAGATACAACGCCAGAATGTAATTATGCTCAATTTGAGATTCTTCTGTTCATGATACATATCTTGATATATATGTGGCCTACTTGTCAATTGTTCTCTTCAATAATTACATTAAATATACCAATAAATATTCTTTTCATATTAATACAGATATATTTTATGATTTTATTAGTTTGCCAAAAATATAGGTTTACAGTATATTTGATGCACGCTCTAAACTTATATTACTGTTTATTTATTAAGAAATTTTTTTATCATGGAGAAGAAAAAAAGAAAATTTTTATCAGCCAAATTGAAGAAAAAAAGAAATTATCATAGAGAAAACTTACAAAGCCTTACTTGATAATCTAATAAAATAAGACAAATCGGATAGAAGCACTTAAAAGTTAAAACAATGATTAAACAGTGTTGAAAAACATTGAATTATGTGGTTAATATATATGGGTATGCAAATAGTTGAGAAACTTATCCAAAACTTTATCAACATGAAGAAAAGTTACTGATCTACTTAATGTGCAAAAGTCGTCGACCATTCTACGGAGAATCCCAAAATGATACTCCAAAAACGAGGAGAAATCAATGTAGGAAAGGCACTCATTTCAATTGGTATTAAAGTTTTTCTGGTCAAAACCAAAAAAATAAAATGTTGTGAGTGGTGTTGACGTTGCAGATTATAAGAACGAATAGTATTTGTGAGTTATGAGTCACGACCAGCAAATGAATACGTTGCAATTATGACACTGAATTTTACATATCTATACTATGAAAAGTGAAAACTAAAACTAGGAAATAATGGAAAAGAATATTTCAATTTATGACGTGAAAACCAAAAAAAAAATTACTACGAAACAATGAACTGAAATGTACAGTTTACGAAGCGAAGATCATTTGCGGACAAGTTTCCCTCGTTTGTCTCGGACGTGGAGTAGTTCGTCGCTTGTACGATAAATGTTAATACGGAATAAACAGACTGCACGAGTGACACATAACGATTTGAAGTACCAAACGGAACAAAAACATAACGATAAATGTTAATACTCCGATGTCTGATCCGTCATTTTCAACATTCATATTTTAACCAAAGTACAAAACATATTAAAAACAAGTTGGCTCTATTGTGTTCTCTTCAATGTTTTTCACCAACTTTAAGTTGAGATTTAAATTATGTACTGTTTTTTTTTTCATATCAATATTTTTGACTTGAGACTAAAAACAAACTTATATTAGAGCAGTAAAACAATTGTAAAATGACATATATTGGAAAAACAGTGCTTAACTATAAATGAATGGTTTAACTTTTAGAAGAGATAAAGGAAAACAAATACCCATAATTACTGGGGGCACTTTTTCTATGGCTATATGAAACCATAAAAACATTATCTCTATCAAATAGAAAATCTGAACAAACAAAATTAAAAATGTCTTATTCCTTCCGTTTCTAAAAGATCTATATTTTAGAATTTTCACATTTTTTTTAATAAAACATATTAAAATTTAGCTATAAATGCATAGTTTAGTAATTTTATATTTTCTAAGATTTTAAGAAATGCAATTAATATTTTTGAACTTCACAATTTCTCATTATTAATTGACAAAAATTATATTAAAAATATAAAATATGTATTTTTTTGAAACAAAAATTTTCTTCAGAATATAATATTTTTAGGAACGAATGGAGTATTATTTTACATACGAAGAAAATGTGTTCAAGGAATCCAAGTTTCTTGTGACTTGAGACTATTTTTAGCAGCCGCATGCGTGAACAAGACACCACTAAACTGAAGTGGTATTATGGACTCATATAAAACCCATTTAAATACGAAATAAAATAAATGCATGATAATAAAAGTCTCCGCCAATTTTGAAGAACCATAATTATGAAATATGTTGTCACTACCCAAAGCCCTAGTTGACAACTTATTCCTGCGTTCTTCTCTTCTTTTTCCTCTATGGTCTCTGTCCATCGATCTTGAGTTTTTATACGAATAGCACGCTTTATAATACAAAATATTATGATATATATGTAGTATATATATGCTTTTCACAACCTAAAACCTTATTTGATAACTTTAATATGTGTGTTATTCTCTTTTTTTTTTAACTGGTTTTATTATCTTCTTTTTTTTCTCTATGGCTTCCTTCCTTAGTTGTTGAGCTTTAATAGAATTGCATGTCGATAATGTAATATGCAGCTGTCGAAGTCTGCATTTTTGTATGAGTTTAGTCAAATGTAAGATGTTTTAATGCAGAACTAGATTTTGATCCGCGCTTTGAAAGCGCGGGTTATTTTAGATGATACACAAATTTTGATATGAAATAGTATTTAGTGATGTTGTACATTATTATGTTAGAAAGTCGTATTATATCGAAGAAATTTTTTAAAATTAGTATAATTTTATGAATTAGTTTACAGATTTGATTTTTGTATGGATCCATGACAAAGTACCTATTGGGTAGTTTTTGGACCGCAAGTTTTTATCGAGTCCAGGTCTTATTCGAGATCCAATCGAGTATCCAAAGTATCCAAAATATTTTTTATTTATTAGATATTTTAATATTCTGAATATGTTTTTGAAATTACGGATAATTTTAAATTTTTATGTTTAAATTTTTGTTATAGTTTCTGGTTTTAGGTAAATTTTTATTTAAAAAAAATCGCATTTTGATATAAATTTACGTATTTGTTTTTGGTTTTCGGATCAGATTTTGAGGTAAAATTTTAGGTTTTTTTAGATATTTTAATATTTTGGATATTCGTTTGAGTTTTCAGGTATGTTTTGTATTAAATATCTTTTGGGTTTTCGTGTACTTTTTATATTTTTTTGGATATTTCAAATCTTTTCGGGTTAAAATATTATAACCGATCAGACCCGTTACGTATCCAAAAGTTAGAGTTATTTACATGTATTTGAATTATGGATTCGGACCTGAAAGAAACTAACCTAAACCCCAAACCAAATATTTTCAAATACCTAATTGGGTCTAAATGTCTAGGACTTTAAGTATATATACCAAAAATGACCCGATCTGTTCAAATCCGAATATTCGATGCCTATATTTCTTATATTTTATGTGCATTTTATAATAGTTACATTTGTTAAGTTTATGAGAACCAAGATTAATTAGCAGATTTTTGGCTAATTTAAAAATATAGATTTATAGAATTTTAAATAGTTTCTAAGCTTATATTAAATAACAAAATTTTATTATAAATATTTTTAGTTTTAGTTAATTTCCGTACCTATTCCCCAAAATTGTTAGATTAATGATTTTACTATTATGATTTTGTTTTCATATCATACTATGTGCTTTGTTATTGTGCTTCTTTATTTAAACTCTAAGAAATAATGTAATATCATAAGTACATATGTTATAACAGAAATCAATTAGTTTCGTGAGCTGCTAGTGTAGAGATACTTTGATTGATTAAGGCAAATATTAAATAAAATATATTATTAATAAATGGGTCCAACAACCTTGTATAAGTACATTTTTTTAAAATCATTACTAAATTGGAAGACATGAGTTGTACAAATTTAACTTGGTATGATGATTAGACTACTGTAAAGTTTGTCATAATTCGGATGTAGGTTTAAAATTAAATCACATATGAAATTAGTCACTCGCCGTTGTTCAAATGTTTTCGAAGCTGAATTATTTTCTTGTCTTTGATTTTTTAATCCCTATCTTAAATATTTTTTTTCAATTGTCAAAATTTAAACCCTTAATATTTGTTTATATACAGGGTTAAAGTATATACAATAAGGCATATATATATATATATATATATATATATATATATATATGTTGAATTACTGGGAGTCTGGGAACTATAAATTTCATAACTATCCAAACAGAATGGCATTCTGTCAAATTATAGACGCAAACAAACGTCCGTTAAAATAATATTAACAAAATATGTGTAATAACGTATTACTTTTACAAAATTTCAAATATCATAAAATGAAAATTTCTAGTACATATTGATGTAAGAATTGTTTCTTCTCTGAGAATATGTCAGAACAACTATTAAATTAAGGAAAAATGAAGATGTAGAAAATCTCTTTATAAGAAAATTATTAGTGATTAGTGATTAGTGAATTTTCACATATGAAAGGTAAAATAAATGAAAATGTCCAACGAAATGAGGTAATACAATATGATAATGGTATACAGTTATTAGTGGCTGCCATTTTTCATTTTATTTTCATTTCCATAATATAAGAAATTAAAATGTCATAGTCAAAGTAACCTAACTCCCCATTAGATTCTCCCGAGAGACCCAAATACAAACAAGACTACTTTCATTAATGTGAACATGTCTTGTGGCCGTTCTCTTATGGACATTCACCAAAATTCCATAAAATATTTGTCTCTTCTATATATGTTAAAAGGGAAAGCTATTCAATCATTTACGTTACAAAAAATCATCATATAACCTATAACTAAATTCATTAATTTTATTCCATCTACAAATGATTTTGTTTTGTCTTACAATGCAGTCCGTCCAAGTTTTTCGATCGTATATTTTGTGTTAAATTTAATTGTATATGTTTTCAGAACCAAAAATGATTATCAAGGGTCATTAGTTGAGTTGAAAAAAATACCAAAAACAAAACCCAAAAATCACATGATCATGTGGCATTTGTTTTTGCTAAAAATCATGTGGCATTTTGAGAGAGAATATATATATGTATATGTATGTATTAGTATATATATGTTATATACGCTAGATGCTCTGATTCCTAATTTTGATGATGCATAGATCTCAGTCAATAACTATAATAAAACATCAAACATATTATCGTCTTCGAGATTAGTCTGGGCCTCTTCGTATATATGAGATCCCCATGGTTAAAAAACTTATCATCGTATTAAAACTACAATAGACAATTTGCTTATTAATTATTTGCCATCGAAGCATTCCATCATTTCCATTGGGATACATATGTATTATAGTGAGACTGTATTTGTATAATGTCTACAAAATTGCATGATGTTTTCATCCAATCTAACATAGCTCAACGATTCAAACAATGCAATAGAAAATATCAACGGCCAAAGTCACTTGTCTGGATTAGTCATGGACACACGGCCACAGGTAAGTATTTTCAATGTCTAATAGTGATTAAGACCAGATCAGTTGATCGTTGACTCTCTATCACTCATAATCAGTTAATTATGATAATACAACATTCCTATTTTATTAAAAAAAGTCTCTGTTTGTAGACGATTTTCCTAACTAAGACACTTTGATGAACTACGTGCAAGTTGCATGAATAAAAAGGTACCCACATACAGCTCTCTTCGTATCAAGATCCGTCTTGAAATTTATATAAAGACACAAGTAAATAATTTATGTTTTACCTTTTTGTTTATAAAGCCAACTGTTCATATAGGGTAAAAGTAAGAGTTTCCAAGATCAGCCGTTGGTAATTAAAGATCATACAAAAAGGTAAAATTATTTTGATTTCGTATGTGGTAAGAGCGAAACAATTACTTAGCCAGATTTTATTAAATAGAAACCAATTGTTTCACCGGTTACAGTATTATTATTTTTCCTGTCTCAGATAAGGGTCTTTGTTATAAGTTAAGGTAATTATGTACTTTGTATTAATAGCCTATCATAAAAATTTCATGATTCGTCAAATATATATATACTAGGTTAAGATCCGCACCATGCGTGGAACGAACATTATATATACTATTTTTATGCAGTATATGTTCTTATACATATTTATAAAATAATAAATATATATTGAATAATTTAAAAGTCAGTAACTATTACATATATAATTAAATTGATGTGAACACATAAATAAATTTCATTAATCCAAACAATCACTTTTTTTTTTATTTTGTATGGTATCTAATTAAATTTAAATGACGCTAACATATATATATATATATATATATATATAGTATGTATTTTTAGTATTGATATATATATTAAATGATGCTTATTACACATATGGTTTTTTTTTTTTCATTTGTATATTTTTATTAAAAAATTTAAATCACTAATAACAAAATTTTCATTGTGTGATTAATAGTTTTAGTAATTTATAATTTTTTAAAAAATTCAAAGCTAAGTTTAAAAATTAAATATTAAGTTGTTAATATTTGTTCAATAAATTTTACCAAAATATTTGTTCAAAGCAAATTTCGAAATTAAAATTTTTATATATTTTATATGGTATATAGTTTAATTTTAATATATATATATATATATTTTATCTTTTACACTTAATATTTATTAAATGAGACTTCTTACTTATATGATTTTGTAATCATTTGTATTTTATCATAAAAAAACTTAAACCATGGATCGCAAAAATTTGAATATGAGACTTTTGAACAGTTTTAGTAATTTATAGTCGTTTAAAAAAATCAAAATATAACATATACAGAAAAATCTAAAATTTTATTATATGGTTAATTTGGTTGTTTAATTTATTTTATTAACTTGAAATTAAACAAATATGATAGAGAATACACTTTTTTTTTATCAAATCTTTATTATTCAAAATCATTAATTTTCATATATATTTTAGCCACATTAGGCAATTTTGTAATTTTTTTAAAGGAAAGAATGAAAAATATTAATAAAAGAAAAACATATTATATATTTAGATGAACCAACCTAATTTTCTAAGGATTCTAAGCTTCATTGTCATGATAACAATGGCTATTTCAAATGTTGTAATGGTTCTATTTTAAGATATAGGGGATGTCTAATATTGTATTCTACTGTTAACCGATATTCTATTTGACTGATATTGACTATCATGTCTAATAATTCGACAGATACACATATAGAAAATGCTAACATTAGTTTACATGCCCTTTTATGAAATTGTGGAACTCCAAAAATTAACAAAATGGATGTTTTCTTGTCAATAGTTTGAAAGTGTAGCCCATAGCGTTATGTACTGGGCCTATATTAGTTTGTGAATACTGATAAGGCCCACTATCAATCGTTAAGCCCCCCTACACATCTACAATGCAACACATGTTGTGCTTCTTCTCGCCGTTGAGTGCAAATGGCATATGACTGTTTCACTTCTGTAATTTCTTTGGACTCTGGACTTACTCCATATTCTCGTTTACAATTTGTTGGTCACTGGTCATTAACAATGATCGATGTTGGTCAATGATATCGATCATTTATTTGCCAAAAAAGGCTATTATATATTCAATTATGGGTTTTTAATACAAAAGAATATGGTTGGTCACTAGTCTCTGTAAGTATATCTTATATACAAGAGTATCCAGTGTTTCATGCTATCAGGTCAACATGACATCCCCACATTAAAATAGTACTATAGTCGAAGTGGTCTGAAAAATATCAGTAATCAAATATCATGCTTACCTTTATTAATTTTATTAACTACGGATATACCAAATGTCTAGAAGTTGCCTTATGACTCGTTTGATTATTCATTTTATAACCAGCGAAATTCAAATAGGGGGATGTCGACGAGTAAATAGTTTGTCTCTTCTTTAAAAAAAAAAAAACAGTATGTGCGTCGACACTTACTCGATTCAACTCTTTGCCGATACATATTCTATTCCTTACCTAACTAGCTTAGCAATTACCTTTTTCATAGTGGAGCTGAAGACGATCGTTCAGTTCTTAAAATATTTTAGGTCCCAATATTTTATGAACAAAATTTAGGTTCACAGTCCAAAGTGAATGGTTAAATTCACCTCATTTTTTATAACCAACCAAATTGCTATGTATAATTAATTAAAAAGTAATAATTATTTTCTGAAATAGCTAGAAAAAATACAAACGTTAATTCCATCTGCAAAACTCTAAACTCTTAAAACTTAAAGTCTAAACACTAAATTTAAACCCTAACTCTGTACCATAATCCTAAACTTTAGACTTTAAACTCTAAATCCTAAATCCAAAACCCTAAATCCTAAATTCTAAACCCAAAACTCTAAACCATAAATCCTAAATTATAAACTCTAAACCTTAAATCCTAAACCTAAAATTCTAAATCATAAACTCTAAACCATTAACCTTAAATCATAAACTCTAAACTCTAAATCCTAAATCCTAAACATTAAACCCATCACTTGTTTGTGTTCGGGTTTATGGTTTAGAGTTTTGGGTTTAGGTTCTGGGGTTTAGAGTTTAGGAATTAAGGTTTTTGGTTTATTGTTTTGGGTTTAGGTTTAGAGTTTTAGGTTTAGGAATCAGGGTTTAAAGTTTAGGATTTATGATTTATGGTTTAAAGTTTAGGGTTTTGCAGACAACATTAACGTCGGTATTGCTTTTTCTAGCTTTATGTTTTTTTAGTTTTATTACTTTCTTTACTAATTCTACATGGCATTTTATTTAGTTATAAGAAGTGAGGTAAATTTAATCATTCACCATAGAGAGTGAACTTAAGTATTGTTCATATTTTATTATGTGTTATTTCTTCGGAAGTTTAGTAACTCACATCATTGATATTCATTCTCTTGGCACCAAAAGATAAATAAATATATTGTAAATTTTTTATAAATTAACAATGTTGGGACTATGGTATTTTATTAATATATATATATATATATATATATTAATTTATAAAAGTTTCCTTTTTTAGATTTTTTTTCTATTTTTAAATACTTTTTATTTCTTAAATAAGAAAATAATTGATTTTTAGATAAAAAAATAATTGATTTTACCGTATATTCTTTAATCAAATTTTAAAAATTAGACTTTCATATTGTTTTACTATACTATTTGGTGTCGATTTTTATGTTTCATAGAAGTCAAATGTGGTTTTAGATATAATTTTACTAAATTTTATCAAAATATATTTAAATTTTAAGAAAAATAGAAATGGTTTCATTGTGAATATAAAGCCAACAATATAATGTTTAGCTTGTACTTATATAAAAAAAAATATAGATATAGAGATTATTAATATATAATTTTAATGAGACCATACATTTACATAAGACTTTCTAAAAATTATTATCTTATTGTATAATCGATTTGCGTCATATTTTGAACCTTCCAAATTCAGAACGTAAGAAATTTATTAATTTATAGAATTTATTAATTTATCGAGTACTAATTTATTGAGTTTTTACCGTATATATATATATATATAGATAATTTAAGAATATACCACTAATATCGGCGTATCGACACAAAAAAAGATATTGTCTACTATCTCTTTAGTATGGTTACATGAGGTTGTAGTATTTTCCTAGCCTTCATGGCTTAATTTTTACTATAGTTGACTAAAATCTGTTGGATATAACAGAGAAATTAAGTTCATTTTTTTCTCTAAATAATCGGAAAGATGGTTTACAGTTTCCAAATTTTGTATATCACCTCATGATATGGTTTACTAATAAATAAATTGTATAAGTCAATTTTTACGAAAAAGTGTTACAATTTCATGTATATCAAATGATTTTATATGAAGTTACGTTCTATTCGATTTTATCAACTAAATAAAAGTTTGAAGTATGAATTAAAAAAATGAAAAGTAAATCACACACAAAACATTTAATTTGTCTTTTGAAATGGTTATTATCACAGATTAAAATGAACTTAATTCGTTAGGTGCATATAAGTATCTATTACATTAATTCATTCACAATATAACGGATAAATCTATTATATTCTTTAATTTGAAACACATTTTGAAATCAATAGATCAATTCTAACATATATGTTGTTTTAAAAAGGGAATAATTTCATTGAAGTGCATATGTATATATTACATTAATTCTTCATTGCTCTAGAGATGTATATTAAAAGACATAATATTTTCTTTTTAAAACAGCATACGTAATTATTATTTTCAGAGACAAGATAGTTTAGTTAATTTATCAGAAATGAGGAATATCAGAGTTAGAAGAAAGAAAGTTAGACTTAGAGAATGCCTGGTTTTCCCGCTACTACCTGCAAACACAGTTGGTAGCGGTTGTTGGCATTTTGCAACAATCACGAAAAACACTATATATTGCTACGAACCTCTATGAACCTCTAAAATTTAAAAGCTGATTCTATCTAGCGTTTGCGGTTACGGGAAGATAAATTTTTTTTGAAAAAACTATATACATATAAAAATAAAAGTATTCAGTAGTTAAATTTAATATTGAAATAATATTAATACTAATATATATTATATTATAAAAATTTAAAACAAAAATATTTTCTATAATTTTTTTAATATTTAATAGTGTAATTTATAAATATAATTTTTATATTTATTATAATAGTATGATTTTTAATATTTTGTAATTATATAAAATATAAATATTGTTAATTTATTATTTAACCACTGCTGCGTTTGGTCTTAACAAGCCATAAGTATCCCAAAAACGCACCAATTTCTAACCTCTATACCGGTCGTACAAATATCTTAATAGCACTTTAAACCGCAATCACCCACATCCGCAAACGCTTTCAATCGTTCCCGTACACCAGTCATACCCTTAATAATTCACTAGTTACCAAGGAAAAAAAACACAAATTTACAAACTACCCAAAACCACCCCCTTTCTCCTACTTTTTCTGCCCTCATTCTATCTCTCTCTACAAATCTAATTCTTATTTTTTTGGTTATTTTGCAAATAAACTTTTAGAAGAATAAGATTGTACCAAAATATTAAGCCAATTCTCGGTAAAATGATTGTACCAAAATATAGGAAACTACTTTCTTAAAACGCATAGCTTTGAAACAAATGAATGTGTTGTCTGCCATTTATCGCATATTATAGACACTAGAGATTAGCGCGGTTTGTCTATAAACATTAAACCTTAGATTTTCAAAAAAATCAATTTTGTTTTTTTTTAATATTATATCATTTATTTTTTCGATATATATTTTTGTTTGAAATATCATTAATTTATGTTAACATATTAAATGTCTCTATTAATCTTTTCGTAACCATGTTTAAATCTTTCTTAATAAAATACTCTACATTTGATAAAATAAAAAAATATTCTATCATCTTATGTATATTATATATTTTCTTATATATCGTCTGATTGATTTTGAATTATTATTTGAAGTATAGGTAAATAACCTTTATTTTATATAAATATATAATTTTATAAATGTGTAATAATTTTGAATACTTAAATCTGTAAATTTTGATAACCAATAAAATAATTCAGCAATTCTTTAAGTTTTGAAGCCATAATTTATTTTCAATATTAAACTTTTTGGTATTTATTATTTTGTGAATAATTATTTGTTATAAAAATGTGAAATATGTAATAATTTTGTATTTAGTTACTACATAAAAGTATTTTGGATATGATGCATTACACATATGCATATATATTAGTCATTGGCAAATTAAAAAAATTCATAACCTTGGAATATTGTTTTTATGTTACAGTAGAAACGTATTTCCACTATTCTTAAGCTTACGAAGATGTTGGAATAGCGAGAAATAATTTAAACTTTTTTAAAAAAATTTAAAATAATTCTCAATGCATTAGTTGGTGATTTTCTAACCTAAATTGATCTTTACACAAATTTATTTAATATAACATTATAAATAACGATGGACAAATCTAGCGGTATATTGATAGATTGAAGGTAACAATTAAAAAAAAATGTAATGCGATTTACTGAGTATAATCAAAAGCAGCTCTAAAAAACTTATTAAATTCATAAATTATTATCTTATAATTTTTTATTAAAATATATTTAAGCTTATTTCTATTTTATATTGACATATATGATTTTTAAGAATTTCAACCGTGGTCGTTATAAATGCGTTTTCTTGTAGTGTTTAGGAGTCCTTCAGGGACATTCGATAAAATTATTCACATGTAGGATTTCATGAAAATAAATCGTTAATAGTTCAAACTTTCAAGCTTTGTTTTTGATTTTAGAATTTTTGACCATTTTTATTAATATATTATTTACAGTATAAGAGAATTTTATGGGTTTACAAAATCTATATGAACTGATGTCACTTATAATGATGTTTGATGACTGATGTACGTCATTCTCATGCCATAAAAATTGGCATCTACGGTCGTTTTTCCGCCAGATATTTGCGGCAAACTCCCATACCTAAAATTAGAAGGTATCCAAGGCCAAATAAGAGGTCTGTTCATTTTCTTAATACCTCTTTACTTATTTTGAAATACTTTTGAGCACAGTATCTCATAATTTCGTGAAAGCTATTGCAAGTTATTTCATGGATTTGATATAAGAAGATGACAATGTCTTCACTATGGAAATTCTTAAAGCTTGATAAACCCGAACTCATTTTGCATGAAATTCTAGAATCTGAAACAAAATGATTACACACTCATGCTCCAGAATGTAACACAAACTTGACAATTTAATAAAATGAAGACAAGAACATACCAAGAGAAGTTATTTTCAGATATATGAAAAAATATTAAGAGAAGTTGACATAGAAGATTTGTAGAAGAGCACAAATTGCAGCTTTGTTAGATGATCTACTGTAAATTCAGCGACAGCATTTGTATACACACACAAAAGAAACACAAGAGCAAAATAAAAATAAACCGCTGTAAAATCATAGAGATCTACAATTTCACACATGTTAGAGGTTTAACATCTAATTTAACGCCTTGTACAAACCATAAATTTAGAACATCAATCCTAAAATAATTAAATGAAGGATCATACACTCATCGTCGTGGGAATGTCTTTCTTCATGAATGGTTGCGTTTTCTACAACAGCAAAAAATGCATTGGAAAAACATACACTTGTCACATATCTGGAAACAACATTTTCTTGTAAGTGCAACATATCTGGAAATCTCCCTACATCATTGTGTGACTCTTCTTTAGAAACAAAAGTCTCAAAGTATATATAGTGCATAACTTAAGCAACAAAAGTCATTTTTCCTCGCCATCCTTTTCCCATGGAGATGGTTTTATTTTTTATATTTTTCTGCAGAAGATCCACCACCTGTTTTTCCCCTACATATTTATCTAGCAGAATTATGTTTCCTAGCTTGTTGATGCCATTCACCCGTGCGAAACCCATCAGAAGAATCTGCACAAATAATTTACTTTAGGCAATTTAAAAACTGACAAACTTAGGGACAACTTGAGGAGTTGTATATGAGCTTACCAGCTTATAAGTTTTAACATCTTTCGGTGTAAGTTATTCTCACAAATCGGTCTTTGACTATATGAAAGTGAAGCTCTGTATCTGGAGCTAAATTTTCCCCATATGTACACATTCATGCTTCTCAGATTGGAATGATGAAGGGAAAACATGGATCCGTTATATTACACACACCAAGAAAATTAAAAGAGAAGCTAAACTTATGACTCCATTAATTGGGGCTAACGCTTCTTAGCAGGAAGAGGTTGCTAGCCATGAATATAGTGGGTAACAGTAGCAACCTATGATGCTTACTAACACTACACAAAATCAGGCGATGCGGTGAATAACCAATAACCAATACACAATATCAAATCAATAACAAACAGAAACTCTCTATCATGAAAATACTAAGGAGGCTGACATCAAACATTCATCTAGCAAGCATTTTAAGAAGACATGAAAACTGAATTTACATGCTCGGTAGATCATTTGAGCATGAGTAATAATCCGAGGATGAGGTTCAAACTCTGCTTCCACACCCTTTGCCAGAGAGATGATAACATGAGTTGTAACCCTCTTCCTCTAGTACTTACTAATCTCATTGAACACCTAGAATTTCGTAGTCTATGGTACACCATAGAGAACAATATCATCATCCCTAACAGCCTCCTGCATATTCTTCAAAATTTTCAAACGACATAAAGGAGTCTTAATCATATTCAAGAAAAACCCATCTTTCAATATCTCATCTGCGTATAGAACCCTATTCGCTAATCTAGCTTCTACATACCTGAGATACGCACACCATCTCATCAACCTCCTAAGTAAATCATCTCTCGAGTTGATCACCTTGAACAAATGGTCAGCTCTACTTTTGACGATTTCTATATACTGTTACTTGTAAGAAGCAAGTGGACATAAAAGGGCTGTAAAAAAAAAGTCAGACCAAGTTTTCCTGAGAGGCATTACAGTCACAGTGTTGTAATAGAATATAAAAATAAGGACATGATCCTTAGCGAACGAACCTGGATTCCTCTCTGCCCTCGACTAAAAGCATATGGTCTAGAAGATCTACGACCTGATGTTTCCATGCATCAGGACTGTCAGCAAGATAAAGAGTTCAGTGAAAGCTAAAGTGACAGAGACTATCAATGTTCTTCCATAAGGAGTACTCAAAACTCACTGAAGCAAAAAATAACGATCCCATGAGCAGAAAATTCACCAATGTAGAATGTAAATTAATTGACTGTTTATATGCACTTTTCAATCAATCACTCACACAAAAAGCAAGAAGATCATTTCCTCTTTTCTTTCCATGTTCCAGTATTCAATCACGTGCCTTGAAACCCTTTTTGTCATTAATACCTATTTTGGTGTGAATTTTGAAAGGATGAAACGTGTGCTACTTGTTCTTCGGAAAGAGACTTTGATTTCCGATTTGAATAAGTACATGTCTTGCACATATGATCCTGGTATTTTAATGTTTGTTTTGAGTATCCAGGATAAATAAGTTCAACCTCATAAAAGTGAAAGCATTGACCGTGCTCATCAGCCTGAAATTTGGAGCTGCATGTACTTGACGAAAAAGACTTCAAAACTCCAAGGAAGTTTCTGTCCAAAAATTTATTTTATTGAATTTTACATGACTTTTAAATTCTTTTTGTCTGAATCATTTTCTTTTGATACAGGTAAAATAGATTTGAGGTCAAATCCTTTTCAAGAGGGAGGGAATGATGCACATCGGCTCGTAGACCCGGGCCAGGATGATGCGACTATGGTTGAGACAGATGTTTCTTCAACAAAGGACAAACCAGTATGGATTAATGGCGAGCATACTGATTTAAAACCAGCTGAAGTGAGAGTAGATGAGCTAAGTGACACTACTTTGGAGCTGGATGAGCTAAGAGACATTACTTTGGAGGTGAGTGAGCTAAGTGACACTGGAGATGGAGCTGGTTTAGCTGCTGAGAGAAATGGACCTTTTTCAGCCCAAAGAAAAGTTCATAAAAAGTTCAATATGGGTTTGTTTCTTTCCAAATTCGTCCAGCCCTTTCCTTAGTCTATTTCAAGCCCATTTTCATCAAGAATACCAAGAGGGAGTCAACAAATAAGTCATGGTCGTGGCTTGCCAAGATATTTTCAAAGACTAGTCAAAATTCAACTTCTCGGTTCTACAAAAGTCTTTAGTCATAGTCTTTGTTTGTGTTTACAAAGTTTTTAGTTTTCCACAATTTATTTATGTCTTTCTTTGACTCATTGTATTAAAAATATGTAATCACATCCAATGAATAAGATAAGTTGTTTTCCCCTTTTTGTGAGTTTATCTCCTTTGTTCTTTGTAAAACACTTTTCGTTTCTTGGTGAGATTATCTCCGAGTAGACAAATCTCTATTTCATTGGACTTGTGCGTCATATCAAGAAACGTTTAGAAGCCCTTCTTTTGTTGGACTTGTGTGTCATATCAAGCAACAATTAAGGTCTGGTAGTATCAAGAGACTTTCTGCACCTCTTGTGTCACCATTCAATCCATCATTTCTCCCTTTTGGCGAGATCATATCCCTTAAGTCCGATTGAGTGATCGTTCCCTAATTTGGGGTGTATCATGTTGGCACCGTACTGTCAATGTCATCAAAAACAAAACTTTAGAATATAAAAAAGTACAATTGACGATTCTATAGGAAAGCCATTTGATCAGCAACATAGGGTTCCCATCAACATATTCAGACTTTATGAATGAAACAGAACAGCCTAATACGATTTTGAAATTACCTGGAGCGGAGATTACAGCTTCCTTGTTCAGCTGCTGGATGTTCTTCTGAGATTTCGACCAATTCTCTTGAGAGGCGGAATCGTAACTCACAATCCTCGACATTTGTATATTGAGCATGAAGCGGTAGAGTAACTGAGAAGCCATAAGATTCTCTTCCGTCTTCAGAATTGATTTCGACTTGCATTTACCTTTGGAGAGAGATTACGGTTTGTGGGAGGAGGTGAATCGAGGAAATTTTGTTCTTCGAACAGAGGAGAAGCAGCGTATAGCAAGCAACTCAAGAAGTAGACGACGACTGCAAATTTCTAGGTGGAGAGCTGAAATTTTCCGGTGGTATTTCATGGCCTTGGATGTATTTTCTTCAGATTAGTTTTTTTAATTTAGGATGAATTTAGGTTTAGAGATATAGCTTTATATAGCAGAAATATTGAGGGAAGGTGAAACAAAACATTCAAGAATAGCTTTAAGATCATTATTGATTGAGAAAGTAACTAAGGAAAAAAAATCAGACATTGGAGAAGATGAAGAGGAAGAGTCGGGGAGAGACGTTTGGAGACGATACATTTTCTAGGCATAGGCTGGGTTGGGCCAGATAGAAATTTGAAGAAACTGATGCAGAGAGGATATTTAGAATAAATATATTATTTATTTAGTGTTTTATTTAGAGTTTATTTATTATTAAGATAATTATCTCTGATGTTTTAGGATTTTTATGTTTTCTTATATATAGTCTTTGAGGCTATGGTTTTATGTAGTTTATGAGTTTATGATTTGATTAATAAAAGTTAAGAGATTTCTCTTTAATCCTTGTTTTCGGTAGATCAATGGTGATCTCAACGAATTTAAGAAGATACTGATCTTAGGCATTCTTAGACTAAATAAGATCTTTGTGATTATTCTATTTTCGGGGTATTCTCAGAATCAACGGATCTCTAGTTCTATCCTATAAAGCTTCTGCTATATCAGTTGGTATCAGAGACTGCATGTTTGATTTTCTAAGTCAAACCACGATCCTTGGTATCGGTTTTATTTTGTTCTTTTCCTTTTTTTCTATGGCTGCTCATGGTGAGTCATGGATCCACGGTGAAGAAGACGCTTGGGTGTTATTATCATTGTGATGAATATCCGTTTAGTTCGATGGAGGACATGTACGGAGTATACAAAGAAATTAGGGGTCCTGCGATTTTTAATACATATGGTGAAGACGTTATGATTGTCGAGCCAATCGACTATGTATTGAGAAAGGATGCATTCAAGACCATGCATGCATACGTGAGAGATTTCAGGTTCTATCAATAGGACTACACGTGCACTGGAAGGTTGGGAATTGTGTGACTGCTCATTGATCAATGCATTATCAAGTGAGGAGATATATTACTACACGGTAGATTTGGAAAAGTTCTTCAATGTTTTTTTTTTTTTTTTTCACTAGTTAAAATTTTATTGAGGTTTCAAACATACAAACATAAAAAGAAAGGTCCACCAGCAACAAACCCACATCATAAACTAAAAAACAGAGGTCCAACATTAGTTTACCCTAACACACGGATCACAAACAAACGGTACCACCGATACTATAAAACGTGTTAAAATAAACATGAAAAGAGAGACACGTGTTGTTACAATCCTCCACCATCTTCACCGACAGAAAGTCATCACCGATCCAACCCAAACTGCTAACCACCAGAATCCTCCGGGAAACAAGACCACAGCCAACGAAGCCTTCCAACGACTATATTGGAAGTTTGGGACTCCATCAGCTACACCGTCTACGCTTGTGCTCGTCCATCGGAGAGTATCAATCACCGAGATCTCATCCAAAGCCAAGCCACCAAACACGAAGACACCCACACACGAGAAAGAAAACTCTTGCGTACACCTACAAACGATTGGATACGATAGCCGGCGACCAACACCGAAGAAGACGACACGGCCCCAGAGTCAAAAGCCAGTCATCCACCATAAGAAGGTGCGATACTGGAACGAACCCGGACATGCAAACTCAACAGAGCCAACGATGCCGGAAAGAGATCAACAGAGACACGGACAAACAAACTTACAAGATGAAACACAAAGCAAAAAAGAAAAAAGAGGATGGTAACCGGCGGCAAAGCCACCGGCCACCGTGAGTCAACTGTTTTCTGAAACCTTTTTCTAGTGAGAAGTTGGAGCTCGTCTCTCTCTCACTACAAAATTAGAATATATGGAAAAGTTCTTCAATGTTATTACTGAAGAAGTATTGAAGATAAATAATTCCAAGATGTATCACGTGTGGGGTCAACAATCAGAGAAGATAATACAAAAAGAATAACTACATAAGAACAAGATTGGAGGGCGAATGTTCCCCAACCCGGAGAGAATGATGAAGATAAGTATTTGGAATATTTTCAAATATCTTAGTATTATTTATTTTATTGATTGTTTTAAATTTATATACTTATCTTTATTGTTTTAGGATTTTGTGGATTTTTTTATATATAGTTATTTAAGCTTAAGTTTATATTCAGTTGATGATTTGATTAATAAAAGTTAAGAGATTTTTTTATTCCTTGTTTTCGGCTAGAACATATGTATTCTCAACGAATTTAAGAAGACGTTGATCTTAGGCATTTTTAGACTAAGGCTAGAACATAAGTGTTCTCAACGAATTTAAGAAGACGTTAATCTTAGGCATTCTTAGACTAAATAAGATTTTTGTGATTATCCTAGTTTTTCGGGTATTTTAAGAATCAACGGATTATATCCATATAAAGCTTTCGATACATCAGAAACCCCACGCAGAAGCCCAGTTTTAAGCTCTGACATGGCGATTTTAAACTCTCTGATTGGTCTGAATTTTCAATCCGATGTAGACATATTTAGAGGCCTTGATATCCTGCTTTTAGTATTGTTAGATGTCTCTGTTGTTTTATATACGATACTTATTTATTGTGGATTTTTTATATATAGCCATTTAAGCTTAAGTTTGTATTCAGTTGATGATTTGATTAATAAAAGTTAAGAGATTTTTTTTTATTCCTTGTTTTCGGCTAGAACATATGTATTCTCAACGAATTTAAGAAGACGTTGAATCGTTGATCTTAGGCATTTTTAGACTAAGGCTAGAACATAAGTGTTCTCAACGAATTTAAGAAGACGTTAATCTTAGGCATTCTTAGACTAAATAAGATCTTTGTGATTATCCTAGTTTTCCGGGTATTTTAAGAATCAACGGATTATATCCCTATAAAGCTTTCGATACATCAGAAACCCCACGCAGAAGCCCAGTTTTAAGTTCTGACATGGCGATTTTAAACTCTCTGATTGGTCTGAATTTTCAATCCGATGTAGACATATTTAGAGGACTTGATATCCTGCTTTTAGTATTGTTAGATGTCTCTGTTGTTTTATATACGATTACTTATTTATTGCATATTAGCCACTCGTAAAATATGTAATATGTCCCTGTAGAAAATTTATGTGATACTGATAATACAATCTGCATTTCACAACACTCACACTACCAATTTTTATTTGCCGTCTCCCTATCCAAGATTCTTCCCTAAAATATATAGTCAATTATTACTTCTGGAATGCACCTTATTTTATAAATTATATCGTTGTTGAAACTTTTTTTTGGTGGTTGAAACTTATATATGAAAGCAATGACATTTTAATTTGCTGTTTGATTGATTAGAGAAATATAATAATTACAGGCATCTCAATATAATTGTGGAATTTTAACCCCTTCGAATTGGCCACAAGGCATCTCTCTCTCTCTCGTTATGACCAGCGCCAGCTAACCTATTATAGGGCACTTGAGCAAATTTCTATTTTGATAAAAATATATACTTTTAAGAGTTATTCTTGGTTCACCTCATAGGGTGAACCTCTAGGTTCACCTCATAGGGTGAACCTCTAGGTTCACCAATCAATAGAAGTTCATTATTTCAAATTTGATATATTTTAAAAAACGAAACAAAATATTCTCAAATTATATTATGTTTTTAAAATAAAAAAGTAAAAAAAGATAATAGTTACAAAAAAAGAATTAAAAAAATATATTTTTAACGTTGTCAACAAAACACTAAACCCTAAATCCTAATCCCTAAACCCTAAATCCTAAACCCTTGGGTAAACCGTAAACCCTTGGGTAAACCGTAAACCTTAAACCCTTGGGTAAACCCTAAACTCTTGGGTAAACTCTAAACCCTTGGGTAATCTTAAACTCTAAATAAAAAACACTAAAACCCTAAACCCTTGAATGTTTTAGTATATAATGATTTTGATTTAGAGTTTAGGATTTATCTTAGAGTTAAGGGTTTATCCAAGAGTTTAGGATTTATGATTAAGGGTTTAGGGATTAGGATTTAGGGTTTAGGGTTTAGGGTTTAATGTTATGCTGACGACGTGAAATATTTTTTTTGTAATTACTACTTTTTTTTATCTTTTAATTTTAAAAAGATAATATAATTTGACAATATTTTGTTTTCTTTTTTAAAAGATATCGAATATAAAATTAAACAATTTTATTGGTTGATGAACCTAGAGATTCACTCTAGGGGGTGGACCTAAGAATAAGTCCACTTTTAATTCGAGAGAACTATTAGACCATATGATATTTTTAAGAAGTTTGATCAAAATATACATTTTTAATTCGAGGGAACTATTAAAGATCATATGATATTTAGTGACAAAACTAGTAACAATAAATGGAAATAAATTTATGTTAACCTATATATTTTTTATTATTATGAATTTTAATTTTTTAAAAATAATAATCGAGCTTTTAAATATTATTAGTATCGGAGTGGTCACATTCACTGTCTAAGCCGGCCCGGCTTATGACGTACGAGACACTGACGATATAATATATGTTGAATTCTGAAGACACATGCTTTCGTCAGGGTGTTTTCTTTTAATTAACTCTATATACTTTAGTCGACAAGCCGAAACGTAAATAAATGCCTATAAAGCCAGAAAACATATTAATTAAGTGTTAGTGATGTTTTAACTTTTAAGAAGCATATTGATCGTGTCGTATTATCGGACCTGTCAGTTGTCACTACTGGGTTTATAGGTAGCCGTACGTGCATATTCAAGTCTTTGTTAACATATAAATATAACCATTAACACCAAATTAGTTGGTGTTGTCTTGTGATGACTAGTGACTTATAGACCATTTTTATGGGGAATTTTTGAGTGAGTGTTTCATTAATCAAAAAGAAGAAATATTAAAAAGTAGTAGAGAAGGAGAGAACAATTTCTTAAATGAGAAAATATAAAACTTATGAGAAGTTATAGAAAAATTTATCCTTTTATTACTGACATATTTTAAGAGAATTTATAATTTAATCCTATCCAAATTATTATAACATACTGCTAAATTTACGAAAGAGATTTTCATTAGTTTTTCAACAATGAAAATGTTTTTATTAAGCATATTTCTGTAGTGTTGTGTTGCAGATTTTATTCAAAAATTTAAAGCAACATAAGTTTGATGTTAAATAAAAAATTTGATTAGACGAATAAGCAAGATCCTTTATTAATATATTGGAACTATTTTATCAATTATTTTAAAATTGTGCTAACATAACTAAAAAGCTATACAATTTTTTTGGAAACAAATATTGATAACGATAGTTTCTTTAATAATATGATATTTTGACTAAAACCTTAAATTATTAATTGGATACACACCATTATTTTAGTAGGAAAACAATAACATTTGAAAGTAAGTGATTGTCTTCTAGCAGTTGAATCAAGATGGTATATATATATTTCTAAAACAGGTTGGTGAAAATTTTGATCAATATATATGTCTGAACCATAGCCTGAATCCCACTAGCTATAGATCTCCATTGTTAGATTTTCATTTTCCCATTGTAGATGCTTTAAGCAGCAAAAACAGATGTATGAATTTATTCGCTTGCAAACCTTGGACGATGGATTCTATAATTTTTTGCACTTAATCATTCATATTCACCCTAATAACAGAATTAGTTTTATTTCCTTCTTACTCTATATACTGAGTATCACACATTTATATAATTGATTTTGTTTTTATAAATTAATTGAACGAAAATTATTTTTGTCTTTTTTGAAATCATAGATTCGTTTTTGAAAACCAACATCTCGTAAAATGAGAAAAAGTTTTAGTCAGACATTTTTATGGTAACCCAACTTGTGACATTGATATAAATTGTGTTTTTTCAAAAAAAGACATTGATATAAATTATTACTAATATTAATATTAAAATAAACTTAGTATTTAGAATAAATCATATTAATATCATTAATTAGATTAAAAATGACTGTTGACAAATAGAATTAAATCAATGTTATTTTTTGGTAATATAATTTATGATTTTAATATGATATAAATACTTAATTTATTTTAAATTTAATATTAATAATAATTTCTATCAGTGTCACAAATTGAGTAACCAAAAATGTCTAACTAAAATAACTTTTCTCATTTTACAAGACATTATTTTTCAAAAACAAATTTATGATTTCAGAAAAGACATAAGTAGTTTTTCTTCAATTAATTTATAAAAAATCCATTACATAAATGTTTGATACTCATTATATAGAGTAAGAATGGAAGAAAATTAAATTATGTTATTAGGCTGAATATGAATGATTAAGTACAAAAAATGTAGAATCCATCGTCCAAGGTTCCAAGCGAATAAATTCATTCATAGTTAACACCCATTGTTTTTTTTATGTTTGAACACACTATATTTTTTCACTTTGGTATTTATAGCAGTTTTGTATGAATCGAATGTTAGTTTTGCATGTTGAAATATCTTAAATATGGTAGTTGTTTAAGGAAGTAGAGGTTGGAAAGGTTGCATCCCTCTTAAACAATTTTCAAGATATTTCTATATATTTTGTGTTAAAAAAATATATCTCTATATTTTTCAAAAACAAAATGGTGTTAATGTTATTTCTATTGTATTTAAATATGTTATTTTTTCTATATAATAGAGAGATGTTACAAATAATTTAACTATAGATCTTTTTTTTTCCAATAATTAGAGATCTTTAGTATTCAGTTTTATACTTTTCACACCAAACAAGACAATTTGCACAATTCCATTATTATCCTCTATCACTAATAGACGTGAAGAAAAAATGAGTCTTATTTGTTAGAGCAGCATTATTGGGATTTTTAAAAGGGAGTTTCTTTAAAAAAAAACAATGTGTGAACTCCACTAAACCATAAAAACCAGTTCCCAAAGTCATGAATTAAGGACCGATTGTGGTGGTTTTTTGTACTGTTTGCGGGTTCACCGACATGTGGCAGCCAGCGATTGGTGCGCTATTTAATTTTTTTTTAATCAGATAAAATTTTTTTTAAGAAACCCTTAAGTGGGTTTCAGGGATAATGATGCTCTTACTCCCTCCGTTCATAGATTTTTTAGTATTTTCACACATATTAAAAAACACATTAAACTACCATAATAAATGTATCGTTTTCTGTAATTTTCAATTCTCAATAACTTTTAACCAATAGTAATTTAATAAAGTCAATTAATTTTTGTTTACAATTTTTTCATAAAAAACACAAAAAATTACATCTGTGTGAAAAAAATAAATTTTCTAAAAAATATATCACTAAGGAACGGAAGGAGTAATTAAAAAGCATAATATAAAGGGTAAATAAAGTCAATGCTACTATATTTTATCTAATTTTCTGCAAAACGTCATGTAAAGTGGAACTAAAAACAGTTTCAAAACGTCATATATATAAAAGCGGAGAGAGTAAGTTTTTTTATCTGCCTCTAACTACATATTATTCTTAGTCTTTCATAAGCTATTTATAATTTTGTAATTATATTATGCATTAGAATACCTTTTGGCTACATACTCATGCAATTGTATGACCGTTGATTTGCATGATATAAAGCTGATTGTCTCACCCATGATTTTAACCTTGTACCGTGCGGGTAGAGCGTTTCTCATTCACCCAATTTAGTCTTCAATCATGGCATAACCAGGTTGTAAATTACATGAGAGCATGCTGCATCTATATTCATCGCAGTTGACAATGTCTTGTTGATGGTTATGATTTTATATGAAATCATAACACAGACATAAACTAACATTAAATTCATGGTGATACGTTTTCTGTTATATTACTTCAATGAAATTAATAATTAATGCTAGCTTAAATGTTTTCAAATATAGTAGTAAAATAGCGTTAAATATGTAACGTAGATTTGTTAATATTATTAATTTATTTAATAGGTAACATTTCATCATCCTATCTTTCTGTTTTTGTTTTATATTGTTTACAAGTGTAGTACATATAAAAGTTTGAGTGTGATCCTTATCAAAGATAGCACAAAAACCCAACAACTAAAACACAATGGAAATTGCAATATTATTTTAATTAGTATGCTAAATTTAAAATAATATCTTATAAACAATAAAAAATAAAATAAAATTCACCTATAAAAGAGGATAGTAATATAATATTAATAATCATGGCAATGCAATTGGTTTCTCATACCTTTCACCCCTTAGTTCACTCAGGCACCCCATCATTTTTGGTTTTCTTTATTCTCTACCGGCACAAGATCAACATAAAAACAGCAGATATCAATATTTGTTTTCTTAGTACATTGTCCATTATTTTGTCCGACTCTATTTTTACTTTAATAGCATTTATAGTATCTAATCTACTACACCATATTGCATCTATTAGCATATTTTCTTGCTGTTCATTTGAGTAAATTATCTCCTTAGATGGTACAAGTATTATAATCTTTGACGTTTAAATACATGCATGGCTTTCTCTATACACGAATTTTCAAAATTGTATTTCAATTTCAACCAACAAAAAAATACTATGATGCAAGGGAAATGATTAAAATGAATGGTCAGATGAGACCATTAAACTAAGACAACAAAGGAATATCTAAACCTGTAATTATATTTTGAAGGCTCATTTTTTTCTTAAAGTACGTTCATATTATGTATATGTTTTTTGGTATTAATTTGGAGGTACTCCAGACCTATGGAAAAATCCAGACTAAACAGAAGGAATAGCTCACGGCTAGATTCTCTCTTCATGTATTTAATATAACGGGCCTAAAGCAAAGATTCATATCTATGTGAGTGTCGAAAACAATGTGACTAAGTTTTGCGTAAAAATCAAACCTGAAACATGTTGGTGTTCTAAACTCGTTCATTTATCACCAATTTTTTCTTGAGTTCACCAGCCAATAATAGTTTACCACTTCATATTCAGTTTTTAAAAAAAGAAACAAAATAATAATAATAATTTTCCAAGTCATATTATATTTTCAAAATAAAAATACTAATAGCTGCCAAAAGAAAGGAAATATTTTTAACAATGTTAACTCGACAACAAAATACTTAACTCTAAATCTTAAACCTTTGGGTAAACTTTAAATTTTTAAGTAAACTCTAAACCCTTGGGTAAAACCCTGAAGATTTGGGTAAATTTTAAACTTTTGGGTAAATTCTAAACCCTAGGGTTTAGGATCTAGGGTTTAGAGTTTTGCTGACAACATTTAGGGCGTTTAGTGTGTAGAATTTACCTAATGGTTTAGCATTTATCCAAGGGTTTAAAGTTTAATGTTTATGTTTTAGAGTTTAGTGTTTTGCTGACGGCGTTAATATTTTTTTTTAATTCGTTTTTTTTTTTGCAGTTACTACTATTTTTTATTTATTATATTTAAGAATAATAATATACTTAAATTCTTATTATTGTGTTTCCTTTTAAAAAAAAAAACTGAATATGAGATGACAAACTATTAATGGTTGGTGAACCTATGTTCACTTTAAAGAATGAACCCAAAAAAACATCTTTACCACCAGACCATAAGGTCCCATGCATATTTTGTATATGTTTTTTAATTTTCAATGTTATTTTAAAATTTTAATAATAATATGCAACGGAAAAAGGTCAGTATTCACTCAATGTTTATTTGAGAATTTGTTTCTGTAAATTAATACTAGCAAATTCAGGAAATATATACGCCAAAATCAAATGCAGGTTAGGCTCTAGAAAACCTTAAATTAGTTTATTTAAATAGATTTCCAAATAATGTATAACTCAGTTCATCTCATAAATATATATACTAGATGATTTTCCCGTGCTCATGTACGAATATAATATATATAAAATAAATATATAATAAAAATAAATTAATAGTCTATTTTCATTTTTAGATCATTTGTTTTTTTTCTCAGTCCCTCCAACTTTTAAAGTTTATCATCTAGAACTGCTGCTCTTTCTTCTATCTTGATGCTTGTTGTTGGCTTAAGTGCTTCATGTTGCTATCTTTATAAAACGTTGTTTCACTGTATGATCCATTGATCATAGATTGTATCCGTTCTTTTAATTTTAATTAAAAATCATTTTAAAGAAATTCAATCATTTTATAATTTATATTAATAATATTATCTTGTTTTAATAGACATCTGATTTTGGATACATAGCATCTAGCCGGTTTGGTTATCACTTGGATATATTAAATTGCATCAATTTCTTCGAATTCAACCATTATATTTTTTCTAAATATATTAAAAATTATTTGTTATTTACATTTAAATTGGATTTCTCTTACATATGTAAATATATTTTATTACAATTATGGTATAATATAATATATATTATTTTGAAAATCAAATTGGAAAATTAAACAAAAATGTTAATTGATTCAAAATTACACAAATGAATATGAAGATAATATTTTGAAATCTCATGCATATAGTTTACAAATGAAATAAATTGTAACAATTTGTTCATATTTTATATTTATTTGTTAATGTGTTTTTTAGTTAGATCTTTGATTTTGGATATAAAATTTTTGATTGGTCCAATTACTAATTTTGTGGGTATATATAGTGACATATATTTTTCAAATTGAAGTATAGTTATTTTAATTCCTGTTAAGCCAAATTGAATTTGATTTTATTTATCGGATTAGTTTAGTTTTTCATCTTTGATACTAATAATATTTTTGGATTTTTTTAGATTAATTAATATATGTTGATTTTCCAAAATATATTAAAAATAAAACAGTGATAAGTATAAAAATAACATATAAAATTTTGAAAGCGTTAATTTACAATAATAAAAATAATTTATCAATTTTAAGTAATTTTATATCTTAGATTTTTAAGTAATTAAAAAACTGACTTTTCAAATAATATTATATATATATATATAATTCTTGTAAGAAAAAGAGACTTATGATATTTGGGACAACAAAATGATATATTACTATTAAGTGTATAATAATCGAATCAATCATCAAAAACTATATAATATAATTGGCCAGACAGTTTTTCATTTAACTAAAAATTGTTTAAAAATGTCAAAGCATATTAGAATAGACAAATCTTAAATGTTTTTAAAATGATGATATTTTTCTTGGAACTCTTTCTCCTCTATTTATTGCAGTTTTCCTCCTTTCACTTTCAGGAGACAAACGAACTGATCATTATTTCATCCGTTTTTCTTCTCTTTCCCTTACCTTTCTAGCTTTTCTGTTTCAGCTTAAAGCTCGCAACACTATCAGAGTTCTGTTTCACAGTTTCAGAACAATGGAGGAACAAAACCAACCAGACGATTTCTCTTCCCATAAACATCCAACTTTTCCTCAAGTCATAGAAGAGCTAAAAGAGCTCTGGGCTATGGTTTTACCGATCACAGCAATGAACTGTCTAGTCTACGTACGCGCCGTCGTTTCCGTCCTCTTCCTCGGCCGTCTCGGTAGCCTCGAGCTAGCCGGAGGAGCTCTCTCAATCGGTTTCACCAACATCACAGGCTACTCAGTCCTCGTAGGACTCGCCTCGGGACTCGAGCCAGTATGCAGCCAAGCCTTTGGTAGCAAAAACTGGGAGCTCCTCTCGCTCTCTCTCCACCGTATGGTCATGATCCTCTTGTTCGCCTCCGTGCCCATCGGCCTGTTATGGATCAACCTCGGGCCCATCATGCTATTCTTGGGCCAAGACCCGGAGATAACCGCTACGGCCGCAGAGTACTGCCTCTACGCGCTTCCTGATCTTTTGACTAATACTCTGCTTCAGCCGTTACGGGTTTATCTAAGGTCACAGCGGGTGACGAAACCGATGATGTGGTGCACGTTAGCTGCTGTGACGTTCCACGTGCCGTTGAACTACTGGCTTGTGATGGTGAAGCGATGGGGTGTTCCTGGTGTGGCTACTGCTTCAGTTGTGACGAATTTGATTATGGTTATGCTTCTTGTGGGTTATGTTTCACTAAGTGGGAAGATGCAAAAGAGTCAGGGTGTTAGTGGGTCTATGGTGGCTACGGTGGCGGCTCAGTCCTCGGTTGTGGAGTTGGTTGGTGGGTTGGGACCGTTGATGAGAGTGGCGGTTCCGAGTTGTTTGGGGATATGTTTGGAGTGGTGGTGGTATGAGATTGTGATTGTGATGGGTGGTTATTTGGAGAATCCTAAGCTTGCTGTGGCTGCTACTGGGATTTTGATTCAGACAACAAGTCTTATGTATACTGTTCCTATGGCTTTAGCTGGATGCGTGTCTGCTCGGGTACGTGTTTGTCTTTATCACTCCACTGTGAAAAAATATTGCATCACCTTCCATTAACCTCATCGAAACCCACTTGTCCTTCTCTGTTTCCTTTGAACGTGACAAAAGGTTGAGTTCAATAACCAACTTGTATGATTTGATTTCTTTTGGGTTTCATTAATATTCTCACAGGTTGGAAACGAGCTAGGTGCAGGTAGACCATACAAGGCGAGACTAGCGGCAAACGTGGCTCTAGCTTGCGCATTTGTAATAGGAGCATCCAATGTGGCTTGGACCGTGGTTCTAAAAGAGCGTTGGGCAGGACTTTTCACTGGCTACGAGCCACTCAAGGTGCTGGTTGCTTCGGTTATGCCAATTGTTGGGCTTTGCGAGCTAGGGAACTGCCCTCAAACTACGGGTTGCGGGATTCTAAGAGGGACAGGCCGGCCAACGGTTGGGGCACATGTGAATCTTGGGTCGTTTTATTTTGTTGGGACGCCTGTTGCTGTTGGACTAGCGTTTTGGTTGAAGGTTGGGTTTAGTGGATTGTGGTTTGGGTTGCTTTCGGCCCAGGCGGCTTGTGCAGTTTCAATATTGTATGCAGTTTTGGCAAGGACAGATTGGGAAGGAGAAGCAATGAGGGCTATGAGGATGACGAGTTTGGAGATGAGGAAAGTTGGAAAGGACGAAGAATCATCGTCGTTGTTGGATGATCGCAATAGGAGTGATGAGAAGTTGGGTGGTGTCTTGTAATAAATCGGATCAGTTGTGGGGTAAAGCAAAGACTTTAGAGACTTATTGTTGTTTTCGACTTGTTTATCTTTTGTGTTTTTTAAGTGCATTTGCTAATTGGAATCTTTCCTGGAAATTAAATCATTTTTAAAACGTTGAATTCTGATTAATAATACTGTTTTAAAAAGGAATATTGGATATGGCATTTTGCCAGAAATGGTGAAAAGGAGAATATAATTAAAGCTTGAATTAAACATTTTTGGTCATTTATAGCAAAAAAAAAACTTTTTTGGTCATACTAAGCCAAACACCATTGGATGCATGCATATAGTCCTTTATCTTACTTTTAGTGATAAAAACATTTATGTAAATATTAGTTGTGTAATTATGGATTAACAAATGATGATGAGAAATGATACCATGATTCAAAGCCTGGCACATATAAAGTTGTTCCCAAAAACTTTGGGACATACCATTGTCAATGTCATATTAGCCCAATACAAATGACTTCTTTTGTCGGATACATCAAGTCTCGACTGTGAATTTAGGAAACAATAAACATGTCAGCAACAAGAAATTCAGATTAGAAGCCTAGTGTTATCACCTATTTGTTTGTTTGTACAAAGGCTTTGAAATTGCAGTCTTTGCTAACAAAAGGATATGACTTGTGTTTGGAGGCACTGAGAAATCTTACATCACAGAAAATATTTTAAGAAAATATAAAAGGTTGGATTGTATCACAAGTTATAGACACCAAAGAACTTCTTCTTCTTCTTCGATCAGTCTTTGTCAGAGAAGGTAATCTTCTTACCGCAGAAGACTGCCTCCTCTTTCCTCAGCTCTGATTTGCTCGGCAAACCAAAGCCTTCTCGTCGAAGCTTGTCTTCATACCTGGAATAATATCAAAAACCATTGTCATATATACCCAAAAACTTCACAAATGTGGTTTTGATAATAAAAAGCAAAAAAGGTAAATAGTTAAATCTCTTACCAAAGCTTCTCCGCAAGGTCTGCAAGGTTGCACCTAATTAACAAAAGTTGATAACGTTAATCTTCTGGTTATGGCATAAAAACTATAGCATTAACTTTAGAGAAACAAATTTCCATATGGAAAATCGCTTTACTTGGGTCGGAAAAGGTATGGAGCTTTCTCGGCCACCTTGACATAAATAGCACAACCACTCTTCTCTTGCACAGCCTATAGTATAAAAGATTTAATCACTTTAATCGCAGTACCATTCTTCTCTCGTATATTTTTCATCTATGTATAAACTACTCCCCAAATGACTACTTCAATACTTTTCATCATTACTATAAATGACTCTCACCTTTTTTGCTTCCTCAGCAGAAGCAAACTCAACAAAGCCACAGCCCAGAGACTCACCCCTGTGGTCTACTATAAGTCGAACACGAACAACTTCTCCAACACGTTTGAAGATATTGATGCTGTAAAATAAAGGATAAAATATCAACTATCAAAAACTTGCTCCAAGAATAAAGACGAAATTAAAGGAGCTACTTACATATTTGACATGCTACAATTTTCTTTTTTCATAGAGACTGTGGCAAAAAAGACCGTCGTTTTCATCGAGTTAACATCCTGAGTTTAACAGCCAAGTGTGTTAGCACGACTCTAAAGAGAAAAGGAGGATTTGATGTGCATAATAACAAAAAGAAGAATCATCCCAGAGACGGTCATCTTTTGACTTTGTGGTTCTTCTGAGCCTGACATATTTAAGATGTACCTCAACAAAATCGGGAGTTTCTGCTACTGCATGTTCTTCTATCAGAAGGCTTTCTCGTTGTAGGTAGTCTTCATACCTGGAATATCAAAAACCCTTGTGATCTACACCAAAAACTTACCCCAATGATAACAGACTCAAGATGCAAAACAGTTTAATCTCTTACCAAACCTTGTGATCTACGCAATGCCTAATTAAAAAAAAAATTGCGTTAGTCTGCTTTAATGGTACCAAAACTGTAACAATAAGTTGCAACCAGTGTTACATAAACAAATCTCCATAACATGGAATACCAATTTACCTGGATAGTATAGTGTATGTAGCTTCCTCGACAAAATCAAGAAAAATATCTCTATCGTACAAATATTCGCCGTTCTTTTCGAGCGCCTACAAAAGAAAAAAATATAATTAGGAATCCGACTTGTATAATTCTCATCATAAGTTTACTCTAGTTTTCAATGACTACTAAAATAATTTTCATCATTACTAAAAAAAACTCTCACCTTCTCTGCTTCGTTAGCAGAAGCAAACTCAACAAAGCCAAGCCTTACATGCTTGATCTTGGGGTTTACAATAAGTCGAACATGAACAACTTGGCCAACATCTTTGAAAAAATTGATGCTATAAAAATGGAGGATAAAAAATATCAGTCATGAAAAAGATTTCACGAGAACAAAATTGGTAGTTTAAGGTGGTAACTTACATATCTGATATTTTAGTTTGTCCAGAGAAATGGGTAATACAGATCGTCTTATTTCTTACAGTGGCAACTGCCTGCATATAACAGGCAAAGTGTATCAGCACGACTCTCAGGAAAAAAAAAGACTTAAATTGCATATATAACAATAAAAAGCAGAGCCTCATCTAACGATTAATCCAAAAGTAAGAGATCTTTCGACTTTGTGTGCAACAATTGTTTTATTAAAGGCTAAGCGTGACATATTTTGAGGGTAATAAGAAGAGGTACCTCAGAAAAATTGGGAGTTTCATCACGTCTTTTCATCAAAAAGATCTTATGATCGTGCAAATATTCACCATTCTTATTTTCCAGTGCCTGCGGTATAAAAGATTTAATCAGCTATGGTACTTTCAAGTAACTACGTTTATACTTTTAACACTTGTTTCATAATTACTAGAAAAAAAACTGATCACCTTCTTAGCTTGGTTAGCAGAAGCAAACTCAACAAAGCCATAACCCACATGCTTACCCTCGTGGTTTACAATAAGTCGAACACTGACAACATCTCCAACATCTTCCAAGAAATTGATGCTGTAAAAGTGGATGGTAAAAATTCAGTCACGGAAAACTTGGGTCAGAGAAGGAAAGTGGAAACTTAAGGTGCTACGTACATATGTAATATTTTAGTTGTTTGCGGAGAGAGATTGGCAATAAAGAGAACGGTAGCTTCCTGAATTTAACAGGCAAGTGCGTTAGCAAGACTCTTAAGGAGAAAATGACTTAAAATTGCACAACAACAAAAAGTAGCAAAATAAGATGTATATTCGACTTGTGTCCAACAGTTGTGATATTATGAAGATACTAAGAAGAGGTACCTCCGAAAACTTGGGATTTTCTTGTATCCTAAGGCTTTCCTGCTGAAGATAGTCTTCTTGGTACCTGGAATACATCAAAGAACATTTGTGGATATCTCCAAAAAAGCTGCACCCAATGTGCTCGTCTAAAGAGGCAAATAGTAAAATCACTTACCAAACCTTGTGATCTATGCAATACCTAATTAAGAGAAACAATAGTGTTAATCACCAGTAATGGCATCAAAACTCTAGAAATCATAAATATTAATGAATATACTTGGGTGGAAGGCATAGAGCTCCCTTATGAGCCACATCCAGGAAAATCTTGCGTTTGTGCAAATATTCGTTCTTCTTCTTTTCCAGTGCCTAGAGCATATAAAGATTCAAATAACTATATGTATCATAAGTAAACACTAGTTCATCAGTAATATGAACTAGTCTCACCTTCTTTGCTTGGTTAGCAGAAGCAAATTCAACAAAGCCTTCGCCCACACACTTTCCCTTGTGGGTAGCTTGAAGTAGAACACGAACAACTTGTCCAACATCATTGAAGAAACGGATGCTGACGGATGAAATATATATATACACATCAGTATGAGAAACTCAACTAGTTCAAGTGAAGGGTGCTACTTACATATCTCTTATTTTAGTTTGGGGAGGGAGATGAGCAACAAAGAGCGTCTTTTTAAGTTCCTGAATTTAAAAGCAAGATGTGTTAGCATAAAAAAGTGGTAAAGGCCTTCTTCAATTGCATACAAGAAGAGGTCTCCTGTTAGCAATTGGAACAAGATTTTGAGATGACAAGAAGATGCTTAATTGAATTAAAATATACAACAAACATTAGAATATACTTACGGCAGCTTCCTCAGGACCTTCATCAAGTCCTTCCACTGAGATTAAATTAGCCTCATTCTCCAACAACTCGACCCTTCCTTTGATCTCATCAGAAAATCCTATCGCTGTCTCCTTCTCCTCCCTAATTCCCTTCAGAATAGGTTCGGTCTCCACTGTCACCTGGCCATAATAAAAACCAAGATGCTTAACTGAAGAACATAAAGCATAAATACAAAATATTCAAACTTACAGAAAATTGTACCGAATTAGCCTCATCAGACAACAACTCAACCCTTGCTTCGGTCTCCTTCTCCTCAAATTTTTCTTTATGTTTCTTCAGAACCAGTTCGGTTCCAAAACCATCTTCCGGCTTTCGCTTACCCAATAAATTAGCTTTCTGGCTACAACTGGCCATGGAGAAGATGTAATACAGTGAGGGTTTATTTACCGGGAAGAGTTGAGAGCAGAAATTAGTTTTAAATAACCCTAGGGAGAGCTTTATTTATAAAACAACATATCTTGTTTGGGCTGGGCTTTTATTGGTTGGGCTTTTTGTATTTTGTTCTCTAGCCGACATTATCTTAAGTAGTTTTAGTTATAAAAAGCTTAAGTAAATTTTGTTTGAATATGAGGTTCGGAGTCGAAACTGAAATCCTTTAATAAGATCTTGCGCGGAATAAACATTATATATATATAAATTGTTTTATATATTATATGTTTATAACATATTATGAAATAATAAATATATATTGAATAATTAAAAAGTCATTATCTACTACTTATATAATTAAATTGGTGCAAACATATAAATAAATTTTATAAATCGAAAAATATATTTTCTATTTGATATGATATATAATTAAATTTAAATGATAGTAACATATATATATGGTATATTTTAATATTAATATTTATTAGATGATGCTTTTTGCTTTTTTTTATCATTTGTATCTGTTATAGCAAAAAGTCTAAATTAGTGATAACAAAATTTTCATTGTGGGATTAATGGTTTAAGTAATTTATAATATTTTAAAAAATTAAGTTGTCAATATTTTTCAAATTTTTTATCAAAAAAATGTTCAAAGTAAATTTCAAAATTAAGATATTTATATATATTTTTATATGGCATATAGTTTAATTTAAAATGATACATATATTTATATATCTTTTATTTTTGATACTTATTAAATGAGACTTTCAACTTATATTATTTTTTAATTATTTGTACCATGTCATAACAAAAGTTTTAAATCATAGATCACAAAATTTGAATTTGAAACTTTTAACAGTTTTAGTAATTTATACTCGTTTTTAAAAATTCAAAATATAATATATAAATAATTTTTTAAATTTTTAT
Source organism: Brassica napus (assembly GCF_020379485.1). NCBI lineage: Eukaryota > Viridiplantae > Streptophyta > Magnoliopsida > Brassicales > Brassicaceae > Brassica > Brassica napus. The sequence goes on along the minus strand of NC_063435.1, from coordinate 11,034,649 downwards.
TATATAGTTGCTATGATTGTTTAATTTATTTTAATAGCTTAAAATTAAACAAATATAATTATAATACACACTTATTTTATCAAATATTTATTATTCAAAATCATTAATTGTCATATATACTTTAACCACATTAGGAAATTCCGTAATCTTATTTAAGGAAATAATGAAGCACATTTAATAATGTATTTATTGTGGTTTAATAAAAAACTTATTATATATTTAGATGGACCAACATATTTCTCTAAGGATTCTAAGAATCATTTTAGTGATGACATGTGGCTACAAAAAAATGTTGCAATGCTTCTCAAATAATATATAGGGGATATCATTGTTTACGCTTAAAAAGTTAATCTCGATTGGAATGAACTGTATTTGGAATAAACTGTATTCGAATGAACTGTACTTCATTTTAGATAAGTATCAGTGTGTTAATGGCCACCTTATCGTCTGAGTTCTCTTCAAACGATTTTACATTCATCACTTGTTGTGCTATATTTTTCCGGCCGTTTAGTTTGTTCCTTTTTAGTTTCTATGTTAAATGACCTAATCTTGGTTTTTATTACAGGCATTACAAATCAACTACACCTAACTTGAGACAATAAGCAACAACAGACCATCTTAATATCTCTTAAGCTTATGATAACGTAAAGGGGTTAGGCGATAGAAGGCACGTGATAGTATTTTCCTTTGCACAAGCACTTGTAGACGACAGGACAAGCCTCGGACTCTGATGCCGAGCACTTGGAACTGACCACAACGAGCTTGCATGGTGTACATGATCCACATGCGTGCGAGCAGTCCGGTATGCTTGACCCACTTGCCACATCTACAACCTCGCAATAAAAATAAACAACAAAATAATCACTCGTCAACAAAGACTTAAGATACAGTATATAATTAATACTGCTGATCGTCTTTAATATTGAATTATGTTACTGCCAAATAATACTCACAATCCAGTCGGAAACTATTAATACTAACAAAGAGATGGAGAAGAAGAATCGCGACTAAAGATACCAATTTCATTTGAAAATTTTAGTTATGATTTGGGTTCTCATATAAAAACTCTTCTGAATGGTTGAATATGTTATGAAGAGATGAAGATAAATTAAGATATATAACGTGAGTGAGAGTAACATTTTTTAAATGAAATAGTGTTAGATTCACATGATTCATCCTTTTCTTTTCAAAAGGCTTTCACATTCTTTGATCCTTATCCATTAACCTGCTGAATCTTCTTAGACCATCTCCAATGTATTTTGTTATTTTCACCTCTAAAATAGAAGAACTCTATAATAGAAGTGAGATATGCTCCAATGTATTTTTCTATAATAGCAATCTTCAATTATAGAGTAAAAAATAGAGGAATGCTATTTCTTTCTCTATAAATAGAGGAAAATATAGAGATCTCTATTATAGAGAAAGAAATAGAGGTGGGTTGGATCAATTTTACCTCTAAATGCTATTATAGAGGTGAAAATAGCAATGGATTGGAGATGCTCTTATAACTGTTTGGTTCTTATTTCTAAATTCTTAGAGGAACCTTATCGGTTGATCTTGAATTTAGGTATCTCTGACCAAAAAATATTATTAGTTTAATCTATCTATTTTTATTTAAAGTTTAATTTTTGTTTTATTTGTTAAAGTTAATCCAATAGATGAAAGACATGTGGTGATATGGGTTTCTTATAAGTGTGTCAGAGCTTCTCGCATGCGATCTTGCCTCTCTTTTCTTTCATATTTTTGTATTTTTGATTTTTTTTTAGACTTATTCTTAGGTCCACTCCCTAGGGTGAACCTCTAGGTTCACCAACCAATAGGATTGTTTTATTTTATATTCGATATCTTTTAAAAAAGGAAACAAAATATTGTCAAATTATATTATGTTTTTAAAATTTAAAAGTAAAAAAAAAATAGTAATAATTACAAAAAAAATATTTTACGTCGTCAGCATAACATTAAACCCTAAACCCTAAATTCTAATCCCTAAACCCTTAATCCTAAACCCTAAACCCTTGGATAAACCCTAAACTCTAGGATAAATCCAAAACTCTAAATCAAAATCACTATACACTAAAACATTCAAGCGTTTAGGGTTTAGGGTTTTAGTGTTTTTTATTTAGAGTTTATGATTTATCCAAGGGTTTAGGGTTTACCCAAGGGTTTAAGATTTACCCAAAGGTTTAGGATTTACCCAAGGATTTAGGATTTACCCAAGGGTTTAGGGTTTATCCAAGGGTTTAGGGTTTAGGGTTTAGGATTTAGGGTTTAGGGATTAGGATTTAGGGTTTAGTGTTTTGTTGAGAACATTAAAATATATTTTTTTAATTCTTTTTTCTGTAACTATTATCTTTTTTTATTTTAAAAACATAATATAATTTGAGAATATTTTGTTTCCTTTTTTAAAAGATATCGAATTTGAAATAATGAAATTCTATTGGTTGGTGAACCTATAGGTTCACCCTAGGGAGTGAACCCAAGAATGACTCTTCTTTTTATCTTAGATATTCTATCTAGAAGACTATAACCTATGGAGCTGCTCTTATATTTTTTTCTTTTTCGAAATTCATATTTTAACGATACACTGGCATATATATGAACTTTTGTGAAGGTACACTGGCTATGACGACTCATTATCATCAAACTCTCATCAAGTCCTACCTGCCATCAAGTGTGACTCCTAGAGACCTTGCTATTAATGAAGTCCCTACTCTTTGTTACAACCACATAGTTCAGTCTCATTTACTTCCAAGTTCCAACATAACCGTTTTAGCATTTTTCTCATGAATTCTACTACAATATATACATTATGAAATAAAAATAAAATTTTAACCAAACAAAGGGATCTGGCGTAAATATTCTAGTTATAAATTTAATCTAATGAAAATACTAACGGTTAACTAGCACGACATGAGTCCATATCATATGAGCCTGATCAAGATATGTATCAACAAATCTTTGTCAAGAAGACGGATTTGCAAATAATTACTCTTTTAAAAAGTTGATTAGTGTTCAAAAGTCAACAAGATTCTAACGTGATAAGAAAGTGGATAGTTAAGTCTTAACAAATTCACCTACAATAATATCCTTTTAATATATGAAACAATACTGAGAAATAAGAGACGTAACAAACTAAAATTTCAAAAGATTACGGTATTTACAAGAAATGACCAAATTGCATCGCCAATCTCAGTCTGGTTAGGTTATTTTTAATCCCCATTTTTTTTGTTGTTTCATGATCTTATTGGCTACTTAGTTTCATGATCTTATTTCCTACTTGTTTAGTTTTAATTATCCATGTCTTATGAATATGGCCTGCAAAAAAACTAGACCTTTAGAAGGCATTTGTGAATTGTGAATCATTTTTAGCTTCTGCAGTGTCAATATACAATCAATAATTTTTTTGGTCAAATACAATCAATCATTTTTTGGTTAAAGAAAATCAGTCATTTAAACCTCTAACTGTTGTTAATTTATTTAAAATAATTTTAAGTTAGTTTCCAATGTAGTATCTGATTACTCACTCAAAAATATTATTTTCAAAACTGTCATTTTTCATGTGTAAATGCAACGGTTAAACAGGATTACAAGTTCAAAAGAAATAAAACTCTTTTAGTTACATTTCTAATTTAGAGCCTATAACTTCAAAAGAAAAGTTAAACAAACATTGATGAAATTATAAAATTATTTTTGTAAATATATTGTTAATATTTTTTGGACCAGATTTCGAAATAATTTGAGATGGCACTGATAACTTTCGTGTGTGTGTTTTTTACAAATCTCGAAGACTTTCACATTTCTTGTATTGCTGGCCGTAGCAAACTAATTAAAATTTCAAAAGATTACGGGGGTATACACAAGAAAGGATCAATCGCATCGCCAATCCCAGTCTGGTTTGCCCTTGTTTTAATCACAAAATTTGTTTACTTTCATGATCTTATTTGCTACTAAGTTTCATGACCTTATTTGCTATAAGTTTAGTTCTAGTTATCCAAGTCTTATGGATATGGCCTGTAATAGAAACTAAACTTTTAGAAGGCATTTGTGATTTTTTTTTTTTTTTTGCTTCTGTCGTTTCAATGAAAAATTAACCATTTAAGCCAAAAGAAAAAACCTCTAAACTGTTGTTAATTTATTTAAAATAATTTCTACGTGTGATTTCCAGTGTATCCGATTACTCTTCTCAAAAGGATTAGTTTTAAGTATGTGTAAGTGAAAAACTTGAACATAATCACGATATTTAAAAAAAATAGATGTATAAACTAAGACATAAAATGTTAAAATTACTACTTTAAGATCTATAATTCCAAAAGAAAAATTAAACATACATAAGTGGAGCTATCAACTATTAAAATTATATTATTATGTTTTGAAATATACCATTAATATTTCTTTGAAGAAGATCTAAATATAATTTTAGACGGTACAAATTGCATTTGGTGTTTTTTCTTTTGACAACGAACGACTATTTTATTACTCAAACTTGAGGTGGTTTAGATAACCAAACCGGAATAAAACAACCAATAAAATAAAGTTTCCTGTGAAAAAACTTAGAAAATCAAAAATCTGATTTTGCGTGCGTGGAATATAGGTGCGGGAAGCAAATTTGCAGAATCTCAGATCTTGCATTCTTTTATTGCTGACCGTTGTTTATTTACTTTTCATGCATACCTGCACCTCACATCTCGAGCGTAGTGGAACGTGTAACAATTTATTAAAGTACTTACTTTGTCTCAAAATGAAAATAGATAGACGTGTCTGTCTGTCCTTACTTCATGTTTAAAATAGAAGTCACTGGCTCATTGACTAGCTTCTCCTACCAATCTAAACGTGGAAGTTAGCTATATGCATGTCATTATATAGCGTGGAACATAAAATCACTAAACCAACAATTACACATACAATCACCAACAAAAATACATTTTGTGTTCTTACAATGCAGCTCATAATCCCGATTAATCCTATCTTAACACTCCTTGTTTTGCTTCTTGTTGGTCTCAAGATCTACAACGCTTTGAGGATCCTTATTTGGCAGCCATTTGTGTTGACCAGAAGATTCAAGAAACAAGGAATCTCTGGCCCAAAATACAGATTCTTGTACGGAAACCTCATGGAGATAAACAAGATGAAGAGCGAATCTCAGCTTTCAGTTCTTGATCGAATCTCCCATGATATTTTTCCACGTATTTTCCCTCATTATCAACAATGGATGTCTCTATACGGTGCCGTTTCTCTCTGGCCATCTTTTTATTTTTGTAGTTATTTTTTTTTGTAATGAATTCGTAACACACAAGTTTATCTATTAATTATTAGGAGAGACATTTCTTTACTGGGACGGAACAGAGCCGAGATTATGCATCTCAGATCCCGAACTTGTGAAACATGTCTTGTCTAGCAAGTCAGGTTTCTTTCTTAGAGCAAATATAAGACCCGAGTTCCTTAAACTTGTCGGTAGTAAAGGACTTGTCTTTCTTCAAGGTGCTGATTGGGTTCGCCATAGAAGAATCTTGAACCCTGCTTTCTCCATCGATAGGCTCAAGGTCATGACAAAAGTGGTGGTGGATTGCACACTGAGGATGTTAGATGAGTGGAGTGAAGACATAACAGAGAAACTGATGATGAAAAAGGAGATGGACAGAGATTTTCATAGATTAACGGCTGATATTATAGCAACCGCTGCGTTTGGGAGCAGTTACGACCAAGGAATCGAAGTGTTTAGAACACAAAAAGAGCTTATTGAGTGTTGTGTTATCTCTCTCACTAACGTTTTTATCCCAGGAACACAGTAAGTAAATCTCTTTTTTTTTAGTTCTGTTCAGACAAAGATTGTTTATATTGGTCTTGTTTTTTCTTGTATCCCAAGGTACCTTCCTACGCCTTTGAATTTTCGGATATGGAAGCTGGATACGAAAATGAAGAACTCAATCAAGAAAATTGTAGATTCTAGACTACAATCAAAATCAGATTATGGAGACGATCTTCTCGGAATCATGTTGAAATCTCGCCTGAGCATTGAAGAGATCATTGATGAGTGCAAGAGTTTCTTCTTCGCAGGTTACGAAAATAACTCCAATCTATTGACATGGACAACGATGTTGCTGAGCTTGCACCAAGATTGGCAGGAGAAACTCAGAGAAGAGGTTTTCAAAGAATGCGGTAAAGACAAAACCCCAGATTCAGACACTTTCTCAAAACTCAAACTGGTATGACCTAATTAAAACTTACTTGTGATACAAGAAAGTGTTTCTTGTGATTTAAGCAACATGTTTTATGTCCTTGCAGATGAACATGGTGTTCATGGAGTCGCTTCGCTTGTACGGACCAGTACCATTTATTACCCGAGAAGCATCAAAAGACGTGACGTTAGGACACCTAGAGATTCCCAAGGGCACAACCCTAATTTTTCCGCTCCTGAAGATGCATAGCGACAAGGACATCTGGGGATCAGACGCAGACAAATTCAACCCTCTGCGATTCCAAAACGGCGTTTCTAAAGCCGCCAAACACCCAAACGCTCTCGTATCGTTTTCAATAGGGCCAAGGGCTTGCATTGGCCAAAACTTTGCCATGATCGAAGCCAAGACCGTACTCACCATGATCCTTCAACGGTTCCGGCTTAGCCTCTCTTGCGAGTATAAGCACGCCCCGGTGGATCATATCACTATACTGCCTCTGTACGGCTTGCCCCTAGTGCTTGAGCCTCTGGAGGATTGATCTGATGTCTAAATGAACCTACTTATCTCTACCTAATTACGTGTTAGCCAAGTTTTCATACTTTATGGGGTTAGTCCTTAGTCCTTGGGAGCTTTCTGGGCTAAGCTATTATAACTATATTGTGCTTTTCTTAACCCGACTTAATGGGTTATGAGTGGCGGCTACACTGCTAGTTGATATTGCATAGAAGCTATTGATAATAATGAAACGTAGAATGTTATCATCTCATCAGATAATCACACATGTCTGAACCAATACGAGAGGTAATAATAGTACATGGTTCCTAACTTCCTATCCAAGTCATGCATGTAACACCTTCCTGTAATAGAAAAATGCCTTGTTGCTTTCTCTGTTTTTTGATTATATCATCAGAGAAACTACAACCTTACACCATCGGTCACAGGTGAACCTCTAAGATTAATATTGCAGAACCTCTATGTCAGGTAGTTCTTTAAACTTGTTGGCATTAAAGGACTTATAGAATCATATCCAAGCCACGCATGTCACACCTTCCTGTAACAAAAGAGAGAAGAAAGGCTTGTTGTTTCCATTTCAATCTCTGTTTCTTTTCTGTATTCTATAGCATAAGAGAAATCTACAAGAGGTTTATACAGCAGATGAACCTGGGAGCTGAATGTTGCAGATCCCAAATTATAAATGTCTTGAAAATTCCATCTGTTGCCGCCATAGGGATGGTTGCAGAGCTTGGTGAAAACTTCACACATTCACATGAGGCAAGCAAAGGAAAGACTTAACTAAGTAATCCACATAAAGCATACTGGGGCAGAAGCTTATATAGATACCGCCAGGGGTGAAGTCACCGCAAGTAAAACTCTGATTGTGACCAGAAAACATATTAAGATATGCTCTTTATCAGCATTCCGCACCCATCGAGAACAATCTTATAATCCACCCAATTGTTTGAACCGAGTTTGACCGGGACTCGTACGGTAAGACTTAATTCGGTGGGTTAGTTCAAAGGCGTATTTCTATTGATCGGGAAAAGGTTCCGTTTACAAATGAGGAAACAAATGGAAAAGTAAGCGGGTGCTCGGTGAGTTGGCCGGGAAAGTACAAGTCGGAAAAAATACAGGTGAGTAAATCCTAATTTCTAGCCCGCCAAGTATGTATGTGAATGTTCGGATCCCCTGCCGGTCCTCTTCTTCCTTATATAAGCTGCCTCTCTTTTCCATTCCCTTAGGTCGTCATGTCCTAACGGGCTTGATCTCGATCGGGCTGAGCAACTGGGCTTTCGAGCCGAACTGATGTGTTTTCTTCTATGAGTCGATTGAGGTGGTCTTGAGCCGAGCTTGAGCTTTTGGTCGGGGACCGCTTAGCCAAACTAGTGTCCTGGGTCGGCTTAGCGGGCCAAAACTTCTATTTTATGGGCCTTGTGGAGGGATGCAATCCATTTCCTACACCAACACAATGTGTCTTTTCGGATGCCATTGAAAAGGCAAGTAAGTAACTCAATGTAGTACTGAGAAGATACCATCATATATGTTTATACCTCAGCTTCAACACCAGGACCGTACAAAACACACTTCAAATCCCTGATATGATGCATCAAAGACCTGAAGCACTCCATCCCGATGAAACTAACTGACCATCGTAGCTAAAATCTAAAGAAGATACCGAGTCCTTGTGCGTGGAAGCTCAGTAGCCCAATCTCCATTTCCAATCTTAAAGAGGAAGCCTTTATCATCTCCACCTCCAGTTGCAACAACGGTAGGATCTGTTGGGCTACGAGCCCATGCATAAAGCTCACCTGTAAAGAACAAACCATTGGTAGCATCAAGTGCGAACTAAGTTGTTACCTCTGTGACCAGTGAATATGTGAATGGAGTCGTTTGTTTTTTGCCAACGAATGAGCTGTTTTCATCAACAGCAACAACAAAAATGAATCATAAACTCCAAGTTTTGCAATTTAGCAGTAATTTGAATTTTAGAATGTTGATGGAAAACATAATTTTGTGGGTTTGACTATTAAATATAATTTTTGTTGCAGTGAGAAAAATTTAAATTTGCAGTTCTTGCGAGAGAAATCATTTTGCGATCTGAACGAAAAATGTAATTTTGTAGTTTTAACTGAAATATAATTGTATGGTTATAAGCTATAACAAATTTAAAAGAATATATAATTTCCTGATTTTACAGTTTTGAAAAATTAATTCTATATTTATTAATAATATTATAATTTTGTAGTTTTAGTGTAATATTGTAACTTTACAGTTTGATATAATTTTACAGTTTAAACATTTTCTTATAATTTTGATGGAAATATAAATTTGAAGTTTTGAAAGAATATTGTTTTATTGTTTTGATGAAAACTATTATTTTATAAAAACTGAAAACTAATTATTTTCATAATCTGTAGGTTGTGTTTTTTGTTTTTCTAAAAACACTATATATATATATTAACTATTAGTTTTTCAAAATTTGGTTGGTTTATCATATTGTGATATTTTCATGATTAAATGGACCAATTCTAAAATAATTAGAAGATGAAAAAATTAACAAAGATTGAGATTTATTATATTTAAAAACATATGAATAGTACCATGATTTTATCTAAGCTATTGTCAAAAACTGCCAGTCTTGGGAGAAATCAAATAAAACAGATTCATGTCATCTACAGAAATCAATCCTGAATCCAGATAATTATTTATTTTTATTATATAAAATTATGAGATTTTATTAAGCTAATTATTATGAAATCTCGAATCAAATATTTTGTGCTTATTTCAAAAAGGATTGAGATTTATTATATTTAAAAACATATGCGTAGTACCATGATTTTATCTAAGAGATTGACAAAAAATGCTAGTCTTGGGAGAAAACGAATAAAACAGATTCATGTAATCTACAGAGATCAATCCCGAATCCAGAGAATTATTCATTTTTCTTATATACAATAATGAGATTTTATTAAGGTAATCCTTATACAATTGCTGCCTCTCCGAGAAATATTTTGTTGTTGTCTCGGTTCCAATTCAAAATTAAACAAGTTCCTAATCATTATCTAACAAAAATAGCACTTTTTATGTTTTTGAGTAAATTTCCATTAGCATATTTTAATTGTTTTCTTTCGTTTTTTTACAAATGTGGCTATTTTCTAAACCAGTCTTTAACATATTATTTTATATAAAAAGATAGTTCTCATAATTCTACATACAGAAAACACAATTTCCTTTATGTAAACATCTCTACAATAATTTTTATTAATGCGGTTTAAAATTATGATATAAATAAGAATGAAACAAATTATGATATAAATATAATATATATGTATACACATATATATATATATATATTTTATCGGAGATGGTTATTATTTACATCAAAGTTATATAAAATATTATTGTTTAGGTCTTAATGATATTTTATTTCATAAACTTATTTAGTACTTTTTTTTGTCATCAACTTAAACAGACTTATACTAACTTATTTAGTACTTTTAAAAAGGAAATTTTAAAACTAAATGCTAAAAGCACATAATTTCTAACTATAGATAAAAACTATGAATCCAAAACTAGACAAATTTCTATGCAAGTTTTTAAAAGCCTAAACTACTCTAATAATAAAAAAAAACTAAAAACTAAAAACCAAAAAACAGAATTTCAAATGGAAGTTATTCAAAGATAAGCAAACATTGAAGATCAAAGTTATATTGGACTGTTAAAGGACATATCCATACTATTTTTATTTTTTGAATTGTTACCCATTACGGACTAACAAATTCAATCCAAAAAATAAAAAAACATATAGACAAGTCCAATTGAACGCGGACAACCGATTTAATTATATAATAGCCATAATCACAAAATATCACCTGAAGATGATTTGGAACGTTTATGGCAGATCCATTTCTATCAAATTTATTTTCTGGATCATTGCCCATTATAGACTAACTAATTCAGTCTGTAATAATTCAGAATGTATTCAAAGATATGCAAACTATTAAGGCTGAAGTTAAATTGGATCATTAATGAATGCGTGAATGGAGTCGTTTTTTCTTCTTGCTAGCGAATAGAGCCGTTTTCATCTGCAGCAACACCAAAATGAATCATAAACTCCAACTTTTGCAAATTTTGGCAGAAATTTAAATTTTAGAATTTTGATGAAAAACATAATTTTGTGGTTTGGCTATTAATTATAAATTTTGGTTCTGTGAGAAAAATTTCAAATTGCAGTTCTGGCGAGAGAAAACAATTTTGCTATCTTAACAAAAAATGTAATTTTGTAGTTTAAATGAATAGATAATTTATGGTTTTAACGATTTTAACAGAATATATAATTTTGTGGTTTTACGGCTTTGAAAATATAATTATGTATTATTACAAATATTATATTTTTTTAGTTTTGGTGTGATAGTGTAACTTTACAGTTTGATATAATTTTACAGTTTAAACATTTTCATTAAATTTTTATGGAAATATAAATTTGTAGTTTTGACAGAATATTATTTTATTGTTTTGATGAAAACTATCATTTTATTAAAACTGAAATCTTATTTTTCATTATTTGTACGTTGAGATTACTTTTTTTTTATAAAAAAACAATATATATATATATATATTATATATATATATTAACTATTCAAAATATAGGACAATTAGAGTTTTCATGGTTTAAGAAACATAGTTTTTCAAAATTTGGTTGGTTTATCATATTGTGATATTTTCATGATTAAATAGACCAATTCTAAAATAATAAGAAGATAATAAATTAGCAAAAAATGAGATTTATTATATCTTTAAAAACATCCGAATAGTTCTATGAATTATATAAGTGATTGTCAAAAAAATACCAGTTTTAGGAGAAATCAAATAAAACAGATTCATTAAAGTAATTCTTATAAAACCTAGAACCAAATTTTTGTTGTCTTGGTTCCAATTCAAGATTAAACAAGTTTGAAATCATTATCTAAACATAAAGAGCACTTTTGTTATGTTTTTGAGTAAATTTTCTTAGCATATTTTCATTGTTTTCTTTACCCTTTTTTTGGGGGCAAATATGACTATTTTATAAACCAATCTTTGAAAAAATCATTTTTATATAAAAAGAAAGTTTTGATACTTCTACATACAGATAAACACAATTTCCATATATGAAAACATCTCTACAATCATTTGTATTAATGGTGTTTTAAAATGATGATATAAACATAAAATATATATACATTACTTTATCAGAATAGCTATGATTTACATATAAATTATATAAAAGATTACTTTGTAGGTCTTGATGATATTTTATCTCATCAACTTATTTAGTAATTTTAAAAGGGAAATATTAAAACTAAATGCACATTATTTCTAACTATGGATAAAAACTATAAATCCAAAAATTAGACAAATTTCTATTCAAGTCTTTTAAAAACCTAAAACTACTCTAGTGACAAAAAAGCTAAAAAACTAAAATGCAGAATTTGGAATCTATTCAAAGATATGTAAACAATCAAGTTCAAAGTTAAATTGGATCTTTAATAGACATACTAGATTTTGACCCGCCCTTTCAGAGGGCGGGTATATTTTTGTTTTAATTTTTTAAAGTTTTTTTTATATTTTTGTTATTGTTTAATAATCATATTTGTGTTAAATATTAATTTTAATATAATTTTTAGTAACTAAATTAAATATGTCAAGTTGCATAATATACACTTGTGTCATATACATATCAAAATATATTTTGAAACTTTTTTTTTAAATTCTTCTCCATTATATTTTTTTAGTAGTTACCTAACATAATCAGTCAAAAATATTTTATGTCATAAAAATTCGACAAAGAATCGAAAATTAAAGTCTCATATTCTATTAATTTTTTTCTCAAAGTGTTATATCTGAAAACCAATATCAAATCCAACACCGCACCGAAACACAAGAAAGTTTTTGAAATGTTTGATAAAAACAAATTTAATATATTTTATTAAATATATGTACATATATGTATATATATATATATGTTCTTCTCTAATTTTAAGTAAAATCACATTTAATAAATATTTTTAATCGAATAACCTATTAAAAAAAAGTAAAATCACATTTAATAAATATTTTTAATCGAATAACTTATTTTAAAAAAAGTAAAATCACATTTAATAAATATTTTTAATCGAATAACCTATTTAAAACCCGTTAAACTAAAACATGTCATCCTCACTGTCTAGAGTAATAATTAAGTGAAGAACACTATGCATAGATGGATGGTCAAAATTATTTTGTATCCAAAAAATCCGACTCAGAATCTACTCGAAAATCAAAGTCTCATATTCTATTAAAAATTTTCTTAAAGTGTTATATCCGAAAACCAATATCAAATCCAACACCTCACCGAAAACAAAAGAGATTTTTTGAAATGTTTGATAAAAACAATTTTTAATATATTTTGTTGAATATATATATACACACATATATGTGTGTGTGTGTGTGTGCTTTTCTCTAATTTTAAGTAAAATCACATTTAATAAATATTTTAATCGAATAACCTATTTAAAACCCGTTAAACTAAAACATGTTATCTTCATTGTCTAGAGTAATAATTAAGCGAAGAACACCATGCATAATTAGACGGTGAAGTCCCATGCATCCTCTTCATAAGTATATATTTTATAAATAATACTTCCATAATAATATCAACTTATATAGTTTTAGTAGTTTTAAATTTACTTCCAAAAATGTTTTGTAGATCATAAATTTAAATATAGTATATTGGCCATATAATTAGGTATCATATAGGAGTCCGATATTTAATTTTTCTTGCCATACATGATCACTCTTAACTTTACCCCTATTCCTACTTGAAATATTACTTTTTGTGCTATTAGGCCTACTTTAAAAATAACCAACTTTTACATAATTGTTTCTAATCACGATCTTTTCTCTCTCAGCTAAGCAGTTACTTTTCCTCTATATTAAAACAGTTGGATTTATAGATTTGCTTTTTCACGTGTATTAAAAGATCGTGCTTGAAGCACAAAGACAGAATACATATTTCAACCATATGTTTTTACAGAGGATTTTACGTTATTTTTTAACAGGAGGTGGTTATGTTTTTTTTTTAGATGTAGTTATATTGTATGTCATGCAGTTATATTTTAAAATGCAGTTATACTTTTAAGTTGGACACAACATATATCAATGGGTCATGATCCTAATTTAATAGTATTGATACATTTCTAACTACTTTTATTTTTTTGATTGTTATCCATTACGAACTAATCTATTCAGTCTAAAAAATATAAAACGCATAGATACAAGCCCAACTAAACGCGAACAACCCATTTAATAGCTCTAATCATCAAATATCAATTGAAGATGATTTGGGTTGTTAATAGGCAGATTCATTTCTATCGAATTTCATCTTTTTGATCATTACTATTTCAGTCCATAAAAACAATTCAGAATCTATTCAAAGATATGCAAACAGTTAAGTCCGAAGCTAAATTGAGTCGTTAATAAACAAATCAATTTCTCTCTCGAGTTTTATTTTGTTGGATCGTTACCCATAACGGACTAACCAATTCAGTCCACTAAAATAAAACGCGTATAGACAAGCCCAATTGAACGCGGACAATCCATTTTGACACCCCTAATCATCAAAAACCCTAATTGTGGCAGTCTTCTCTTATTATCATCACTTATCATCTCACCTCCCTCCCCCATCCTCCTCCACTCCGCAGGCTGCATTCTTCCAAGGTAAACTCTATTACCCCACTCCATTGATTTTTTATAGAAAATGCATAACTTTATTTATTAAATTATACCTCTCTCTTTCTCCCTTTTGCCTGAACTATCCTTCGAGTAAGATCTGATTTGATGAAATAGGGTTTTGCATAAATTTTCTTGATTAGGTTTTAGAGATCAATGGAACCCTCCTTCAATGTCAACGCCAATATGCTCCGTAATGAGACCAACAATGCAATTGTCTACTACCATCTCAACAAGCTGTTAGCCTCGCAGTTTGAGAAACCCCCTCAAGAGATCGCGGAGGCGTCGAGGTCTGCTTCTGCGGCCGCTACGGCCGCCGCTTCAGCTGCAAAGGCGGCCAGAGCTAACGCAAATGCCAAAGCTTACGCTGCTGCTAGAGCTGTCGCTGCGGCTAAGGCCGCTCTGAAACTGATCGCCTCGTTTCCTAACCAGGAGGAGGTCAGGAAGGACAAACATGTTGCTGTTGCTGAGGTTGAGGCTGAGGTTGATGAAGACGGTGACATGGTGTTGAAGGATCAAGAGTTGTTGTTACACTCTGGTGATGCGAGTAATGGGATGATAGTGCCAATCTCTTCTCCGAGTAAAAATGAGGAGTGGTCCGTGGGGAGGTTAAGAGAGAGGCCAAACGCAGAGTATGATTCCATCAACAAGAGGAGTGCGGTGGAGGTAGGTTCGTCCAGTAGAGTGGTTGAATCGTCGGGGAGTGGACAAGGAGGAGGAGCAAAAGAGGATGTCCAGAAGCCGACCAGGAAGAGAGGACGTCCGAGGAAACATTAGTTGTGTTTGTGGTTAACATTAGTCTTTTGGTCTTGTGATTTGGATGAGTTCAGTGAAAACTTTTAGACTGTAATTAACAGTTGTGGCCATCTAATCCCTAATTCTAAGGCTTAACTTTTTTTTCTTTTTTTTTTGAATTGGTTTTAAGACAATGTTGCTGGAGTTGAGTAGTGTGAGATGATAACATTCTTGTTCTTACATTAGAGACAACAAACATCTTTAGATTATGATCCAATTACTGGTTACAAGGCTACTAACTTTTATTTCAATTTTGTATGTTTGTGTTTTATCTGGGACCAGATAACTCAATGGCGTGCAGATTTTAAGTAGAATCAATGATCTAATCAGAGTGAGGATTAGGACTCAAGTCGATCTCTTCCCTCAAAATCTTAAACTTTCTGCCACTCGTCCCTATTTCTCAGCGAGCCCATCTCCTTCAAGCGTCCTTACAGCCTTCTGACGTCATTGGTCGTTCCATTGGAGATCCTTGCGTGCAAAGTAATGCCACTTGAATCTCTTGTTCCAGTTCTCTTTCCTTATAGTTCGTTTAAAGATCAGGATCCACCAACATCTCGAGCTTCTTCTCCTTCAACAACCCTTTCCACCTAAACAAGAAACAACGCTTGTCATATAGAAACCTTGTAATCTCGAGAGGTTTGGAAGAACTGCCATACTTATTCATCTCTACTTCTGTCTGAAACTGGAGTTCTCCGCCTGGGATTCGCTCTTCTTTCATTATCTTGACAGCAACAAGAGTTCCGTCTGTTAACTCTGTTTGCCCTTGTATACTTTCCCGAACTCACCTCTTCCTAGAATGTTCTTGTTACTGAAACCGTCGCTTGCTATCCCGCAAAGAAAATCTCTTGAGCTGCCCCAGATGAAAATGAGAAGTTCAGACATTGCCAGAAGAAGTGTGAAGAGTGAGAAGGAGCCATTGTGATTTGTGAGGAACCGAACCAGAGAGTTGGCTATTTGATACATCTCTGTGTTGCATCCATCAAGGTTAAGTGCATTAACTCAAACAAACCAACTGAAAGGTGAATAAAGCAGATTTAAATGAATGTTGCTGAGAAAACTCACAACACTTGAAGAAGGGGAGTAATATTGGTCAAGGACATGGGAATAGACCCAGTGAGACTGTTATTGTTAAGCCGCCTACAAGGTTCCAGTATTAGAAATCAGTTGAAGCCAACAGACAGTATACATGTGATTTATTATTCAAACGCAGTACTGTAATGTTTTATCTAATCTCATTTGCATATTTGTAAGCTTAGTCGCAATTCTTATTCATTGAAGAAGTAAAATGTTTTATTCACTAAAAGTACTAAAAATCTTCACCAATGACCAAACTAGTAGTGTCCACATGATGAAAACGAATGGAGGAGAGTTTGACTTGAGCAGAAAACAAAAGACGAAATAACAAAGAGAAGGAAAGAGATAGAACACAGTTGTTTGGACGTATAACTTTCTCTTTTTCCTTTATATTTTGATGGCTGCACAGTTCTTCTATACGACAAATAAATGCTTACACTAATAATACATTCACTCTCCAACTTCAGGTGTGAGAGAGAGCTTTCTTTCTATGGTGATTTGCATATAAGAGAACAACCTCAAAGCTATGAAGGCTGCATCACGTGGTCCTGTTGCTTGAGAGCTTGCTGCAGCTTCAGCACCTCTTGCTGTTGTTCTGGGGTCAGCATCCTCAGCTGATCCGGCGTAAGGTTCATCACTTGCTGGAGCAATGTTGACTGAACATCCGGGGACAGAAGTGCCTAGACCAAAAAAAAAACAATCAATCAAACAATTCTTTCATCTAATTAAGCTTCCAAATTATGTGAACTGGTGGTACCTGAGGCGCTTTCTCTTGTAGCTGTAGTGGATTTGGAAGCATTGTGTTAGACGCATGGCCTGTATGAAATGGAGTGGTTCTCCGATCGTCCACTCTCATCATCTTCGATGGTCTATCTATTGATTCATGAGGTCCCTCATTGTTTATTCTTTTGCCATAGTGTAGTGATGCCATTTGCCCACCTTGCTGTAAAGTATATATATGTGTATATACACAGATGTTAAGTAATCTCCACAGAGAATCTAAACACACAAATAAAAGTAAGAAAGTAATGAATAGGATCATATAGCCCACTGAAAACGCACCTGCATCACAGAGCTTGTTAATGGTGGCCGAGGTACTTGAGATGGTTGGATAGCATTAGAAGCTGGAACCACTTGTTTTTGGCGTTGGAATGGAGCAGCGGTTTCGCTGAGACCTTTAACTTGGGATCTAGGAGGAGGATTCACGCCTGGTTGTGGAATCTGACTAAAAGGTTGTTTAGAAGACTGTTGAACGGGAAACTGACTATGTGGAGGGCGGTTTAGCTGTTGCGGTCTTTGTGCAAGTGGTGGTAAAAGGCTTTGACTAGATCCAGAGAGATGTGTGTCATGAATTGAAGATCCTGTCATATGGTTTGGGGCCTGAACAATATTTGGCGTCTGCAACTGCACAGTTCAAGAATGGAAACAGCCCTCTTAAGAAATAGCACATAGATAGATAAGGAAGACGCACAAAACTATTCAGAGAGATGGAAACTTACGACTTGTGGACTCACAATTCCAAGCATTATTTGTGCCTACAATAGCAGAGAAGGTATAGGTTCAAAAGATGGTGTACAAAACATAATGTAATACACCCTGGGAGATTGACTCATCTAGTTAAGGGAATACTAAGGTCAGTAAATGGCGAAACTAAACTGATTGTTCCCTCCTAACTTCCATGATATATCACCAACACTACCTTATTATAGCATTGGAAAGATTGCACAAGAGACAAATGATTTGCAGAATCAGGAGATGTGAAAGTAGTACCAGAAAGACAGCTTTTAGCAAGTGAGGTCTTGAAACCAACAACTGTCGAGCTTCTTCCTTATTCTGCGTAGCCATTAACTGACCATTAAGAACAAAACACAGTCACAATCACATTCACACCATTCGTACACAATAGTTCAACACTGCGTCAATACACAATCAAGGGAACAACTTCACACCTTAATGGACGTTATAATTTCAGAGAGCTGAGTTCTAGACATCTTGGCAAGATGAAGAGTCAGGGGATCACTAGCTGGAACCTGCAGCGTACTTTGCGAACCCACCTGTGGACCACCTAGCGCACCAGCCATAACAGACGCAGCCTGCATAGCAAGGTGAATACCAACCGGCTGATGCATACTCGAATCCACAGCCCCTCCAACCTGCTTTTGAGACTCTGTCACCAAACAACAGCCACAAGTTTTATTTCTCTAAAGACAGTTCTAGTCAAGTAAAGTTTCACATACTAAAACAAAAACCAATGTTCAAGAAATAGCTATGGGGTAATTAGGCGTTTTATATGAAATTATTGATTAGGCATCTATACCAAATTTTTTAAAAAAAAACATTCAAGAATTAATTGTTCTTAACTAAACCGATTTTTAGAACATTGACAAAAACATACCAGTAGCAGCAACAGCAGGAGGTAAACCAGTTCCTCCTTGACCCTTAATCAAAAAGTTACCACCTTTAGTTATAACTTATTGTCCTAAGATGGGAGCTTCGACATTTAGACATAAGGAGAGGAGTAGAACCTGATCTCGGGGTTTGTCGGTTCCTTTATCATTCTCAGCAAAATCAACTCTTAACTGACGACCGTTGATTTCATAACTCTTGAGATTACGACGAGCACTCAACGCTGTCTCTTCGTCTTTATACTCGCAAAACCCGTATCCCTTTGGTTTACCCGTTTCTCTATCAGTAACCAATCTGAAACCAGGAAGAAGAAAAGGTGGTTCCTTTATCAAAACTCTAAACACGATTTTAAGTTCTTAATTGAAGAAGAAGGAGGCTGACCTGAAGGAGACAACGGGTCCAACCTCTCCGCAAATCTCTCGGAGTTGTTCTTCCGTTGCGTCGTAAGGAATGTTCCCAACTGAGAAGAATATGAAAGATCGATTGTTTTAAAAATCGAAAGGGATTGAAATCCAAGGAGAGAGGGAGAGAGAGAGAGAGAGTACCGAAGACGCAGCGTCGTTGGGATGAAGAAGAAGAAGAAGCCATGTTGAATCAATTGGAGAAGCGCGGCTTCATCTTCTCCCGGCGAAGAAAAATTAATGCGTAATTTGGATTGGAACGAGGTCTGTGGAGTTCGAACCGTGGGTTGGTGGAATTCTCAGAGATCTTTCGTATTCGTTCGTCAATGGGAGAGTTCTTACAAGAACAAAAACGAAAATAAACCAGAAAAGGAAACTTTATTTGTTTATATGATGTCCAAAAAAATAATTTATATTGCGGTCAAACCGAAGTAAGTTTTTGGAATCGAGTTCTCACTTTAAAAATTAGAGCGGTTAATGTCGTTTATACCTTTAATGAATTTTTTTTTTTTTGGTCAAATTTTTTTTGGTCAAATACCTTTAATGAATAAAATGTATAAATATTAGTAAATATTATGTCTATAATTTTGAATAATAATCACAATTATTAAAAATAATTTTTTTGACTTTAAATATTTTGAAAATCAAAAGTCTTGAAATTGCATAATCTTCCCAGAATATTGAGATATAGTGATAATTCTATAAGTTTATAAACAAATTATTTAAATACATATTTATTTTAATTAAATATGATTAACTAATTGTATATCAGAAAAATAATATATAATATTTTAAATAATGTGATGTCATTATTGTATACATATAACTTAATATTAATTAATCAGTGTTTCAGTAATTTTATTATATCAAAATAACATGATTCTATTTTTATTTAAAAAAAAATTAGAACTTTTGTTTATACCACAAAAATACATATCTTTATTTGTAAATAATTTTCTTTTAAAATCAATTTATGTTATAATTTCTTTGACCTTATCAATTTTAGAACTTATCATCTATATTGATATTCATTCAGTTTGTCTTCATGTTATAAAAAGACGTGAAACTAATTAATTGACATTCATTGTAATACATAAAACACATATATTTCACCAAAAAAAAAATAAAAATTAAATAAGTAAAAGTATAGAATAACAAAGAATACAACAAAGAATAGGTTATGTAGAAATCAAATCTTAGTGAATTTAACGAAGTTACTAAACATAGGAGATTGTGCCTAAAAAAACAACAAAAAGGTAAAAACAAAACCCTCTTAGAACAATAAAATGTTTGAACACAGATCAAAGCTTTAGCTAGATAAAATAACAGTGCAAGCTATTAGGTTTCAATAGACCTCAAAATAGTAATGATGCCCATGTATGCAATAAACAAACAGAGATCATTGGAGGTTTCAACTGGAGAACAGTCTTGGATCCGCGACTGTCCCGAAGGCGACTCAGAACGGGTGATAGGCAAATTAAAGCAAGGGAGACCAATCCTTGGTCCGGCTATCCAAACCCGATGGAGTCCACTCCAAACCCTAGGTACAAACTAAAATATAGCAAGACAAATGTCAGGACCAATTGATTTAACTTGACCATATTGTTCCTAATAAACTGTACACTTGTTAAAAGTCCTGAAAGACTCATAAGCAACGCAGAAACAAAATAAATATCATTTGATTTGGTCAGAATATTACCAATTCTCAAAATGCATAAAATGTCGACAAAAAGAAAGAACAAGGACCAAAAAAAAAATACACGTGGCATCCACAGACGTTTTTTCTTCAGTTTCAACTTTCAACAAAAAGCCCACAAGGTCCCGCGTAAATCTCGGTCTAAATCTGAAGAGACGCATCAAAAATCCGTAGGAACCGATTCGTTAATTAGCGAACGTATAAATACAGACAAAACCGTGGTGCACTCTTTACTTCCTTTCGTGAATCGAATCGTGAGTTAACCTAAAAACAAAAAAAAAATAAAAATAAAAAAAAAAAAATATATATATATATATATATATATCGTATAAATTTAGAAACACACAGGAATCTTTCGTTGTCTTGCACACACACGCGAAAAAACTCTAAATATCAGCGGTATGGCGGCGGCATCTGGAACTGCCCCCACGACGGCGATGGTAGATCAAGCCTCTAATCAACCAGCGGTCCCTGCTGTGACTCAGCTAGCCGCGGCGGCGGCACCAGCTGTGGAAGCGTTGCAAGCGCACCCTAACTCGTCTCTCTGTGTTGGAGATTTGGACAAAAGTGTCAACGAGGCGCATCTCTTGAATCTCTTCAACCAAGTGGCTCCTGTCCAAACAGTTAGGGTTTGTCGCGACTTGAGTCATCGCTCTCTCGGATACGCTTACGTCAACTTCGCTAACCCTAATGATGGTATATAATAAAATATTGTTATTATTGTATGCTTAATTATTTGTTGCATATTCGCTAGAAAAGTTATGATATTTTATTGTTACAGCGATGCGAGCGATGGATACTCTCAACTACACACCGATCAAAGACAGACCCATAAGGATCATGCGTTCGAACCGTGACCCGAGCACGAGACTTAGCGGGAAAGGCAATGTTTTCATCAAAAACCTAGACGTATCGATCGATAACAAAGATCTCTACGATACGTTCTCGACCTTCGGGACCATTCTCTCTTGCAAAGTGGAGATGACCTTGTCGGGAAGGTCTAGAGGGTACGGATTTGTGCAGTTTGAAAAAGTGGAAACCGCTCAGGCTGCTATAGAGAAGCTTAACGGAATGCTTCTTAATGATAAGAAAGTCTTTGTGGGACACTTTGTCCGACATCAGGACCGTACCCGGTCCGAGAATCGTGCGCTTCCGCGTTTCACTAATGTGTACGTGAAAAATCTTCCTAAAGAGATTGATGATGATAAGCTTAAGAAGACGTTTGAAAAATATGGAGATATATCGAGTGCGGTTGTGATGAAAGATGAGAGTGGGAACTCGAAGTGTTTTGGGTTTGTGAACTACCAGAGATCTGAGGACGCTGCGGTTGCGGTTGAGAAGATGAATGGTACTAGTCTTGGGGAGAATGTGTTGTTCGTTGGGAAGGCGCAGAAGAAGTCTGAGAGGGAAGAGGAGTTGAAGAGAAAGCATGAGCAAGAGAAGTTAAACAGGTTTGAGAAGCTGGAAGGATCAAATCTGTATGTGAAGAATCTTGATGATAGTGTGGATGATGAGAAGCTTAAGGAGATGTTCTCTGAGTATGGGAACGTGACATCGAGCAAGGTTTTGTTCTTGATCCCTAAAATATATGCATGTTCTAACATTTTATTAGTTTAATGTTATTGACCTTATTAAGTGCTTTTTTGGGAACGTGTTTAGGTTATGATGAACTCAGGAGGTTTGAGTAGAGGGTTTGGTTTTGTTGCGTATTCTCTTCCTGAAGAAGCTTCAAAAGCTGTAAGTTCATAATCTTTCTACATATTCACACTTTTGGTTGATCTTAATGGTTTTTATTGGAGATGATCACTATACAGATGAACGATATGAGTGGGAAGAAGATAGGAAAGAAACCTCTTTACGTTGCTTTGGCTCAACGCAAGGAAGAGAGAAGGAACTACCTTCAGGTTCTTATACTTCTCTCTATCTCTCTCTCTCTCTCTGAACTGTATGATTTGTATTGTGACACATTTTTTTATGTTTTCATTTGTTTCATCCAGACCAAGTTCTCTCAAATGAGACCGAATGGGACAATGACTCCAATTCCAATGCCTGGGTTCCATCAACACCCATCAGGAGGTGCAATGGCAGGACCACCACATCATCAAATGTACATAGGCCAGAACGGTCAAGGTCTGATGCCGTCACAGCCTATGGGATATGGCTACCAACTTCAGTTAATGCCTCGTCCGAGGTCTGGCCTGGCTGACTTTGTGATGCCTTACCCTCTTCATAGGCAAAACCAGCATGGTCCCTGGGCCGGGTTCAGACGTGGCGCTACTAACATGCAGCAGCAGCACTTCCAGCAACAACAGGTGTGTAATGTTTAACCTGATTCATATCTATGGCTATTTAAAAGTTTTATCTTAAACTTGATTGGGATTTTTGTTATTTTGAACTATCTGATTATGCAGCAAAACGCAAGCTCAGTAATGAGATACATGGGAGTTGTAGGCAACAGAAGAGGTATGGGCTCTCCGCCTGTAGATGCATCTGCAATCTCTCAAAATGCTTCTCAAGCCCCACAGAAGCCATCACCACTCCCCAATTTCTAAGCTCACCTCTGCCTTGGCTCTGGCTAGCCCCGCCAAGCACTCACAGGTATTGTCTTTTCTGAGACTGGCATGAGACATAGACGAGATGAACATTTCGTTTCAACGCAAAGCCAACATAAGTAATTAATGACAGATGCTTGGGGAGCAGCTCTTTCCACTTGTGGAGAAGCAGGAGCCAGTTCATACGGCCAAAGTTACAGGGATGTTGTTGCAGATGGACCAAGCAGAGATCTTACACCTTCTCGAGGCACCTGAAGCTCTTAAGACCAAAGTGTCTGAGGCTTTGATTGCTCTAGGACTCTCTGCTAATTCACCAGCTGTGTCTTCTGCATGATGACCAGTTTGCTCCCTCAACTGAGTGAACCGGCTATTTAGTTACTGTTCAAGACAACATTTCTTTGTGGTTTTATTAGACAGTCTTAAAAAACTTTTAGGAACTCTCAGCTTAAACTAGTTATCTTGTTCCCCTTTTTTTTTTATTTGCAAGGTTGGTTTGTTTTGAGTTTTACTATAGTTTTCTTTTTCTTTTGAGATTTTAACTCTTAGCACTTTATGTAGACTTTGTTTGGAGCCTATCTAATGGTAGAAATCTATTGAACCATCTCTAGTTTTGTTGCAACTCTTACTCCTTTGCATGTTCTCAAATAATCTGAATCATGGTTATACATAAGTCTAACTCTGATTACATGAAATCTGGATGTACCTCGTTATCTCCCGTCTACTCATAGAAAAACCTAAACAGCGTATTCTTTTCAGATTGTGATATGCATACCTTTCAGTCAAAACTCAAAAGTGATAGAGGAAAATAGTGTGTGAAATAGAGGGCCCACACATTGTTTTCCTCTTCTCACTTGACTGATCTCTCTGTTCACCAAAAGTTCGCAATTTTTAACCTTCTTTGTATATGACTACTCTAAATATTTGGATCCAAAGAGGTTTGATGAGACTGAAATCTGGGTTGATCTTATCCCCTGCGAGGTTAAGCCGGTTTGAGAAATTGCAAGGATCATTACTCTAATTGAAAAACAATATCAAACTTGTAAACTTGCTGAATATTGATAAGATACGATGAATGATGGATGCTCTCTGAGTATCGTAACGTGATCTCGAACAAGGTTTTGTCCTTGGTCCTTGTAATACATGTTCAAACGATTTTTTAGTTTAAAGCTAAAGTGTTTTTGTTTGGGAACATGAATTCAGAAAGTTTGAGTAGAGCTTTTGGTTGGGTTCTTGCGTGGTACTACTAACATGCAGCAGCACTTTCTGCTACAACATGTATGTAATGTTTACCCTGATCAGATCAATGGCTATTAGCCAGTTTGTTATCTTCAACTTGGTTGGAAACTTGTTATTTTGAATTGGCAGTTCATTCAGCAAACCGCAAGCTAGGGAATGAGATACATAGGAGCTGCGGGAACCATGGGGAATGGAATGGAAGCATGGGGGTTGGTTTGGACTCCAGATTTCCTCTGAATACCGACATTCAAAAAAATAAATGGTTTCTAGTCTCAACCGGAAGATTGGTTTATTAAAATGAAGTCTCGTACGAACACGATTATCATATTTATACCAGGTCCAATAAAATTGGACCTTAGCCTATTAAAAAGTTACACATTTAAATTACTTGTTCAATTGGATATTGTCACGTTCGGCTTCGGCCGACGGTTTCAAGCCGATCCACCGGAGGCGAAGTACGCCAAAGGTCCGACGAAGGGGGCGTTGATGTAAGTAGTAGGCTCCGATTGAATGAAATCTTCTCTGTTATCTGCATACGCATCCTTCTCATTTGGACCTCCTACGATTGCTCCCGTGAGAATGTTAGGGTTAGGGTTTGAAGTATTTAAAAATTGGAGTCCATCTGCGCAGCTGAAGTGTGGTTGTGAAGGAATAGATGATCCTCTGTGGTGGATTCTCATGGGAAAACTAGTTCCGTATCCAACCATATACGACATCTTGGCCGGATTCTCGCCGAGTATATAATCCACTTCTTGCTTCGATAAGCTTATCAAGGTGTCGGGGACAATGGTAACGGAGTTTCCGCAGTTGAACGTGTGTTGTGTGGCTTTCATGTACTTGGCGTAGGTTGTGAGCAAGAATGTTATGGCCGTTACGTGTTGTAGGTTGCTCTGAGGTAACTTGTAGTTGTACATCAAGCCTCCTGTTGGTTGTAGTTGTAAATAACGTTTTAGAAAGTTTGAATGATTCGTATTCACGATTTAGATCTCCTTACCTGGAGTGTAACTGGTAGAAGAAGAGGGAGTGTTTGGGAGGATCTTGCATATGAAACTCTCAGCTTCTAGCTTGTATTGTTCAAAGGTGTTGTCGTTGTTAACTAATGCTCGCTGCCAAAAAGTGAAATATTATTGTTGTGAATTGGTGACATGCTAAGCAACAAAAGTGTATCGGGTTCAAACCACCTTTGGTACGGAATATTATTAGGAATTAACAAAAGATTAGTTCGGACTTATGAGAGATTGGAACTTCAATTAAAAAAAACTTTCTTTTTAGCAGAGAGACATACCTGTGAAAGAAGAACATAAGCGCCAGCATATTTGTTGTCCCAGTTGAAGATGTCAGGCTGATCTCCACCTCCTAAAGATTGTATAAAGTTTTTGTAATACGAGTCATCGGTTGCTTTCAGCAGCCAGGCCGCACCCCACATTAGCTCGTCCTGTGTCATCATAATTTTTACATTTTGATATATATATAGAGTATTTGTACTCCCTACACACAACTTCCCACCTATTTGCATTCCATACCCTATTTCCCTTCAATTTTTTTCCCCCCAACACTACCATTTTCCCCTAATTCAATGGTATCCCACTCTTTTCAGGGTATTGAGCTAATTTGCTCATATATATATGTAGCAGTAAAAGTTTTTTTAGTTGCAATAATAAAGAGATGGGACATATGAAAAGCCGACCTTGTAACCAGAGTAGGAGCAGTAGAAAGGACAGACAGATGAAGAAAGGGAATCACTATAACTTCCTCTGTACTTAATGGCAAACTGCATCACATTCTTAGCTGTTGCCAGCAGCAAAAGCGAGTAAGCAGAATCAACTTCCTTGAAAACCATAGAAGCTGCGGCCAGAGCTGCTGCAGTTTCAGCTGCTACGTCAGAACCGGGGTTAGAAGGGGATACAGAATAGACTGTACGAGGTGTGTCCATATCTTCAGGCCGTTCCCAGCATTTGTGATCAGCATTAGGATCTCCTACCCCGACGTAAAGCTTCTCGGGAGTGGCTGTAGCACATTTCAGCAGATAATCCGTGGCCCAACGGATGTTAACAAGAGCATTTTGGAGCTCAGTACCCATCTGCTCACCGTACTCAAGCGTGCTCCATGAAAGCATTGTGGTGGTAAACGCCATTGGGAAATTGTGTTTGACGTTGTCTCCTTCGGTGTAGTACCCACCAACTAAGTCCACCTGCAGATCATATAAAAGTTTATTCATTCTTATATAATAACAAAGCTATATAAGAGGTTTAGTGTTTTTTGGGATGTACATTGGCGGAGGAGCCATCTGAAAGGCCGGAGCTAGCCCTCCACGAGAATTGTTGGTCTGTTGGGAGGGGACCGGACCGCTGACCGTGGAAGAAGAGCAATGACTTGGAGAGAGCTTCTATGTAAATTGGACTGGCATCAACATTTGGAGTGAGAAGAGATGAGAAAAGGAAAACTAAGAAGAAAAGAGAAGTCATTTTGAAGTTGATTACTTTGAGTTTTGAGGTGCCAATCCATGATATGAACGTTCACATATATATATACAACAATGGAGAGAGAGATCAGAGATAAGAGAGGGATTTGATACGGCGCTGATGGAAGCAGTACATACGGCATTTTGGAGAAAAAATGACTTCTCCAATCCATATATTTTATTTAATTATGTTTTTACCTTAACACATTTTCATGAAGTTCAAAAATCAAGAAAAAGACTGAATTTTTACTTCATCTATGAAATAAAAAATATGTTGTAAAACATTACTTCTTGAGAAATTTTATCATCACATGTTTAATTTGTATTCAGTTTGATGTTTAGTTACCATGAATACGATTTGATTTCGGTATTTGTTTCTAAACTATCCAATTTTATCTATAAATATTTTAAATGACTAATATATTAGATTTATGATTTCAGGTACTAGTATTATTATAAGTATGAATATAACTAATATTTTTATGTACTAATTTATATGTTTGCATATGTTCATTCGGTTTTTGGTGTGGGTTGAATACGGTATCAATTTTTGGATATAACAATTTAGAACCCTTTGAATATTTAAACCGGGTTCAATTGGGTCTGGGACCCTGATCCGAAGATCAGTTCTGGATGGGTATGTCCATCCTTAATCTGCGCGATCGATGTCATTGCCCTTATGAGATTACGTGAATTAATGCAATGGTTATTGCCGTTATGTGTATAATGTATAAGATTTACCATGATTTAAGCTGGCAGACGCATTATTAAATGTCATGTCAATAATATGAAATATACATTCTCCAGTAAAGATAAAAGGTTTGCATGAGACTAAGGGCATCCACAATGTGAGCTCTTAAGGGAATCTTTAGAGGGTATGGAATCCATTTTTTTTAGAGTTTGTGTCAAAAAGAATCCTTAAAATCTTTTGGTAAGGATTGATCCTTACACTGTTCACGGGTCCCATTGACTACGTGGCGGCCCGTAAATGGTCACTTTTTTTCTTTTCTTTTTTTAAAAAAATCCAAAATATTTAAAATTAATCCGAAATACCCTTGTGCTAAGGAGTCCAATGAGTCTCACCATTGTGCATGGTCTAAGGGAAGAAGGAAGCGTGAATATTGAATTGAGTTTAGGGTTTATGTGGTCCAATTAGTTGACGAAGACTTGGAAAAGCTAACCGACAAGTTGACGCAAATACTTGCTAAGTCACATCCCGACTTGGGTTCCTACGAACTCTTCTTGGAGAGTGAATCATATAAACATATGATCATATAAAGCTATATATTGTTATTGATTTTGGTATTGTGATAGTACTCTAATAGGGAACTGATAAAATAATAGTAGTTTAGTAAAAGTTAAATTTAACAACTAGTTCAGATTTGTTAACTTTATCGGTGAGGTATCTATTAAATTATCACACATTATAATATCAACCTTTGTAACTTACATTTTTAATATGTTAATGGATAAAAGAATTGGAGTTGGTTGTCAGTTAATTAAGGAAAAAACAATTTCTATATATTATTATTTGTCTTTATCAAAGAATATCTCAGTAATATTTTAAATATGTTAAATTACATTTCAAAGAGATTTAATTGTATTAATTAATTATACGTAGTTGATATCATCCTGTATATTCATAATAACAATAATACTAATGATTATAAATAAAATCTTAAAAACTTTATTAGAATACAATAATTATGTATAACATAATCAAGGAGTTATATTATCTTAAATAACACAGTAAATTTTTTTTTCTCAGTTAAACATAAATTACATATAAACATAAACTACAATGATATGAAAACATAAAACCATGATCCCAAGCAAGTTAGCTAATCCTCACTTGATAAATAATGTTCATCAGCAATGTTCCAAATTCCAAAACATAAGTAACTTAGCTAATCCTCACTTGACCCATGAGGCACATAGTTTAAAAGGTAGAAATTTTCATCATTCTTGGACGACACTACACTCTACGGACTTGAAAATATATGTGGAGTAAGTCATGTCCCGAATCCTACATCACAACAACCCGAGGAATTGTCCGAGGTAGATAACAAATGTTTAACTAGATAGCATCTGGAATAGCCTATGGACCTGGCGTGTTATGAGGACTTATGATCGGAGATATCTCCGCTTCGCACAATCAAGATCTAGTCCGCGGGAATTGAAGTTTGGTCAAAGAAAACTCAGAGTCGCTACAAGTGCTCGTTAAGCGCATCTCTTGCAATCTCTCTAAGAAGCATTTGTGAGGAATATGTTTTCCAAAGTCTTGTTCGTTTTTGTACTGAATTTCCCAGACTTGCCTATTTAATGTTTTTGCATATCTTAGTTTGAAAAAGGAACTTTCTCCGCATATCTTAACTTGCGGTAGCCTTGTGGAATGTCTTTCTTATCTTATATCATAACTTACTAGATGTGTTTCACTTGTACTACAACCTATTTAGAGTCTTCCTTCTCCCACACGTCAATGATACTATCTATCCCTGCCCGTAAGGTTACGATGTATGTTGAATAACTATAAAATATAGGTGTGATCTTAACTTGCGGTAGCCTTGTGGAAAGTCTTGCTTATCTTATATCATAACTTACTAGATGTGTTTCACTTGTACTACAACCTATTCAGAGTCTTCCTTCTCCCACACGTAGTATTCTAAAACGTGTGTTCATTACGCGTTAGATGACTGTATAGCGTCTAGCCGTATAGTCGGACGCCTAAACGGGGATATATACGGATATATACTTTTTACAAGAAATATAAGTATGAGATTAATATATATATATACATTATTTTTGAAAAAAACTGAACATAAATATATTTTAAATCCAATTTTATGTATAAGTATATAGTTTAACATATATAAATAGTTTCAAATTATAAAAATTAAAACCATTTTAAATATATAAAGATGATAAATTTAAAATGATTTTGCAACAATTATACTTATATCTACAATCATATAAATGCATAAAATAAGTAAAAATAATATAAACAATAACATTAATAACATATAATAATAATATTAATAGTTTTTTTTTGAATATTAATGCTTAAAATCCGCCTAGGCGCAAACCGCATAATGTCCACCTAAAAACTGTTAATCGTCCGAATTAAATAAATTCACATAAAATACGGTATAACATAAAAATAGTACGGTTGGCTACCGTATAGCGTCTAACCGCCGCCTAGACGGCGGATGCGTAGATCATATTTTAGAACACTCCACACGTCAATGATAGTATCCCTTCCCGTAAGGTTACGATGTTGACCGTATTTTAGAACACTCCACAGTCCACACGTCAATGATAGTATCCCTTCCCGTAAGGTTACGATGTATGTTGAATAGTGCGGCTGTGTGGGGCTTGTCATTTGCAATTCACTGTGATATAAAATATAGGTGTGTGATCATAACTATAAAATAGTGAATATGCATGAATTTTTATTGGGTCACAGGTCCACACGTCCAAATGTAAATGGGAACGGTCGCTCGGCTGCACCGTCTAACTTTCCAACAAAAGTTAAACAAGTGGGAAGTGACAAAAAAAAAACAAGTGGGTAGAATTTTTTTTTTTTTAAACACAAAAACTAACAAGTGGGGTAGATTCTGATTTTTTTCTATAAGTAAAAAAACTTCTAAGATTCTGATATTAAAGTGGATAGATTATGATATTTTAAAGGATTTTTAATGCTAGAACCTTTTTTTAGTGCTAGAACCTTTTTTTAATGCTAGAACCTTTCAATTAAATCTGGTTTGAGTAAAAGCTTATAAACTAGAGATTTAAAGCAAAACCTCTTTAACTTAATTTTATTTAAAAGATTAGAACCTTTGTTTACATTGCCGGTAAAACAAAAGGCTTCTGTAAATCTCTAGTTTATGATTTTTATCCAATCCAAATATAGTTGGGGATTTTAGCATAAAAAATCAGTATCATAAACGGGTACTGTTGTAATACGAACCGAATCCAAAACCGGATCCTTTCTTCCGAGAACACAAAACCCCAAGACAAATGAGTTCCCAAGGCGAATTAAAATGTCAGAGTGCAAGACCCTAACCCACCCAAACCGCCTTCGAAATTCTTTCCTTTAATGCCAACGTTGTAATGGTAACATTTTATGTGTTCTCCATTTCTCTTATATTTCTGGGGGTTGATGCAATGTGTTTTGTAGTTGTAGACACGCAGTAACAGGCAACAAATTGGACACAACAAAGGAAAATGCAAACTAATGATAGAACTCTATTGCACTGATGGCACATGAGGATGTGGAAACGTGGTTGATTCTCACTGATGAAAACTACTCTTTGTATCTCATCATCTCTTTCCCGAATCCAGTTGCTGGGAACTGTTTAGCATAGTCTTCAACCATCTCACGCAGCTTTGTCATCTCTGACTGTAATTTCTCATTTGATTGCATCGTTTCTACAAAGTCCCTTAATACAACCCCAATTTTCAGAGGGCGTGACACACACGATTTACCTTCAGACTCTGCCTTGATCTTCAACACTATTTTGACGGCTAAACCAAAGTTTATACAGCCACTTTTGCAAAATCTTCATCAGCGAATCCTCTTTGATGTGCGAGCTGTTGTTCCACTACAAAAGAAAAGGAGAACAGATCGGAACATATACGATCGGGTTTTCAGTGATCACCAGATCTCTATGTTTACAACTAAATTAAAATTTTCATAAGTAGTAAATAGCAAGAATGATGAACATTAACTACTTTTTCGACATACTAAAACATTCCTTCTATCAATGTTTTCTTAGACCCTTACCCATAAGGATGCCACCTAGAACGGCCGAAACTTCACCCGAAACAGTATATATTCTTATTCCACTATGCTGAAGATTTGCTTTAGATTTTGTTTCCATAACTCAGACATAATTAATGATCAATCGTATTTCAAAATTGTAAAGTCATTAATGAACTGGTAATCAAACGATTGGATTAGAAGGACTTCCATGTTTCTATAAAACTTCTTTAAAATCAAATTTCAGTAATATCTTACTTATTACATGTTCGTTAATATTAGGTCTTAGCCCATTAAGAGTTTTACATTTGAATTATTTATTCCGTTATAGATAGTCAAGTTCGGTTTAAGCCAACAGCTGCAAGTAACCATTTTCGCAACTCAAAAGCAACTTTCACGTAGGACAAAAGTGGTGGTGGATTCCATTTCAAGCAGATCCACGGGAGGCGAAGTAGGCCAAAGGTCCAACGAAGGGGGCGTTGATGTAAGTAGCCGGTTCCGAGTGTATGTAATCGTCTCTCTTATCTGGATACTCATCGTTCTTATCTGGACCCCCTACGATTGCTCCCGTGAGAATGTTAGGGTTGGGGTTTTGCGTGTGGTAAAATTGGAATCCCTCGGTGCAGTTGAAAGGTTTTGAAAGAAGTACTTGTGAAGGTAGCGATGATGCTCTGTGGTGGATTCTCATGGGGAAACTGGATCCGAATCCAACCATGTACGACATCTTTATTGGGTTCTCGCCGAGTATGTAATCCACTTGTTGCTTCGATAAGCTTATCAAGGTGTCGGGGTTGACAATAACGGAGTTTCCGCAGTTGAATATGTGTTGTGTGGCTTTCATGTACTTGGCGTAGGTTGTGAGCAAGAATGTTACGGCCGTTACGTGTTGTAGGTTGCTCTGAGGTAACTTGTACATCAAGCCTCCTGTTGTAATTGTTAATAGAAACGTTTTAGAAAGAAAGAACGATTCGTAATCATGATTGTGTTAGTTTATCTTCACCTGGAGTGTAATGAGTAGAGGGAGAGTTTGGGAGGATCTTGCATATGAAACTCTCAGCTTCTTGCTTGTATAGTTCGTAGTTGATGTCTTTGTTAACTAATGCTCGCTGCCAAAAAAAAGTGAAACTTTTTGTTGTGAATTGGGGAGTCAAATAGGGATTCTATGAAACTTCTTTTAGCAACTAAAGTGTCTCGGGTTCAAAACACCTTTGATACGAAATATTATTAGGAATTTACAAAGGCTGACTTCGGTTCTATAAGAGACCGGAACTTCCACATTTAGTAAAAAAACTAGACATACCTGTGAAAGAAGAACATAGGCGCCAGCATATTTGCTGTCCCAGTTGAAGATGTCAGGATGATCTCCACCTCCTAGAGATTCTATGAAGTTTTTGTAATTCGAGTCATCGGTTGCTTTCAGCAGCCAGGCCGCACCCCACATTAGCTCGTCCTGTGTCATCATAATTTTTACATTTTGATATATATGTAGCAGTAAAATTTTTATTAGTTGCAATAATAAAGAGATGGGACATATGAAAAGCTGACCTTGTAACCAGAGTAGGAGCAGTAGAAAGGACAGACAGATGAAGAAAGGGAATCACTGTAATTTCCTCTGTACTGAATGGCAAACTGCATCACATTCTTAGCTGCTGCCAGCAGTAAAAGCGAGTACTCAGAATCAACTTCCCTGAAAACCATAGAAGCTGCAGCCAGAGCTGCTGCGGTTTCAGCTGCTACATCAGAACCGGGGTTAGAAGAGGAAACATAATAGACTGTACGAGGGGTGTCCATATCTTCAGGACGTTCCCAGCATTTGTGATCAGCATTAGGATCTCCTACCCCGACGTAAAGCTTCCCGGGAGTGGCTGTAGCACATTTAAGCAGATAATCCGTGGCCCAGCGGATGTTAACACGTGAGACGTTTTGGAGGTGAGGACCCATCTGCGCACCGTACTCAAGTGTGCTCCATGAAAGCATTGTTGTGGTAAACGCCATTGGGAAGTTGAACTTGATGTTGTCTCCTGCGTCGTAGTACCCACCAGTTAAGTCCACCTGCAAATCATATAAAATATTTATTAAATGTTACTGATAAAAGCAAAAGACAATCGATATTCTATTTATAACCCTCATCCTTCGTTTTAAAAAATGATATTTACATTTTTAGCAAAAGAAAACAGTTACTGATAGAACTAGAAGAGGTTTAGTGGGTGTACATTGGCGGAGGAGCCATCAGAAAGGCCGGAGCTAGCCCTCCAGGAGAGTTGTTGGTCTGTTGGGAGGGGACCGGACCGCTGACCTTGGAAGAAGAGCAATGACTTGGAGAGAGCTTCTACGTAATTTGGATTGGCATCAACATTTAGCGTGAGAAAAGAAGAGAAAAGGAAAACTAAGAAGAAAAGAGAAGTCATTTTTCCTTAGGCAGAGAAGTTGATTAGTTTTGAGTTTTGAGGTACCAGTGTATGATATGAACGTCCATATATATATACACAGCAATGGAGAGAGAGATGCATGCAGAGATATGAGAGGGATTTGATACGGCACTGATGGAAGTGCCAAATACGGCTTCTTGGAAAAAAAATAGCCTTAATTTAGCTTCATTTCTTCATTTCTTCATTTCTGTTATATTAGAAAGAAACAGAGGACAAAACATAAGAAGGAAGCGTGAGTGCGAAGATAACAGTGCCTAGTCTTCGGTCTTAATCAAAACTGGAGTACAATGGAGACGACTAGGCCCAGGCATTCAGATAACCGGTTCGGATCCAGATCTGTTTTTTTGGATTTCAGATATTTTAGAACTAGAGATTTTGGTACCGATCGGATAATTTAAAATTTCGATTCAGATACGGTTCGGTACCTGTCGGATCAGGTTACATCCGAAGTAACTGGTTCTTTATATATACCAAATTATTTAACTCGATAGAACCGAATATAATCTACGAAGATATTCTAAATATTCAAAAAAAAACATAAACAAGATAACTAAAATTACAATACAATAAAATAACATAACCATTTTAAAATAACCAAAGAAAAGTTTAATCTCCTAAATGAAAACAAGCATAATATATTATTAGGATTATCTTAATTAAAGTTTAATTCGAATCTTTCGGATATCCATACGGATCCCGGATATTACTCGTACCTGACTCGGTATCCGACCAGATTTTAAACCTTATTCAACCGGGTATTTTCCTATATCCGAATCCGATCCGATCCGAACCCCGATTTTCGGGTAATTACGGTTTGGATCTTCGGATCCGGAAAATATGTCCAGGCCTAGAGACGACATTAATCCAATTTTGTATGTGTTTCTCTTTTCATGCTCGTTAATCCAATTATTCATCGACCTCTCTCGTTATTTTTTTTCCTGGTACATTCTTTTAATGGAATAACAAAAGCGAATGAAAAGGGGAGGAGACAGCTGTACGTTCATCCGTTTTTTAGATTTATATAGAGTTTGACACAACTACTGAAGTTATATAATAAATATATACATTTTTCTTACTTAATACATACATTTTTCTTACTTAATTAATAGATAAATGATCTATAAATTAATAAAATTTGGAAACCGAATGAATGTTTGGCATCGCTTTGCCAAAGACCGGCGCTGCTGCTCCATATTATTGATCTTATGGCATTAAAGGAATTACTGCAATGATTATTACGGTTACTAGGGATTGGCCCGCCCTACGGGCGGGTAAATTTACATTAAAATTATTTTATATTAAAATATATTATAATTTTATAAAACATTTGAAAATTTACTTTAAATTGGAATAATAAACACAAACTGTTTTTCCTATTATCATTTTATAAATTTTAGTAAATTTTGTTGATTTGAGTTGAGAGGATCATTAACATTTTTCTGTCAGAAAAAATGAAATTATTGAATTAAAAATTAAGGAAAATGTATTAATTTCTGTTTTTCATTTTGATTTACATTTCATTTTGATATAGTTGAAGAAAATCTAAAGTAAGAACAACTATTACTTTTTTTATTTTTAAGAGCATCAAATTTTAATTTTATTACAATATTTATTTTTTCTCACGATAATAAATTAATCCACCTTTGAACTAAATAAACTGAAATAATATAATGTGATAAAATTATATAAAGTTATATTTTTAAAGTTATATATGCATATTTATAATTTCATAAATAATAATTAATATATATTATTAAAAAATGTTTTATAATATATATATTTGTTTCAGTTTATATTAGATTTTCAATTTATAATGGAATTTCATTCACCTTTAATTTTACTAATTATGTTCTGTAAATTATTTCAGCAATTATTGAACTTTTTGTTTTATAACAATTATTTGTTGGAAATTTTGCTCAAGCTATTTGAAAATATTTTAATAAATTAATAGTGTTATAAATTAATAAAGTATTTTATTTCTATCAGAAATTTACTTGAGTTGCATAACCGATTATATCAAATAATTTACTTCTTATAAAAGTTTAATGTTATAGCCTCATGGAAGTTATAAAAACTTTCCATGTTGCTCCATATATATTCCCACTAATAAACATTTTGTTATTAGATCACCATACCTTGTTAGAGATGCAATGCAAGTGGATGGATAGTTATTGCTTCGATGGTCATATTCTTTGTAAATGTAGATGTGTTTAGCAGCTTTGGCTAGTAATGGGGATTGTATGACATGATAGGTGGTGGTTCTTGATGATTGTGACACTCTCGAGATGATCTGCTTGGAAGTTTTAAGGAAGCTCTTCAAGGCTCGATAATTATAATTTTAGTTGTATTTCAGTTTGTGTGATTAGCGATCAAGCATCCAAATTCAAATTTTCTTCATAAACTTGAATCAATGTAGATATATAAGCTAAATGGAGCACGTACATAGACGTGTATCCATGCACCACTTACACAAAAATGGAGTACATAGACATTTGAAGTTACATGCATATACACCAAATATACAAAAGCAAGAAAATTTTCAGCTACGAATACAAAAGGGAACGTCATCATCTTTTAGTTGAGCCGTGAAATACTGCCCTCAAAGCTCTGAAAGCTTCTGCTGTCAAACTACAACACTGTTGAAGTAAGCACCTATTCCTGAGCCATGGAAGAAAACTACGAAAGAAAACTCATTATATAGGTTTAATATTTAGCTTGTACATGTTTAAGTATCGTAGGTCGTACCGGTCCATGTCTTTGTTCAACGCAATCACGCAAAGCCAATCAAGGAGATTGTACTTTCTCTCGTGTGGAGAAGTTGGAAGCGGTGGTGACGTTAACGGTGATCATGCCTTTGTCTCGCGTAATAGAAACGGGGTCACTAAGAGCTACGGGTTTGCTGCGACTTTGTTTTTTTTACCTGAAGAATCTTCTCAAGCGTGGATATATCCATGATCATCAACAATAAGGACCGTAATCAAAAGCCAATAAATATATTAAAGAGACTCGAAGTATGTAAGATCATAACAGGCATCAACTTCAGAATATGAGATGTGGAAATCTATTAAAAGACTGCATTTAATTTACCATACTATTAGGACAGAAGCCTATATTTTAGGAGTGTTGAGCAGTTGAAACATACCGCCTCCGCCTACTGAGCTTTGTGTGAACCGCCCTCTAGTCGTTTATTGCTAATTTGACGTTGACCCACCTATTCTATCTAGCTGTCCTAGTAAACTTGTTTTATTTGTTTTAGAATTGGTTGCTCAAGCCACTTTTTTTCTCAAGACACTTTCTAAAGCTAATCCTGTTCCTAAGTTAAAAAAAAAAATGGGTATTTAGGAACCATCGTATCAACTTGTTCATTATTCATTTTATGATACTAACATTATTAGAAAAAAAAAACATCCGGAGTAGTTTCTCCTGTGATTATGGTGTTTCGTTGTACCACTTGTAAAAATGTTCTACTGATCCGGTTTAAAACAAAACAATAGTAGGTGGCACTTATGGTTTGCCTTAGATTTTATGTTACAAAGAATAATGGGGTATTACAGAATAATAATTTGTTTCAACCATTCAAGTAGCATCTTTTGTTTGCATAATCTTATGAATAAACCAAAAAAGGTGTAACATGACATTACTGTTAATAGCCAATTACGACATGATATTCTCTTATCGTAGTAACGTGGGAAAATGAAGATAGGAAGAGATGCCTATAAGATCTTTCAATTCCAGAACTTGAAGAAACACAAAACAAAACAGAAAGATAAATGATTTACATTACGTATTGTCAAATTGTTGGTAACAATAAAAACGTATCAATGCATGCGCCATTTCTATCTCTTGACTAAACAGATCAGAGAATCTCACAGAGAGAATAAAAAAAAGGATGAACAAATAAGAATCAACAACTATAACAGAGCACTCGAGGGAAAAAAACTTCGAGTTTGAACAGAGAACGCGAGCAGAGTCACCTGCTTCACAGATGAGAACAGGTTTACCTCCACTCAGTTTCTTCGCAAACTCGGGTTGGGCCTTTTCGTATTCATCCTTCACATATGAAGTAGCTTCCTCAGCTTTCTCTGCATCCACAAAGGCTACACAACATCCCCTGAAGCCTGCACCACTGAACCGTGCTCCATATACACCAGGTGCCTTCAGTAGAATCTTGTATAGCTGGAAAAGTGGCTCCGCACCTTCACCAAAACCCTCACGTTTTAAGAAGAGAGAATGTAATGTCTGTGAAAGCATACTTGTAATCTGTTTTCACTTTAAGTATGTTGCAGTAGGAGACAAAGGAAGGAGAGAGAGAGTGTACCGCATTCGTAATTCTCAATAGAGCTCACTTATATTGATGAGAACCATGGAAGATATCTCCTCGGCGGCGAACTGTTTCTATTCGCCTCTGTAGTTGACGACGATCATTGGTTTATCGGCAGGAGCAGGTAAGATCTTGAAAGGCCATAGCTTCATGTCACTTTGGACAGAGGTGTCAATAAATCTCCGAGCAATCAATCTCTTTGCATCTGTCACAACAAAACGAATTGAAAACAAATTTTATTCACACATTCAAATATCATCCACATACAATTAGATCTTCATATAAACCAAAAAAAAAATCCAGCATCTCCTGCTTTAATGTTGTAACAGTTATCATGAAATAGCAGTGCGTGAGAAAGTTCTGACACTCAACAGCTATTTCAGGAATCTTATGACAATCGATGAAACCCGGAGGAAACGCCTCCTGCACCCCTTTAAAACACCTGGAGAGAAACCTCAAATCTCAGGATCAAGAAGATTTTTTATAATCAAGAATACAAAAAAAATGAACTCACTTTATCCATGGGAAGAGAGGGTCGTCACCGTCGTACTCATCTATATCTTCAATCAGCTTCCTAATGAATCAGAGATCAATGAGTGTGATTCGATTGAAACCCAAGAGATAAAAAAGTTGAAGTGATTCGATTGAAACCCTCAGCAAAAACTCTTGAAGAAAATTTTACCTTCACTCTCAGATTCTTTCCACGCTTCACCATGTCTTTCAACTGATTCTCCAAACTCTAATCAGTTGTAGTGAGGAACATTTGACTGAAATACAATGGACCGAGGAAAATATTACAAAAATACTAATTCAAAGATGCATATGTAACGTTTTCTAATAAAAATGGAATCAGAAATCAGATCTTTGAAGCTAATGTAACATAAACTTAACTCGTATATAACCAAAAAAGGATTTAATTAATCTTCTGAGGCCAACCGGGTGAGATGATGCAAAGAAATCTACCAACCTCTTCAAACTCTGCTGCCAATTCAAGATTAGCGAACGCTCGGATGACTCCCTTGTCTCTGCGACGGTAGCCTTCCTACAGCGGCCCATCTCAGATCTTCTTCGTCTTGCTCAATAGTCTCAGCGTTCGACGGCCGCGTGAACGATTGTCTACCTGTCTCAGCGTCGATGTCAAGTACTCACTCCCGTTCCACGCAGCCGCCATGGCTCTTTTCTCCGATCTGAGAGAGAGAGATTGGCTTCTCTCCTTAAAAAACTTTTGTGTGATTAATTTTTTTGAGTGATTCAGATAGATAAAGTGAGGGATTTAAAACTTTAGAGCTTGAGAATCTGAAGCGGTCGACAATAATAGATGCTCAAAAGACAGAGACGCGTAGGTTTAAGGAGATGATGACGTGGCTACAAAAAGTTCTCCAATTGGCTGATTTTTTAATCTGACGTGGACACACTCTCTGATGCTCATATAACCCTTTTAGTATAGGTTAGATGGTATACTATATTTACCACGGTTTGATCAAAAAAAAAAGCTGGCAGACGCGTGATGCATGAAAGATGAACAAGGATATAACTTATTAATTTGTATTTTGTAACTGTAAGTTATATGTCATGAAGGGTTTGCATGAGACTAAGGGAAGATGAGATTTCAAAATATCATCTTTTGTTTTGTTTCAGTGTATGAGACTAAAGGAAGACTAAGCAATAACCTTTTTATCTTCCTACTCTATCTTTCCCCGTATGGCCCTACCCAGTGTACAACTCGGAACTTTTGTTAATGTTATTAATGTCAAATACTTTTTCTGCATAACTACAGTAGATGTCTTTTAACAGAGTCAGTCATATATATATTTTTTTTTTTGTAACAAGTCAGTCATATTTTTACTTTGTTTGTTCAGTGTAGTTAGCCAACGATAATGCGAATGTAAAAGAAGAACTTAAATAAGACGTTGAGAGATATTTCGGAGAGGGTATTGAATTGAGTTTAGGGTTTATGTGGAAACTTTTGAGACAAGTTGTCCTACTCATTGACAAAGACTTGGAGAAGCCAACCGACAAGTTGACACATGACTGGCTAAGTCACATCCCGACTTAGGGTTTCTATGAATTCTCCTTCTTAGAGAGTGAATCATATAAAAACATAA
Source organism: Brassica napus (assembly GCF_020379485.1). Taxonomy (NCBI): domain Eukaryota; kingdom Viridiplantae; phylum Streptophyta; class Magnoliopsida; order Brassicales; family Brassicaceae; genus Brassica; species Brassica napus. The sequence goes on along the minus strand of NC_063435.1, from coordinate 10,993,991 downwards.
CCCAAAAAAAAATACTCAAGACAAAGAGATATGATAATATAAAGCTATTATTATTGCTTTTGGTATTATTTAAATACCTCAATTGGGATACTCACTAAGATCATGGTTAATGAGGGTTCTTAGAGATGGGTATTTAAGAATTAGTTCTTAACCTTTTTCTTTGTTAAAATTAAGAACGGGTTATTAAATAACGCTAAGAACCCTATTTCTAACAACTTTCATTAATCATGCACTAATAGCATAGTGAAGTCAGCAGATACCGGAAAAGAGCTTCTCGCTATTTTTGCAGTAATATAATATATATAGTTTTAGTTTCAACAAAGCAAAGAGTTATTATTAGAGTGACACAATGTTCAATGAATCGCTAAACTTTAGTTAAACGATTCATATGAGATTATTGATTAAGCAGATGTATACACTGAATTTTTTAGTGTTTAAACTGATTTTTTTTAAAGGTTATTCTGAAAAATATTTTCGTTATATCCGATTTATTGACAAAACGAACAATTAAGCGCTGTGTAGACCAATTTTTAGAACACTGGAGTGACACATAGCAACATAGTTTATCAACTTATTTAGAAAGTCTCGTGCCACATAACCATTTCTCATATTTTTATATCTTTCTCCTCTTTTATTAATTTTGTTTATTAATTATTTTTAATATGAGAAACTGAAAGAAATACTCCCACTAATCTTGATAAAAAAAACTCTCGCTACATGTCCTAAGAAATAAAGAACCTTTAGAGAAATCTCTCACAAATAAATTTAGTATCTTAAAAATAAAATTATTCTTAAGAAGACATGTGTCTCACAAAATTAATCTTATTCATCATTGTGTCGTGTGACAACAGTAGATGCAATTTTCCAAAACTTATTGAAATCTCTCATGCAAGACTGTTCTCTTTCACTTTCTTACTTTTAATATATTGTTTTAATTATTGAAATCAGATCACCAATGTGATGCTCTAAGTTTTTCATTAGTAAATTTTTTTTTAACTAAATTAAATTAAAAACTAATTTAGATTTATTAACTTTATTGGTGAAAAAACTTATCATATATTAAATTATAATCAATTATCTAATATAGGAGATAAACCTAACATATTAATATAAAGTTTAAAAAAAATTATATAATAAATTACATATAAAAATCATTAACGGTAAATATTAATCAGTCTAACTTTTCATGTGAGAGCTTCGTTGCGAAAAATTATTTCGCAAATAATAGTATAGATTTCAATAATAGTTTAAATATATTAAGTTACATTAAAATATACTTAATTGTATTAGTTAATATTAAACTTATCAATATAATCTACAATAAAAATAATAAAATAAATGAATATTAATGATTATAAAAACGTAAATGCAATAATTATATGAGTCTGTATAAGTTGATGAAAAAAAATATAATATAATTATATATAATCAAAGAGCTATATTATCTTAAATAACATTATTTAAGATCATATAGCTCTTTGATTATATTATAACATAAAAGAAAAAGGGGAGATAAATGATATAAATATAAAACCATGATCCAAAACATAAGGAACTTAGCTAATCCTCACTTTGATTAATAATACTCATTAGAAATTTCCCAAAACGTAAGTAACTTAGCCAATTTATCCTCGCTGGACCCACGAGGCACATAGTTTCAAAGGCTGAAATGTTCATTATTTTTGGACAACCCTGAACCCTATATGGTCTTCGAAATATATGCGGAGTAAGCCAGGTCCCGAATCCTACATCACAACAACCTGAGGAATTGTCCGAGGCGGATAAACAAATGTTCAACTTGATAGCAGCTGGAATAGCCTATGGACCTGTCGTGTGAGGTGGATTAGTGATAGGGCATATCTTCGCTTCGCACGATCAAGACTGGTTCGTCGAAATTAAAGTTTGGTCAAAGAAAACTCACGTCGCTACAAGTGCGGTTAAGTCCATCTCTTGCAATCTTTCTAATAAGAATTTTAAGGCATATGTATTGTCCAAAGTCTTGCTCATTTTTGTACTGAATTTCCAAGACTTGTTTGTGATTGTAATTTTCTATTTAATCTTTTTGTAGTAAGCCTATTTAATATTTTTGTATATATATCTAAAAGATTGAAATGTAATACGGGAATTCTCCTCAAATCTTATACTTGCGGGGTAGCCTTGTGAAAAGTCTTCCTTTTATTACATACATAAATTACTAGCTGTGTTTCACTTGTACTACAGCATATTTTCTCTTCTTCTTTTCACACTTTCCCAACACTCTTCCTTCTCCCACAGGTCAATCATACTATCCCTGCCCGTCACGGTTACGATGTTGAATAGTGGGGTATGTCATTTGCAATTCTTCCTCTGATTCTTGGAAGAGTTTACAAAACGTGTTATTTAAGATCATGACTAATGCAACAACTCATCGAAATAAGTTTGAAGAGTAAAATCAAATTTTTGGTATTGGTGGTCAATATATATTTGATAACTCTTTGGTTAATAACATGTTAAAACGAGCTGGGTTACTAGAGGTCATTAGCTCAACGGAAATTACCTTAGCCTTGTGTTAGAGGTTCCCATTCTAGTGACCCATAGAACAAACTTACCAATTATGAACTCTAACAACTAGATAAAACTAATATGGGTTATCTAGTTGTTAACTAGCTATTCATCAATATATTTATAAAACAGTTAAACTAAACCAAAATAAATTTGTAATATATATATATATAATGAGTTATTTTCACTCAGAGTCAGTTTCTATCTATTTATTATACTTTAGGCCACTTGTTGCTACTGAGGTAATTTTTGTAACTAATAACTGAATAATTGTTTAACTAAACTCATTCTTCTACTCAATTTTCTAACTAAAGTGGCTCCACTAATTTTAAAGTTGGCCACTTTCCTTCTCTCTCTTTGTATCAGGAAATAACTTTAAGAGTTTTCCAACTTTGTAGAAGATTCCCGACAGTGAAGATGAAGAAGCAGCTGCAAAACACGATGGAGACGAAGAAGCTGAGTTGCAGGAGACGACCTCAGACTCACATAGTGTACCTTAATTTCCGACGCCTCGGCAGCTGTTTCTCATCGGAGGAGGAGCTTCAATTTTTACATGAGCGCAGTCGCAACAGTGAGGATGAAGCTGAGTACTCGACATCGAAAGGCTTGGCGGTGAGCGGTCGTGGTGATTTTGGCATATTGGACAAAAAAATTGATTCATTGAGATATCTTTCTTTAGAAGTTTAGATGTTAGAAATCAATTATTAACGTATATCTACAAATTTAATGGCAAAACAACATGAAAATACACAAAAAAATTGGTGATTTTAGTAGAAACCATAGTTGGCCGGTGAAATTGTGGCCTAAAAGTAGAAGATGACTTAATAGGCTTTTGCCATTAATTAAAAAAAAAAGACCTCTTTAGTTATCTTTTTTCACCTATGAGATCACTATTTCGAACCAAATATCACAACTTTTTATCCTTAAATTGTAGTAGATTACTTTACTCTTACCCAATATAAATAGTCATGATAATCAAGATTTACTAGTGGTCATAATGTGTACATTATTACTTGGGTACAAGTGTATATTATTGAAATGATGTACACGAGACTAGTTATAAAAATACTATGGAGTGATGTACATGTGAATAGTGTAAATGCACACACACTTGAAACATACATCTACAAAACTTTCAAAATGATATCTAAAAATAATTTCATCACGAATTTGAATGGTATATACATGTTTATGTGTATACAAGTTTAAATATGTATACATTTTTACGTGTGTACATGAGTATATAGGCACTCTCCAAATCATAATATTTTTAATTATGTAGCTGTAATAATTACGTAGGTGTGTTTAGTTCCTATATGTGTTTAGTTGCATTAACAAGGGTTAGAGTTCATAATTGGTAAGTTTGAGGCGAAATCGAAGAAAAAATTGTTTATTTTGATAGTATTGGGGCAAAAATGAAAGCAAGCAAAAGACAAGACAATTCATGCAATTATGAAGAAAGGTTGGAACAAAAAAACAAAAAATTAGGGGTTAATTAGAGGATACAATTTTTCAATTGAATAGTTTGGGTTGAAAACATAATTAAACAAAACGTATGGGACTCAACTTGCAAAAAAACATGCCATCGATGCTTTTTACCTTTTGCAACATAGCCAAACACTACTCTCGGGTTTCCCGCGGAGGCTATAGGCGAGGTAGCTATGTTGAGAATGATGAGTCAGAGTGACGAGAAGATGTTTTTGGTAGTCCAAAGACGAGAGTCGCCGACGTTTCTACCGTTGATGTTGTCGTCTAGGGGTGGGCGTTCGGGTACCTGTTCGGGTTCGGATCGGGTATTTCGGATTTTCGGGTATTTCGGTATAGAGGTCTAGGACCCGTTCGGGTATTTTTGTACTTCGGGTCGGGTTCGGGTATTTTTAGTTCGAATTCGGTTATTTCGGATCGGGTTCGGATATTTAGATTTTGAAAAAAAAAATTAAAATTTTCATTTCTCAAGTTTATTGTATTTAAAAATATAACTTTTATTTAACTAATTTTTTTATTTTTAATAGATTGAATGGTTAATAGATTTGGACATAACATTTTAAAACTAAAAAGACACTAATTTAGTTATTTTTTTTTTTAATTTTGGATATAAATTTTTGTTAATTTTTGAAATAAAAAAACTTGACATGCATTTTAAGTGAGTAGCAAATCATTTTTTCCGTAATTGTATGTATATCATATGAACTTAAATTATGTGTAGTATCAATATAAATATTTTATATAAAATGAGAGATATAAACTAGAAACATAAGGTTAATTATATATATGTTCGGTTATCTTCGGATATTCATTCGGGTTCGGGTATTATCCGTTCGGGTTCGGGTATCCAATCTCTCCTTATTCAATACCCGTTCGGGTATTTTGCTACTTCGGTTCGGTTTTTTCGGATCGGGTTCGGGTGCCACTTCGGATATCGGGTAAAGTGCCCACCCCTATTGCCGTCGAATACGCCATCATTACACATCGAACAGCGATGTAGTAGTTTGACATATATCAAAAATAGTTTAAAAAGAATACAATATTAAAGATAATTTCTATGAAAAAATAAATTTAGAAAAATCAAATTTCATTTTCAAAAATTATAGAAAACCTAAGAGCATTCTCTCTATGGGAGGTTCTAGCTTAGAAGGTTCTAAAAATACATAATTGTGTATGTATATATTGTATATGTGTATGTAATTATGGAGTTCTAAGTTTTACATAAACTCAATCCAAGTACACCACTTTATTTACAAGGTCCCACTATATTTTAGTTAGGGTAATAAGTATTAGGTGCTAGTGTTATTTAGTTAGTTTATGAGTGAAAATGAGATTTATTAAAACAAAAGTGTTTGAGTAGTGATAAATGACCTATTGTGTTAATAAAACTCATGAACTATCTTTGAGTGTAATTACGGATGCATAGATTTGTACATTATCGATGCATAGATTTGTACATTGGGTTTTGACTATAAAATTATGTAAAAATTAAATTAGCAAAGGAGCACCATGTGGCCCAATCGTGGTATTGAGGCCTTGACATGCTATATAGATTGTATTGTAGTAATTGGCCTTCAGTCGTGTCTCTCATGAGACAATTTACGTAAGATACGACGAGTGCCGACGGTCACCATCAAGGTCTTGTGTCGGAGTTGTTCCTTAATAGCTTCTGGATAATTAATATTCCTTCCGTTTCCGAAAGAAAGATTTTTTAAATTTTTTTTGTTTCACAAAAATAAATTTTTTATATTATTAAAGTATTTTTTTATATTTTTCAGGAACATTAATTGAGAATATTTGAACTGATTAAATTTTATTGGTGGAAAGTTATTAGAAAGTGTATAATAAAAAAAAAATTAAATTATAAATATTTATTAAATTTTTAATAAATATGCATACTCTAGAAAATCTTATTTTCGGAAACGGAGGGAATAGCTGATTTAGATTTTTTTTATTTGTCAAATGGTTTTCTTCGTATGGACAAAGACTAGGGATCTGTGAATACGAAAATATACTTGTGGTAAATAAAGAATACTTATGGTGAATAAAGATAATATACTTGTTACAAAAAAAATTATTGTGGTAAATAAAGTGAATACTAAATTAACCGTTTGATGCAGAATGCAAAGTCAAAAAGTTTGTGATTCTTTGTTCATTTTCTTTTTTTGGATTTCTTTTGAATGCTTACATTACACTACATGACTGCAAACTATTTGTAAGCTCTGTCACCAGAAAAACCTACAGGCTCATCGCTGATGTGAATTGAAAAACTTGTTCGTGGGCTTAAAAGTACTAAACCAACGAATTCTATGTTTTTTATAATCCAAAATAGTTCATGTGGCAGTTGTTCAAGAGAATATCAATAAAGCAAAGATCATTTGTGGCATATTAACATCCAGGCCCGTTCCTCTTTTAAGGCAGCTAAAACACAAGCTTTAGCCCACATAGACCTGGGCATTTTAACATGGATCCGAAAATCCGAACCAGAACCAATCCAAAAATATCTGATAAGAAACCTAACTGAAAATTTACAAGTACCTTTTGGGTCTAAATTTATTTTACCCGAAAGAATCAGAACCGAAAGAAATCAATCCGAATAAAGCTGGACCAGAAAAGAACCGATCCGAATAGACCCGACCCGATTAGAACTGATTTGTACCCGACTTAAAACATGTATATCCAAAACTATGATTTTTTTGTGTTCTATTTTATAGATATTATTTTATGATTTAGTTGAAATATCTTTTGTTAACAACATTTCTTATTATTTTGTAATATTTTATAAGTAATATGAAACTTTTAAATGTAAAATTTAGAGTTTAAAAATATTTTATTTTAATTATTAATAGTTTTATTTAAGTTATTTTGTAAAATTTTAGATATATATGACAAATATCGACTAAATTTGATGGAGTTGAATATGTCATGTCTTTTTTAGATCCTAAATACCCGAACCCGATCCGGCATCAATATAGATCCGAACAATTACGGGTATTTTATAGGTATTTTAATTATAGACCCGAACCGATCTGGACTCGAGAAGAACCGACCCAAACCGAAAATTTCTAAGTACTTATTGGGTCTAAATGTTTAGGATCCGAAAGACCCTGACCCGAAAGAAAGCGGCCTGAACCTGACCCGAAAGGAACCGGTCCGAACTCGACCCGAAGACCCGAACGTCCAGGCCTTTTGTTATTGTGTAAACTCAGTTTTTAATCTAATCAATAAGTCGTTCAAAAAAAACGTTATCAATGCGACCAATAGTTGTAGTTCGTAGGCCTGAGCGTTTTTACCCCAACCTGAAGTACCTACCTAAACCCGAATTGAAAAAACCAAAACCAGATATGAATTGTTATACAAAAACATCCGAACGAAATTTATAAGCTTAGTACTTTGGAGTTTGATTATAACCCGAACCGACCGAAATCCAAACTAGGATCCGAAGACATCTAAAATTAGTTAAATATGTTAATGTTTTTATATATGTTAAGGTGATTTAGATAGTTTAGAGTACCCAAAATATTTTTGTAGTTTGTTTTATTTGTTATTTTGAATACTTTTTAGTTAATTTAGATAGTTTTACTAATTTTTAATTAGTTTGTGAATAATTTTTATTATTAATTTTTTTGTCAATTTTGAGGTTTGAAAAATATATTTTTAGACGATTTCAAACATTCGTTACAATCTGATCCGAACCAAATCCGGAAGGAACCGAACCGAACCTGACCTAATATTTAGTAAAATCCAAACATAACTTATGACCATAACACCGAAAAGCTAAAAATCCGAATCAACCGAACCCCGAACTCTGCCTAGCCTAGTAGTTCGTGTGGAAAATTTCAAGGCAAGTGGCCCAATTCAATTATGATAGATGGAGGGGTATGTACCAACCGAATTCTATGAGTTGATACAAGACTTTCCAAGTCACACAGCATAACGCATTGGAAACAAATTACAACACAAACATATATATCTGATGATGACCTCAAAGCCATTGTTATTGATTTTTTGGTATCATTTCCATCTATTTCTCCCTCCTACTCCACACTTTTGCTTCTACGACACTCCACTTTTGCCTCCACCACTAAAGAGAGGCTCTTTTGGAATTTAGAGACGAGTTTCCGACTGATGAGCTTGACCCAAATCCGTGGAATAAGAGCAGTAGTGATTGCTGTTTATGGAAGGGGTGTCATGTGTGATGATAGATCTGTTCAGGTGATATCATCACTCTTCCTTCCTTACACCTCTCTGACCAGCAGTTCTTTGAAAAGTAATAGTAGCCATTTCAGACTCCAATATCTTCGTCACTTACACCTTACTTATTGTAATCTTCAAGAAGAGATTCCTTCTTCATTAGGAAACCTTTCTCATCTCACACTAGTTGACCTTTCTAATAATAGGTTGACAGGTAAAATTCCTGCTTCAATGGGGAATCTAAAACGGCTAGGACATGTTAACCTTGGGGCTAACCTTTCAAGTCTCTTATATCTACAACTTTCGATTAATCATTATATGAAGTTCCAGATTCCATAGGAAATCTTAACAAAATAAGAGTCATGTCACTTGGTCAAAACAATTTAAGTGGAAGTATTCCTATTTCATTCACCAATTTAACCAAGCTTTTATCATATTAGCCTCTCCTTAAATACTTTCACATCCAAGCTTCCATCTAACATTTGTGTATTCCCTAGGTTGCGTTTCGTACAAAAGCTTAACTGGACGTTTGTTTCCCTCTTCGGAACCGGGATCGGAACCTTGTGGAAGCTTACGTTTTAATTTATATAAAATCCAAATTTTAATTGTAATGAGATAGAGAAAATAGAAATATATAAATATTAAAACTAATACTATAAAATATCTTTATGCATAGAGGTTTTTATTAAAGATATAACATAGATTCAAATATATTGTGTCAATTATTTATGAAGTATTAAAAATGATTAATATAATAATTTCTTTTAAACTTTATTTAATTATGTGTATTTTCACAGTTTTAATATGAAATCATTTCAAAGTTATAATAAATGAATAAATGCTTAATTTTAAGTTTAAATCATATAATTTTTAGTCTTAAATTTTATTATATTTTCTTATATTTTAGTATATTTTAATATATATATATATGTACAAATGGATACACACTTCCAATACGTACCCGCTTTCTAATGTTTTTTTTTTAATCTCGTTTTTGCGCTTCCATACGCTTCCGCTTCCACGTAGCTAATTCCGTTTAGATGTAACATAGTGTATTCCACAGCTTGGGGCATTTTGATGTTAGTGGAAACTCATTTCACCCTCTTTTTTTCCTAAGCCTATATTTATGACTTACTCCTTACAAGTGGTTTGTTTGTGAAAAAAACGTATCCATAGGACCTATAGAGTTTATGGATACATCTATTTCATCATCGCCTGAACTAGAGTTTTTTTACCTTGATCGTAATAAATTTGATGGCATAATTTCAGAACACATATCTAAATTTGTCAGCCTCAGAGAGTTATATCTTTTCCAAAACAGTATTAGTGGAAAAAATCCCAAGATCCATGTCAAAGTTAGCCAACCTTCATGTTCTCGATCTTTCCAACAACAAGTTTTTTTTTGTTTAACCTCGGGTAGGCCTGGGCATTCGGAATCCCAATCGGATTTCGGTTTAGTCCAATCGGATTTCGGTTTTTCGAGTTTATCAACATCAGCTTCATTCGGGTTATATGAAAATTTGGTTCGGGACCGGTACGGGTTCTATCGGGTTCGGATCGAGGTTAGTAAATCTTCAAAGAACCAGTACAATCCGATGTACTTTCGGGTTTGCATCCCAATCAGTTCTTCGGTTTAAATGTACCTGATTTATATCTACTTTGTAACCAAAACATAAGTAAAATCGGTTCTTTGGTTTTAAAATACTTGATTTGTACATATTTTGTAACCAAAACATAAATAAAATCAGTTCAAAAAAAGGAAAGAAACATCAAATGTGATCATTCAAAATCAAGTGAAAGGTAAACATAGTTATTGATCGAAAGAAAACAAAATAAATGAAAGCATAAAACGAAAACCAAGTTCTCAGAAAATGAAAAACATTATTCAATGAAAACTAAACCAAAATCTAAAAACTTCAATCTTCAACCGCTACCTTCAATCATCAATCTTCATATAATAGATAACTAGATTTTAAATGAATTTTGGAATTATTTTAAATGAATTTTTATAAGATAATGTGGATTCACATAAACATTAGTATAGAACCGCGATTCGGACCGGACGTTTTCAAAACACGGTTTATTGTTTGATTCAATAGACAAAAAATTATTATATATATATATATATATATATATATATATATATATATATATTTGGTTTAAATAAACACTATTGATTTATACGGATTCGAGGAATGTGTTCAAATTTTAAAATGAAATTTGTATATTTAGTAGTATAGAAATTATAAACTGGGGTAAATATATATAGAAACAATTCTGGTCACATTTATTTATATGTATATTAACTATCAAAATACACAAAAATAAAACAAAGTATATAAAATATTGTAACATGTTTAAATTCTGTAATAAGTTGATAACAGTTAATTTATTAAATTACAAAAGTTGTGACATACATCACAACTTATATCTTTCTATACTATTAAAAGGAAATCATCTCAAAAATCTACTTGCAAAATTTGTTGCACCCCTTCATTAACTATAAGTTATTCTTCAGTCATATAATAATTTAGTCTAACATAATCGTTTTAATAATTATCCTTTCAATATAATGACATTTTATGTTAATAAAAAAAATAATAATGACATATTATTTTTGTGCCATCATATTTTCAGAAATTTTTTTACCTTTAACAATTTTTAATACTTCAGCCTTATACAGTAGAACCTCTATAAATTAATATTTGATAAATTAATAATCCCTATAAATTAATAAATTTCGCCGGTCCAACTTGGGCCGGTTCAAAATTTGATACAAATCGATAAAATAATAAGATAATAATTTTTTTTAGAAACTTATATGTAAATATATGGTCCCATGAAAATTATAAATTAATAATTTATATGTATACATATTTTATATAATTAATAACCTATTATTATATTATTTGTTTTATATTCACAATGTAAGTATATTTATATTCTCTTAACACTTCATATATTTTTGATAAAATTTAGTAATATTATATCTAAAACCACATTTAAGCTCTATGCAATATATAGTATATACACCAAATAATATAATAAAATTAATATAAATTTCAAATTTCAGAAATAAAAATTTATGTCCATATACTAAAATCAAATATTTTTTATCTTAAAATAAGAAATCTAAATAAATTTTTTTTTGTAATTACTATCTCTATAAATTAATAAAATTTCAAAATTCCAACATTATTAATTTATAGAGGTTCTACTCTAGTTAACACACACCTACCTATATATTAACAACTCGACTACCACCTAAGCATACTAATATTTAACGGCTCATTTTATTAAATTAATACATCTACCTATTAATATATTTAACACACACGACCTAATTACATTTTGTCGAGCTTACTTCTTAGTCATAAACTTGATGTTTCCTATTCTAATCATCCTCACTCAGTACATGATTCACTTAGTATTATTAGAATCTCATCAAAAATATATCGTTCAATGATATCAATATATTGATTGAATTAAAATCAACCCCAGAGAAATATATATTTGGGTTGAAAAAGATATATATTTTCCAAATATATAGGTGGATATAAAATTAACCAATAACTGATGCTAACATTTCCAAATATATAGGTAACAATAAAATAATAAATGTCTACGATATCAATACATAAATTATGATTAGAGAAATATTCGGTTATGTACTGTTATTAGTTAAATATTATGATAAGACCAAATATATTTTTAGTTAACGAAATGGTCCAAACAACTTTTATAGGTAGATTTTTTAGGATTTCTTCTCTTTTAATAGTATTGATTATTTTAGCTGTTCAATATACTTTGAATACATATTAGGAATTGAGATCATGTTTGGCACAAATTATTTTTGGTGAATGTTTCGGGTTCTATCGGGTATCCATTTAGGTTCAGGTTCAGTTCATATAATATCCATAACCCAAAATACCATAAAACAAGATCCATTCGGTATTTATGCCGAATTCGGATCGGTTCAGATTCATTTTTATCGGATCAGGTTTGGTTCGGGTTTTCGGGTTCGCTTTATTTGCCCAGCCCTAACCTTGTGGGTATTACAGGTCATTGGAGAGGGTTATAAAATCATGTAAATTTACAATGATCAAAGGAGCATATGGGCCATTCTTGGTAATGGGCTCACTAGCTTTCTCTCTCGTGAGACGACGATACGACGAGTGACGACGATCGCCATCACTGTCTGTCGCCGGAGTTCTCCCATTATATCTTCTGGATAGTTAATAGCTGATTTTAATATCTTTTGATTTGTCAAACTGTTTTCTTCAGATGGACACAGTCTATAGATCTTTGAATACGATAATATATTTACTTACGGAGTTACGGTAAATAAAGCGAATAAAAATTAACTGTTTCATGCAGAACCCAAAGTCGAAAAGTTTGATTCTTATGCTAAATTGAAAACTAAATGAATGCGAACTGTTTGTAATATCTCTGCCGCCGACAGTGTACCTACACATTAAATAGATGATATGTATAGAAAATTTTGTTCTTCTGCTCAAAAGCAGACTACTAAAGTAACAATTCTAAAGTTCTCTTTCTTTTTAATCCTAAATAGTTCATGACGCTGTTAGACAAGACATATTAATAAGACAATTCATTTGTGACATATAACATGTTTTTGTTAGTAAAATTTATCCTATGTCCCTTTATTGGTGTGTAGTTAACCTGCATGTTATTGTTGGTATGGTTATCAATGCGACCAATAGTTCGTGTAGCTAACCCAATGAATAAGTGACTATTTATGTAGAAAATTACGAGGCAAGTGGCATAATTCATTAATGATAGGGGGATGGGAAAATGAACCAACCGAATTAAATAAGTTGACGCAAAACTTGCCAAGTAAAGCCAACACCAAACAGTTCTTCTTCTTAAAGAGATCGAGTGACGCATTCAATATAACACACTACTTACAGTTACAACACAATCATAAACATTATGATGATGACTGGAAGCCATTGTTATTGCTTTTTTGGTATCATTTCCATCTTTTTCTCCCTCATTATCCACACTCTTTCTTCTACTACACCCCACTCTTGCCTCCACCACCAGAGAGAGGCTCTTTTGGAATTCAGAGATGAGTTTCCGATTGATGAGTTTGACCCTAATCCGTGGAATAAGAGCAGTACTGATTGCTGTTTATGGAAGGGCATCACGTGCGATGATAGATCTGGTCAGGTGATATCACTCAACCTTGTTGGAACCTTTCTAAACGGCTCTTTCAAAACTAACAGCAGCCTTTTCAGACTCCAATATCTTCGTCACCTAAACCTTAGTTACTGTGACATCCAAGGGGAGATTCCTTCTTCACTAGGAAACCTTTCTCGTCTCACAGTAATTGACCTTTCTCATAATAATTTGGTAGGTGAGATTCCAGTTTCAATAGGCAATCTAAAGCGGCTAAGACATGTTGAACTTGGGGCTAACACTCTCATAGGAGCAATCCCAAGTTCGTTAGGCAAACTAAACCAGCTTAGATACCTTAGCCTTGCGGCAAATGAGCTCACAGGAGAGATTCCTTCTTCACTAGGAAACCTTTCTAGCCTCTTAGAACTTAGGCTTTCGATTAACCATTTGGTAGGTCAAGTTCCAGATTCCATAGGAAAACTTAACGACCTAAGAGTCATTTCACTTGGTCAAAACACTTTAAATGGTGCCATTCCTATTTCATTCGCCAATTTAACTAAGCTTTATCATATTAGTCTCCGCTCTAATAACTTCACATCCACGCTTCCATCTGACATGAGTGTATACCATGATTTGGAACATTTTGATGTTGCTGCAAACTCATTTCTTGGGTCTTTCCCTAAATCCTTGTTTACAATTCCCTCGTTACAAGTTGTTTATTTGGATGATAACCAATTCATAGGACCTATAGAGTTTGTGAATACATCTTCTTCTTCATCTCCTAAGCTAGAAATTCTATCCCTTGCTAGTAACATATTCATAGGCGTAGTCCCAGAATCCATATCTAAATTTCTCAACCTTGGAGAGATAAATCTTTTCGGAAACAATTTCAGTGGACATATCCCTAGATCTATATCAAAGTTAGTCAATCTCCAAACTCTTAATCTTGCCAGCAACAACTTGGAAGGCCAAGTACCCGCTTGCTTATGGAGATTGACAACGGTGACACTTTCTAACAACTTTTTCAGCAGCTTTGAAAACCCTTCACAAGAAACACTGATCCAAGCGTTGGATCTGAATTCAAACTCATTTCAAGGACCATTCCCTCATTGGATTTGCAATACTAAAGGGTTAAGCTTCTTAGATTTGTCCAACAATCTCTTCAACGGCTCCATTCCTCTATGCTTGGAGGATTCCATTGCTTCCTTTAGTGACCTGATTCTCCGCAATAACAGCTTCAGCGGAACACTTCCAGATATCTTTGCCAATGCTATCGAGTTACGTTCACTAGACGTCAGCCGCAACCAGCTCGAGGGAAACCTTCCAAAGTCTTTGATCAACTGCAAAGCTTTGCAACTTGTGAACATGGAAAGCAACAGAATCAAGGACGTGTTTCCATCATGGTTGGGGTCTCTGCCGTCATTACATGTTCTCATCCTCAGATCAAATGAATTCCATGGGACGTTGCATCATCATGACCATGTGTTCGTTGGGTTTCAGAGTCTAAGAATCATCGATATTTCACACAATGACTTCACCGGAACCCTCCCTCCTTACTGTTTTTCCAGCTGGCGTGGAATGACCATATTGAGGGAAGAAGATGATCCATACATGGCAGATATCATCAACGAATCAGTCTTTTATCGTAACTCGATGGTAATGGTGAGCAAAGGAGTGGAGCTGAGCTTTGAGCGGATCCAACAAGACTTCAGAGCCATTGATATCTCTGGAAACAAAATCTATGGCAAAATCCCTGAATCTTTGTCTTTCTTGAAAGAACTGCATCTTCTCAACTTGTCAGGTAATGCCTTCACAAGCCATATCCCACGATCATTGGCAAATCTGACAAAGCTGGAGACACTAGACCTATCGCGTAATAAGCTGTCAGGTCAAATCCCTCAAGATCTTGGTGAACTCTCCTCTCTGTCATACATGAACTTCTCAAGTAACCTTCTCAAAGGTCCAGTGCCACGAGGCACACAGTTTCAAAGACAAAACTGTTCTTCCTTCTCGGATAACGATAGACTCTTCGGCCTCGAAGAAATCTGTGGAAAAATCCAAGTCTCACCTCCTACATCACAGCAACCTGAGAAACTGTCAGAGCCGGAGGAAGAATTGTTCAGCTGGGTAGCAGCTGCAATAGCCTATGGACCTGGTGTGTTTTGTGGATTGGTGATCGGACATATCTTCACTTCATACTATCATAAAATTTGGTCCAAGAAAAACACCATAAGTTGTCGTTAATCTCATATGCTGCAGTTGCTTTTAGCATTTGTAAATGGTATGTTGTCCAACGTCTTCTTCTTCGTGTTTATACTGAATTTAAAAGATTTATAAACTTTATATTTATGAAGTATCCAGCAACTGTTAAAAACAACATATAGAGGAAAATAGCATAGCGGCTGTAAAATAAATATAACAATTGAAAACAACAAAGATATAAACATTTTGTTAACCCGAAGAAAGAGTTTATCCATGACTACACCTTTCATTGGAGATTAGTTTGAATTCTTCCATAGGACTAGAATATTCCAAGTTAATAAAAAGACAAAAGTCTGAAGCTGTAGTAAAGTTGATATGGTGGAAGAACCTAATCCTAGGACATCTTTACTCTGCATGACAGAATCCCAGTCTTTGCTACACGACCAAACACTAACCTTGAGTAATCACAATTAGAGCCTTGGTCACGATAAGTCCAAAAAAGATGGCTTGTGAACCACTGGACTTCAACAGAGATGTGACAGTGCAACCTCTAATAGACCCGTTTGTTGGTTTTTGATAGTACATATAAACCTTGGCTACACAGCCCAATAAAAAGTCTTCTCTTAAATACAAAACTTACCATATCCAGTTCTGTTTAACTGGTGCGTACAAACTTATTTTTCTTCTTTTCACACTTCCCCCAACACTTCCTTCCCTCACACGTCAATCATACTAACATTTACCCTTAAGTCCATAACAATTTAAATTTTTTTTAAAAGAGAAATGGAGATTCATTCCGTATATAACACTCATTGTATATTTAACTGCCGCCAGAAAAGAAAACCCGTATACATGAACATAGTGTAAAAGCAGTATGGCCAATGAAGCAACGGTGCGAGCGAGAAAATAAACAGAACAAAAAAAACTCATACAGTTAGAGAGAGACGGAAACAGCCTGAAGTTGTAGTAAAATTTATACGTGGAATAACTAATCTCGAAAGATGTTTACATAACATCTCCATGTGTATATGCTTCTCTTCATTATAAACGACCAAACACCGACCCTCGAGAGCATTTGGTCATAGTAGATCCAATAGAGATGGTTGTGAGCCATTGGGCTTTGCGGTAGAAGAGCCGGTGCCGCCTCTACCTCTTCCCCTTCCTCTTCCCATTGCTGTCGAAGGTGGTGGTGCGAGTTTCATTGCAGGCTGTCCCGTTTTGCTTGAACCGAATATGGAGCTGATGTCTGCTGGCTTTTGGTTATTGTACGAACCACCGTTGAAAGATGACATTCCTTGGCTCTGTTTAGGTAACCCGAAAGAGTTTATTGGATCCTGATTATTTGCAGAACTCCCTTGCTGAGGTGGTTTCAGGGAAGACAATGAGGCACTACTGAATGCCCAATTATCATTGCTAGCTGGTAAATTGTTGCTGAAACCAGATGTGCCATTGTTGAGACCGGTAGAAGCAACAGAAACACTGTTGTTTGGACGTGGAGGCCAATTAGCAAAAGGATCTAATTCATCAAAACCAGGAGTAGATGACGCTCCTGTGTTCAGCTGTGTCTCATCAGCTATTGCTGGAGCAGTGAGGCTTGATGATTGTCTTGGAGGCCATTCAATGTCCACTGGAGGGCATGTGGTTGGCGCTGTTGCCTTGTTTGGCAAAGTAGACATGGTAGATGGCTGATTTGAGGATTTGTTAAACTGATTGTTTGTGACGTGATGAGAAGACGCAGGGTTTCCCACAGCAGAAGCTTTGCTCGGAGAAACCCAATCTTCATCCCAAGCTGGACTGCTCTTGGCTGCAGAAGCAACCTTCTCTGGTGTTTGGGCTGATGATTGAAACTGGACTCCATTGGCAACAGAATGCGGCTTCACCTCTGGGGTTCCAGAATCATTTACTGTAACTCCTCTCTTTTCCTCTATTTTTCTGTTCCAAGAGACACAACCAGATCATAAGAAAGACAGCAACACTATGGCAATGTTAAGGACGTGAAAAGAATATTCAGAACAGTAATGCATACCTGAGAATATCCTTGACAAATAGCATATATTTGGCAAATTGCTGGACATTTAGTTGTTGGGCAGTGAGAAGAGGCATCATCAGCGTAAGCACATGTTCCGCTGTGAATTCAACTCCATACTAGAGAACAATGACAGAGAAAGAGTGATGATGCTATCGTAGTATGCAAGAGGTTCAAATTTCAGATGTTAACGTGAAATTTGAGCCTCTTCCGTACCTGTTTCAGAATTGCGTTAGCGACAGCAAGGGTACACATAAGGGTAGGTGCAGAACGATCAACAGCAGTACACCGCTGGATTGTTTGCAGAATTTCAATAACAGCGGGTTTATCAAGCGTTTGAACCAGCTCTGCTAAGCAGAGCAAAGCATTTACTCTGACCTGTGCAACAAGTACACTCCAATCAATTTTTACATAGGATGATGGAATCTGCTTACTAAGTTTTCACTTTCTTATTTTCAGCTATCGAAGGACACTAATATTAAATTAAATAGGTCAAAAACATACCGCAGCAACTGTGGTTTTGAGGGCCAAGCCATGAACGCGAGGTAAAATTGCTTGCTTCACAACCTGCAAGACAAGAGAGAGAAAAAAAGAAGATAAAATAACAAAAAGCCTAAACGTGTGTGACACTATCGATGTGCAAGCCACAGATTGAAATTGAATCTACCCTTCTGGACAGAAAGATTCTTATAATGAAACATAAGAAGAAAGCATTGAGCATTACCTGACCATCGAGTTGCTTAGCGACAGATGTTGATCTTTTAAGAACTTCCTCCTGTATGCGGACATCGTTATCATTGTAGGCTCGGAGAAGCAAAGGGAGAACATGCGATACAAGATGCTCGCTATCAGTCTGAAAAATTACACAAAAATATAAGCTAAGCAAGGATCTTATCCTGTATGCAATAGAAAAAGAAAAAAGAAAAAAAGAAAAGTGATTTCAATGCATATTTATTTACAACTGGTATTCAGAAACATAGAGAAGCCAATCTAACATCAATATTACCATAAATAAAAATGTGTCTAAATAGAGAAATTGAGGCCCTGTATGTCTCAGTTTATGATAGAATAAAAGAAATCTTTTACACTGATTATAATGTCCTACTGTATCCAATCAGAAGATCTTAAGCATAAATAAACATGTGCAAGGTAAGAAAAACTTAATGCAGTGACTCATACACATTGATCAACTTTACCTTGTTAATAATAAGCTCTGCATGCTTTACAAGCAGCAGTAATGTATCTCCGGAAGCAGTACTCAGAAGAGGAACAAGAGCGGGCAGTGTTATCAACTCAAAGTCATTCCTATCCTGTAAATGTAATTATCAGGTTGGTCAGGAAACTTCAAAGTTTTGTACAAAGTTACAGGTTGACAAATAACAATGAATTATCGAACAACATACACCATTTGTTACAGCTAAAAATGTTAAGGAGAACCTTTGCTCGGCTCGGATACAAGTAGAGTAAATAATAAGTAAAACTAGTTTTATCTAGAAACCACTGAGATCTATATATCAACAACAATCTAGTGAAGAAGCACATGGGAGACTGATTATCAAATTTAAAGTTACCTGAGACTGTGCTATAGTTAGAACCATTGGCAAGATGATTGGTTGCAAAACCAAATTCCGAAGTTCAGCACAAAGAGGTGGAAGCACCTATAATGCATGATAAACTCTGCTTCGCTTAGTTGTTGAATGAAATATTTTTCTATCAACTATCAAGTCAGCAAAATAAGTCAGTAAAGTGACTACCTTATACCGTAATACACGGGAATCAAAATCCTTCCACATATCTGATAATGCTGTTAAGAACTCGGACTTCTGCATGTTGTCTCTTTCCTGACATAAAAAAATAAAAGTGTTTCGAAAAAGTTATCACATGTGGAGATACAAACAGCCTGTTGAAACAAAGATGGAAAGTGTATACACGTACAAGCATGTGGTCAAGGAAACGGAGAGCACGTAACCTAGCGTCGCTTCGGAAAAAACTAGATCCTGCAGAGTGAGAGTTCAAGGCGAAAATGTAAGTAAGAAGCTGAAAAAATCAAGAAACCTCATCAAGAGTATGTCCTCTTACCTGTGAAGTCTACTGCTGTTGGTCTAAAGGTTTCGTTCATTGATAGCATTCTTTGCAAATCAGATACCAAGTCCGAAGGTATAGATGAGAATGATTCATTTGTTATATAGTTCAACGTGTTTAGATACTGCAAAATATTTCAAGAATAATCATCATTAACCATGTGAAATCCACAGAAATATTACTATTCTAGTGGATGACTAAAACTACTCCTAAGATATAAAGCATGAGACAATAGGTCAGAACCAGGGTTTTGAGAGTTACCATCTTAACATTGTTATTGCAATCCAACAACGGTTTCCTCGCAACCAAATGATAGGCAAGGCATCCAAAACTGAAAATGTCTGAAGAAGCTCCAGCTGAAGGACTTTTGCTGCGCACCAGTTCAGGTGCAGTGTAATTTAGTGATGGCTGGACTGGCAGTATTGAATCCTCGACATCATACTCCTGCACGGTCCATATCAAAAGACAAGCATCATCATATCTCGCTTGTACATTTTAATACAACAAATAGATGTACACCAGTCTAGTAACATTTAAAAATTTAAACTCACAGAATAGTGGAATGACTGCATGTTATCTAAATTCCCAGCTTGTGCTGTCGAAATTGCAAAGCCAAACCCGGCAAGCTTCCAGGAACCAGATGAAGTAATAAGAACATTCTGCAAGGAAGTTACAAAATCCACATGTTAACTAAACATATACGAAGACAAGAAGCAAGTAAAAAAGTGAAAATTTAACCTCAGGAGATATGGCTCGGTGGATGAGTTGAGCATTACTGTGGAGAAAGTTCAGTGTCTCTGAAATCTGGAGAAGACCATGCTTCACCTCTAACAAGCTCATCTCCTACACAATCATAGCAAATAATAAACAAAACAAATCAGCATTACTAAGAGAACGGATAAGTTTTCTAGCTTTCTCCGAGTTTAATTCGCGAGTTTCTATACTAAGAGAGGACAAGAAGCTCACCATTGACTTGAGATCTTTAGGCACATCAGCCACATTCTCCACATTCCCAAGCGCGTTAGCCACAGAGGCAAAGAGCGGCTCAGTAACCAAAGCCATAGCATTCTTATTCTCATCGAGCGCCTGCACCACGTGCACCACACCTGGATGCCTCAACCTCACCAGCTTCCCCGCATCCCCTCGGATCAGATCAAGAAACGCGTCTTCCGCCGCCTTAGACAGCCCCGCTCGGAGACGAGCCTCCGTCAAAGCGCGTTTATCAAGCATCCACACGCAGACCGTCGGGTACTGCTGCGATCGCGTGGCGTCACGCGCCTTGGCTGCGTAGAGCTTCCAGGCGAGGCCGGGGCCCGCGGAGCCGATCTGGTGGACGAGCTCGTAGTCCTGGAGAGGCTTCGGGCCCGTGACTTCCTGGACTGTGGTGTGAACCGTCTTCTCGATCACGGCGGCGGTTCTGGCCAGAGCTTCGGTGAAGGTTTTCATGTTGATCGACATTTTCTAACGGATTTTGACAGTTGCTCCGTGAATGTTGTTGCAGAGGAGAGATCTAAGTTGGGATCGAGGAGGAAGACGATGGAGGATTGAAGCAGAAGTCTGCTGGATCGAAGATCAGATCGTCTTCTTCCTCCTCCTCCCCACCACCTCTCGTCGTCTGATTGATTTTTATTTTCCTTAAGGAAAAAAGTTTCTCAGCTACACCATGTATACTATAATATGGTGCAAACCATCTAGAGTTTAGAATTGTGTCGAAACCTACACGATGTATATGATAAATACATGCCACATATACGACGTTAATAAAAACATGGTGCCAACATCATAACGAGGTTTAATTGATTTTAGTTAAAATAATTGGGGTCAGCTCGTAATTAAGTAAAGTTAAACTCCAATTAACAAAACCCGACCCGAACCAAACGAAAAATCCGACCCAGACTTAACCATTTTCCCCAAATCGATTTCATTTAGAAATTTAGGGTTCCAAACAAGAAAAAAATTGGGAGTTTCGAAAAGAGAGTGAGAGATTCGTCAGAGACAAAGAGAGATTGCAGAGACAGAGAGAGAGATCGATTCAGTTTCGGTGAAATCGAATCCGGATGTGGTAATTGAAGAAACAAGGCGACAATGAGGTAAGAATCCAGCAATAGTCTTTTTTATATTTCTTTTCTCTCACTCGTTTTTAATATTTTTATTTATTTGCTAAACCAGTCCTTTTCCTTAACTTGAGATGGAAGTAACCTTATTATTGTCGGCGGTTACCAGTATTCACCGGAGCAGCAAAAAATTTTGAAATGGTGAAACCAGAACCGGTACTGGGCAAAGCCGATGAAACATTCGTTTAGGACCTCCAAAATTTTTGAAAAAAAATACATATACATAGGTCTCAAATTTTTTTAAAAAGCTTCCAAATTTTCTTAAATTTTTTTTTTCAATAAAATTATTATAAAAATCGTCTAAGGCTCTCCAAAATCTCAGGGCCGACCCTGGGTGAAACCGATTCGAATCTTAGAGAAATGAGATACACTTGTCATCATCTCCAAATAGAGGAGGACGATGATCGGAGCTCCGGCTATCAACCGGTAAAGCCAAAGTCTGACCCGTCGATGTTCCCATTTTGTCCTTTTAAAGTAAAAGTTAAAATTACATTTTACCGTTATAAGATTTTTTTCTTTTTAGTTTATATAGCCGCGACTGCTAGCTAGTACCGAAACCCTAAAGCTATAGCGGCGATTTCACAGGCGACATCAAGCTCCACCGACGCAAACTCTTTTTCTAGGTACACTTCTCTTCTTCTCCAAAGCTTCAAACATCATGGAAGGGAAGGGAACTTGCAGAGACTTACTTGAATTGGAACACAAGAATCCATCATCTTCTTCCTCTGCTACCGATTCAGCACTTTTGATCCGTAAGGAGACCAAGAAGAAGAGGGAGGAGGCTCGTCCATCGAAGCCAACGATAGCTCCAGTTCCCAAAAGCGAGTTTCTCGACAAAGTCAAAGGCTTTCTGGGGGTCATGGCGGAAGCTAACAAAAAGTTGGAGCAAGAAACAGAGGAAGGAAACTCTGAGGCTTTTGATATCGAAGCACTTACGGGGAACGAATCTCAGGTTATTGAGATGGATTTGATGCTCGGTGTCGCTGATCTCAACACGCCTGAAGCAGTCAGTGCGGCTGAAGCGGCTATTGCCGGTAATGGTGTGGCTAATGGAAGTGGAGGAGATTCAAGCAGCGATGAGAGTGATGGTGATGATGATGAAAAGATGAGCTCTTTGGGTGAAGAAAGTAGCAGAAAAGGAACCAAGATAATGGAGCTCTCTTGAGATAATATTTTCTCTTTTCAAGTTTTATACTTTATATGTTACACTTACCTAATGTTATCATTGAGATTCATCGTTGTGTTTTGTCGAAAAAGAACACTTGGCAATTATGATTAGTTATAACCGTGGTACTGCCTGGTAACTTGTCTGTCAATGGAGGCTTTTCCCCCATCGATGGACGAACGCATTTGAGAGTAATGGCTGCACATGTAGTAACCATAGCTTCTGTAGAATCAATTAACCATAGATAAGACACGTTTTATATAGACATACAGATAAGTCCAGACGCTATATTCTTTCGGGAGGGAAACTATCTTATATCTTATATCTACTTCTTCTAGCAGAAACTTGCATGAATAGAAGAAAACAGGATTCGGAAACCAACATAATAATACCCTTTACTATTTTGGTTGTGAAAGATTAGACTGAAGAAGATATATAGTTTTGCAAAATGTACCTAGGGCTGGGTGGAGCAGCTCAATCTCCTCAGGCTTGTCATTCAACTTTGACATCACCATACGGGACATACCTGAGATCATCCAAAATCATACAAATCAAAGTCCTGCCGCTGCAATCAAACTATAAGATTGACCAAGAAGAGTTGACGGTTTACCGGATTTCTGACTCCATCTTCTCACGAGCAGGTTAACCGATATATATATATATATATATATATATATATATATATATGTATTCAGATATTAAAGAGCAACTAAAGGTAGCCAATATGTTGAACATATTTGCAGGCACTTGTTCCTAAGATTTTCAACCCGCGCCATTATGGTAAGAGCCATAAAAGTTAAAAAAATTGGCAATGGTGCTCAAACAGCTCATGGGAGAAAGTGACAGGTCAGGTTAAAAGAGTGATATATATCACCTGAGTCCAGGTCAGACCAGTATTATTGAGAACCAATCAACCAAAACACGAATATGTTTTAACTCCGGCAGAGAATTAAATTCACTTGACAAAGAATTGCAAGACAAGTTAAGGGTGGTAACTGTTCACAAAGTCAAAGAGCACCCATTTCCTGAAAGCCAGAAACAGATGATCAATCATAAACTGTAGTAAAAGAACATCTTTTAGAATATTTACTTTTCACTTTTGCCTATTGTTAGTTTCGTTATTTCCATAACTTCCTTTATGTAATACTTGCTTACCAAGGTTTGTTCCTATTTTAAAGGAGACATTTGATTTCAATAAAAGATCATCCATTAGAGATCAAGAAAGGAGTTGTCGTTTCTTTTAATAAACGAGGAGTGTTTTCTCGAATTACCGTAGTAGGAGTTTTGTTAGTATTCTTCAATAAACTAACATCTTGATAGAAGATCATATATAGTGGTGTCTATCACATTATTTTATAGCAATGTCACAGAATAGTACCTCCCAGACAGAAATCAAGTTTCCAGTTAAGTCCAGCAGCTTCAAATCTGGAACAGAGGAAGCAAATGAAACAAGCAATGTCAAAAAATGTTCAGCTTCTAATCCCAAGTCAGATTAAACTCCAAGAGAGATAACACCAAGAAAAGGAAGAGAAGCACTGTTAAGCTCCTGGATCTTGTCCCCTCCCAAAAGCTGTATCGAAACACGTTTATTCTTTGCAGACATAACATACATTTCCTCCCTCTAACAACAGCAAAAAAGAGATTCACTTCATATTCAAAAGGCATGTGCTATGAACAGTTGTAGGTAGAGAATATAAACCAATATTAGGGAGATAATCCCTACGTTATGGATTAACTTCAAAGTTGTGTTATCTACATGTAATATATTAGAGATAAGTCCAAATAGCTTGCGTATCAAGGCATCGCTATGTTGTATTTAAGAAGAGCCTTTGCTCACGTTAATATCAAGTCAATAGTTTATCAATCTCAGTTTTGCTTTACATGGTATCAGAGCAATTCAATCCTGCAAACTAATTTTTTTTTTTTTAGATCTCTAGCACATCAAGTCGATGGCTGGTGACGATGATTCTTCTGTTACTAAAAGCAGCAGTGCTCCAGTGGAGCTGCCTGTTACAAATTCAAAGTCGACATCTCCGTTCTCGTTGTTTGCTTCAGACAATCCTGGAGCGCTTATCACATCTGTGATGTTTACTGGTGATAATTACAATGAATGGTCTACGGAGTTGATCAATGCGTTGAGGGCAAAACGAAAGTTGGGATTCATTGATGGAACAATACCAAAACCATCTATTACTGATTCAAATTTCGAACTTTGGTCCTCTGTTAACTCGATGATTGTAGGTTGGATTCGTTCTTCTATTGAGGCACGCGTTCGATCGACAGTTACGTTTATCTCAGACTCTCACAAGCTTTGGGATAACTTGAAGAAAAGGTTCTCTGTTGGCAATAAAGTTCAAGTCCACTTTCTTAAGGAGCAGTTAGCTCGGTGTCGTCAAGATGGACAATCTGTCATGGACTATTATGGCCGCTTAGCTAAACTCTGGGAAGAGTTAGATATGTACAAACCACTTCCTCCTTGCAGTTGCAGTGCAGCCGCAATTTATGAAACAAAACGAGAAGAAGAGAAAGTTCATCAGTTCTTAATGGGCTTGGATGAGGTTCGTTTTGGAGGAGTTTGTCAAGGAATTATTGCCAGCGACTCTCCGGTTGATCTTGGCGACGCTTATGCCAAGGTTATTCGTGAAGAACAACGTCTCACATCCGCAAAAGACAGGGAGACGCAGCAGAGTGCAGTTGGCTTTGTTGCAAAGAAAGAATCTTCTGAAACAACCAGCAGTTCAGGACCTACAAAACGAAGTCAATGTAGTCATTGTGGACGCAAAGGACATGACAAGTCTAATTGTTGGCAGCTGGTGGGTTTTCCAGACTGGTGGGAAGAACGGTCTCCACCGAGAGATACCAGATCAGCTCGTGGTCGTGGACGCGGAGCGTCTGTGTCTGATCAGAGTAGAAACAATGGAGCTCGTAACGCTCACGCCACCTCCTCTAATACCTCCACTTTTCCAGCGTTCACTGAAGATCAATGGAAAGCGCTTACTCAGTTACTCAATGAACAGTCCAAACCTTCTGAAAGGTTAACTGGTAAGAAACGTTATGGAGATCTTATTATAGACACTGGAGCCTCGCATCATATGACTGGAGAGCTCACATTTCTGGATAATGTTACTCCGATTCCACCATGTCCGGTTGGATTCGCAGATGGAAATCGAACTTATGCCACACATCTTGGCAACTTTCGAATTTCACACAATATCATTCTTTCGAATGTTCTATTTGTGCCTCATCTCAACTGCTCTTTGATTTCGGTCTCTAAGTTACTCAAACAAGAAAAGTGCTTTACTGTACTGACCGATACCTTATTGATTTTACAGGATCGTTTCACGAGGACCCTGATTGGAGCAGGTGAAGAACGAGATGGGGTTTATTTCTTCAAGGATGTAATGGCTGCGAGAGTTCATGTTGCTGGCTCAAATGTTGGTTCAGATGGTCGGCTTCAGTGGCATCAAAGGCTGGGACATCCTTCTTTTTCGGTGTTACCTTTATTACCTTTGTCGTTTGATTCAAATAAATCTGCTCATCACAGTCCTTATGATGTTTGTTTTCGAGCTAAGCAGACTCGAGAGATTTTTTATGAAAGCTTGAATAAAACTACTGAATGTTTTCAACTTATTCACTGCGATGTATGGGGTCCATATCGTACACGTTCTTCCTCTGGAGCTTCATATTTTCTTACTGTAGTAGATGACTTCTCACGTACGGTCTGGACTTACTTGCTTCTTGAGAAATCCGAGGTCAAGACTATACTTCGAAACTTCTGTGCAATGGCTGAGAGACAATTCTCCAAACAAGTCAAAACAGTTAGAAGCGACAACGGTACTGAGTTTACTTGCATGGCTCAATTCTTTCGAGAAAGTGGAATTGTACATCAGACATCCTGTGTTGCTACTCCACAGCAAAATGGCCGTGTTGAAAGGAAGCACAGACATATTCTGAACGTATCACGTGCTTTGCTATTTCAAGCAAGTTTACCTATAAAGTTTTGGGAAGAAGCTATTCTAACCGCAGCTTATCTGATTAACAGAACACCTACGGCTGTTCTCAACAATCAGTCTCCGTTTGAAGTTTTGTATACAACGAAACCGTCGTATGATCAGCTCAAAATTTTTGGCTGCTTGTGCTTTGTACATCATCGAGCTCGAGACAAGGATAAATTCAGCGCTCGAAGCCGCCGTTGTATTTTTGTAGGCTATCCGTGCAATCAAAAAGGATGGAAGGTTAATTTATGATCTTGACAAGAAAGAATTTCTGATCTCTCGTGATGTTATTTTCCATGAGAACGAGTTTCCATTTGCTACTTCTATGGTCAGCGTGAACAAGCCAAGTAAAACTTATCCAGTTCTATCTTTGTCGTCCGATGATGACTGGCAAGTACAAGAACTATCAGCTACAGTCGAAAGGGGGAGTAACGATGAACCAACCTTACCTCAGTCGTCTCCGGTTCTTCCTTCCTCATCTCCACCAGAACAGTCAGTTCCATCTGAAACAGAACACTCTGCATCATCTGCGGAACCGTCTAGTGACCAAATAAATCAGTCTACAACAGTCAGTCCCGAGGCAGAACATGTATCAGCTCCCTTGGAATCTTCAGACACTCCAGTCATAGTTGAAACTTTAGGGCGTGGCCACAGGAACAGAGCTCCACCTGCTAAGTTTCAAGACTACATATCTCACAATGTTCAGTGTCTCGCCGATACTAAAGAACCCCATCTCGATCTCATCTGCTCCTCATCGTCCTCCTCTGAAATAGTCCAAGGTAAAATCATTTATCCCATCAGTAATTATATTACTAATCTTAAATTTTCAGAAACGCATCAAGCCTTCTTAGCTGCGATCACTGCCTCCACTACACCTAAAAGTTATTCTGAGGCAATCAAGCATAAAGTCTGGTGCGATTCAATGAAAGAGGAGATGGTTGCTCAAGAGGAGAATGGGACGTGGGACATTGCTTCTCTTCCACGAGGAAAGAAAGCTATTCCATACATGTGGATTTATCGTGATAAGTACAATCCTGACGGCACAATACGCCGCCATAAGTCTCGATTAGTAGCTTGCGGAAACAATCAAAAAGAAGGTGATGATTTTAAAGAAACTTTTGCTCCGGTGGTTAAGATGAATACAGTTCGCTTCCTCCTTCGCTTGGCCACTGCAAAAGGGTGGGAAGTCCATCAAATGGACGTTTACAATGCGTTTCTCCATGGAGACTTGAAAGATGAAGTGTACATGAGGCTTCCTCCAGGGTTCACGCACTCTGATCCTACCAAAGTTTGTCGTCTAAACAAATCCATTTATGGTTTACGTCAAGCACCAAGGTGCTGGTTCTCTAAGCTCTCCTCTGCACTCATCAAGTTTGGTTTTGTGCAATCTTATTATGACTACTCACTGTTCTCTTATACGAAAGGAGACAAAGAAGTTCGGGTGCTTATCTACGTTGATGATCTCATTATTGCATCCAACTCTATGGAACTTATGTCCAAATTCAAAACATATTTGAGTCAGTGTTTTAAAATGAAGGATCTAGGAAAGCTTCGTTACTTTCTTGGCATTGAAGTCGCCCGCTCTGAAGAAGGAATGGTGCTCTCTCAACGAAAATATACTCTTGACCTCATTGCTGATGTTGGACTAACAAATGCACGACCTGTCGCCACACCAGTGGAACAGAATCATCATCTTGCAGCAGACAAGAGTCCATTGTTATCCGATCCAAAACAATACAGAAGACTTGTGGGACGGCTTGTATATCTTGCCAATACCCGTCCAGAGTTGTGTTATGCAATTCACTTATTGTCTCAATTTATGAAAGCACCCCATGAAGATCACTGGCATGCAGCTATCCGAGTTTTGAAGTTTCTTAAAGGCTGTCCAGGACAGG
This sequence comes from Brassica napus, assembly GCF_020379485.1. Taxonomy (NCBI): domain Eukaryota; kingdom Viridiplantae; phylum Streptophyta; class Magnoliopsida; order Brassicales; family Brassicaceae; genus Brassica; species Brassica napus. Next base: position 10,965,150 of record NC_063435.1, on the reverse strand, counting down.
GCATTCTACTTTCTTCAGCACCCGACCTGGACATTTCTATGTATGTAGATGCAGATTGGAGTAACTGCTCTACTTCTCGACGTTCCTTGAGTGCTTATGTCGTTTTTCTTGGTGGCTCACCGATATGTTGGAAAACAAAGAAGCAAGATACTGTGTCCCTTTCTTCCGCTGAAGCTGAATACAGAGCTATGGGGTCTGCTACAAAGGAAATCAAGTGGGTGATCAATATCTCCAAGGATCTCGGTGTTCCTATTACCAAACCAGTTCCGTTCTACTGTGATAATAAGGCTGCTATGCACATTGCGGCAAATCCTGTGTTTCATGAACGCACAAAACATTTGGAACGTGACTGTCACAGTGTGCGTGATGCTGTACTAGCCTGTGTCATTTCTACAACGTATGTCCACTCCAAAGATCAGATTGCCGATGTTCTTACTAAAGCTCTTGGGCGCCCTCAGTTTGAATACTTGTCTTCCAAGTTGGGCGTTAAGGACCTTCACTCTCCAACTTGAGGGGGAGTATTAGGGAGATAATCCCTACGTTATGGATTAACTTCAAAGTTGTGTTTATCTACATGTAATATATTAGAGATAAGTCCAAATAGCTTGCGTATCAAGGCATCGCTATGTTGTATTTAAGAAGAGCCTTTGCTCACGTTAATATCAAGTCAATAGTTTATGAATCTCAGTTTTGCTTTACAACCAACGCAGACCTTATTCGTCTATAGTTGAACTCGTTCGGTATCTAAGCTCCAATGCCTGAACAATGATACCACAGCTAAAAGCATCTCTAATACCTTTATGTATTTCTCTAAAATAGAGTTACATTATATAAAGAAATATAGAATAATATTATCATTTTACTCGGTCTAAAGATAAAGTAAAAGTTAACATACCTATATATTTTTTATAACTCTATTATAAAGGTATACCATTTGAGAAAATTCACTTTTATAATAGAATTATTTTACTTTAGAAGAAAATATAGAGAGAAAAATAGGTTTGGGTTAGATATGGTTTAAGATTCTATAAAGGAGCAAAGGAGGCAGAGGGACGGAACAGTTTTGTTTCCCGTCTTGATCCCTGTCAATGCCGATCCAGGCTCCAGAGTATCCTTCAACAACTCCAACGCTGAGTGAGTGGACTCGCTTCCCAGTTTTTTTTTAGATCTCTAGCACATCAAGTCGATGGCTGGTGATGATGATTCTTCTGTTACTAAAAGCAGCAGTGCTCCAGTGGAGCTGCCTGTTACAAATTCAAAGTCGACATCTCCGTTCTCGTTGTTTGCTTCAGACAATCCTGGAGCGCTTATCACATCTGTGATGTTTACTGGTGATAATTACAATGAATGGTCTACGGAGTTGATCAATGCGTTGAGGGCAAAACGAAAGTTGGGATTCATTGATGGAACAATACCAAAACCATCTATTACTGATTCAAATTTCGAACTTTGGTCCTCTGTTAACTCGATGATTGTAGGTTGGATTCGTTCTTCTATTGAGGCACGCGTTCGATCGACAGTTACGTTTATCTCAGACTCTCACAAGCTTTGGGATAACTTGAAGAAAAGGTTCTCTGTTGGCAATAAAGTTCCACTTTCTTAAGGAGCAGTTAGCTCGGTGTCGTCAAGATGGACAATCTGTCATGGACTATTATGGCCGCTTAGCTAAACTCTGGGAAGAGTTAGATATGTACAAACCACTTCCTCCTTGCAGTTGCAGTGCAGCCGCAATTTATGAAACAAAACGAGAAGAAGAGAAAGTTCATCAGTTCTTAATGGGCTTGGATGAGGTTCGTTTTGGAGGAGTTTGTCAGGGAATTATTGCCAGCGACTCTCCGGTTGATCTTGGCGAAGCTTATGCCAAGGTTATTCGTGAAGAACAACGTCTCACATCCGCAAAAGACAGGGAGACGCAGCAGAGTGCAGTTGGCTTTGTTGCAAAGAAAGAATCTTCTGAAACAACCAGCAGTTCAGGACCTACAAAACGAAGTCAATGTAGTCATTGTGGACGCAAAGGACATGACAAGTCTAATTGTTGGCAGCTGGTGGGTTTTCCAGACTGGTGGGAAGAACGGTCTCCACCGAGAGATACCAGATCAGCTCGTGGTCGTGGACGCGGAGCGTCTGTGTCTGATCAGAGTAGAAACAATGGAGCTCGTAACGCTCACGCCACCTCCTCTAATTCCTCCACTTTTCCAGCGTTCACTGAAGATCAATGGAAAGCGCTTACTCAGTTACTCAATGAACAGTCCAAACCTTCTGAAAGGTTAACTGGTAAGAAACGTTATGGAGATCTTATTATAGACACTGGAGTCTCGCATCATATGACTGGAGAGCTCACATTTCTGGATAATGTTACTCCGATTCCACCATGTCCGGTTGGATTCGCAGATGGAAATCGAACTTATGCCACACATCTTGGCAACTTTCGAATTTCACACAATATCATTCTTTCGAATGTTCTATTTGTGCCTCATCTCAACTGCTCTTTGATTTCGGTCTCTAAGTTACTCAAACAAGAAAAGTGCTTTGCTGTACTGACCGATACCTTATTGATTTTACAGGATCGTTTCACGAGGACCCTGATTGGAGCAGGTGAAGAACGAGATGGGGTTTATTTCTTCAAGGATGTAATGGCTGCGAGAGTTCATGTTGCTGGCTCAAATGTTGGTTCAGATGGTCGGCTTCAGTGGCATCAAAGGCTGGGACATCCTTCTTTTTCGGTGTTACCTTTATTACCTTTGTCGTTTGATTCAAATAAATCTGCTCATCACAGTCCTTATGATGTTTGTTTTCGAGCTAAGCAGACTCGAGAGATTTTTTATGAAAGCTTGAATAAAACTACTGAATGTTTTCAACTTATTCACTGCGATGTATGGGGTCCATATCGTACACGTTCTTCCTCTGGAGCTTCATATTTTCTTACTGTAGTAGATGACTTCTCACGTACGGTCTGGACTTACTTGCTTCTTGAGAAATCCGAGGTCAAGACTATACTTCGAAACTTCTGTGCAATGGCTGAGAGAAAATTCTCCAAACAAGTCAAAACAGTTAGAAGCGACAACGGTACTGAGTTTACTTGCATGGCTCAATTCTTTCGAGAAAGTGGAATTGTACATCAGACATCCTGTGTTGCTACTCCACAGCAAAATGGCCGTGTTGAAAGGAAGCACAGACATATTCTGAACGTATCACGTGCTTTGCTATTTCAAGCAAGTTTACCTATAAAGTTTTGGGGAGAAGCTATTCTAACCGCAGCTTATCTGATTAACAGAACACCTACGGCTGTTCTCAACAATCAGTCTCCGTTTGAAGTTTTGTATACAACGAAACCGTCGTATGATCAGCTCAAAATTTTTGGCTGCTTGTGCTTTGTACATCATCGAGCTCGAGACAAGGATAAATTCAGCGCTCGAAGCCGCCGTTGTATTTTTGTAGGCTATCCGTGCAATCAAAAAGGATGGAAGGTTAATTTATGATCTTGACAAGAAAGAATTTCTGATCTCTCGTGATGTTATTTTCCATGAGAACGAGTTTCCATTTGCTACTTCTATGGTCAGCGTGAACAAGCCAAGTAAAACTTATCCAGTTCTATCTTTGTCGTCCGATGATGACTGGCAAGTACAAGAACTATCAGCTACAGTCGAAAGGGGGAGTAACGATGAACCAACCTTACCTCAGTCGTCTCCGGTTCTTCCTTCCTCATCTCCACCAGAACAGTCAGTTCCATCTGAAACAGAACACTCTGCATCATCTGCGGAACCGTCTAGTGACCAAATAAATCAGTCTACAACAGTCAGTCCCGAGGCAGAACATGTATCAGCTCCCTTGGAATCTTCAGACACTCCAGTCATAGTTGAAACTTTAGGGCGTGGCCACAGGAACAGAGCTCCACCTGCTAAGTTTCAAGACTACATATCTCACAATGTTCAGTGTCTCGCCGATACTAAAGAACCCCATCTCGATCTCATCTGCTCCTCATCGTCCTCCTCTGAAATAGTCCAAGGTAAAATCATTTATCCCATCAGTAATTATATTACTAATCTTAAATTTTCAGAAACGCATCAAGCCTTCTTAGCTGCGATCACTGCCTCCACTACACCTAAAAGTTATTCTGAGGCAATCAAGCATAAAGTCTGGTGCGATTCAATGAAAGAGGAGATGGTTGCTCAAGAGGAGAATGGGACGTGGGAGCTACGGAAACAGATATCCGGGTCCTCTGGGAACTAGGGTTTTCTTAGTTTCCTTATTTAAACGGAAATCGACGGTGCGAATTTCGGTTCCCACAGTTTGGCGCTAGAAGGAGGGGGACTTACGGATCAATCTAACCCGCAAAAACCACTCAACGATCAGGACATGCGAGATTCGACGTGCGCGAATGTCATCTCATTCAGGGGGGGAGAAACGGTCGATCGAGCCAAACCTCGGAACGATCTCCTTGTTATCGAGTTGACAATTCGAGATATCGACGTCGCTAGAGTACTAATCGATACCGGAAGCTCGGCCGATATCATCTTCAAAGACACTCTTGAAAAGATGGGGATCAGTCAATCCGAGATCGCAAAATGCCCAAGCCCACTGCTAGGGCTTTCGGGGGAAACGACCATGGCCTACGGATCGATTAGACTCGCTGTCAAAGCCGGAACCATGACAAACATCACAGAGTTTCTAGTCGTCGACCGCCCCGCATCTTACAACGTTATCATGGGGACGCCATGGCTGAACACCATGCGCGCAATCCCATCAACCTACCATCTTTGCCTCAAGTTCCCGACCCCTAACGGAGTCGAGGTAATCTGGGGAAATCCAAGAGTTTCTCAGGTTTGTTTCGCCGCGGAACTAAAACGAAAGAGACCGATCCTCGAAATTACTCCTAAGAAAGCGGAGAAAGTGACCTCCAGCAAAGATACGCGAAGTCAGGATTCAGCGGAATTCTTCTGGCAATCTCGTATCTTCGCAGCTCTAGATGAAAAACGCGAGCCAACTTGTGAACCCGTGGTAACGATCTGTCTCGACGAAGCCTTCCCAGAACGCTGCGTCGAGATCGGAGCCAATCTCCACGAGCCTTTAAAGACAGAACTCATAACCTGTCTTAAAAAGAACCTTAATACTTTCGCGTGGGCTGCGGAAGATATGCCAGGAATCGACATTAACATAACATGTCACGAGCTGAACATCAACCCAACATTCAAACCCGTCAAACAGAAAAGACGGAAGCTGGGACCCGAACGTGCTACCGCAGTAAACGATGAGGTCGAAAAACTGCTTAAAGTTGGGTCGATAACGGAAGTAAGATACCCCGACTGGCTCGCCAACCCCGTAGTAGTCAAAAGAAAAACGGGAAGTGGCGAGTTTGCGTAGATTTTACCGACCTAAACAAGGCATGTCCAAAGGATAGCTTCCCTCTACCACATATCGATCGATTGGTAGAAGCAACGGCGGGCAACGAACTCCTATCCTTCATGGACGCTTTCTCAGGCTATAATCAAATTAGGATGAATCCCGACGATCGTGAGAAGACTGCGTTCATTACCGATCGCGGAACCTATTGCTATGAGGTAATGCCCTTCGGCCTCAAAAACGCTGGAGCAACTTACCAACGACTCGTGAACCGAATGTTCTCCAAACAACTCGGAAAAACGATGGAAGTTTATATCGACGACATGCTTGTCAAATCCCTCAAAGCAAGGGATCACGTGTCACATCTCGAAGAATGCTTCGCACAACTAAACTCCCATAACATGAAGCTCAACCCGACGAAATGCAGATTCGCCGTGGCATCAGGAGAATTCCTCGGCTACTTGGTCACCAACCGCGGTATCGAAGCAAATCCAAAACAGATCAACGCTCTAATCGAGATGGCTTCGCCGAAGAATAAACGGGAAGTCCAAAGACTGACCGGCAGAATCGCAGCACTTAACCGATTTATCTCACGATCAACAGATAAGTGCCTGCCCTTCTACGACGTCCTGCGAGGAAATAAAAAATTCGAATGGACGGAAGAGTGCGAAAACGCCTTCCAACAGCTGAAGCGTTATTTAGCTACTCCTCCAGTCCTCGCAAAACCCGTGGAAGGAGAGCCTTTGTTCTTGTACATCGCGGTATCGGCAACAGCCGTAAGCGGAGTCCTGATCAGGGAAGAACGCGGGGAGCAGAAACCTATTTTTTACATAAGCAAAACCTTGCTGGATGCCGAATCTAGGTATCCGTTGATGGAAAAATTGGCATGCGCGGTCGTAACATCGGCCCGAAAACTACGACCATATTTCCAATCCCACACGATTGTTATCCTCACGACTTTTCCCTTACGGACAATTTTGCATAGCCCAAGTCAATCAGGCCGATTGGCGAAGTGGGCGGTCGAGTTGAGCGAGTATGACATCGAATACCGACCAAGGACGAGCGCAAAATCACAGGTGCTCGCGGACTTTTTGGTCGAACTTCCAACGGGAGCAATAACCAACGAGGAACCAAATTCCACCTGGCTCCTCCACGTCGACGGATCTTCATCCAAGCAAGGATCGGGTATCGGGATCCGTCTCACATCTCCAACAAGCGAGATCCTGGAACAATCGTTCAGACTGGAATTCCATGCCTCAAACAACGAGGCCGAATACGAAGCATTGATCGCAGGTCTACGTTTGGCTCACGGCTTAAAAATACGCAATCTCCACGCTTACTGCGACTCCCAGTTAGTGGCCAGTCAATTCAGCGGAGAATATGAAGCCAGAGACGAACGGATGGACGCGTACCTCAAACTGGTCCAAGGTCTAGCTCAAGACTTCGACTGTTTCGCCCTTACCCGGATCCCCCGTTCCGAGAATGTCCAGGCGGACGCCCTCGCGGCCTTAGCATCAAGTTCCGATCCAGGACTCAAAAGGGTAATTCCGGTCGAGTTCATCGAACATCCGAGTATCGGACCCCCAGTCGTTGTCAATCTCATAGAGGGTCAAGACGACGAGGAAGAAGAGATTACGATACCACCACCATCGGAGCAATCCGATTACGGTTGTGATACCCCATGGCTTCAGACGATTCGAGACTACATTATCGACGGGCAACTGCCCGCCGAAAAATGGTCAGCTCGCAAGATCCGAACACAGGCCGCACGCTACGTAACAGTGGACGGCGAAATCTACAAGTGGAGATTCTCCGGACCGCTCCTGACGTGCCTGGAAGGAGAAAAGGCGAGGAAAGTAATGGAGGAAATACATTCCGGCTCATGCGGCAACCATTCCGGCGGAAGATCACTAGCCGTGAAAATCAAACGCCACGGGTACTATTGGCCAACAATGATCGGAGATTGCGAAAAATTCGCACGAAAATGCGAAAAATGCCAAAGGCATGCGCCAACTATCCGACAACCCGCCGAAGTTCTTTCCTCCATCACGTCGCCTTATCCCTTTATGCGCTGGGCCATGGATATTGTCGGACCTCTGCATAATTCAAAGCAAAAGCGTTTCCTTCTAGTCCTTACCGATTTCTTCTCAAAATGGGTAGAGGCGGACTCGTACGCGAGTATAAAAGACGTCCAAGTCGAGAATTTCGTATGGAAAAACATCATCTGTAGGCATGGAGTTCCTTACGAAATCGTAACCGATAACGGGTCTCAATTTATTTCCACCCGATTCGAGGCATTCTGCGAAAAGTGGAAGATACGACTCAACAAGTCAACTCCCAGATATCCGCAGTGCAACGGACAGGCTGAAACAATCAACAAGACCATTCTCGACGGACTGAAGAAACGCTTGGAGGCCAAAAAAGGTAGATGGGCCGACGAACTCGAAGGAGTCCTCTGGTCTCACCGTACCACCCCAAGGCGAGCAACGGGAGAAACTCCCTTCGCCTTGGTATACGGCGCGGAGTGCATGATTCCCGCGGAAGTAGAATTTCCCGGTGTTCGAAGAAGGTTCTTACCCGAACGAGAGGAACTCAACAATGCTATGCTCTTGGACGATCTCGACCTCATTAACGAATGCCGGGATCGAGCGCTCATCCGAATTCAAAACTACCAGCACGCCGCTGCGAAATACTATAACTCCAACGTACGGAACCGAAGGTTCAATCAGGGAGATCTGGTCCTTCGCAAAGTCTTCCAAAACACCGCTGAACGAAACGCGGGAAAACTCGGAGCAAACTGGGAAGGTCCCTATAAAATCGAAAAAGTCGTCCGACCAGGTTCTTACGAAATAGCCAACATGCAGGGCATAAAAATCCCTAGAACCTGGAATGCGATGCATCTCAAAAAATACTATCACTAAACGAACCAACTCGCAATCACTGAACTACGAGACGGCTTGATCTCCGCAAGGAGTACGTAGGCAGTTTGCCGAAAGGCAAATTCAGCTGTCCTCCCTTATTAAAAAGGGGGGGGAGTGGGTACGTATACTCGTATACTCCCAAAAAATCGAAAAACTTCTAACCGCACTTTTGGTGTTTTCGACTTATCAAAACATCCTCACCCGCGAAATCGCAACGAGGTCTTCGGAAATTGGTCGGCCGCTTGGGAGAATCGAACCTTTAGCATCGCGAGACGTCGCAAAAGATGCCTCAAAATTGGTTTCTTCCGAGCAAACGAAATCTCCGCAAAAAGACACATATATGCACACATTAACATTTATTTTACACAAATTAATCAAAACAACGGCACACGCCACCAAGTCCGTTGCTGATCACATCGAACTCACAAACGTCCTAAACAGACATAGCCATCTCATGGAGATGACTCTCTTACATCCGACACAAGGATAATAGCGCTATAAAAGAAATCCGAAATTTTGGTCTAGCACTTCCGGTCTCCGGAGAGATGCTCGATTCGTATCAAACAAGTCGTATAAGCCGAGAACTTTTCGCGGACTTTACATCGATACGAATCAGGAAGAAATCGCGACAGGAAAAACGATAGCCGGTTAGTCACCGCACAATCCTTAAACCGAAAGTAAACCTAGGTCTTGCCCTAAACCCAGCGCACTGGTCTCTAACATCTCAAAGGCATGATATCGAAAGATAAGAGATTCTTAAACCACGCCTCTATGTTTACGTTCGATACCTTCAGCGCCCCCGCAGAGTTCACATCTCGCGGAAGAACTCTCGAAACAGGTCTCGAATAAAACATTTCACAATCGAAGAAGGATATGAGACGACAACTCATCACCTTCCTCCCCACTATTCACAAATTCATAAAAAACGTTATCCGATTATCATACCATAAAGCCGCGGAGCGGCAGGGATTCAAAGCCACACACGGCCAGTCCCGAATACAAACAAGGCCGTTCAAGGCCGAAGCATAAAGACAAAAAAAAAAAAAAAAATCTCTCGCAAGAGATCTAACCCAAGTCACCCTCAGAACTTACGCTCCCTCTTCACCCGCCGCCTCGTCCGAGCCTGGAGCCGCGTCGCTTCCGTTCTCTCCGACCATCGGATCTTTCCCCTCTGGGTCTTCTGGACACGTCGGAAGGAAGCAAGCGGATTTTAGGTCGGCCAGGATGAGACCGAAATCGCCATCCTCGGCCGCCATATCTCCCTTGCAGCCGGACAGTCGGGCCTCTTCGGCCTCCAAGGTCGGGGGAGTCTCACTTTGGAACGACCGAACCACGGCCATCCCGCCCTCAATCGTCGCCAAAGCGAAATCCCTGCTCCGGATACACTCGAGGGAACCCAGGGAAGCAGAAATCTTCGCCAAGCGAGCCTGAAACTCCGCACGAAGGGCATCCGTAGCCTCTTGGATCCCGCGGCGCGCTAGTCCAGCGTCACTCTCGATCTGACGCTGGAGTCGACGCACCTCCGAGGATTTGGCCTTCCTGGTTTTCTTTTCCTTAAGCAAGGAACTCGCCGTCTTCCCGAGGTCCCTCTCAAGCTCTCCTATCGCAACCTCGAGCTTCGACACTTTCGCAGAGTGAGAGTCCTCGACAGCCGTCAACATAGCCTCGGTTTCGGACCATCTGCCCTGAAGCTCCACCAACTCCCCGGAAAGACGACTGGTCTCAGAACCACATTCGCTGATCATCCCATCGATCAACGATATGAACTGCGAACGGTAAAAATTCTTAAGACTAAGTCCATGAAAAGAATGCACGAAAGACGATCGAGAATTCAAACAAGAAACAAACCTTTCCGCGAAGTCCCGATGCTAGGCTCGACCCACCTCGCTGCGAAGTCTCCCCGTCACCGCTCTTGGCCAGTTTCCTCTTCCGACTCTTAGGCTGAGTAGCCTGGACAGCGCTAGGAGCACGCAATGCCAGAACGATTTCTTTTCTGGCTGGAGGCGGAGGCACAGAGTCAGCGGCCTTCTCTTTGTCCTCGACGAGGATCGGAGTCGTGGAAGATCCCGCAGGTAGGACTTGCGGGGGAGAAGCCGCGACGCCGGTCCCATGACACGGGGCAACGACCTGCGCGGAGGAAGACGGAAACTCGGAGCCAGTCTGAGCCAATTCTTTCTCGGCTTGGCGACGAACTAGTTTCTCTCGGAAAGAAAGATGACCGGCAACACAAGCCGGCACTTCCGCCGGAGAAGTTGGAACCGGAGCCGGAGAAGTGGCCTCACCCATCTCGACGTCGCAATCCTTCTTATCACCTTGGGAGGAAGACATGTTGAAAGGAAAGTTAAGAAACTAGAGAGGTTTTTGAAGAAAATGAAGGAGGAAAGGTGTGAAGAAAATGAATGACAAGAGCTCACTACTTATAGAAGTATGGGTTCGGAATGTCGCCTCGACAACTTTTTTCCGCGGAGTTTTAACTGTAAATTTCGTCCAATACACTTAACCTTGTCAAAGTCATCTATCCGCCCGCTAGAGTCACATCTCTAACGGGCTGGGGGGCTAACTGTTGGGGTCAAAAACGGTTACGACAAATTTAACATTCAAAACGTCCGAAGAAGAAAATAAGAGTTTCTCCGAAGAGTACTTTTCGAAATAGATTCTTCTTTACGAAAAAGCTTGGCGGAAGAAAGAATCGAGACGTCCGACGAAAGCTCGAAACAGGTCGTTACGCAGCGACTGAACGTCCGTCCCGCTCGGTCGCTACGTAGCGACCGAGCGATCGTCCCGCTCGGTCGCTATGTAGCGACCGAACTCAAGCCAAGGCTCGGTCGCTACGTAGCGACCGAACGATCGTCCCGCTCGGTCGCTACGTAGCGACCGAGCTCGGCCAAGCTCGGTCGCTACGTAGCGATCGAGCGATCGTTCCGCTCGGTCGCTACGTAGCGACCGAGCTCGAGCTGAAGCTCGGTCGCTACGTAGCGACCGAGCGATCGTCCCGCTCGGTCGCTACGTAGCGACCGAGCTCGAGCCGAAGCTCGGTCGCTACGTAGCGACCGAGCGATCGTCCCGCTCGGTCGCTACGTAGCGACCGAGCTCGAGCCAAAGCTCGGTCGCTACGTAGCGACCGAGCGATCGTCCCGCTCGGTCGCTACGTAGCGACCGAGCTCAAGCCGAAGCTCGGTCGCTACGTAGCGACCGAGCACTCGTTTCGCTCGGTCGCTACATAGCGACCGGGCTCGAGCCAAAGTTTGGTCGCTGTGTAGCGATCGAACCTTTCCGAACATCGATACGACACCAGTCCTTGCATTCTCGTCAAACCTTCGAATGCTATCTCCCGAAGACCGTAGCAAGCTCAGTCTATGTTTCCCGCTATTCTAATTCATCGATCAAACTTCGCGGATTAGAAACCGCGGAAAACTCGTAGTAAACGTGTCGAGTCGGAAGACGGCCCAAAGGGACCTAAAACACGACTCGAGGCCCATCCTACGATTTTTTCTAACCAAAAGCCCGTGAACCACAGCATGGTTCGCGCTTGGCCCACGAGGAAGGATAAATGTCAAGTTTCCGCGGATAAATACGGAAGTTTTGAAGATAATTGTGAAGATCGGGAAAAATGGAATATCTCCATTTTTATGCTATGACGGCTTAAGGGCAGAAGAGTAAAAGCGTAAACCGACCTTGGAGCTAGTATATAAGGAGTCCTATGCGAGGAGCAGAAGGGGGAACTTTTTCAGAGCAAACTTAGCACTTAGAGCGATTTAGGCAACTTTCCGTTTTTGTTATTTCGAGCTGCGACTCAATTAGGTTTAGCCGTCTTAGGGTTGCTAGAACTAGGAATCTCGCCGACAGCTCTCGAGCCCAGGCTTATACCTTGTTGTAACGCTCATACGCAGATTCGGAATAAGATCTACTTTGCTCTCTTTTCGATTTCTTACTTTTATCGTTGTTATTCTCGTGTTCTGATTGCTTGACGTGTGGTAATTAACAGATATCCGGGTCCTCTGGGAAACTAGGGTTTTCTTAGTTTCCTTATTTAAACGGAAATCGACGGTGCGAATTTCGGTTCCCACACCGATGTTCTTACTAAAGCTCTTGGGCGCCCTCAGTTTGAATACTTGTCTTCCAAGTTGGGCGTTAAGGACCTTCACTCTCCAACTTGAGGGGGAGTATTAGGGAGATAATCCCTACGTTATGGATTAACTTCAAAGTTGTGTTTATCTACATGTAATATATTAGAGATAAGTCCAAATAGCTTGCGTATCAAGGCATCGCTATGTTGTATTTAAGAAGAGCCTTTGCTCACGTTAATATCAAGTCAATAGTTTATGAATCTCAGTTTTGCTTTACAACCAACGCAGACCTTATTCGTCTATAGTTGAACTCGTTCGGTATCTAAGCTCCAATGCCTGAACAATGATACCACAGCTAAAAGCATCTCTAATACCTTTATGTATTTCTCTAAAATAGAGTTACATTATATAAAGAAATATAGAATAATATTATTATTTTACTCTGTCTAAAGATAAAGTAAAAGTTAACATACCTATATATTTTTTATAACTCTATTATAAAGGTATACCATTTGAGAAAATTCACTTTTATAATAGAATTATTTTACTTTAGAAGAAAATATAGAGAGAAAAATAGGTTTGGGTTAGATATGGTTTAAGATTCTATAAAGGAGCAAAGGAGGCAGAGGGACGGAACAGTTTTGTTTCCCGTCTTGATCCCTGTCAATGCCGATCCAGGCTCCAGAGTATCCTTCAACAACTCCAACGCTGAGTGAGTGGACTCGCTTCCCAGTTTCAAAAGACTCGGCGCTCATTTCGCAGATACGGACGATCAAAGAGTGTACGGACGCTGGCTTTCTCACGGGACTGCTTCTCGATGATGATGGGCTTGACACAAATGTGGGTTAAAATATGTTGGGCTTATTACATCCTTAATAACAACAGCAAATCATAAGTTATGGGCTAATTCTCAATGTTTGGGGAAAGCCCATTTAAAAAAGGAGAAACGATTCTCAGTTTCTCACGCCGACATTATGGTCAAAGGAGCTCACAAGTCATAACTTCTGGCCTTCTTTAGGACAAAAGGAGTGTACTTATGTTTTTGGATTAAACTAATAATCAAGACTAATTACGTACACCCAAAAATAGGAATCCAGCTGCAACTCACCACCATTTGTATTATTAAGTCACCAAAATAGGAATCCAGCTGCAATTCACCACTACTTCTTTCACATTCACGCACACCCAACTTTCTCTCGATGTTCATCAATAGTAGCAGGCCCAATTAACATCTTCCGTTGCTGTCTTCCTAAGAACCACACTTTTATCTTAATTTAATTGCACTTAGCACCTAAATAATATCTCTAAACACTAGTTATTTGAATATTAACGCATATTCTTTATATTTAATGAATCAAAGCATTGTTGTATGCATACATCATTGTAGCTTTTACTAGGAGTTTTGCGGTTCGATTCATTGTTTTTGTAAACGCGTAAGACCCATGTTTAGTGCTTACACTGAAGAAACCCAAATTACAATAACAAACAACAGGAGAGAGGGAAAGAAGAAAAGATTTGTATTCTTTTCTTCGTCCTATTCTTACGTACGTTGAGTTACAAGTACGGATCATTTTGTATTTAGATGCTTCTCATATCAGAAAATATAAGACAAATTGAAGTCGGTGGTCCAAAGAAACTTTATGTTTTCGCCTGGTTCTAACTTTCTAAAACTCACAGACACACATGTATCTTATAAAGTTATAAGTAAATCTTTTTTGATAAAGATCAAAGTCACACATGTCTCAACAACATTAGTTTAAACCTTTTTTTACTCAGATTTATCTGTTTCTGTATCCGTTCATATTAACTTTTTATCTGCTGTCTTTCCCGACAAAGAAAACAAAAACATATCTCTTTTTTCAAACCAAGACCATTCTCTCCAACGCTCTTGTAAAGCAAATAGATATTTCACTTTATTATAGTATAAGATTTGTGATTAAACCTTAAACCTAACTAAACAACAAAACAGAAGTCCTAAACTTTTTCAAACCATAGGGTAACAAACACCAATTCGTTACAAACAAACATAAAGTGTCAAGTTAGATGTTAAATGGTTAAAATGGTCGAACCTTGTGATCCGTTTCGATTTGGATGTATAAAATTCTGTTACTTAAAAACTTGGTAAAACTTGTAAAAATTTATCTTCAACCTGCGATCTAGCACTGATCCTGTATTGATTGACTCGGTACATACCCACAAAGTACAATCGTATTTTTAAAAAGTTTGATTTAACTTTTGATAGTTTTTTTACCGTATATGTGTATACTACTAGTACTAACTAAACTAATTGCATCGTGCTTTTAGACCTTGATCAAAAAATTATTATGCCACCTGAAAAAGTGCGCATATAAAACTATAAGTGGTTGACATGGTCTAGTGTTAGTTTATTTTTTGCTACTGGTAATCTATTATTCCCTACGTTTTTAATTGATAAGTTTAAGAGGTTTTGTTTTGTTTCAAATTACATGATATTTTTAATTTTAATGTAAAATTTAATGATTTTAATTATGCTATATGATTTTTTATATTCTACAAATTGTTTTCTATTAGTTTAATTATAGTTAGTTAGGTAGCTGATGTTTTTGTTTATAAAATTTATAAAATTAAATAAGATAAATAGAAGGAATATAAGATTAATGTTTTGTATTTAGTTTATCCTAGATTTAAAATTGAAATTTATAGAATTTGACTTTATAATATCAATATTTAAAATACATCATAAATTATATAAAACATAAATTTTAATAATTTCCGGATTAATTAGTATAAGTTTCAGGAAGGTGTGTTTATTCGGGTACTCAATAGGTAGACATTGATGAGTTCTAAATTTACTGGATAAAGAGATTTTGGATCCATATCGGATGGTAGCGTTTTGATATGGATTTGATTCCTGTCAGTTATGGATATGTTCTAGAATTAAAATTCTGTTTCATATTCAAAAATTTGGGTAACAATCTAATTTTAAATTATCATTCTCTCCGGTTGCACAAAAAAAAATATCCTTCTATCCGTTCCACAAAAAATGAAAGTTTTGAGAAAAAAATATTTTATAAAAATAGATTTTTAAGTTATTTCTTCATATTTAATAAGTGAAAAGAATAATTTGTTAAATTTAAAAAGTTTAGATTAAAACTATTGGTATAAAGTTACTGAAATCTGCTTTTTTTTATACATGAATATAGTTATTGCTATGTAATAATCATTTTCTAATATTTCTGACAAAAAATTCAAAAATTATCATTGTGGAACAGAAAGAGTACATGATTATATCCGAAACAAGAAAATATATAAATGTAATGAAATATCTAAACGAGTTTTGAAGACAATATTGATCACAAATATAGAATTTAAATCCAAAGTACTTGA
Source organism: Brassica napus (assembly GCF_020379485.1). Taxonomy (NCBI): domain Eukaryota; kingdom Viridiplantae; phylum Streptophyta; class Magnoliopsida; order Brassicales; family Brassicaceae; genus Brassica; species Brassica napus. Next base: position 10,949,456 of record NC_063435.1, on the reverse strand, counting down.
AAATAGCTACTAGCACATGAAAGACAAGTATATTGTAAGAATTTCACTTACTCTGTATTGATTATTACAGGGTGAGTTGAATCTGTAAAATCTAACTGCATAAGACTGCATTTGTTTCTGGTTGATCGAGTAATCGCTCGGGTTTTGGGTAGAAAACTTAACCGAACTGATAGTGATAGTCAGTAGTCACAGTTCTCGTTGAGAAAAACCATTGGTTTAATACACTTACATGTAACGGATCCGAACCGGTTAGTTTTGAGTCGGTTTTAGTCCGGGTATTTGGTTCTAGTATTTATGCCGAGACTGTAATTATTTGTTACCACACAAAAAAATTACCAATGTTTCTTTTTGCAATTGACTTGGAGGAATTTGATCCAATGATCTTTGACATTTGTTTGAGGATAAATCCACATTTCCACCAACCCTTAGCATCACAAAGTTATAGAATGGATCATCAGAGGGTCCACATGTGATGCAAGAAAACCGCGTCTACTATAGCAAAATCCAAATTCATCCATTCTCTGTTTCTCTCTGCTCCTCTCTACTAGTCCCATTTCTTCACTACACTTCTTTTTAATTTTAAAACAAAATCCAGATTCTGCCTCCTTCCTTTAGATACACCTTATTTAATCACAATAATACTATTTTAGTGAATCTACAGTTTTCCATTGAGATATATAACACTTGTTAAACCCACAAACAACCTGTGTAGTTTCCTGGAAGCTACACTTTTAAACATTTGAGATATATTACTAAACGTGTACATGCTTTATCTGCTGTTTAAGATACTAATCCACACTTATAAATAACTGCTAGCAATTGTTAACATTCCAACATCAGAATCCAATCAGTCCAAAATAAAAAAACAGCAAACATTTTGAGAAAAGAAAACTTACTTCTCTGTGTGGTTTGTTCATGTCTGGTCATAGTAATTCCACTAACAATACACGAAGTGATGGACAAGCTGGTATACCCTCTGCCTACAGAGGAGTCCGGAAGAGAAAATGGGGCAAATGGGTGTCAGAAATTCGTGAACCAGGGACCAAGAACCGTATCTGGCTAGGAAGTTTCGAGACTCCTGAAATGGCTGCAACCGCCTATGACGTGGCAGCATTCCATTTCAGGGGACGAGAGGCTCGTCTCAACTTCCCTGAACTCGCCAGCAGCTTGCCACGCCCTGTAGACTCTAGCTCAGACAGTGTTCGCATGGCAGCTCATGAGGCAGCACTCTGCCTCAGAACCGAACCAGTGGAGTCAGCCATGCAAGTGGACACCTCAAGCTCCTCCAATGCAGGTCCAACGATGGTCAGACTCTCCCCCAGAGAAATTCAAGCGATCAACGAGTCAACTATGGGATCTCCTACCATGATGATGCATTCAACATATGATTCAATGGGGTTTGGCTATGATATGGGGATGAATGTTTGGGATACATACCTGACCGACTCTCTTTGGGACCCTTAATCCCCGAACTCATGGGGAGTTTCTACATTTTAACAATAATTGGTTGCTTCCAGCTTAAGTCAATGGCCTAGAATGTTTAATTATTAGGGTTTAGTTTCCAGAGTCTAGCACAAGGGTTGTTGATTCTGACGTTATGGCAAGGAATAAAGCTCATCTGAGTTTTGGAGGGAAGGGCACGATTGTATTCTTCTAAAGGAACAAGAGAGCTTGATGGGTCCCAAATATGGACCTCTTCACCAATATTTTTAAGCATTATTTGCCACTAGTAGACACAAAGCTTCTATTTCATAAGCTATGTTAGAGATTGTGAGGTGTGACTTATTTTTTATTTATTTTCCCAATTGTTTGTTACCCCATATGCTTATGTAATTCGATATGAAACATTGATTTGATTTGGTATTATGTTTTATGGATTTCTGAAAACTATAAGATATTTATTATTCTAACAAGACTTTTTCTATCAACTTTTTTCCTTACCGAACTACGACTGATCTTAAGAATTTTTGTTTACATTTCATACTTGGAATCTATATGGCACTCAGTGGCGAGAGAAGGCGCACCGTTCGCCATGGTGCAAAAAAAGCGACCACCATGCAAATGGACGACTATTTTTTCACATCGCAGAATAGAGGACTTGAAAACAATTTATTTGTATATAAAATAATTTAGAAGAGCTATTGAGAAATTTAGTATGTAAAACATCTTCAAACATGTTATATGTATTCATACGAGTTATTGGAAAAAATTCTAGATTCATTATTATTTGATGAATTTAAAAATCGTAATAGAAGAACTTAAAAATTAAAGCTCAAATCCAATTATTTTAAAACCAAAAAAACTGAAACCAAAGTGCTGCGTTGAGAGTATAACCTTCTATTGGCTCTAATTGTTGATGTGTAGTATTAGCTTTGAGTTATCAAAAAAATTATAGTTCAATGTAATTTGCAGTAAAAATTATGTGATAAAAACTTTAGATTTATGTAATGAGTTTGCCGTATAAATTTGAGTTAATATATTTTGAAAATAATTAATTGGTAACATTTTTGATGTATAAGTTGCAGTATGTATAATTTTTTTTTTAAATCTAAATATCAGAAATAATAACATATATTATATATTTAATAAAATAATTAGAAAAACTAAATGTAATGTAAAAATTAACTAAGAACATATATTAAGAAACAATTAAAAATTAAAATTAACAAATAAAATCATAGAAAGTCTTTGGCTAACAAGTAGGTAATTTATTGAAACATTGTATTAATTAGTAACAAGTAAACGTACAACTATATGATCATGAATTTTAATTTTTTAATTTGTTAAAGAATAAAAAAGGACGTGGGGGTAGTTAATGGAAAATCAAAAAATTATTAAACTCAAGTCTTAATATATAAGAATTTTGTTGATGTTGATTTAAGATTTGATTTATCATTTTTACAAAGGACATAACTCAAACTAGTAACTCAACAATCTCCTAGACTATGGCTTTGATTGGTAACATGATGTATACTTGATTTAGTTTGAATTAGGGGTACTAATCAGAAATGTCACCAATCATGATGTAGTTATAAATTTTTGAGTTTGTGTTTGCATTATAATGTGGTAAAGTTGTGTTATATTTTTGAGTTATGTCCTTTGAAAAATCAACAAATCAAATATTAAATCAACATCAAAGAAAATGGCATGTATTAGACTTTGAGTTAACTTGAGTTGGTTGTCCACGTTTTTTTTTCTTTTTCTAAGGAAATTTATCAACTTTTGAAACATGGCAATTGTCCAACATTTACTGTTGCATACAACTATTTATTTGCCAATAAATAAATAAATATTTTCAATAGTTATATACATGAATTCATTTGTTTGTCAGTTTCATTATAAATTTTTTTATTTCTATTCAATTACTTGAAATAAACCTTTTATAATTTAAATTGTTAATTTTTGGTAATTAAAATTTACATCCATAAATTTATTTTATAATAAGAGTTTTTTGTTATTATACATGTATATTTAGATATTTATTAATTTTAATCGATTTAAATTTTCTCTAATCTATTTTAATTATTATATTAGTAATAACTTTTATTATTTTTGTATTTATAATTTTTATTAATTTTAAAAAATAATTACTACAATTTATAAATTAAAACCATTACCAATCAATTTTATTAATTGTTAAATTCTTATCTCTTATACATATTCAAAGTAATATATTTTTATTCAATAATAAATTATTTTAAAATTTTATTTTTCTTTAATAAATACTTCATTATTTATATGTTTATACATTAATTATTTTATTTAAAGCATTACTTCAGTGTAATTCATACTTCAAAAAAGTTACCAGTCAATATTTTTAATAAAATAGTAACTCTTATTTTACTACAAACTTACCGTATAAATCTACAGTTTTTACCACATTAATTTTACTGCAAGTTACATCGATTTGTAATACAACTGCAAATCAACTCTAATACTACATGTCACCAATCGGAGCATATATTTGCGAAGTGATTTTGCCACATGTCCTCTCTACAATCATTTTTACAAAAACAATGATGACATGGCTAACAAGATTGATGACATAGCTTATAGTTAATATGATATGGAAAATCATATTTATTACTGACATATATTTTTGGTAAACTTTATAGAATATGACAATAAGTTATTGTCAATAACTAATACATTACATTTAATGTTGATTTATAATTTTGGTAAACTTCTTAAAATATGGTAATAATTCATAAATCATCACTAAAATAAATATATTGAAATATGCATTATAAATTTCGAAATACATTATTTAATTGTATTTTTATAATTATACAATTTTTATTACTAATATTTTCAAAATTTTCTACATCTTTTTAAAAATATTAATAAATTGTTAATCATAATTTCATTAGTTTTTTTTAGATATCTACCAATTTTATAAATATTATTTAGTTATAATTTTTTATAACTATAAATTTTTATATGATTTGATTTTTTAGTAATTTTATACAAGTTGATTTAATACATTTAACCAAAATAAATAGATAAAAAATGTATCTAAGATTCGAATTTTAATATTACATATATATTATTAAATGTAATTTAAAATAAACAAAATTATTTTTTTGCTTTTTTTATGCTTAAATAATCAACTTTATATTAAATATTAGTCAAAAATAATAAAATATATAATATTAATAAATTTCATTTTAAATATAATTTAACTCTTAAAACATTTATCACTGCACATGGGTGCAGGAAAAATACCTAGTAATACATTATAACTCAAACCTAACATCAAAAACTCAAAACTAATTGTGACATTTTTTATTTTTCTGCATAACTCAAACTAAATAAATTCTAATACATGTTACCCTTAAGCGTCCGTTGCATCCATAGGCGTCTATAATTGTGGTCCATGTCAGAGAACTCTTGACAACAACAAAAGAGAAGTTATACTCCTGAGAATAAATATTTTTTTTTAAGTTTATATAGTTCAGAGAGGTGTACTTTATAAAAGAGAGTTTTATATGATTTAGATCTCTTCCAAAAAAATATATAGATTCAGTCATTAAAAAGAAAAAGTTAATCAAGTAGTGGTAACTTAGAAATAAAAGATTTGGGGCACGGTATAAATCCATGTATCCTAGGTTTGATTTATACTGTGAACAAAGTTACTGTTAATTGGTCATTTTGAACTTGAACTTTAGTTTATACAGTTTATTACATGGTAATCTAGTAACGTATGATATTGTTATTTTTTATATTAGTTGGAAGACATTTCAAATTCAGACTATATAACGTAATAGTCGATCCATTTTCTAGTTCTGGTTAATCGCATCTAACGTATCAAAAGAAGTGAGCCAATATTTTCAGACAAAGGTATGGGCCTTTTATAAAACTCCATTCTGGCCTACAACGCTGTAGAGTCCATTGGTTCGTTTCTATTATAGAGGCCCACTTAAATAAATGTTCCCACTTAAAAAAGTGTGGACAGATGCATTTCAGCTATTATCTTGCGCTCTCTCTCACTTTGGTCTGGTAGCATTACCCAACAAATGGAGAAAGTAACATACTTTAGTAACAACTCACACCATGTCTTAAAGTATATGAATTACATGTATAGAGATGTCTGCTTTGTCCTTGTTTGTGGATTTACCTCTTTATATGAGATTCTTTCTTTTTTTTTTGTCTACGGCTCTTCTCTTCCTGCTAAAATCTGTTCGCAGCTTTCTATTACCAATCCCCCCTAAGGTATATTCTATCTTTTTAAAAAAGATCATGTTGGCCATACTTTTTCAATAAACATTTCTTCAAGCAATAAATAATTTTCAACATCTCAATATCAATATGATGGGCATGTTTTGGATATTTTTCGAAATAATGTTTTTTGTGAATTATGATCATATGACGTGATGCGAACTACAATACAAAAAGAAGAGGTATTAATTATAACAAATACGAAATAATAATGTAAAACAACACAAAATCTTAATATGATTCATCAAATTGCTTATGGTTTATACAAAATCTACAATACAAAAAGAAGAGGTATTCAATTCACGACACCACGTGGTGAAAACACATGAGCCTCGCCTCTCTCTCTTTCTTTCTTTCTTTCATTTTTATTAGAGTATTTGTACTCTCTACACACAACTTCCCACCTATTTGCATTCCATACCCTATTTCCCTTCAATTTTTCCCCTCATCACTACCATTTTCCCCCAATTCAATGGTATTCCACTTTTTTCAGTGTATTGAGCTAATTTGCTCTTTTTATTACGGAAAAACGCGTTTTATAGTTTCGGCGCGAAAACGCGTTTTTGTGGTTTTAACATAAATATATTTTTTTGTGGTTTTGGCTTGAAAACATATTTTTACGGTTGTGACGGAAAAACACGTTTTTGCGATTTTGGCGGAAAAACATATTTTTAGATTTTGACGAAAAATGCGTTTTTAGGTTTTGACAGAAAAATGTGTGTTTTGTGGTTTTGTCAGTTTTCGTGTGTGACAAAATGATATTATGTTTAGGTTTGTAATTTGTGAATTACATAAAAAATATAATAGACATTATATCATTTGGTAGAACCATCTCTATCTAGATGGTTCAATTTGAATTATTCAACTGATTTTCAAAATTAACCCTAAATTTCTAAAAATCATCCGAATGATCTATCTGGATGAATTGCATTTTTAGTGTCTAAACGAACAAAACTCTAGTCTCGATCCAGATGGTTCGTCCGGATAAAAAAACGAACAGACCCTTTCTCATATACGTTTTGTACCCGCTTTAGCTTTTCCGTTCATAAACTTAAATGATTTGGTGGTAAAACACTGAACTTTTTGTCACAGCTTTATAAAGATTTTTCTACTAGATTAGTATTTTTATATATCAAACTATAACTGAGAATGATATATCAATACTATTAAAAGGGAAGGAGTCTAAAAAAATCTACCTATAAAAGTTGTTTGGACCCTTTCATTTAATTTATTATTTTTTGGTATTACCTTAAATTTATACTAACAATATGTTACCATATATTTCTCTAACAATAATTTAGTCAATTCTTTTATTTATTTAAATCTCACTCCTAAGTCCTAATCATTACTATTAATATATTTATCATTTTGATCTTTAATCGTAAAACATTGAAACTATTCTTTTATATTATCACTTTTATCATATAATATATGATTTAAAGCAAGATAAATTACAAGACATATATGTGTACATTCTAACTTCCTCTTTCGTTTATAATAAAATAATCATATCATATATAAACTTTCCCACTAAAATCTCATATCATATACTAAACTTTCAACCGTATATAGTTTGATAATATTTTCATATTTAAAAATGATTTTTCTGAATATTCATGTTACCTTCACAAAAAAAAAAGAAATTCATTGGTTCTATTAAAGCTAACCTGACTTCACGATATCAGTATTGATTATTCAAGATTTTGAAAATTATTCATTGATTCTATTATACTTTTATATACTTTTCACTTAAAACGAATCAATACTATTAAAAAGCAAAGAGTTTTAAAAAATCTAATATAAAAAAGTTGTTGGAGTTATGTATACCTATTTATTATTTTTCTGATAATACATTAATCATTCTAAACATACAATATTTTAAATATTTTTAACATATCTTAATATTATTTCTTATGATACCTTTACTCAGAAAAATATTTCATCAACCATATTTTTGTACAATAACGTTAAAAATTTATATCAAAAGGTTGTTGGATCTGATATGGACGTAATTGTCCACATCTGTTCGGGTATTCAAGATTCTAAAAGAATTTGAAATATATGAAAAATCTGAAAAATATCCGAAACACGAAAAGTATTTGAAACTCCAAAAAAATACCAAAAATATTCAAATACCTAAAATTTTAAAATCTTATTCAAAATCTGACACGATGAACTGAAAAATACCCAAAATTTTATCCAAACACCCAATTTTTTTTTTAATTTGAAAAATTTACCTGAAATCAAAACTCTAATCGTAAACCAAAAACTTAAAAACAATATCCATAATACCGGAAAAATATTCGAAATATCCAAATATACCTAATAAACACATATTTATGATCGGGTCTACGGTAGGATCCGGACTCAAACAAAGACATGCGGGTCAAAAAAAACCCAATATGTTATATTCTCTTGACCTGAACTAAACCTATAATTTTGGGTCGGTTCGGTTTTTTTTTTTATCCGGATATAATTCTTATGTGGAAAAGAAACTTACGTAAAAATGTACATATAAAATCTCAAATAAACTAATTTGTAGATTATATAGCTGTTAAAAATTATGTTTTTCGATATAATAAAACTTTGTATTATAATATAATCCAACAACCCCGCGCTTGGAAAGCGCAGGTCAAAATCTAGTATTCTATTAAAAGGGAAGCATTCTTGAGAAATCTACTTATAAAAGTTGTTGGACCCCTTCATTAATAATATATTTTATTTAATGTTTGCCTTAATCAATCAAAATATATACTCCTATTTATAAGGAACATTATGTTGGTCCAAAAAGGAACATTACGTTATTTATTTTTATTAATCATTATTAACCAATTTAAAAGAAACACTACAACCAATCAATAATTAATCTGATACTAAATGGCAACTCACGAAACTAATCGATTATTATTATAATATATACACTATATATGAATTATATTATTTCTTAGAGTTCAATGAAAGAAGTACTATCACGATGCACATAGTGTATTATATGTTTGAGCAACATAACTATATATACTTTTTACTACAACATAATTATTTATGCTTTTACCTTGCTTTTGTTTTTTGATATGATATATAAATAAAAGAATTATTATGCTACTATGATATTTGCAAAGATTAATTATTTATTTGCCTAAATAAAACATAATTACTTTTTTTTTTTAACTTTAGAACTATTTCTTTTCAAAGATTACTATAGCTAGAATAGATATTTGCATAAGGTGAATAAACCAATTCCAATATTTGTTTTGGACACAAAACTAATTTTAATGTATTCACTATTGTGAGTATATATAATATTATGATGGGATGATACTTTTACTAATTTCCTATGTATAATTTATTTATGCTAAAAAAATCATGTTATATAGTACGATATGAATATATTTTTAAAACAATAAAATAATTAATTTAATTTTCAAAAAATAGTTTTTTTATGGGTTTTAAATTATATATATTTTTAAAAACCATACCCGATTACATATTAGATTACTTGGTTTATCGGTTAGACTTACGGTAATCATTTTAAATATATAGCAATAGAATATTAAAAAATGTTTATTAAAAAATATTATTATTTAATATAAGTTTAAAAACTATATTAAAAACAGTATAAATCTATACTATTAAATTAGCTAAAATATGTAAATTAATCTCAAGTCTTACCAATTTAACAAATGTAACTATTATAAAATGCACACAAAATATAATGAGAAATAGAATAAGCATGGCCATCGAATTTTCGGGTTGGTACAGATCGGTTCATTTCGAGTTTGAGTCCTTCAGATCTTAGACATTTGGACCTAATTAGGTATTTGATTTTTTTTGTTTGAGTTTAAATTGTTCCTTTTATGTTTGTATCCATAATTCAAATACCTGTAAAATACCTGTATTTTTAATACATAACAGGTTCGGATCAGTTCGAATATTTAATACTCGAAAAAGATTTGAAATACCCAAAAATCCAAAAAATATGCGAAAACCCAAAAAATACCTGATACAAAAACGTACCCGAAAATTCAAACGAATACCCAAAAATATGTCATATCATACAACTTTGTAATATAATAATTTACAACAATTACAAAATAATATTTCTTATCAAAATTTATTTATAATCTAAAATAACCCGCGCTTTCAAAGCGCGGGTCAAAATCTAGTCTAATATATTAAAACAGAAGTCATGACTTCTTTTCATGTGTAATTTTTTTAGTTTGGACCATTTTTAGAAAATATTATATTTTACATAAGTTCATTATTATATCTTTTAATATCTTTATCTTTTTATTTGAAATACAAATGAATACATTTAAAATGTTCTAACAAAATCTTTTTAAAATCTTCTTAGAATCTTTTTAAATTTACTTTCAAAGATTAGTTAGCTTTAATTTAAATTATCATAAAATATAATTAGAAATTAAAATTGAATATAGTTTTGGTTTATATACGAAAATTTAAATAAAATGAAATTAATTAATTTTAGAAATACATTTACTAATAATTTTTAAAGATTTTGTTAGAAATAAATATTTATTTCTATTTTAATTTTTTCAAATTTGTTTTCCAATAAAATAAAAATCATGATTTTTTGATGAGTGATATTTTTATTTGGACCATCATTTAAATTTTATATTAAATGTATATCACTAATGATAATATATATAATATTTTTAACTACTTTAATCATAATATATTTTATATCTTTTAATTTTTTTTTTTAAAAATTAAAATTCTAACAAATCTCTTGAAAAAGATTATAATAAGATCTTAATTGTCATAAATTGAATATAAATATTTTCAACTAATTTTGTAATTAGTAATGAAATTTTACTAAAAGAATAAAATTATATCCTATTTTATCAATTTTATAATAATATCTATCATTTTAAAATAAAAATGTTATATTGAACAAAATATGATAAAATTATTTTAAATTGATAAGTTAACATATTTTATTTTCATAAATATAAAATATTTATGCTAAAAATATAATATGTTGGTAGAACGGGTTAATATTAGTAAACTATATAATACATGTATAAAAATTTAACTTATCTTAAACTTTTTAATATACAGTAATTTATTATACAAAATTAATAAACATTAAAAAATTACTAAAAAAATCTAGCGATTTGAATTACGGATCATGATTATAATAAATTAAATACAAAATTGTTTTCATATATGTTGTTTCATGCATTAAAAAATTTAGTTTAGCAATCAAATGCAAATTCAGTAGGACAAATATATAATATGTGATGATTTTAATTTACAGCATGAAAACTATAAAATTATTATATTTGGCATAATTATACAAACATTTAAATATGTGAGTAACATTGAAATAGATAATAATTATGTAAAAAAAATATCTATATATATATATATATATATATGTGAATATATACCCGCACAACCGTGTGGGTGAAAATCTAGTTAGATTTTATGAGTGGGTCCTATCAATTATAATCACACAGTTTTAGACCAGCAACTAGATTCAATAAATCACGCAATATCTCGAATGATCCATCTTTATCCACCACTTGTGTTATGTTTTATGTTGAAATTTCATATGCTTATCCAAATAGCTATATAATCGATGTAAACTTAAACATGTTGAGAAACGCCCATAGGTTCGGATCGTACTTGGAAAAGAAAACATCAACTGTGTCAGCCACATGTCAATATCACATATTCCCCTGGTCGCACCTTTGATTATTAATATTATTATTTTTCCTCTAACCAATAGTAATCTGATATAACTTTCTTCTCCTCCAACGTATTTATATTCAACACCTTTCTCTCAAGATCATCTACTCAAAATGGATTCGAGAGACGCTGGAGAAACTCATCAGGCCAAGTACAAAGGCATCCGACGCCGGAAATGGGGAAAATGGGTATCGGAGATTAGGGTTCCAAGAACTCGTGAACGCCTCTGGTTAGGCTCTTTCTCCACCGCTGAAGGCGCCGCCGTAGCCCACGACGTTGCTTTTTTCTGCTTGCACCGACCATCTTCCCTGGGCGAAGAAGTTTTTAACTTTCCTCATTTGCTTCAACCTTCCCTCGCATCTTACACGTCTCCTAAGTCCATCCAAAAAGCTGCATCAGACGCCGGCATGGCCATCGATGCTGGATTCGCCGTTAAGAAAGACGGTGTGAATGGAGGCGGCGAATATAGATTATCCACGGCGAACATGGCGGAATACAGCGAAAGGGAAGCGTTGAGCATCTCCGTGTACGATTATCTACTGGATGACGATCGCATGTGAGCACCTTATGTTAGCAATTAATATTGGATGTGAATACAATTTTTTTTACTTCTTTTATTTCCCAACGTGAGTTTTCATTTCGCATGCTTCTTTTTTCATGATGTAGTTTTCATCAATAAAAAAAACAAATTCTTTTATACGTTACACGGTTAATTCATAATTCCGTTACAAATTTGTTTGTTTGGTTATGTGTAAATTTAAATTAAGTTCCTCTATATTCAATGAGTGATCCAAGATATTAAAGCCAACAGACTACATGGAGTCGAGATATTAGAATAGTAAAGTAAAATCTGTTAGATTATATGATAAAACTTAGGTTGTGCACCCATAATTAATAACCCAGGTTGATTCTTTCATGTCATTAATTTGTTTGCTAAAAATGAGGAAAGTTAAAATGAGGAAAGCATGATTATGATTATATTTTCATTTTATTCATATTGATATTATAAATATATCATATTTTATTTAGTATATATAAATAATTTTGGTTCTAGGATGTTTTCCTTGTTTTTCATATAACTAGGTTGTTTAAGCTAACACTATTATTCAGTTTTTATTAAGTTCTTGAGAAAATATGATCTATCTGTATACAAATATCTCCAAAAGGGTGTATTTAAATTGATTTGTATTAAAATGACACACTATTCAAACTTAACTTTTTTAAAATATCAGAATCTAATATTTTAATGAATATTTTAGTGACTTCAATTTTTTTGATAACGTTTAGTTAAAAAAATACAAATATTTAAGTCCTATAATCTTAGATAAATTGCATTATAGTACCATAACAGTTTTTCTAGTTCACCTTAAATCATTAAAATTCAAAAAATTCCAATTTTCATAATTTGTTAAAGTGAATTGAGTCATTCTCGTAATCATTTTTACTAGCTAATTCACATTATATATGTATATATATTATATCTTATATATTAGATATATTATATATTATATATTTGCAATTTATTACGTCACCTATTCTAGATAAAAATAATAATATTGTGATCAGATTTGAAACTAGTCCTACTTTTGACCACATAAAATTACAGCTCCAAATATTTGAAAAGTTTTAAACTAAGATTCTGAAATGTCTGGTATGAAATATCTAAATTGCAAGGTCTAATATTAATAATGATGTCATTATAGTACTTGACAGGCCGAAATCTATAGAACACTTGTACACGCAAACCCAAAGTGTGAAACAAATCACGACAAAAAAATTGTTTGTCTTGTCGAAGCGATAGTTCCTAGGAGTATTGCTCTGTTGCTCATGTAGTTGACACCAGAAGAACAAGGCGACAAAAAATGTTGATTTGACACAGCAGAAATAGTTGTCAGGCTTTGCAAATGGAAATGGGCCCATTGGACAAAATTAATGAGACTCAGTTAAGACATGAAGTGTCAGGTTATTGTGTTGACAAAAAAGACATTGAGTGGCACGCACGTTCTACTTATCTATCGCAACAAAACGTGAGAGAGACAAGAAGAAAAAGAGTTTTGGTCTCCGAGAAGTAGATAAAGTAAATGGGCAAAACTAAGTTTGTTTTTGTTTCCATATATTACTTCGGTGTTTGAATGATTGTTTGTTTGTGATGGGTTGCATTTGCGCCACCGCGCGTTCTTCAAACGCCGCCGTTGCCAATAATGAGCTAATGGATTCAAGCAATTCCATCATGCATCTTATGCCTCATCCTCCGTCTTCCTCGTCCTCTTTATCCAAAAAGGAAGTAGGATCTTTCAGACGTCAGACTTCTGCAGCTTCCATCACCGTCGTGGCTAATGGTTATCCAGTGGTGCGTCGTCCCTCCACATCATCTGATCGAAGCAGCACCAAGAAAGCGGTTACTGTGGGAGCTCCGACCAGGAGAGTCACGGCTATGCCGGTAGTGCAACACCAACAGCAGCCAGGGCGTTTGATCGGAACTAAAACGGAACCCACTAGCGGAGAATGGCCGTCTTGGTTAGCTTCTGTAGCTGGAGAAGCTATCAAAGGATGGGTTCCTCGCTGCGCAGATTCTTATGAGAAGTTAGACAAAGTAAGTTCATCATTTTTCCTGGATCCGTGTAATGCAAGAAATGATATTTTTGCCCTAAAATAGCAGTTTATGTTTACAGATTGGACAGGGGACTTACAGCAGCGTGTACAAAGCCAGAGACCTGGAAACGGGAAAGATCGTGGCGATGAAGAAAGTTCGGTTTGTGAATATGGACCCAGAGAGTGTCCGGTTTATGGCTAGGGAGATTCTCATTCTTCGTAAGCTTGATCACCCCAATGTTATGAAGCTTGAAGGTCTAGTCACCTCTAGACTCTCAAGTAGTCTCTACCTTGTTTTTGAGTACATGGAACACGATCTCGCAGGTCTAGCCGCTTCTCCTGGAATAAAATTCTCTGAATCTCAGGTATTACATATTTGTTTTGCAATAGACTTGAAATTTTGGAACATGAGAAGAGAATACTGAGATTCTTAATCTCTAAAGAATGTAAACTCTCACATCGAGAGTTTTAATGGGACAGACATAAATAATATATAAAGGATTTGAGTCAGTCATTTTACCGCTAATTAGTTTTAAATTGGAAATTCATGAAACTTAACATAAAGTATTTACTTGAGTCTTACTTTATTTTCAGATCAAGTGCTATATGCAACAGCTGTTTCGTGGTCTTGAACATTGCCACAGACGAGGAATCCTCCACCGTGATATCAAGGGATCTAATCTCTTGATTAACAACGAAGGTGTTTTGAAGATTGGTGACTTCGGATTGGCAAATTTTTACCGTGGTAATGGAGATGTACAGTTGACAAGCCGAGTTGTAACCTTATGGTACAGAGCGCCTGAGCTGTTGCTCGGTGCGACTGAGTATGGACCAGCTATAGACCTGTGGAGTGCCGGCTGCATTCTCGCTGAGCTCTTTGCTGGAAAGCCTATTATGCCAGGACGCACAGAAGTAATCCAACTCTCTTATACATGTTTTAGTTTCTTAATAACATTTTTTAATGATTAGGAGGTTATGGACTCGTACGTCCGTAGGCCAGTGAGCAGACCTCTCATAACTTTGAACCTTTGACCGCTTAAATCCTTTAGGAACATATTATTTTTGAAAGAATGTTAAATTTATTCAAACAGAAAAAAAAACTTTTCTTACAATGAATGTGACTTTGGTACTTATAGTTTAGATTTAGATGTTGCTCTATTATAAAACTATTTTTAAGCTTATTTAGAAACATATTTTTAGCACTGACTTTATAATCCAGAACACTCTCTACTCAGATTTATTCATAACCTCTATCTTATAGAAAACGTCAGGTGAGATACATATCATCTTTGCTTCTCAGGTGGAGCAGATGCACAAGATCTTTAAGCTATGTGGTTCACCCTCAGAAGATTACTGGAAAAGAGCAACTCTGCCACTTGCAACAATTTTTAAACCTAGTCACCCTTACAAACCTGTTCTTGCTGAAACCTTTAGTCATTTCCCTGCATCAGCTATGACCCTCATCAATAAGCTACTGGCAATAGAACCTGAGAAACGTGGATCAGCTGTTTCTTCCTTGAGAAGCGAAGTAATATATTGAAACTAACCCTAGAGCATGTTTCTTGAACAAGTTATTAGACTCATTCTCATGATCAGTTTTCTTCTCTTCAGTTCTTCACCATGGAGCCACTTCCTGCTAATCCATCAAGCTTACCTAGATACCCACCGAGCAAGGAACTTGACGCTAAGCTTCGCAACGAAGAAGCAAGAAAGTAAGGAATCTTTTGATCCACTGTTCTTTCTCTTTCTAGGGTTTAGGGTTTTACTCATGAATCTTTCTGTGGCAGACTAAGGGCAGAGGATAACAAGAGAAGAGGGGGAGAGACTGTGACAAGAGGACGACCAAAAGATCTTAAAACTTCACAGACACCTGAGTTTATGGACAGAGGGCAGTCTAAAGTCACATGCATCAGCCATAAGTTCAAAACAGACGAGGAAGGTGGCACCGGGTTTAGGATTGAACCACCAAGAAGAGGGATCCAGCAGAATGGTTACGCTCATGCTTTTTCTATGGTTCATCCAAGTGTTGCTAATACAGAATGGAACAGAGGTGGTGGGAGCATCAAAAGGCAAACTAATGCAGAGCTGAAGTCTAGGATATCACAAACAGGAAACTTGTCTGGTGATTCTTCTAGAAGAGCTTCCAAAAGAGATTACTCAACCGTAAGCCTCTTTCTTGTTTTACCCACTCTAGTCTATGTTGCGTACCTTAACCTTTTCGTGTGTGCCAGGGAAACGCACCAAGGAAGAACAGAATCCATTACTCAGGACCGTTGATGCCTCCTGGTGGAAATCTTGAAGAAATGCTCAAAGAGCACGAGAAGCAGATCCAACAAGCTGTCCGCAAAGCCCGTGTGGAAAAGTCTACATCTAATAAAACAAGGCAGCAGCAGCGTTACACAGGAAGAGATGCTCGGTAGCTAAAGAGAAAGCGAAAGAAGAAGGAACAAGAAGAAGAAAATTCAAACAATAACGCACATGTTTTGCCCCTTCTGTGCGTGAAGCAAGGGATTGATGCAGTGTAATGTATAGTGAGCTTGTTATCTTAGGCCAACGAGATTGACCACACAATATATTGTCAAACTTCATTTTGTACATACGCACAAGGGATCATACTGAGTGGAGAGTCGAGCAAACATGTATTGGTATTCAATTCTCTTAGGATCTTTTATTTATTTTGTATTTTACTAGGTTTTCATCTAACGTGTTTCTCAATTCGGAATCGGAAACTTGCTGTAACTTTTGGAATCTAATTTCCAAAATAAGCTTTCAGAATCTCTTTTCCTTTTTAAAATTATAAAGTTATAAATAAGTAAGAAATATAAAATTATATTTTTATTTTATATAAATCTAAAAATCAATAGTATTAAAATAGAGAGAGAATAAAAATATGTAAATATTAAAATAATACTATAAAATTATTTTTGTACACAATAGTTTTTTATACGAAATCTTGCATATGTTTTTAGTCATTAATTTTTATAAAATCATTTTTATATATTTATATTTGGATATACGCTTATAATACGTTTCCATTTCCTAATTTGTTTTTCAAAAAAATACCATTTTACAAAGTAAATTCATTTATAAAAAAATACCAAAACTGTAATTCAATGCATAGTTTAACAAAATGTCAAAATCAAATATAAGTATCAGTCTTCTTTTTTTTTTGCAAATTAGGTAATTGTTCTGTGGCGGCTTATGCGGTTCCTAGGCTGTAGGCTTTTTAGGGTATGACTGGTTTTCCCGCTACCACCCGCAAACGCAGCTTTTGCGGTTGGTAGCGATTGTTGGCGTTTTAACAATCGATCAAACCGCTCCAAACCGCTCCAAATCGCTCTGAACCTCATAAATTCAAAAGCTGGTTCCAGCTAGCGTTTGCGGTTGCGGGAGGATAGAAAAATTTCTTTTTTTTCCAAAACAATATAAATACAAAAATAAAAATATTCAATAAAAAAATTAAATTAGAATTATAAAAATGCTAAAATATATCTATTATATTTTAATTAATATTATAAAACTTTTAAATAAAAATATTTTCTATAATTTTTAAAAAATTTAAAGTATAACTTTCTAAATATAACTTTTATATTTATTATAATATTATTATTTTTTATATTTTTATAATTGTATAAAATGTAAATATTGTTAATTTATTATTTAACCGCTGCTGCATTTGGTAGTTAACCAGTCATAAGTATCCCGCAAACGCACCAATTTCTAACCGCAGAACCAATCGTACAAATCTTTTAAAACCGCTAGAAACCGCAACCACCCGCATCCGCAAACTCCCGTAACCGCAATCGCGACTGCTGCGGTTGAACCAGTCAGACCCTTAGTATGGTGGCGATTACTTTATATGCCGTTCAAATAATTAAAACATAATAATAATAATAATTAATAAATAATGAATAGTTTTTTGTTATAAATTATAATAATTGATATATTATAGTACAAAATCATATGAAAATAATTATAAATCATAATATTTAATATATTATACTAAATATATTAAGTATATTGGTATAGTTGGTAATTGCTTAGACCGACTTACTAATAATCTTTAATCTTTTTGGGGCTATGCGTTGAGGCACTATGAACACTTTCATAATCTAGTATTTTTAATATTGATGTTTTTAACAAAAAGAGTATGGATTTTGCTTATTGTTTATATTTTTTATAATGTATTAAATTTGTTTTAAGCTGTGTAATATTCCTTTTAGATTGTTATACGATTTGTGGACTTTTAAGTGTTTTCTTATATGAATTTTCTTTGAATTTCTCTGTTGAATTGTGGGAACGCTGGAACATCGGGACGAATAAGGCTAGAAATGTGGCTGATAAAACTGACGAAGAAAAGATCTGAACGTAAGGAATTAGGAAGAGACCAGAGTCGTTGGATTTGCAAACTCGTTCAAAAGACCATACTCACTTTCCTAGCATCCAAGTAATCAGTAATCACTTCCACCCTAATTACCTCTCTGTTTAAACTCTTCACCACTCTAATCATCATTAACTAGTAATTACTCTTCTGTTTTGTTTCTCTTCTCTATACATATTTTGTACTAAAAAAAATACATTTCCTTATATTTTATTTTTTGAAGAAAACACAAAACAGAAGGACATTTACCAACGCGCTTCCTTCAGCGGTAATAAACTATATATAGTCCAGAGCCGGCGGGCATGGTTACTTTAGTATTGTACTGTATGTGGTACGATTCAAGAGACGGGAACTTCTCAGCGATCTTGCATGTGGATCCATGACACGTCCTCGTCTAAGAAGATTGTTCTTCCTTGGTGGTTCAGGAACGCCCACATCAAACTGTCGTGGCCAAGACCAAATACGAGAAAATTGCACGGCTATGTCTTGTCTAAGACCTGATGCAGTGTTATGTTACACTATACAGTAATATAAACCATTGCATGTTGTTTTGTTAGTCTTCTGTGTACCTTCTTGGTGACGGAGATTTCGGAGAGTGTTTGCTGGGGAGTGGTATTGGAGACGGCGTAGTGTTAAGCTAGATGGGCTTCCAACCTAAAACCAATTGGTGATAAGTAAAATGGTCCATCTATTTTACATATTATTAAGGATCCTTTCCAACATTCGATGTGGGACATTTTGTGTCTAATACGCTTCCTTGAGATGATGTAATCTCGGAATACTCGGACAAAGATCGATGGGCCAACTTTGCTAAAGGAGACGCTCCTACTCCGTAACAGATTTGATGCTTTAGGTGACTCTACCTAACGTCTAGATTGCTCCTCACATCACCTCTCTTTATACAAACACTCAGAACAATCTAGACGTTAGGTCACAACTGTAATATGTGAGTCACCTAAAGCATCAAATCTGTTATGGAGTAGGAGCGTTTCCTTTACCGTACTCGAGCTCCTTCCCGTCGCTCTGTCTTTTGTCTTATTCTGATTCTCTTGAGTTGGACCTTTTGCTTGATTGGTTTCTCTGTGGCCCATTTCACTGATCTTCCTTACAGATATGAGTTGGACCGTTGGTGATTAAATTTGACGTTTTCAAAAAGGTTCATAAGGAAAATGACATGACTCAGGGTCTGACTGGTTCAACCGCAGCAGTTGCGGTTGCGGTTGCAGGAGTTTGCGGATGCGGGTGGTTGCGGTTTTTAGCGGTTTTAAGAGATTTGTACGACTGGTTCTGCGGTTAGAAATTGGTGCGGATGCGGGATACTTATGACTGGTTAACTACCAAATGCAGCAGCGGTTAAATAATAAATTAACAATATTTACATTTTATACAATTATAAAAATATCAAAAATAATAATATTATAATAAATATAAAAGTTATATTTAGAAGTTATACTTTAAATTTTTTTAAATTATAGAAAATATTTTTATTTTAAAGTTTTATAATATTAATTAAAATATAATAGATATATTTTAGCATTTTTATAATTCTAATTTAATTTTTTTATTGAATATTTTTATTTTTTGTATTTATATTGTTTTGGAAAAAAAAAAGAAATTTTGTTTATCCTCCCGCAACCGCTAGCTGGAACCAGCTTTTGAATTTATGAGGTTCAGAGCGATTTGGAGCAGTTTGAATTGGTTTGAGCGATTGTTGCAAAACGCCAACAACCGCTACCAACCGCAAAAGCTGCGTTTGCGGGTGGTACCGGAAAAACCAGTCATACCCTCAGTCTCAAACCTTTTGATATTATCGAAACTCAAAAACGTTACAAGAGCAACTTTTAAATTTTGTTAGGACAAGGTGTCTCATAGGGGAAGACAAGTGATATATGTCCTCTGTTCCGTCCTATCCCACAACATCCCTTGTCCAAAGTAGTAAATCCTACAAAACCAACACAACCATAATTAGTTATCGGTTCAAGAGTTGGTAGCCTAACATTTGCTAATTACCATAACTCGCTGGGTTAGCGATGATCTCGTCGAAAATATGAGCTATATCGAGGTAAATGAATTTAGCACCGGGAGATTCTGGTTGAGATCAAAGATGATTGTTGTGACGTTTGTGTTGAACGGAAGAACAAGTTGGTTCACTTCTTCCCTGCATTTACCGTAGGTTTATTGAGCTAATACTTGGAATGCATTAAGCATCCCATTCGTCCAAGTCAAGTTCTCCTACCATCAAGATTATAAAAAGTCTCTCCATTACCAAAAAACAACAAAGTTATGATTACATTTTAGCTTCTTGCTTAATTAAGTATTTTTCCTTTTTTTTTTAGTATTTTTGTATTACAATGAGCTGATTGGTGTATGTTGAACCAATATATCGCCGAAACGTTCAGCTTTGAATTGGCTAGGGGTAGGAAAATTGGGCATCAAGTAACTGTTCTTTTTTTTGTTTTTTATCAAGTAACTGTTTAGACAGTCGTTGCTTCCCATTCCACTGAAGAACAAGCTTCGAGTCACCGGACTTACTTTCCAATCGTGGAGAAACGTTGCATTTTAATCGTCGATATTCTCAATGAACCTTCCAAGGCCAGACAATCTTGAAGACCAATTATGCCGAAGAAGCGAGCATAAAAAGTAACAAATATGGCTCTTTTAACTCAAAATGATGGTTGTATATGTATGTTTTAGCATCTTGAATCTTGATCTACTAATTTGAAGGTTGAGTCTAAATGCTTCACTACAAGAAAACATCGGGATACTGAGGGAAAAAATCGTCGGTATGTCGTCGGAATAACGCTATTCCGAGGACATACCGACGAAAAAAGTCCTCGGAAATAACTCCTCGGAAATTCATAATTCCTCGGAATTCCGTCGGAATTTTCCGACGGAATTCCGAGGAAACAAAATTCCGAGGATACTCCGAGGACACGAAGTTCGTCGGAAGGTTTCTCGGAAAATACCGAGGGAATTCCGATGGCCCAATCCTCAGAAGTTTCGACGAAATATTCCTCGGAATGTTTATCGGAAAATACCGAGGAACATTTGTTCCTCGTACTTTTCCGAGAAACTCCTCTCCCTCGGAAAATTCCGAGGGAGTGGAGTTTCTCGGAATTTTCCGAGGAACTCCATTCCCTCGGAATTTTGAAAAAATTTATTTTTTTTAAAATTTTTTTTTTTTTTAAATTAATTTTATTTTTAAAAATTAAAATTTTTAAAATTTAAAATTAAAATTGAATAAAACATAAAATAAAACATAGTAGATAATATTCAAATTTAAATAAAACATTCAGAGTTTTTGGAAAAAAAAAAACTACGGGTCTTGAATGTTCGGGAACGTCTCGTTCGGGTACATCCTCTTCATCATCTCCATCATCTGCTCGTTCAGCCTCTTCTGGGTCTCATAGCCCGCCTGTTGAGCTGCCATCTGAGTCTCCAACGCAGATATCCGATCATCCTTGTCCTTCAGCTGAGCCGTAAGAACTTCTGGATCAACATACGCATGTGGTGCAGAAGAAGGAGCAGCCGACCGGGAGCGACGACCCAAACCGACCAAACGTCCCTTTTTCTTTGGAACCGACTGAAATATAAATAACCAAGTTTAGATAATTTAAATTGATGATAAAATAAAAATCAAGAAATAATTAAATTGAACTTTAAAAAAAAAAAAACTTACCGATTCAACGATTTCGTTGATTCGAACCCGAGACAAGTTGGTCGAGGCCGTCGAATCGTCATCATCGGTTTGAAGCTGAGACACTTCGTCATACACCTGAGTTTGGACCAGGTCGACCACGTCCCTCACAAGACCATCATCAATCTGGCCGGTCTTCTTGTTGCACTACAAAAAAAAAGTCATTTAGCATCATTTATTTTATATTTTTGCATTAGTTATAAATGATGTAAAAATATTTTGCATCATTTAAATAAATGACTCTGAAAGTGGTGATGCAAATAATTTGTATCAATTTATCAATAAATGATGTAAAAATAATAAATATTTACATCAATTATTGTTAATGATATCATTATGTATCGGTTACAAAAAAATGATATTAACTATTACATCAGTCTTTTAAAATGATGTTAGCATTGACATCAATTTAAATAATTGATCTTAATTATTTATATCATTTACTAATAACTGAAGTTAAATTATATCAAATTTTGAAAAAAATATTTTAAAAATATATCATTTATAGTTATTAATTAAGATACTTATTTAGCATTTGTATAAATAAGATCAATAAATAAAGATATTTCATTTATAATTTTTATTTTCATTGAAATAATATTTTACAAATAAATTAAATAAAAAGCCTAAAAAGCACGAAGATGAATACAAAAAAAAATTGTAAATAGGTAAACAAGATAAGCTTCTTCTTCCTTCTTTTTTTTTTTGAATGAATTCAATTTTTTCATCTTTCTTTTTTTTTCTTTTTTTTTCTTTTCCTTTTCTTTTCTTTTTTTTTTTTTTTTTTTAAAAAAAAAAAAAGTCGACGCTAGTCTGTTTCCGAGTCGTCATCACCAGATGAATCTGAATCTGGATCTTGGTGAAACTCTCCAATCACTGGTTCATCATCTACGTGAACGGCGGCTTCTTCTCCGAAGTCAGTTAAATCGACTACAAGGCCAACTCCACCTAAATCTTCTGCTGCACTTAAGTTGCCGGATGTGCTTGGTTGTAGTGGGTCTTCCAGCTCAGAACTTCCCTGAACTCGGCCTCTCGGGTTGAGTCTTGTAACAGTAACCCATGGATCATCTCTGTTCCTTACCCGGGGGTACTTGATATAACAAACCTGATCGGCCTGAGAAGCAAGAATGAAAGGATCATAATATTGCAGCTTCCGTCTTGAATTTACTGATGTAACACCAAATGCATCTGTTCTCACACCTCGATCTGGAGTGTTGTCGTGCCAGTCACAATAGAAAACAGTACAGCGCAATCCAACCATGCCCAAATACTTGATTTCTAAAATCTCATTTATGTGTCCGTAGTATACATCATCTCCTGATGCAGAACAAACACCAGCATCGTAAGTCGTACTCGAACGTCTCCTCTTCTGAGTTGTGAATGCATATCCTCGAGTACAAAATCTCGGATATGACTTCACAACAAAGTTTGGTCCAACGACCATCTCGCGTATCCAATCGTCAAATGTTTCGCCTCTGGCCAAACCATCACTCACATAAGTAAACATCCATCCACCAAATTCTCTCTGCTTCATTTCTTCTAGTTCGTCCTCTGTGGCGTATCTATATTCTAACCGCTTTTCTGCCATGAAAATCCTTTCATATTGAAGAACATCTTCGCAGTTGGTGAGTAAATATGTTTGCAAATGACTGCGCTCCTGATCAGTAAGTCGACGGTCCTTTGGTTTTCCGCTAAGTCGTCCAACGTCTGTGAAAATGTCTGGAACCTTCCAATGATATGTTGCCCGTTCGCCTCTATCATCATGCCGAGCAGGTCTTCTGTTTTTGGTCTGAACTTCTGCTGGAAAGTAGTACTCGGCAAAGTTTGAAGTTTCTTCATTGATCATCTGTGCGACTATAGACCCTTCCACCCTACTTAAATTTTTCACCATCTTCTTCAAATGGAACATATACCGCTCATACAGATACATCCATCTATACTGCACAGGACCACCAAGTTCCAATTCTCTTACCAGGTGAATAACAAGATGCTCCATAACATCAAAAAATGAGGGAGGAAATATCTTCTCAAGGTTGCACTGAATCACAGCTATGTTAGTCTTCAAATTTTCAATACCTTCAAGAGTCACTGATCTTGTGCATAAATCGCGGAAGAAACCACTTATCCCTGCAATTGCTTCATGAACATTTCGTGGTAATAGTTCCTTGAAGGCAAACGGAAGGAGACGCTGCATCATTACATGGCAATCATGGCTTTTCAAGCCAGTAAACTTTCCTTCCTTTCTGTCGATACAGTTACGCAAATTAGATGCGTAACCGTCTGGAAATTCCACATCGTTTGAAATCCAATCAAAGAACGCATCCTTTCCCGCTGCATCAAGTCGGTATATGGGAAAAGGAGCCCTACCACTCTCATCAACATGAAGTTCTGAACGAGCACATATATCGACTAAATCCAGTCTTGACTTCAAATTATCCTTTGTTTTACCTTGAACATTAAGGATCGTGTTCATGAGATTGTCAAAAAAGTTCTTCTCGATATGCATGACATCTAAATTATGCCTTAGTAGATGATCCTCCCAGTATGGCAGATCCCAAAAAATACTTTTTTTGTGCCAGTTATGTAGGTTTCCAACACCATCTACCGGAAAATGTTCATGTCCACCGACGTCTGGCGTCCTTTCTGCACCAAAATCTCTAAGTTGTGTCTTCAAATCTTTCCCACGAATTTCCGGAGGTGGACTGTCAAACACCCTCTTGTTCTTCGTAAACAAATTCCTACTTCTACGATATGGATGATCTGGTGGTAGAAATCTCCTGTGACAGTCAAACCAACACGTTTTCCTTCCGTGTTTTAGTTGGAAAGCATCAGTGTTATCTTGACAATATGGACATGATAGCCTTCCATGCGTTGTCCATCCAGATAACATACCATATGCTGGAAAATCACTTATTGTCCACATTAGTACTGCCCGCATTTGAAAGTTTTCTTTATACGAAACATCGTATGTTTCAGCACCTTGAGTCCATAGTTGTTGCAACTCATATATTAGTGGCTGAAGAAACACATCAAGTGATCTCTTAGGATGCTCTGGTCCGGGAACGAGAATCGAGAGAAACAAAAACTCTCGTCGCAAGCACAAGTTTGGGGGTAGGTTGTATGGTGTAAGAATGACTGGCCATAGAGAATACTGTCTTCCACTCTTGCCAAACGGGCTGAAACCATCAGTACATAATCCAAGGTAGACATTTCTTCTCTCATACGCAAAGTCGGGATACTTTGATTGGAAATGCTTCCACGCTTTTGCATCTGAAGGATGTCTGATCTCACCATCTGTTGAGTGCTCCGCATGCCATCTCATTGGTTGCGCTGTGCGTTCAGACAGATACAGCCTCTGCAACCTTTCCGTCAAAGCCAAATACCACATCCTTTTATATGGTACTGGAACTCTTCCACTCGTATCTTTATAACGAGGCTTCCCACAAAATTTGCATGAAACCCGCTGTTCATCCGCCCTCCAATAAATCATGCAGTTGTCTCTGCATACATCTATTACCTGATACGATAAACCAAGACCAGCTACGAGTTTCTGAACCTCGTAGTATGAGCCAGGAGCTACATTATCTTCGGGTAGAATACCTTTTACATAATCAGCAATCGCATCCACACAGTCTTCAGCCAAATTATAATCCGTCTTAATGCCCATCAATCTTGTAGCAGATGATAAAGCTGAATGACCATCTCTGCAACCTTCGTACAATGGTTGCTTTCCAGCATCCAACATATCATAAAATCTCTTAGCTTCGGCATTGGGTAAATCTTCCCCTCTAAAATGATCATTTACCATCTGCTCAGTACCTACACCGTAATCTACATCCGTTCTAATTGGATCTTCTAATCTAACCGCTGGCTGAGGTTCGCTAGTACTACCAAGTTCATAATCAGTTTCTCCATGATGATACCAAATTTTGTAACTTCGTGTAAACCCACTCAAATATAAATGAGTCCAAACATCCCATTCTTTAATAACTTTTTTATTTTTACAATTAGAGCAAGGACATCTTAACATACCTGTTTTTGCTTCCGGTTGTCGGTGAACTAACCCCATGAATTCGGTTATACCTTGTTGGTATTCTTCCGTAAGCAATCTCGTGTTCGGATCCAAATGAGGTCGATCGATCCAAGAACGAAAATAATTTGAAGAAGACATGTTTTTTATGAATCAAATTCGTGTGTAAAGAAAGTGAGAGGGAGGATGAAGATATGGTGTGAATGAAGAGGAAGAGGGGTGCTTGTATTTATAGTTGAAATCCTGCCGACGGTCCGAGGAAATTCCGACGGAATTCCGATGCAAACGGCTAGTTCGTCGGAATTTCCTCGGAATTTTTAAAATCCCCCCAACGGCTCTCCAACGGCTCTCTAACGTCTATAATATTTCTTCGGAATTCATCGGTTTTTTCCGAGGAATACTAGTTTCCTCGGTATTCCGTCGGAATATTCCGACGAAATGAATTTTCCTCGGAATTCCGTCGGAATATTCCGACGGAATTCCGAGGAAGCAAAATTTTGTGTTTCCTCGGAATTGCCTCGGAAATGCCTCGGTATATTCCGAGGAATTCATTTTCCGTCGGAACGTCCGTCAGAATACCGCTGTTTTCTTGTAGTGCTTGACTTCTCAGATTAGTCAGTACTGAAGTTTCTACACCTATACATTTGTTTCAGGTTTCATGAAATAGTCAGTTTTGGAATCCATTCAAATAAATTTCGACTTTGTGTTGAAATACTACTTTCCTTCTTATCCATTTTCGATTTAGAAGATAACAATGTAAAAACACTGTTGCACAAAAAAAATGTAAATACACTGAAAAAGAGGCTAGCTAGGTATCCTCATTTAAACACAAACCATACAATCCATAAATTCCAAACATAGACAGAAAGAGTTTAAGTACACACCACACTTGTAGTCATTTCATTGTTCACACCAACAAATTAAAAACAAGAGGAAACAGTTACAAACAAATTTTCAACAGCCTAAAAAGTTTCACAGGCTTTATTATAGTTATGTGTGATTTAACAACACTAATTATACTTACCAAGATTTATTTGAATACGTAAGAATAGTTTTCAAATATTCTATGGTCTAGAACTGAAATATTTCACTTGGCATGGTTAGCGGATAAGAATAGTTAGTATCCACAGTTGTGAATTTAGCATCTAATATGCTATTGTTGTTCTCCTCTATCTGCATTATTTCACCAACACAACAACAAAGCAAATCCTTAGGGCAAAGCAGTCTAAACATCATCGGTATAAGATATACATTTGGATATAGCTCTGCTATAGTAAAATTGTTACCTTCTCGAGGAGATACTTGTTGGCATTTTTGAGGACTCCTTCCTTCACACACACAATTAACAGTTAAACAAGGTTAAATTTAACGTTCTATGTCCAGTTCTTATAAACCAGACTCATGATTCATGCCAGTTGGTATGAAGCTGAATATAGAATGATGTTATATGTGCTTACCTTGTTCCTCAAGGACTGAATTTCTTGAAGCATAATCTCCATCTGCAATTTATATATAAACTTATTTTATTTCAACAGAAACATATAACGTTTATAATCATCAGTATTTAGATATTCACTCTTTGATTATGCATATATCTTTATATGCATTAATACATGTATACCTTAGCCGAGCGGATTTGAGAAATCCAATACTCAAGATGCTTCTCAAGAAGAAGAAGTTCTTCAAGATTCATCGCCCCATCTCCTCCTCCAAACATATACCTGAATCCATTATATTATATAGACATACTCATATATAAATTTCTAATCTAATATAAGCAACTTAGTAAGGAATTAACGTGTAAATAGTTAATAATATATACCTTATTCCTTTCTGAAGCATCTCAATCTCTCTCTTAAGCACATTGACCTCATCTTTCGGTTCCTAGAGATAATCAACGTTCGTTCAGTGTTTCTGTTATTTATAAGTAATTTAACAAGCCGGTGTAGACAAATTGAAGGCGTACAAGTTAGTGTCATGTCCGTACATATATACGTACATGTATTTATTCAATAAATGAATACATATATGCATCAATAAGTTAGGATAAAAACCCAATACTAGTTCTGAGCGTGTCAATGACAACAGTTTAGGGGCTATCTCTTTTATCTATCCAGGGCAACTTATAATTTGTGCTGATATATAAACTAATAATAATTTGTTTTAAATACAAATAAATTAGTCCTTAAGATAAAGATACATAAATACACATACACACACATAATGTTTTACCAAAATAAGAACCATGCATGTATATTTAAAGTGGGATACATATGGGTACTATTATCTCTAAAGCATCTTTAACTTTAACAGTAATTAATTTGACTTGTTTTAATTTACCAAAATAAAACTTGTTCTTGTTCTCAGTGATGAAGAACTAATAGAAAACATTTTACACTTAAAAAACTTCTTTTGTTTTTCCTTTATACTTCTAGTAGAACGATCTGAGAATGTGAGACTAGTTAGTTGTTCAGAAAAAAGGTGCAATGAATGTTTAACTTCTTAGGCCATCAATATAGCGGGATATTCATGGGGTTCTTAATAACCTTTATGGTGCGAATCCTATCAATTAATTAAGAAACAGGTTATAAAAACCACCAAATAAGGATCGATTTTCGGTGGTTTCTTAGACTGTTTGCGGACTCTACTGATACGTGGCAATCCGCGATTGGTTCTATTTTTTATTTCTATTTTTTATTTTTGTTAATCAGATAAAACAAAAAAAAAAAATTTAAGAAACCCAAAGGGGTTTTGAGGGTTAATCATGCCCTTAACTACAATAGTATTAGTTTCAGGTAGAATCAGAATCAGGTGCCCTACCTAACTTACAGACAATTTTATTTCAAATCAATCAACAACGTCCAATAAACTCACGCTTTGCATGTCAACACGTGTATCAGATAGCATATCAAAATAATATATTTATATGGAAATGGAGAAAAAGAAAACTAAATTAACTCAAAAGAACAAAATGGAAGAAGTAATTAACATTTTTAATGAGACATGGAGACTGGCTAGTTTAATCAACCCAAAAATGCCATGAAACCAAGCAGTTTCAACAATCAATCCCAAAAATCAAAGAGAAGAATTCAAGATATAAATAAATAAGAAAACAAAGAATGAAAATTAAGGAGACGAGAGACATACAAGATTTGGAGGCTGAAGTTGTTCTTGAGCAGTAAAAATAGCAGAAGAAGAACCACGACCACCACCGGTACACTTCATGTACTTATCAATTATCCCGTCCATTGTTCTGATTTATGAAATCAGATTCCCACCATATAAATTTCTATTTAATTGCATACAAACACAAAAACAAGTATGAACACTATGATATATATAATAATACCCTTTAGTTGCAAGCTCAAACAGCTTTCCCTGAGGAGAGAAAATCACAACACCAATCTCTGCGTCGCAGAGCACAGAGAGCTCCTTGGCCTTCTTGAGAAGACCAGTTCTCCTCTTGCAGAAAGTCACTTGCCTGTGAACTGGATTCTCGATCCTCTTCAGCTGAATCTTTCCACGAGCCATTTCTAAATGATGAATTAACGTTCAAATTTGTGTTTAAATTTGGATTTTGATTTGAAGTTAGAACGTGGATCAACCTCCCACTAGTTTGAACTAGCTTCGAGGTTCCCCACTTGCTGTTCGGTTTCTCTTTTTGTTTGGAAGAAACTATGAAGTTATGACCAAATTCATGCCAGCTTCTTCACTTTATATACAATCTTCATTATCAGATTCTCCCACTGACTTCTCTGCTTCTTAAAGGACCTTTTTCTCCACACAAGCCTCCCTTTTTCTTATATTAAAATATATGTATGTGCTTATATATTGTTGGAGTAATCTTAAAATAGCTTGGGAAACAAGCAATCCTATTCCTATCTTGTTATGGTTATCTATAAGGTTTAGGATTATCTTGAAGAGTTATTTACTAATAAGTTTAGGAGTTATCTATTGATATAAAAGGAGTTGCAGAATTGTTGCAACACTCAAGAGAAACATTGTGATTGTGAGCTTAGGGTTTTGAGTAATTTTCCCTAAGAGATTAATAAGAGAAGCTAATTCTTGTTAACGTGTTCTTGCAATCTATCGAGAGACTATATTGAAAGACTTCATTGTGGTATCAGAGCTTCTAGGATACGATCACAAAAGCTATGGGCGACATTGTCACTACGAAAGTTAAGGAAGGGGGAGGATCCTCTTCCATAAAGTGTCCGATGCTAACTTCGACAAACTATACGGTGTGGGCAATGCGAGTTAAAGTGCTACTGAGGGTTCATAAAGTTTGGGAGGTCATAGAGAGTGAATCTGATAATGGAGAAAAGAACGACATGGCTACTGCTCTACTCTTCCAGTCTATACCCGAGGCACTCATTCTCCAGGTAGGAGAGCTTGACACAGCCAAGAAAGTATGGGATGCGATTAAATCAAGACACATGGGAGCAGACCGTGTACGCGAGGCAAGGCTACAAACATTAACCGCAGAATTTGAGAGAATGAAGATGAAAGACAGTGATACGATTGATGACTTTGTGGGAAAGCTATCGGAGATCTCATCTAAATCATCTGCTCTGGGAGAAGTTATTGAAGAAACAAAATTGGTGAAGAAGTTCTTATCCAGCTTACCACGACGCAAGTATATACATATTGTGGCATCATTAGAACAAGTCCTTGATCTTAAAACCACAAGCTTCGAGGATATAATTGGACGGTTAAAAGCTTATGAAGAGAGAGTTGCTGAGGAAGAAGATGAAACACAGAACAAACTCATGTACGCAGAGAATACTGAATCTCAACCTGCTTCAACCTACAGCAACAACTATAGAGGTAGAGGACGTGGTGGTCGATTTAATAACAGAGGACGAGGAAGGGGAAGGTACAACGATCGGTACAACGACCAGTACCAAAACCGGTACCAAAATACTTTCGACATGTCCAAAATCGAATGTTTTCGGTGTGACAAGATGGGTCACTTCGCGTCTGTATGTCCTGATCGTCTACTCAAGCTACAGATAGCCACAGAAACAAAAGAGAAAGATGATGCAACACAGGAAGCAGAGGAACTGATGATGCATGAGGTGGTATACCTTAACGAGAAAAACGTTAACCCACTTGACTTTGAAGCAAATTCAGAAAATGAAAGAGTATGGTATCTAGACAATGGGGCAAGCAATCATATGACTGGCGACCGGAGATACTTTAAGGAAATCGACGAGTCAATCACTGGCAAAGTAAGATTTGGAGACGACTCTCGCATCGACATCAAAGGAAAAGGACCAATACTGTTCCTTACCAAGGAAGGAGGAAAGAAAATTCTTGCTGATGTCTATTATATACCAGACCTAAAAAGCAATATAATTAGCCTAGGTCAAGCTACAGAGTCCGGCTGTGACATCAGAATGAAGGATGATTACCTTACATTACAAGACAAAGATGGAAAATTGATCGTAAAAGCAAGACGATCTAAGAATCGGCTATATAAGGTAACTATTGACAGCAATGAGGAATGCCTACAGCTCTCAGTTCCAAGCGACTCCGCAAAGTGGCATGCACGGTTAGGTCACATAGGGAGAGAAACAATGCGACTAATGGCCAACAGAGAACTCGTGTGTGGACTACCTAAGATCGAGATTGATAAAGAAACATGCTCCTCTTGCTTACTTGGCAAACAAACAAGACAGATGTTTCCAAAGGCGACTGCATATCGAGCTGAGAGAACACTCGAACTTATACATGGAGACCTCTGCGGGCCTATAACACCATCCACACCCTCTCAAAACCGGTATATTTTTGTTCTCATCGATGACCATTCCAGATATATGTGGAGTATACTCCTGAAGGAAAAAGGAGAAGCATTCGACAAATTCAGAAAATTCAAGGCTGTAGTTGAGAAGGAAATAGGAAATGTGATCAAAACTCTTAGAACAGACAGAGGAGGTGAATTTGTGTCTAACGAGTTCAACATATTCTGCGAGTCTAATGGAATTACAAGACACCTAACAGCTCCCTACACCCCTCAACAAAACGGGGTAGTAGAAAGACGGAATCGAACTCTTCTTAACATGACTAGAAGTATGTTGAAACATATGGAGCTACCAAACTACCTCTGGGGCGAGGCAGTGAGACATGCGACTTACCTCATAAACAGAGCTGCAACCCGAGTCATCAAGACAACACCCTACGAGCTGTTCAAAGGCAGGAAACCAAACATAGAGCACCTGCGGATTTTTGGATGTATTGGATATGCTAAAGTAGACTCACAACATCTCAAGAAACTCGACAACAGGTCTCGACAGCTCGTACATCTCGGAACCGAGCCAGGATCTAAGGCCTATAGGTTACTTGATCCAACGACAAAAAGAATGGTGGTAAGTAGAGATGTGATATTTGATGAAACCAAGAGCTGGGACTGGAAGAATCGTAATGAAAAGGGAGAGACAGGAGCGTTCCGCATTGGTATCAGTCAGTTTGGGAATCACGGAGTTGATGACGACACCACTGACGTCGACAACGAAGAAGAAGCAACAGAAACCCAAACTACAGGTACAATAAACCAAGGAGAAGAAGATGAGGATCACGATGATGATCATGATGAACCAGAACTAAGGAGATCCACTAGAGAAAGAAAGTTGCCTGGCTACCTTGATGATTACATCCTTCTGGCAGAGCTAGAAGGAGAGCGGTTATTGCTGAGCATAAATGATGAACCATGGAGCTTCGAAGAAGCTAAAGAAAAGAAAGTATGGAGAGATGCTTGCGAAGACGAGATCAAATCAATAGTCAAAAACAAAACATGGGACTTAGCTGAACTACCTGTTGCAGCAAAGGCAATAGGGCTAAAATGGATCTTTAAGATCAAACGAAACGCTGACGGAAGCATCAACAAATTCAAAGCAAGACTAGTAGCAAAGGGCTACATACAGAGACATGGTGTCGACTTTGATGAGGTTTTTGCGCCCGTGGCACGTATTGAAACTGTCCGGTTCTTACTTGCATTAGCAGCATCACAAGGTTGGCAAGTTCATCACTTGGACGTCAAGACTGCATTCTTACACGGAGACCTTAAAGAAGAAGTGTACGTCTCCCAGCCAGAAGGATTCGTGGTTAAAGGACAGGAAGGAAAAGTATACAGACTTAAAAAGGCACTCTACGGTCTACGTCAGGCTCCAAGAGCATGGAACGAAAAATTAAACAGAGTTTTGGGGGAGCTGAAATTCGTGAAGTGTGCAAAAGAACCAGCAGTTTATCGACGCCAAGAGAAAGAACATCTATTGCTTGTTGCAGTGTATGTTGATGACCTTCTTGTGACTGGTACAAGTCGTGTGATGATCGAAGAGTTTAAGAAAGGAATGTCTGAAAGGTTTGAAATGAGTGATTTGGGTAAATTAACATACTATCTGGGCATTGAGGTTGATCAACACAATGAAGGCATCACGCTGAAGCAGGAAAGATACGCCAAGAAGATACTAGAGGAATGTGGAATGCGTGACTGCAACACAGTTCACGTACCTATGGATCCAAGCTTAAAGATGTCCAAAGCACTAGATGAGCAAAGCGTGAACGAGAAAGAGTACAGAAGAAGCATCGGGTGTCTCAGATATTTACTTCATACTCGACCTGAAGCTCACAATCACAATCACAATTTAAAGGGGACAATGTTGGAGTAATCTTAAAATAGCTTGGGAAACAAGCAATCCTATTCCTATCTTGTTATGGTTATCTATAAGGTTTAGGATTATCTTGAAGAGTTATTTACTAATAAGTTTAGGAGTTATCTATTGATATAAAAGGAGTTGCAGAATTGTTGCAACACTCAAGAGAAACATTGTGATTGTGAGCTTAGGGTTTTGAGTAATTTTCCCTAAGAGATTAATAAGAGAAGCTAATTCTTGTTAACGTGTTCTTGCAATCTATCGAGAGACTATATTGAAAGACTTCATATATGTTATATGTTAAGTATGCATTCATACAAAATATATATTGCTTTACATGTGAGAGCTCATCTAAAGCATTGTTTGTTACTTTACGGGTTTGCAGATTATACTAGCCTTTCTTTTCTTTTCTTTTTTTTTTTAGCCTTTTTTATACTAGCCTTTCTTTTCTAGCTTGTACAAATTTATTTCTATGTTACACTTGATTGATTGATCTAACATCGGATGTGACATGACCTGACATGTACTAACTGATACAAAACTTAACGATGTTGATACGAAATTTAACTATGTTAACTTTCTAATAAGCCAAATATTTTCTGTTTTGAAAGGTTATTATCAAATATGGTGAAAATGTCAAATTGAGAAGGCAGAATAGAAAATTTAACACTTGTGTTTTGTGAGGTGAAAAAATAAGATAAAATAAAATATGGACAGCTTTTCTCTTTCTGTTAACCAAAAATGTTTTGAAAAAAGAGAGATGTTAAATTTAAAGTGTTTTCATCGATGGTTGGCGTTATTATTTTTAAAACTAACATTCTTCAAATGAAGAAAATAATATCATTTTCTCTAACAGTTTACTTTATTTTCTCTTTCTAAAAAATATATTTCAAATATATTATATTTCAATTTTTCATTAATTATTAATAATAATTCCAACTTTTATGAAATAATAATAATTTAATATTTCTCATATTTGTTAATGTTTTTCAACATTTTTGACAAAAACCCAACCCAATTTCCATTTGATATACATTTAACATTATCATATAATTAAAAATTTACCCCTAACATAATAAATAGGGAATAAAATGAACATTAGATTTTATGAAAAACAACAAACATATATTTCCTATACGTGATTAACTACATCATTTTAAAGTGAGAAATAAGATTTTTCTATCTTAATTCTTCTAATTAAAGCGAGCCAAAGTTCGTAGAAACGAATATTTTATGCGTTATCAATTAAATGAAAATAATAATTAAATCATAATAATTAATTTGATGACATTACATATATAATTTATTTATGCAAAACATAAAAATAAAGATCAATTTATAATTAAAAAGTTTATCTTTGTAAAATGAAAATATAAACAATATTTATACAATTTTGAAACAATAATATTCATTGCCTTATTTAGAAACAAGAAAAAATACTATTAGAACAAAATTTTCTTCAAAATAAAATGACAAATTAAACACCATTGGAAATGGTCTAATATATGACATACAAATAACTACTATGGTAAAACTTAAATTCTCAAATGACATGATTCTTTTTTTTTCTTAATAATTCTCAAAATTTCGAATTGAACGGCCAATTATTCTTTGTACTGTTTTTTAATAAATTAAAAATAACTCTATCAATAGCTTTATTTAGCAACGCTTCTTTTTTAACACGTCTTTGCGCACATACAACGGGGTAACTCAAATGCTATTAAAAGCACAACTTAGCTTATTCAAAAGAATTACATGTTTTTTTGACGAAAAAAGAATTACATGCTTCGGATCGAAAGATCACTACAATGTTACATATGTCAATTCTAACAGACATTTAATACGTAAATTGTGGCTTAAAAATTAATGTCTAATAAGTATAGATCAAAAGCTTACACCAAAAAAAAGTATACATCAAAAGTAAAAACAAAAGAGTAAAATAATCAAAATTACGAAAGTGTAAGATTCATGCCAAAGCTAAACAGTGAACTTACACCCACATGATGTGAATGACACGGTCAAATTCATGTTATCAAATTTGATGTCAATTCTGGAATAATTGAAAATTAAATTATTTTAAAAAGACTAAATATTAAACTAGGGATTACACAATTCTTCACATACTAGTTTAGTATTTGTTCTTTTTTTTTTCTAATTCTTGTAAGAACTTGAGTTATCAATACTAAAAACCATTTTGCCTCCCATTTTCCTAGATTTCGTTCTCTTTGCCCATCTTGCTCTTAGAATAAAACTACTGCACATTTTCTCTAAAAACCTTTATTTTTCTTTCACAAAAAAAAAATCCATTTTCTAACTACTCATATTTACAGTAACTATTTTTCCTTCAACACAGACTAAATTTTTAGTAGTCAGTTGATTAATATATGTGATATTAGCATCAAAGATTGTGCATGTAATTTAAAAATTTAAACCAATCCAAATTAATTAGTAGATGTTTATAGATTACATAATATGGCTAAATCGCCACAATGAGCCACCGTTAAATACTCCACCGCCGCGTAATCCTCTGCTCCAGCCGAGCTTTTGAACATGGGAAACAAACCCCTCCCCCACACACACATGTTATCCTAACGTGTATATACAATTAGCTTCGTGCTTAGTTAAACAGTGTTTTTCTTTCCAATCTACAATAAGTTTTCTGAGAAAATATATTAGTTTTTTATCAACAGAGAAAATATATAGATTGAATTGGCTTAAAACCCAAAAAGAATGGTGAAATTAATAAACTACCTATGATGGGACAAGTTTTGTGTCTATCAACGAATGTACCATGGTGTGAGATTTAAAGTATTGACTTAATTAGGGCAAAAGTTGTGTATACATGATTCAATTTCACAAATATATACAAATCACAGTTTCATGTCAGAAAAAAATTATATTGTGTTAAAGTTACCCGCTTTATGGGTAACTGATATTTTAGTATATTTGATACTTAAGCAGGCTAAAAAGGAATTAATCAATCTAATTTTGTCTATCTATCTATACACATGTCTTAGTCATACAAGCATTAAAACATAACACCTAACAATCAACAGATTAGATGTGGGAAACTTAAACTCTTATCAGATATCATACTTTACATTCAAGATACCATCAAAATTCTCTACTACTTTCAGAAATATCTAGATTAGTCATATAATACAGTGAATAAATAAAATTCATAAATCAGCCAATATAATACATATCACAACATATATTGATTAAACAAATTAATAAGATATATATACATTGGGTAAACCTTACTAAGATTTTGTAGTTTTATATTTAGCTCCATCATATTTGCAAGAACCGTTGAAATTATGAGCTTTAGGCTCATAACTCCCTCCAAACATAGAATTAACCTTTAAATTTTTTTTGATATATAAGTTGCATATGGATTCTAAATAAAAGAATTGAATATATAAACATATATAAATAATAAAAATTAACAAAAAAACCAAATAAACCATTAAGCTAACCATTAAATAAATAAATAAAGTATATGAAAAATTTGAAACATAATTTTCAGTATATATTATTTTCTAAATATTGTAGTAATTAATAATACTATTTATTCTAATAATAAATAATTATTAAATAAAATAATAATAATAGCATGAACTTTAATTATGGAATTGGAAACATAAATAATATTTAAAATATACAAAGGAACAAAAAATCTATGACAAGTTTTTGAAATTCACGATTTTCATATTTTTTAAAACAAAAAAAAAACAATCAAATTTGTAACTCAACTTCTAAAACATGAAATTTTGGTTGATGTAAGTTTAAGTGTTGAATTAACAATTTTATTAAGGGTCTAAGTTAAAGGTGTAACTCAACTATAAGATATCCTAAAAAAACAAAAAAACAAAAAAACTATAACACATCTTAAATCAAACTTAATATCAGAAAATTAAATTTGATTATTGATTATAACATTTTTGAATTACAAGACTAACTCAAACTTAATTAAAATTAATTCATGTCACCAATCAAAGCCTTCACTTTTAGGGTTTCTCTACGTTGGTTCAACTAATACCCCACATAATCCATCTATGGTGAGGCGTTTTCTCTCCAGGTGATGTCACCTTAGTGGGGCGATCAGAATACAGTCTATTCATAGTGGTTTATTTCTCGCGGTAGTGACAGCTCTGGCGTGGCAGGTCTAGGAGTCAGTGCTAGGGTTTTCATCCGGTTTCGAATAATATTTTTTAATTATATAATTAAAAATATAATATTAAGTTATTTTAAGATTTAATTTAGTATAATAAATATAGTGTACAAAGAACTTTTCAAAAATTATGAAAATGTTTAAGCCCACATCGCGGACAAAATACCTAGTTATTTTATCTTAACCCATTTAAACCCATTTAATGAATACTAATTCTTAACCTTTTTCAGTAAAAAAACCATCATAGAAAATTAAGTGATGTTCATTAAGCAAGAAGCATAATTAGTCAATATTTAAATAGGATATCGTGTGAATTTCGTGGTGGAGAACCAATGACCTGCCCATGTTAGGTTCCGATGCAGCCTTTTCTTGTTATGCATAATTTATCATTTCTAAATGATTCTTGGCCTGCCCTTTATCTACTTGGCAAAAACTCCTGAATCTTATTCTTTTCCTCGGTACGCGGTTTTCAACTCACTTTTCTTCTTGGAATATGGGATTATGTTTGCTGAACATGAATAAAAATGCACCAATTTGTACTGAAAAGTCTGAAAATAACGTTACAAAGATATACCTCTACTACTATACATTAGACGTTTAGTTGATCTTTACAGACTGAAGAACGAACTTTCCGTTAAGCTCAATTAAGACCAATGTTTTTTTATAAGAACTTGATTTTTCATTAACCAAATAACAACACAAAGAGATACAATCATTTTTGATAAAATCAAATCCTAGTGTATCTAAATAGCTAATCAAAGCATATGTCAAAGAATCCAGAAAAGAAGCTAAAAAGACTTTAAAACAAAGAAGATTCAATCACAATCCTAAGGATATTATTTAACTTAGTGATAATACTTCAAGAAAAACCATTCAAGTGCAGTAAACCATTGGTTTGACTTGTTATCGGAACCTGCAACAAGAACATAGATCATTAGAGAAACAACCGAAAAATATTATGAGACACCAAAGACCATCCCAAAAGCGACTATGAAACGGTAACATTCAAACTAGGGTTGACAAAAATCCTGGCCTGGCCATCACACTGGGTGAAGTCTAATGTTGATGTTGCTCATTCCAATAGACAACGAACCGTCTCCCTGAGAATCCAAACCGACGTTAAGAAGCCAACAGTTGAGGCACCGATGAAGCACTGGTAGATGGAAGCGGAGATTTTAAAGACTCAGATCCAGTCCTATCACACAAGTAAAGCACTAAAAATTCCGGATGCAGAGCATAGAGAAAGGTAAAATTCTGACGGTCAACTTCCTTATGGAACAATAAAATGCGAAGGAGCTGGAGGCTCTCACCAACAAGACAAAAAGGTGAAAAGAGCCATCATGTGGAAGGAAGACAAAGCAGAGTAACAACACGAAACCCTGAGCAATCTTGAACCACCAAACATATCCAAACCTAACAAACGCCATGGTGGCTGTTGCAAAATCAGAAAGAAAAATAAGTCTCCAGAAAAAGCCTTAATAACACCTTTTCATATTGGACCAGCAGAACAAGATGGGAAGTTCTTGAATGAGCAGTCGAAGAAGGAGACATGGGAAGATAGTGGAGGCAGTGAGCTGACCAGTGGAGCGAAGGCAATAACGCTATGCCACTCTAACAAACCCTCTGGATTTTTTTGATCCATATCTAGCTAAAGACAAAGCCTATATCTACTATTAAGACGACACCTCCTACTAAGATCCGACCATCTATGACCTTGCCGTCACTCTTGGGAAGCTGAGTACACACCCATAAATCGATTTGGTTTATTGGATCCAGCGGCTATCCAGACGAAGAACCATTGTAGATGAAGCAAAGAAGAGGTGGGGAGGCCAGAGCTTGACAGGGAAGGAGGCTAGACAAAGGAGCAATTTTGGGGTGGCGACCGAGGGGTAAAGATCCACCATCGACCACAGATGTCAGATCACCCACCTCTATATGTGGCTCGCCTTCTTCTGCTCTCTCCACCTTTTCTGCCAAATATGATAACATGCAACTCAGACGCAACTTGGTCCTGAATTTCAACGGTTGATGGTTTAGGGTGGATTATGATTGGTGATAATCAATATCATACTATCATGGGTTCCTTAGGCTGTTTTGATGTGTCTTCATTCTTTATGGTTGAAGCCTTATTATCTTTAAGAAAAGTGATATCACTCAAATTATCCTAGAGCGAATTTTTACTCTCTCAAATAAGATGTTCAGTTGCAGTACTTAAGGATCAAATTCAGAAGAAGCGATGGCATACAATAGATCTAAAGTAGTCAATGATTAAGCTAGGCAGTAAATTATAAACAAGTAAATAAATTAAAGCAGGATGAACAAGCAGTTGTTCAATTGATTGAGGTTGTAAACAATAAAAGAAAAAAGCTAGATCTAGAGTTCAAGTAATCATGATTATAATGATATAGAATGCTTAAGGTATGCAGATGACAATCTTAGAACCTGATGTCTAATTTATAAGATGTCTAGCTTCCGCTGCGAATCAAATATGTTGACTAAGTCTAGTATCTCAGATGTCGCTTGTTGACACGGATCGAGCGTCGACCGATGCTAACTCGACGATGCTACTAAGTTAGCATCGATCGATGCTACCTTAGACAAGAGTTAGAAAGTTGATCGATATGTTCACTAGTCTTAACTAAATCAGTTGTCGCTTGTTTCTAGTAATTCTATCTCAAGAGAAGTTCTAGTTAGCTACTTTAGAACACATGCATTAATAGAAATTCTTTGAAGGTTGTTTAATTATCACCTTATCAATTCTATAGTATTGGTTAATCATTCATAACCCTAATAACTCTAAATCTAACAGAGAAAACTACTCAGACATAGCCAAACAGAACATAGCAAATATCTGAATAAAATGCATAAATAGAATAAGGTAGAAAAACTGGAGTTCCAATACAAAGATCTAAAGGAGTCTTAGATCTTCTCTCCAAACTATTAAAAACTCTAAGAACCTTATGCTGTGAATAATAGAAAATAAGAAAGCGTGTGTTGCACAATACAATGGCAGAGTACATAAATATAAGGTTAAATTTGGCCAGTGATAGTTTTGTAGTTATGTGGAACTTAGGCTTCAAGTTGGCCTTGAACAAGTCGGCCCTTTCTTGCGCGTCGCTGTCGATCATTGACATGTGGTGTTACGATCGACGGTTGACTCTGAATACCGACTCTGGCTGTTTCAGTGAACAGATACGAGTTTCTTCTGTCTTTATCTCCAAAATGCTCCATAATTACCTCATTGCTCTAAAACATACATAAACCTGTAAAGACACTAAAAAGATTTTAAAACATAATAAAAAGATTCTAAAACATTTATATACCATGGTTGAGAACCGGTAAAATCCATGGTCTACAA
Organism: Brassica napus; assembly: GCF_020379485.1. Lineage (NCBI taxonomy): Eukaryota > Viridiplantae > Streptophyta > Magnoliopsida > Brassicales > Brassicaceae > Brassica > Brassica napus. The sequence goes on along the minus strand of NC_063435.1, from coordinate 10,908,142 downwards.
GAAAGATGTCCTCACAACAATCACCGCTCATGCTTGCAACATCTGAATTCGTTCCGATCACATGAGCTCATTAGAGCTGTAAACTTGAAATCACAATGTCTGCAGGCCACATAGTAGACATTTGTTGTAGACATACCCAGTGTGATATATTATACACTAGATTGCCCAGATTCAGATTTTCATCCTTCTTATTAATCACCAAAGTTAACATTTGTTGTCACCTTCGAACCAGACATTCATCCATCCTTTCATCCAAACAAATTGTACTGCACATAACAGTCTTGTTTTTGGAATGCATAATCGTTCTCCTATGAACTAACCTAAATGTCTTTAGAAACTTAATTTATTTAGCAAATGTAATTAAGAGTATATTCCCATTAATTATTTTAATATCATTTTAGAGAATCCATAACTAAACATATGATAACTTAGTGGTGATATATTCAAATAATCATCTTTTAGACTAGGTCTAGGTTTTCGCGTCTTTCGGATTAGGGTCGGTTTCCATTAAATCCAGGTTTTTCAGATCTCAGATATTTGGACTTATATAAGAGCACCAGCATTGATGATTTTTTGCTGAGTCTCTCACATATAAATAATATTAATATTTTGTAAAAAGAAGAGAGAGACAAAAAAAGATGAGGAACGTAGCTTCTTGTAAAGATTTCAATCTAATGGGAAAAGATTCATGTCTCAAGTGTAACTTTCTTAATGGCTTTGTTTTTCATTTATTTAATTTTAACTACATAATAAAACAAAATTATTATTAAATGGCTAAGAGACTCTCTAAAGAGACTATACCAGTAACGATGCTCTAAGAGCATGATTAATGCGGATCTCTTAAGGTAAGGTTCTTAGCGTAATATAAGAAACGTCTTTTAGCTTTTAACTAAGAAAAATTAAGAAATATTTCTTAAATAAGAGATATAAGAGACGTTTCTTAGTTTTTCTTAATTAAAATTTAAGAGACGTTTCTTATATTACGATATAAACTTCATTCTAAAAGACATGCATAATCATGCTCTAACTACCTGAAACTTTTCGGTTTCAATTTGTTGATAGTAATATGTTTCTAAGAAAGAGGATAAAGGGCACGTGTCCTTACGAAGAGGTGATGGATAGATGGGTCAGGTTAAGTAAGCAATAATGGTGAAAGATCAAGAATCTTTGTCAAATCAAAATGCATCAAAGGCAAAACACAGAAAGTGTGTGTTCGATCTGTTGTTTCTTTTGCCTCGCATCTTTGAGCTCATTGGCTCTCAAGATCGTATCTATGATTGACACATGGTTCATTTCTTTTGTCTTGTAGGGGGAATAAAGCTTCTTTTGATTCTCCACTCCCTAAATTTCATGTATTTATTTGTATATTATGTATCCTAGTGCATGCTTTTTAATTAACTATGTAACTAGCTTATGTACAATGCGATCTGCGACAGTGATTTTCTTGATATAACTTTAACATATGCATTAATATAATATGTGATAAACTAAAGTAGTACTATTGGAAATTCGAACCAATTATGTTTTTCGAATATATGGATCTTAGAATATTAAAAGAAAACAATTAAATTATTTGGATGGAGATCCGAACAAATTTTAGGTCCTGCAGCTACCACATACAAGTAGAAACTATTTTCGATTCAGAGAAGCATAAATCAGTGACTTTAACATATTCAAATCCGCATGAGTGTATGTTAGACGCTCGAACAAATCATTAAGCACATGAGTCAATGGTATCGTAATTTAATCCGAAGCTTATTGCATCATATGTTTGCAAATGCGATGTGTCATGTGTGTGGAAGATAATAAATAAAAATTTAAAGGAAGCAAGAAAAGGAGAAAATACAACTCAGATATTATAAATATCTAAATCTACAAGAAGCACTAAACTTATGTTCCCATCGGCATTGAATCTTTAAAAGAAAGGAGATGCCTTAGGATAATTAAGGTTGGCCTTTATGCTCTAATTTATTCTTAATGAATTATGCACTTATTTCTTAAAATAAATTTATTTTGAAGATATTATTGTAATTTCATTATATTGATAAATTACAAAATGCTGTTGTTGCAGTTTGGGAGTTCTTCCATTAACATGACTTGATTTTGCAAGGGATGGAAGATTGTCATCAACATCTCCATTATTTAATTAATAAGGATTTTGTTTAATCAAAAAATGGTATAGTGATTGTTCAAGCGGATGTTGAATCCGGTTTTTGGTGTTTGGGATTGTATGAGTTTCAGTTTTTTTTTTTTTTAGAAAGAATTTACAAAGTAAAAGGAAGATCAAACAGATTGGTTGGGCAAAAAAAAATCGAATTCGAAGAACCGGAATCGAATCCAAAAAATTAGTAACGAATCCGAACTGAAATTGATTAAATATCTAAAGGGCTTCAAAATTTTGGTATCTAGAGAACCGGAACCGAATCCGATGTGAACCGAGATATTTCGGATACCCGAATGTATCCTAAAATAGATTTATATACCTAAATATATTAATTATTTTTAGATTTAATATATATTAAAAAACCATCCATAATATATAAGATACTTTTAAGTTGTCTAAAATATTTGAAAATATATACAAATAGTCAAAAGTAAATGTCTAAAATAGCTAAAATATACTTAAAATATCTATTGATTCTCTATCAAAATATTCAAACCAAACCAATTTATATGTTAAGTTTAGGTATTTTGACATATGTTATTCAAATTTATACGCAATATATTATTTTATTTATAGATTTTGAGAAATTTAAAGTATATAATAATTTTAAAAAATTTTAAAATCATTTAAATGAGTTATCCGGACTCGAACCAAACCCACAAAGATTCAAACCGAACCTGAACCGAAATTTAAAAATACCTGAATGGGACTGAAATTTTTGACCCTGAAAATCCAAAACTCGAGTAGATCTGTACCGAACCCAAATGGATACCCGAATGCCCAGCCCTACTTTCAGATATAAGATGTGTTATGTTTTTTATATAACAGTGAAAGTTCTAGATCTTATATCCACGACTTATGTTATATGTAAATTTAGTTTCTAGAAATTTGGATTAGTAATCTTTTCATTTATAATATTAAAGGTGGTTTAAACTTAGGACACAAAGGTGGTTTAAACTTGGGACACAAAATCAACTCACTTTATACTATACTACCAACACTTTGTTATGTTTTTTAGTTGGTTTTAATATTTGTTTTGTATTAAAATGTGGTTCTTTTTCGTTTTGAAAGAAATGAGTAATCTGAGATGCATAAAACGTCAATTCTTTTATATTCACTAAAATGCTTTCCATTTGTTGGATCAAGCAGAACTTGAGTACATGGTAGTCATTATACTAAGCCTTTAATTTAATTGTTGGTGGTTGTAAATCATTTTAACAAGCGGTTGAGAAGTGTCCGTAAGACTGAAGAACACATATTTGTTCAATGCCTTTCACAAACTTATGTTTCACAAACTTATGTCTCCAATAATCATGCAGGGGTCAAAAGTACGCTCATAAAGACTAAAGAGCACCCACAGCTTATTCTTGATAAGAGAATTTTGACCATAAGCGATCTTGCTCAGCCATTGGGGTTTCATGTGATGATAATTAGTCTTCTTTCTATTCAAGAATAAAATTTGGGAATAAAATTCTCTTTAAATTTAATATTTTCTGTACAATATCTTAAAGAATAGATCTTCTTTTTAAAAATAGACCTTCGAAAAAAGCTTGTGAACAATAGCTAGCTACGTCGTCTTAACTTTTCGATTAAGAACAATGTCAATTGGTTTATTTTGAATGATTTCAGACGGTAAAGTTTTGCATTTTGATGAATAAAAATAGTAGATACTGTTATCACAAAATCATATTCTAACCAATAGAACAATCTCAATATGAATTAGGAACGATAAAAATAAATATTGAGGTCAGCAACAAGTTTGGTGGATGCGGTCGACATATATGATTGTTAACCAGAACATTATCCCTAAGCAAAACCAATCACAAATCAGAGTCCACTACAGTCCCAATGCTTCAATTTTGCTCAAATTGGTCTAGAAGACGGTGTAATATATTTTTTTTGTTAATGATCTAATTCATCAGACCCCAATACACTTTTTTTTGTAAAACACTAACACTTTATACACAAAAATAGACGTTCTGATAAAAAATGGAAAATATATTATTAATAACTAGAGGGTTTTCCGGGCTACGCCCGGATTTTCCTATAATATTATTAAATTAAATTAAACTTGCGTATTTTTATTTTGAGATGGTAATTGAAATTCATAACTAACAATTTACAATCATAAAATTATAATTATATTTTTAAGTTTATTATAATTTTTCATTAAGAAAGATGTTTGTTTAAGTTTGTATTTTATAAATTTTTATATGTTAGATAATTTTCATTATTTTGTTTAATTTTTAATAAATTCGGAGTATGACTTGTTTAACTTTTTTATTTTGTACCACATATTTTTGACACTATACAATAGATTTATAATTCATGAAATTTACAAATGAGTATAATAAATTAGTTTGATGTTATTTTCTTGTTCTCAGTCGTTAATATTTATTGACTTTATATGTGGTATGATGTTTATGTATTTTAGTTTTTTTTTGTTAATTATCATTTGAAGCTTCAAATAATTATTATGGAATTGTTAAAGTAAAATATTGTTAAAAATCTTATGGCGAGTATTAATTTTCATGCATTGTGTTGATTAATTTATAATATATTATATATAGTTAGTTAATGTGGTTTTTATCATTATATATTTTAAGACTATTCGTACCAAGATAATTTTTTCACTCTTTGATGTTCGATAGTTTTGTGAAAATATATATATTACATCTTAAATAGTTGGTTGTTCAAATGTGGACCTATGATAAAAAACGTTCATTCATTTTTGGTTTGGTTCTTGTGTTATATGTATTTTTCATTTATATGTTCTCAGTCATTTTTTCTATATGTTTTAATTATATTAAGTTTGTTAGTTATTTATGTCTTCAGTTATTTTTCCTATTTATATGTTTTTCTAGTCCTTTTTTATATGTTCAGTTATGTACTCACTGTTTAGTTATTGTTATTTTCCATTTTGTTCTATGATTGTTTTTTTTAAAATGATATAATTTTTTATAGTGTCTAAAAAATGTTCATCTCCTTCAAGATACTTCTTATAATGATTTATATACACATTATATTGATATTAATTTTATTTTTAAGACATCATCTTGTTCTGTTAGATGAAATATTTACATGATTTCCATTGTCTTTAAATTTTTTCATGGAATTAATATTTTAATCAAGTTGATTTTTCTTGGTTTTTTGCCAGTGATTTTGTATTGGTTCTAACATTAATAGACAAAAATCGAAACTTTAATATTCAAATGTTTTTTCTGTTAGATAAATTGTTATATTTAGTTTCCAAAGATTAGTCCAAATTACTACTTTTAATGGCTGCATAGTTAATTATTTTCTGGGAAACTAAAAGACATTAAAACTTTTGTTGCTCCACAATCAATCTTTTTTTTTCTCACCTTAGAGAAAGTGAAGAGCAGCTCTCAACTCGTAAGCATAATGATATAAATGTGTGACTTTAGCATTAGAACTACAATTTCGAGAATATGTGCATAAGCCTAGACAATTTTTGCTTGTGAAAACTATCAAAGATTGTAAAAATAGTAGTAGTTGTGGAGCATAGAGTTATCAACATTAAGCCAAGCTTTCCAAGTATCATCATCCCCGTAAAGAGAGCATGAAATCACTACATTAACAATTTAGAACAGTATTACCATTATCTATGCAATCATTCAGCTGAAAAGAAAATTACAATGTTTTACACATAACTGAAACTTATACCTTGAACATGCAAAACGCCTAGATGGTTAAAACATCTTCTGCACCAAACCTGGGTGAAAAAAATCCAAACGAAACATTGTGTCATCATCAGGAATATATGTAATACATGAATTCTCAACAACAAAAGAGAGAGAAGGAAACCAAAAAAACATATACCTTCGGTTATTTTATAAATCTTAAAACCAAGAACTCAAAACAGTAAAAAGCATCAAGTAGAAAAAAATTTATAGTTCTAGTATTCATATATAGTAACAGAATCTTCGTAACGCCGTTAGTACTCGTAACCGCTTCAAGCGCCTTCTCTTCTTTGAAAATATAAGAGACGCTCCAAAGCACCGTCACGGCACCGTCGATACTTTCATCAGCTTCTTAACCACTTAACCACCGTCTTCAATCACTCACCGTCTCCTCCGCAGATTTCCGATCTGCCTTCCTTTGTGGATGCTAAACTCTTGAGAAGCTTCAAATATTTCTCCATCACCGAAACGCTCGCTTGTGGATCCGTGAAAAGATAAGAGACGCTCCAAATCACCGTCACGGCGTGCTCCGTCGCCGCCGTCGATACTTTCATCAGCTTCTTAACCACCGTCTTCAAACACTCGCCGTCTCCTCCGCAGTTTTCCGATCTGCCTTCCTTTGTGGATGCTAAACTCTCGAGAAGCTTTAAAGATTTCTCCGTCATTGAAACGCTCGCCGTCGTTGGATCCGTTAACAGCTTCGTAAGATCCTTGATGAGCTTCTCTCGGATTAGATTGAGTTTCACGCGCCTCGGTGAGCTGATCGCGATCAAGCAGGATAGCGTCGCTTCGATTAAGCTCGAATCTGAGTCTCTTCTAATTGATTTCATTAGCTCGCCGACTAAACCGTCTCTCTCGGCGATTAAGACCTTTGACTCACCATCTGGCCATAAGGTCGAGGAAAGGGATTTTCTTTTTTGTTTTTTCGAGAGGAGGTGGAAGGAATTCCTTAAGAGGGTATTGAAGAACATGGATAACAGTTGAGGTTCAGTAACAGAGATTGAATGAAGAAGAAACGGAGAAGATGGAGTCAAAAAAAAAGATAATAGATAGAGTTTTTTTACTTGGGTTAATTGGGCCGCAGATGAACAGGTAATATGACTTGACAGGAAAAATGATTGTTATTGGAAGATTTTACTAAACAAAGCCCAGCGAAAAAACATATGCACCTGAGGCCCAAACGTAACTCAATAGACTGAAGCCCATCTGACATGTTCAAATGAAATGTTCTGATTGGAGGAATATTTTTAGTGACGTGGACAACTTCTTTGCTCTCTATATCTTGCTTTTAGTATTGTGATATCCTGAACTCAACTCTTTTCAAACAACATGGTATAACGGGTTTTATTTGGATGTCGAGACAACGACAACATTAATACAAACTATAAATGTATATCCTATATTTACTTTTCATTCTTTGTGTATATATCTTCCTAAGTATTAGTATATGTACTCCATTTATCAACTTGATTATTATTAAATCGTAAAATGATGGTAAAAAATAAAGAATAATTCTCTCGGATAGTCATTTTTAGTTTATTTCACAAAAAACTTTAAAAAAATAATTATAAATTAAAGGATAAATATATTTTTATACTCTTAGGTCAACTAATCCTAGATTTTGAGTTTATAGTTAAAGTGTAAAGTTTTGGAGATGATATTTAAAATTAAAAAAAATAGAAAAAAATATTAAAAAATTTAAAATAAAATTTTGAAAAATAGTTTCAAAAAACATTTATCGAATTTCAAAAAGAAACTTTGAAAAAATTGAAAAAATTATTAAAATATTTGAATTTGAAAACATATAACTTGAAATTAAATATCTGTAAAACAAGAGGTAGAAGTGTTTTTTTTACTCTTTAATGAAACCTCTTCTGATCATTTTCTTCTTTGGAAATATTTTTTTGTGGTAAAAGCTTTAAAAAAAACTATTTGAACTTTATATTTTCTTGGTAAAGAGCATTTCGGGTTCTTAGTTCGACATCTGATAGCAAAAGTACAAAAGAGCATTTCGGGTTCTTAATTTGATATGAAAGAGAGTTTTCTGTCAAAAATTAACTTTTCCTAATAATTTTAACTTGATCAGATCACGATATTATCTAGAGATTAAAAATGAAGCTGTAAATTAAATAATTCATTTTCATTAAAGTTATAATTATTCGTAATGATGCGAATGGGGTACAGTGGAGCATCATGGGGTACAGTGGAGCATCCAGCCATCCACAACATGATTTCACAGCTTATAGAATAACCGTACACCAAGTTGATATTTAACAAACTCCAAGTTGATTTAGTTAAATGAGAAATATGAGATGCCAAAAAAAAAGAGATGTATGCACGCATTTGATTTTTTTTTATATTCCGTTCTATTTTTATTTTACAATATTCTATGATTCTAACTCTAATATTTTGGGACATATGCTGTATTTGGGAAAAACTATAATTCAAACAAAAAAAACTTTATTATTCTTTTCCTACAAAATCATGACATTTACTATACGAATGAATTTGGAGATCAATGAACAATTACTTCCAAAGTGATTCGGTTATTACAAAAGTATATTAGTACTGTACTGCCTCTCGTTGATGCTAATTTTCTATTTTTATTACAACTATTTCGATACATTGTAAATTGCATTTATCAAATATGTTTTAATTAGCTGTACATAATTGATGGACTTTTGATAAGAAAAATAATGGAATGGAAAAGAACTAGTGAACTACACGAAAGACGTAAATTTATCTGATAAGAAGAAAAATGAGCAGATGAGTGATTTTTTTTTCCAGGTTACGGTCGTATCAAAATATCCCTAGCACACTCTTGATTCAATTAAATTAAAATCTCAAATAGGGTATGAATATAAGAGGGGTTCGAATAAAGTATGAACAACACGTGTCGTACTCCACCTGAATCTTTAGGATGATACCCCACGGCTTATAGTTAATCATGTCATTTTTAACCTCTGCTAATGATGACTTTACCTACCAAAAGAAAACTCTATGAGTGTGATTGGTTAAAATAGAGTAAATGAGAGAGTATAAGTGGAGGTAATGAGAGGAAAACAAAAGGTGGAAAATAGAGGAAAGAGAAAAATGGAACCTAGAGTAAAAAATTTCTCTTGACTAAAGTAGAGTAATGTATTACTCTAGTTTTACGCTATTGTGGAGTAAATTGATTAAAAACACTTTTCTCTTGATTGGATGATATCAGCATAATACAGCTGAAAAATTGTTTTACTCTAATAGATTATCGCCAGAAGTGCTTTACAGTCAGAGCTAAATATTTGAATTCGTATATTAAGAGAACCTAAACACCGAGCCAAGTTGGAATCAATACTGATGCTTGTCATATATGAGTAAGATCGAGGAGACATAATTGGAGATGATGAGGGGGAAATAAAAATAACTTGGTGAAAACGATGAAGATTAAAGAAATTCATATTAGTATAACTAGTGGCATACATGTGAGAAAATAATAATTTACTAATTTGAAGATACTACGAAAAATTGATTCGTATCCCAAAAGTATTTTTTGTCATAGATTTGTTGAGAGGCGTCATTAATTTGTCATCGATTTTCTGATTTCGGATACATTATCATGGTCTCTATATAGTCTCTGGCTCTCAGCAAACTCACTCAAAAATATCTAAAGGGTAAGGAGTTGATAGCCATAATCAGATATATCGAAGACGTTTTACACGGTAAAGTAGAATCTTCTAAAATCTTGTTCTTGGGTTACCATCATAAGTAAATAATAAAATAGATAATGTTATGTATTTCATATGCTACTTATTCAGTTTTGATAAATGTTTAGTCCTATGGTTTGATTGTTTTTTAAAGAATTCGAGAAAAAAAGTTCATATTTTCGTACTTTCTTTTTGCTACCGACACCTAATACTGTTAGAATACACCTAATGCTACTGTTAGAAAAAAATTGGCAATCAAAGTTTAATATTTATATGGTCCAATTCTATTTAGTACGAGATTTTTTGGAGAGTAGCCAACCCAAAAATAAATTCGTGAGGGTTTAGGTATAAAACGGATAAATATGTTCAGCATTTGGTGACAGATATCTGGCACTAGTTAAGCATCTGGTCTCCAACATAGACATCCAACCTAGCTCTAGTATAGCATATGGCCAAGGAGTGCATTTGGTCCGTCACAACAAATTGGTAAAGGTTACGTGATCTTTGGTTTGGTTTGAAGAGAGGATTGTTAGAATAAATTTACAATCCAAATCTTACATCGGATATTAGACATAAAAAAAAAAAATGTTATATATGATTCAATCCTACTATAAGACATTTTGGGAAATTAACTGATCTTAGAACAAATCTGTAAAGAATTAGATCCAAAGCAACAATATCATATTAGACGGGGAATTGAATATCTGGTAACAAATATTTGGCTCTAATTAAGCATAAAGCTTCCAGCATGAACATTTGGAGTGCATGAATAGAATACCTCACACAATGCATAATGCATCGGGTCATTCACAACAAATATCTCACACAGCCTTTGAATAGAGTATTGGAGCACGAAAGTAAGATTAGTGGAATCCAATTCTCAACGTATGATCATGAGTCCATATTGGAGAGAATATCTCACATCGGAAATATGAAAAAAACTTGGGTAATATATAAGGGACTTGAGCCAATCCGCTAATTGCCAATTGATTTTAAGTTGGAAGCCCAAGAAACTTATCAGTTCATCACCTATTTTTTCAGATGGTAAATACATGTCTTGTTTAAGTGTACTAATCAGTGAATTAACATTTTGGTCTGCTCATTTCTTAGTCATGTAATACATGACTTGTGTAAATTGTATATGAATTGTATACACACTCATGCTAATATCATTATTAGCATTCTTAGAAAAAATAAATTGTATATGAAAATAAATATTGAAAATAACTGGGCCCATTAAGATATAGTAACCCACATACTCAAAGCCCAAACTGTCGTACCTTTGCTTCGATCTTCAGGGTCAACTGTTTAATGCCCACCCACCACCTCCTTCTTCGGTTCTTCCCTCCCTCACTGTTCTCTCTTCATATACCCATCAATGGTGGAGCCCCGAGAACCCGATACTGCTTTAACTACGAATCAAACAGCAAGGAACTGAGATAGAGAGTGTGATCTGCTCTTTTATAGCTATGATCAAGCTCAGATTCGTTCAAAGTCTCCTCTTTTTCACGGCGATCTGCGTTTTCCTTCCGAAGATCGCCGCTAGAGGCGGCCACTCCGACTACATCCAGCCAGGTCCGCCGTAAAAATATATACTTTACGTCTCGCAGATTGATTATTTCCTTCATTGATTGCGCTTGGTTTGAATTGGCATAATGTCAGATATGACATGTAACGGTTCAGACATTAGTTAAGGTTTATGCATAACTGCTGCTTTTTAGTTAATCTTGATTTTTTTTGTTTTGTGTATTAATATTTTATTAGGTGATGGAAATGCTAGTTTTCATGGTACTGCGAGGCACTTATTTGCGCAAGAAGAAAAGCGACCGAGGTAATGTTGTTTGGGTGTTACTGTGATGTTCTTAGTGTCTTGTGTTACTGATAGCTATGTTTTTTTTATTGCATAAAGTGTGGAACTGACTCGAGGGTACATGACGAATGCTGATCTTGAGAAAGCAATGAAAGATTTCACCAAGAGATGCAGCAAGATCTCCAGATTATACAGGTAAATTGATCACTTGGCTGATGTTCTTGATTTAGTAATATGGTGTTGTTGATTTGTGGTTCTTTATTTCTCTCTTTGAGGGTTTTCTGGAACGTCCTTTCAGCATCGGGAAGAGTGTCAATGGGTTTCCTTTGGTAATCCACTTTTCTTACCTTTATCAAAACTGAATCTTATTGTTTTTTACAAAGTGCGTGTCTTAATCTCACTGTTGCCTTGTTTTGCCTTTTATAGTGGGTCATAGAGATATCAGACAGGCCTGGAGAGATTGAGGCTGAACCTGCATTCAAGGTTAAATATCTCTCTGTGATTATCAGTTATGATTCCTGCTGATGAAAGCCTAATTAGTTGAATAATTTGTTCATGCAGTACATTGGGAATGTGCATGGAGACGAACCTGTAGGGCGTGAGCTCTTATTACGTCTTGCAAACTGGATTTGTGATAACTATGAGAAAGATCCGTTGGTAATTGATCTTTCTGCTTCTTTTGTTCTGGATTTGTGAAAAAAAATGTTCTAGGCCTACACTGATATTATCTATATTTTGGTATGCAGGCTAAGTTGATTGTAGAAAACGTTCACCTACATATACTGCCATCACTGAATCCAGATGGCTTTTCAGTCAGGAGACGTAACAATGCAAACAATGTTGATCTAAATCGCGACTTCCCTGACCAGGTGACTTGTCTATTGGTGCTTTTCACTTTCATAAGTACCATGCTCGGAGTAATCATGAATGCTGTCTAGTTTAATTTTATTGGTTTTGGTTGTTCAAATAGTCATTAGTCACGTTTGGGTGCTTTAACACATACCTAATGTCTCAGTTCTTTCTCATAAACGAGGACTTGAGTTTGAGGCAACCTGAAACTACGGCAATTATGAATTGGCTGAGAGAGATACGATTCACAGCGTCAGCTACTTTGCATGGGGTAAGTTTCTAGATTTAGAAGCTTACTTTAAAGATTCTCCGAAGGGTTTAATTCCACAACAAGTTGTAATGACTGTTGCTTGTGAATACCTTGGTTTGTTACAGGGCGCACTGGTCGCAAATTTTCCATGGGATGGTACGGAGGATAAGAGGTAGTTTGCTTCTCTTCAAAATGATTTTTTTTTTTATATAATTGTGTGGTCCCTTGTGCAATGCAATAACCATGTAGCTGTTTCTTACAGGAAATACTATTATGGGTGTCCTGATGATCAGACATTCCGGTTCTTGGCGAGTCTATACAGCAAATCTCACCGTAACATGTCTTTCAGCATAGAGTTTGAGGATGGAATCACAAATGGAGCATCCTGGTATCAACATCTGATCCACTTCCTCTGTCTTCTCCAACAAATCCGATTAGTGCTTTAAGCAAAAACGCTCTGCAGGTACCCAATATATGGTGGGATGCAGGACTGGAATTACATACATGGAGGATGCTTTGAGTTGACTCTGGAAATAAGTGACAACAAGTGGCCTCGTGCCTCAGAGGTCTCTAAGTCTTATATTCATATGCGTTAACCTGTTTCTCCTTGGATTCTATTCTACTAAGCAGTTAGCTGACAGAGTTCGTATCTCTTTTTCAGCTTCCCACGATTTGGGAGTACAACAGAAAGAGCATGCTGAATCTTGTTGCTAGCTTAGTGAAGGTATGCACCGTTTTAATCATTGTTTTTCAGAACCCAAAGTTTTAATCTTGTTATATCATTAATATACTCTCCTTTCCGTTTTGCTAAAAATGTCACACATTAAAAATGGTTGAAATGCATTTATATTCATATTAGTTATATTATTTAACCAATAGTATTTTTGCTAATTAATTTTTTAATGATCAATGCATTTTGTAACTAATATTAAGCTTATTTATTAAATAAGGTATAAATTGCATCGGAATTCTTATATGACTTTATAATATAAAGTGCCTTTGCGTGCATCCTTTTGTATTTTTCTGTCTTTTATTAAGACCCCCCTCCTCTCTCTACATTAGACAGGAGTTCATGGTCGGATCTTTTCATTAGACCAGGGGAAGCCGCTGCCTGGGCTTGTTGTGGTCAAGGGAATCAACTATACGGTAATACTCATATTAACATTGTTTTATGAATATTGTTAGTTCTTCAGTACTCGTCCTAATCCTTGTCCTCTCCAGGTTAAAGCCCATCAAGCCTACGCAGACTACCACCGGTTGCTTGAACCTGGAAAAATATATGAAGGTCTGATGTTCTCTCCTCACATTCAGCTTACAAAATATGTGTGATTATGTTGTTATTGTTGAATACTTTTGCATCATTTTGAGTTTCAATCTGCTGATTTGCAGTCACAGCGTCCTCTCCTGGATATAAACCGAAGACAACAACTGTTTGGTTAGGCGAAAACGCTGTCACCGCTGATTTCATTCTCATCCCAGAAGCAAGTTATGGAGGCAAACTTCTGAGAAGCAGCTGTGACTGTAGCTACGGTCAGCCGTTACTTCTAACGCGCTTTTTCACGGAGACTAATAACGGAATCACGTTTGCGCTTGTGGTGGTTGTAGCTTTCCTCTTCTTTTTGTTGCAAAGAAGAGTGAGATCTAACCTGTGGAAGCAAAGACAATCCTCTAGGAGATCAATAACAGTATGATTAACTCTTTTACTCTAATAAGCAAAAACCAGAGTTCGAACCCCTTTGAGCCCATTCCTCGTGTAGTTGTTGCCCAGTAAACATTTGATATAATATCATACAAGTGCAGAAAGAGTTGTACTATCATGTGTTTTGGTGTTACATCTCATCTCTTACTACCAGAAGTTTGGTGTGTTCCTATCTCGTCTAGAGAACTGAAATGTCTTGATTTAGTGTTTGATTGTTTTTCTAAAAGATAACTAGATTTTGATCCGCGCTTTCAAAGCGCGGGTTTATTATTATTATTTTTTCAGTTAACAAATATTTAGTAAATGTCATATTTTCCTATATTTGTATTTTATTTTACAAAAGACTTAAAATTTTTATCTTTATTTATCGATTTCATTTTAAATGACTATTTATGTTAAAAAAATAAACTTTATTTTTTAATGAATTAAGTTGGTATAACTCTGATAAATTAATTTTATTATGGGGTTAATATTTTAATTAAAAAATTATATACTTTTAATAAAGATTTATACTTTTCAAAAAAATAATTCAATTATTTTTTAAATTATATTAAGAATAGAAAAAAATAATAATTAAGAATAGTTGAAAAAAAATTATTTGAACTTGGACTCAATGGTCCAAAGGAAAAAAAAAAGTGAGAATTGAATCTGATTTTTTAATAGGCCCAAATGGCCCAAAAGATATTTGATTTGGGTTGGATCCAAAAATAATAACCCAATATAGATTTGTTATTAATATTACTTAATTGCCTTTAATGAAACATGCAATGTTAGTGAAGGAAACATGCTTCTAAGATAATTATGACAATAGGATCCTGATTTAATAGTATAGATTAAAAATTGCGTTGACAAATGAAATTTAAAAGTTTAAGCATGAAGCTAAAGATATAATAGGGATTCATGCCTTTATCGGCTTCAAAGAAGAACAGATGAGATAGTTACCATCATAGTAAGCTTGTTATATAAAATGGCATACATCAGATTAAAACGCATCCGAACAATGAATATTACACTGCTAAACTATGTCGTCAATACTTCACATGTAAGACAAACACCCAATTTTAGGTTTCTTCTTTATTTATTCTTGTTTTAAACGACTACGGCCACAAGTGACTCGTCTTCTATCTCAGCATCCGTAAATGTCAACATTCGCTGAAGCTTTCTCGTGGAAAACACCTCGACTTCAGCCATGTATGTTGCTGTAACCGGACGATGATCTGAGAATTTATGCTCGGTTCGGTGGTAATGAACCAACCTCATCCCTTTACCATAAGATAGTATTCTGTCACACCAAGCTGGTTTTCTCAGTGTTGCCTTTCCATTGGCCCCAGTGTACTCCTCTGAATTTGCTTGGTACTTATAGGTAGGTGCAAATTGTAGGGTTCCTTCTGACCATCCGTCAAATGCTCGACCTTTCTTGTATTCCTTTACCAGCTGCAACATATGTTCATTGGTAAAAATGTGTCAAGTTGATTACTAGAGGCTTAATAGTTTTCTAAATATCATATTTGCAAATCTAAACAGAGTTGGCCTTGGATATAGCGAGATAAAACATTGGTAGCCGCTTCTAACATTTAAGTGGCTAATATGTATAATATTATTTGACTGTTAAATTGATTATGAAAAACATGTCTTTGATCATTTAGTTTTCAGTTCATAATGGTTTCACTCCTTATAGTTTTCAAGACCTATCCTGGATCCAACTTGTAACAGTTAAAAAACGTTTATTATTACCTGATCATATTCAAGTAACTTGGACCATTCTTTCTTGGAGATGAGGTCTCTGGTTTTCTCATACGATAAATTAAGCCGATAGTTAAGATCGCCTAACCAGATTATTCTTCTGCAACGAGGTCAAAACAGAGTAAAGTTATAGAAACTTATGTAAGAAAGTTAGCAAAAGAGAGAAAAAAAAGAAAAAAAAAAAGACAGACTCGTGGTCGTAGATATGCTTAGGAAGTCCAAGTGCTGAGACAGAGTGAAAGACTGTTCTTTTATGTATTTCATGAACATCGGAGTTCCTCTTGATCTGATCAACTTCTCTTTCTCCTGCCGTCAAATGAGTGCATATGAAACAGAAGAACGTCTGGTTTATCGACATACTCACAGACACAGCTCCCTGCATACCACACAAAATCACTTTATAAGATTTTGAAACAATGTAACATAATATATGTAATATTTTACATACCTTGTTACCAATATATCCCATGATGCCAACTCCAACAGTAGAGACTCTTACGTTTTGAATGTGTTTTCGCATGCTTCGTTTAACCCAAATGGTCAAAAGGATCCCAACCATTTTCTTACTCACTAGCCTCACATAAGCCGGTCTTCGTTTCCTCTCCATTAGCGACTTCAGGTCCATGGACGCTAGAGCCACTACCTCCGGCGGAATCCCAGTGCAGTGTCCAGCTACAGACTTAAACGAATTGTAAGCCTTGAAAGACTTTAATGTCTGTAAGGAGGTATATGTCTTAATGGACGGCTGTCTATCGAGAACGCTTGATGGTCCTAACATGTTCAAAGGCGGTTCAGGCCAACTTAAACCGATCCTTTCTTGCCCACTCAGCATCCGGTTTAGCGTTTTCATACCGGTTTTAGAGGAATCATCATGGTTCCTCCTCTTCTCAAAGCTATTAGAACGTAAATAGACTTGTCTGTCTAGCTGAGAAGAGAACTGCCTGTTGATCTCAACAACCGGCAAACCGGACTTCAGGTCAACGAGTGTGTTGACTTCGCTGATAACTCCACCGTCATGTTTTAACTCGCTATCTTCTTCTTCTTCTACATCCTCCTCGTCAATAGGGTGAATCTCAACGCCAGAGTCACTATCATTCTCGTACCCTACTTCTTCCTCTATAACATCGTGTGTTTCCTCAAATGGTTTGAATCTCCCTGGAGATGGTGGATCACTGTAACTTTTAACCGCCGAGTGTTTTGGTCTGACTCTGTTCAATGCTTCTCTGATTACTTCTTCCCATTTCGCCACCGGTCGATTATCTTCCCCTCCAAGTATGTTTCCAGCATTCAAAGGTACAACCTCTTGTAAACTTCATACCAAACAAATAAAAAAATAAAAATAAATAACATGAATGAAACAATAATTCCATTATAAGAAACATGAGCATATTGTGAAAATAAAATTGCTTACCCAATGACGTAAATATCAGCAGGAGAATTAATTTCGATCCAGTCATCGATGTCAAGATCAGAAGGTGGTGATGTTCCTCCTACGCTCCACGTACCAACACATACTCTGTACAACAACAAGTTTTCGTTACTTCAATTCCGACATGTTATGTGTTATGTCTCCATTTCACCCAGCAAGATTGAAACAAAAAAAAGAGTAGACTATTTGTTCCAAAAAAACAAAAGAAAGAGTAGACTATAACTTATATATAGTACTACTATAATAAAAATAAATATACAACAAAAATACAAATAAATCTAAAGAAACATCAGAAACTGTACCTTATTTCTTTGTTGTTAATATACTGTGCTCTAAATGTTTCCGAGTTTCTTCTCCTTAACTTCATTGGAGCATCTGATTTTTTTTTTTAATCATACTTAAAAGATTTATTCATAAAATATGCATCTAAAAACTACATATGCAAATGACTCTACCATTGTTAATAAACTCCGCGGCAGCTGCGGCGGCCATGGCATCCTCCCCGTTTTCACATACCCTTGATTGAGTAGATTCACTTCTTCGCGTGCTAGATATTTCACCATCTGTTAAACCGATTTAAACGGCTTAGGTAACCGGAAAAGATGAACCGGTGACTCCTGAGAGAGAGCAAGAAAGAAGAAACAAGAACCTTCATCGGAGCTGGAGTAATAGTTTTCAAGTCCAACGTCGACGTTTTCGGATTCGTCTTCAGTATCGGCACCATAGTCAGGCTCACTAGCACTTCTGTTCAACCACTTCCTCATCACCAGCTTTGCCCATAGTCTCTGTGTTATCAAATCATCCAACACTTTTTTTTGTTCAGAACCAATATTTAACCTTAACGACACACGACGAATCTTACCTGAAATTTCTGACAACGGTAGCTTTTCTTCATCGTCCCGGCAGGTTCAGCAACTGAAGACGACATGAAAATCGTATTTATAGATCTTTTTTTAATAAAGAGGAAAGTGCTGAAACTTTTAAAATTTTGTCTTATCTTGTTTTCTTTTGGTTGAACATTTTATATAAAAAAATAAAAATAATAATAATGGCGTAATAACAATAATTCTTCTCTTGACTTTATGGTTAATTTTGCATTTAAAAAAAGTAAATAGGGATTAATTTTGCATTTAAAATCTCTTATATATTAAAAGAGAAGCATTACAACATATTTTTATAGCCACGTGTTATCACGACAATCATTCTTAGAATCCTTAGAAAAATATGTTGGTCCATATAAATATATAATAAGTTTTTTTTATTAAATTAACCATAAATTAATAATTAATGCTCTTAATTGTTTCCTTAAATAAAAATTACGGAATTACCTAAAATAAAAATCATGGAATTACCTAAAGTAGCTAAAGTATATATGACAATTAATGATTTTGAATAATAAAGATTTGATAAAAAATAGTCTATTCTCTATCACTTTTTAAAATTTTAACTTATTAAAATAAATTAAACAACCAGATTAACTATATAATAAAAATTTAGATATTTTCGTACATGTTATATTTTGAATTTTTAAAAACGACTATAAATGACTAAAACTGTTAAAAATCTAGCATTGAAATTTTTGTGATCCATGGTTTAAAATTTTTGTTATAACAAGATAAAAATGATTACGAAATTATGTAGGAAATCTCATTTAATGAATATAATATATATATGTATATATAATATATATATATTAGTATTTTTTTAAAATAAATTATATACCATATAAAATACATAGTTATTTTAGTTTCGAAATTTGCTTTGAATTTTTTTGATAAACATTTTGAACAAATATTGACAACTTAATATTTAGATTTTAAACTTTGCATTGATTTTTTTTAAATTATAAATTATTAAAACTATTCAACATCCCACAAATGTTTTATTGTTATCAGTGATTTAATTTTTTTTTTATAAAGAAATACAAATGATCAAAAAAAATATGAGTATAAAATATTTTTTAACAGATGTCAATATTAAAAATGTATTATATATCTACTAATAATAGCAATCCCAATTAATTCCAAAGGTTGTGAATCTCACTTATGTTGAAAAGTTGTGTCTTTTCTAAAAGATGTTTAAGGGGTTATATCTTTTCTAAAAGTTTAATGTTGGAAGGTTGTGTCTTTTCTAAAAATTGTCTAAATAGTTTTGCTTTTTTCTTATGATGTAAATACTCAAAAATGTCTTTGTATAATTCTTTGTTTTATGAGATATGTATATGTTAGTGTAATGGGTTAAGTTGATAAGTTGTAATTATTCATATAAGTACCTTTTCAAAAGTGAAAAGTTGTAACTATTCTTATAAGTATCTTTTCAAAATAACTACCTTTAAATTGGAAGAATGTGACTATTCAATTTGAAGAGTTGTGACTATTCAAATTGAAAAGTTGTGACTATTCAAATTGAAAAGTTGTGACTATTGAAATTAAAAAGTTGTGACTATTCAAATGGATTTTTAAAATCTATAAATAGTTTCTGCCATGTATTTCTCAAAATAAAATTTTCACTGATCAAACTAATAATAAAATGGTAGACACAAAATATTCAAGAGGTACGTACATGTTTTTTTAAACTAAAGTACATACATGTTTTGTTAGTCGGTTTGAAGGAAATTCATTAACAAGCTTGAAAAGGGCACTAAGAGTTAGCATTTGTTTGGTTAAAGTTGAAAAGAATACCAACTCAAGTGCATAAAAACAATAATGTAGACTTTCTGCATTATGAGAGTTTGTATATTGATTCACCTAAATAGATTTTTCAACGGTAGTGATAATACGGATGAATTTCTTTTATTGTGGTAAAACCAATAAAACAATAATTAGAAAAAATCGTTAAAGATGCTGTAGAGTCACGAAGAATAAAAAATTATGAATAGTTGCACCTTTTGGTTAATATGTTCAATAATATTATTTGTGTATGCATGAAAGGTTGCATACTAAATTCTAGAATTATAGAAACAGACTTTTCTTGTAGAAACAGTTATTAAGTAAATTGTTTGTGAAAGGTCACAATTTAGGATGCCCAGAAGTGTCAAGTACAAAAAGAGTTTTTAAGTGGATGTTAGATAAATTTGTTAACTTATTATGAAAAAGTTCAATAGTTAATTTTCTGAAAATATATTACGTTTTATCATGAAAGGGTCAGTGAAAAGGTTCAGTAATTAATTTCTGAAAAATACAAATTCTCAATAAATGAACATGTTTTTTTGGCTTAAGTGAATGAGTTTTTAAAAAAAATTTACTATAAAAAAAATTAATGGTTAAACTTATGAAAATATACAATTTTCTGTTATGAAAAGATTTAATGAAAAAGTTCAATGGTTAAGTTTTTGAAAAGATATAACTCTTCAAAGATTATCTTTTGCTAAGTGAAACTATGATGTCATACTCAAGATCTTAATATCAAACCATTAGATTAAAGGTAAAGAATAAACTCCACCGTTAGATTTAGCTTTTATTTTCCTATAAAAATGCTGACATTACAGTTTAGATAAATAGCTTTGTTATTATATATAGAGGCTCCATTGATTCTTAAAAAGCTTAAAAGGTTATAAAAATATTGAAAGATTGTGTCTTTTTATTTTAGAGGTTGTACTGATTTGTAAAAGGTTATCAAAATATTGAAAGGTCTATTTCTATTTTAGAGGTTGCATTGTTTCATATTTTGTCCATTTTCATATTTGAAATTGCTTTGATTTTTAATAGATTATCAAAATATTGATAAGTTATGTCTTTCATTTTAGAGGTTTTATTGATTCTTAAGCGATTATTAAAATATTAAAACGTTGTGTCTTTTCATCTTAGAGAGGTTTCATTAATTTTTAAGAGATTATTAAAATATTTAAGGATATGTATTTTCATAATGATAACGTTTTTCATATTTTGTATTTTTTTTTATTTTTAAGGTTGTATTGATTCTTAAAAGGTTATCAAAATATTAAAGTTGTGTCTTTTCATTTTAGAGGTTGTATTGATTCTTAAGAAGTTATTAAATATTAAAAAGTTGTGTCTTTTTATTTTAGAGGTTGCATTGATTCTTAAGAGGTTATTAACATATTAAAAAGTTGTGTATTTTCATCTTAGAGGCTGCACTGACTTTTAAAAAGTTGTCAAAATATTTAAGGACATGTCTTTCATAATGATAGTGTCTTGTAATCAAATTTTAAAGATTTATAAGTAATTATCAGTTCGTCTAAAGGTATATCTTTTTATTCCAAATTCTTAAGAGGTTATTAAAAATGTCTAAAGATATGGCTATTCAATCTAAAGGTTGCATACATTTTTTATGAATTTTCTTTGCTTTCATTTTCATATCTGTTTTGGATACATTTTAAATAATCTTAAATTATTTATAAAATATATAATTCGGTTTGTTGGAAAATTTACATTTTATAAATTATATGCTAAGAAGTAATATATATTATTTTCCAGTTATATTCTATGGCTTATTTTTTTTATTTTTGAAACACAAAATATTTTATCGTGTATGATATCATGTTCTGGTGGGGTTTTTTTCTTCTAATATTTAGTTTCGTTAATTTATTGTGTTTCAGATAAAATACCTGAGCCTATTTAGACAATATTATTTATTGATAGATAGATATTACCAAAATGTAAAACAAAAAAAAAAGTATTTTTATATATGCACATTTTCATTTATGCTTAAATTTGATATACATGTTTATTTGTTGAATTTCTAATTACACTTAAAAGAGAAATTATTGTTAGAGATTAAAATGAATCTTTTACAACCGTTTAAATGAACTATAACAATTGTTTAGATGAATAATTACTACCAATTAAATGAAATATTGTAACTATGAGTAATTCAATTTTTTGGTGGTTGACCATTGCATTCTTTTAATGAACCATTGTAATTGTACATTTTAGTGATTATAGCATTTGGTGACTGTAACTTATGGTAATGAGTCATTGCAATTTTGGTGCTAAGTGTTAACCACTGCAATCATTAACCAATCATTGCAATGTTTGGTTTTCAAAATTGCAACTATTAGTCTTTTATATAAGACACATATATTGAGAAAAATGAATGTGTGTGTGATTTAATGAGACAAACGTTTTATTGCACAAAGATCCCTTAAAGTTACAATGCAACCATATTTTCGAGAATACATGTATTCTTACATAGCTTCAAAAATTAATTAATGTTCTACATGTCGTTATAAATTATCTTATTAAGTAAATGATTAGATTTAAATGTGTTTGTTTGTTTTAATTAGTTTCAAAATATCAAGTCTTGTTCAGAATTTTAGAATAAGTTGCGTATAATAGATATATTTTTATTGGTATTGATATATTTATATATTAGTTATTATTCAAATTATAAAACAAATACACATTCTGTGTTACAAAAAAAAATACACATTCTTAGTAAAAGTAAACAGGAATATAGACACATGCAATTTAAGTTTTGAGAAGTGCACTTTCTTACAAACAAAAATAGACAACTTTTATATAAAATAAAAATTATAAACTGTAATATATTTATTTTTATAAAATGAGTTCCCACGCGATATCGCGGGGGTTCCTTACCTAGTCTATGTTAATATCATTTAAACTTAATTTTATACCATAAAAAAAAGAAAAAGTGTTTGTGTGGATTATTAAAATTTATTTATGTATTTACACCAATTCAATATATATTTATTATTTCATAATATGTAAAAAATATATAATACATAAAAATAATTTATATATAATATTGCGCGGATCTTAATCTAGTAGGGAAATTATAACCAGAATCCACTACTCGCATATGAAAAATGTTTAGTTATTTTACTGTCTATAGGCATTATAGAATTGCTTCATTTGATGAAAATTACAATAACTCGGATTATTGTCCGGTCCCTATCTAAACTTATATGGTGAACTTTTCAAAGATTAGACCACAGTATATTAGTTTGTTACGTTATGGTCATTGATTGTATCAACCAATCAAAAGTTGTTTGCCAATATATAAGGAATCAAAAACTACAGAATATAACCCTTGTTATACAAAAATGAACTATAAAATATGTACACAAGGTACATATTGGACGCGGTCAACAACTCCCACGGGAGCTATTTTTAATCTGAATTTTTACATAAAACTTATTGTCTCAGCTATATTTGGACTTTAATTTTTGGACCGCAATTCAACTACTTTCTTTAATATTAAAGTGGATTATGCATGATCTTTTCTTTGATAAATTATCTATTTGCTCACAAGATTAACGTTGTAAGTTCTTTAATCATATATTCAATAGATAAACAGAAAAAGTGAGTTTGGAAAGGAAGTGGTGCTAGGTGGGGTGGTAGAAGCGTGAGTCACTCGTTCGTATAATGTGTATACCACTAAGGCACTATACCCAGCAAATTATTAACTTTCCATGCATATTGTAAAACATTTATTTTTTGCTCTATTTTTCGATCAAATAAAAACAAATTCGCATTAATGCCAAAACATATAAAACAGCATATGTTTTGTCATTTATATCATTCGCAACAATTGTGTCAAATACAGGAAAAATAATATTTATAGTAGCCAACTATAATCATTGTGGGGCGGCTCGAACTATTATTGTCAAAATATATGACAAGGTTCTTTCTAAAATATTATAAGAAAAGAAAAGCATAACCACTATTGAAAAATAAACATATAACCTATCAAATTGCTCCAAATATATCATTATCAATGTGTTACATTTTAGAGGTTGGAAATTGAATACAAGACCAGATAAAAAGTTTGTAAATTTAACCAGAAAAAGTTATTAACCATTCAGTTGATCTTTGAAATTTTTACCGTTCCAGAAGTTCTTTGCAATATGTACGAATGTGAGGAAGATGTGAAAATAAACAAATTTATTTTCTGAATAGCAAAATAAGAAAGAGAAACGCAATATAAACTGAACCGCCCACCGCATTACTAATCAAAACGTCTGATACCGTCTTTTATAACCAAAACGTCTAAACCCCTTTATTAAGAAAGGCAAACGTGTGGACTATTGTGCAAGAGTGTGGATCCGCCATATTTACTAACTACATCACTGATGCGCCTCCATCACATTACGCTGTCTCAAGCATCGACGGTTATTCACAGAGTCAACTATGCGATTTTCAAACCGGAGTTGTTGCACATAAACCTATTGTCATATCAAGTCAGATAGGACTTCAAACTTTCAATGTTGCCTACGGTTCTAAAACTTCTCACCTAAAGTTTTTGGCAGTCAACATTCCAATTTTTTTTATAGGTGTATCAACGTTGTTTTCGACTATCAATTGTTCTTTCGAATAATCGCTATGAGATCAAAAATGAAGCTTCCTTTTGAGTTTTATTTCGTTGAGCGTGATTCACCTCTCGATGGTTTTATCTTTAGTTGTTTTGTATTATTTTCTAGCTTCTTTCTACCGTCGAGCATGTTTCCAAGATCTTCTGATTCAGTTGTAAATTATCATGTTCTTTGAGTTTGGTGTTACAAAAAAAAAAGAAAAAAGGCAAACGTCTAAACCGGAATCCAAACCAAGAATGTTATGCAATAAATTGAACCGCCGACCGCATTACCCCCATTATTAAAAATGTAAGTTCAATAAACGCGACGGTCGGGTCCATTCATATTTGACGCATTACTGCACTACTGATTAGGTCCATTAACAAGGTTGGGCCTATCGCTAGCTGTTGTTCAATAGATTTGTAAATTCGAGTGTTCTCTTGTTACATTTTGAACTTCGGGTCTGATATGATAATTTTTATAAGAAGAGTGGCATTTATGAGAAGACCAAATTGATAAAAAGAACCGTTAAGAGGAATCCTCGGGTAAGAGCAACCTCATTGGTAAGTTTCTCATTTGAAGGTTATTAAGAAATTTTTATTATTATTATTTTAATTTGATAAAAATTACTGATTAATTTTAATTGACTTAATAAAAATAATTTAATCATAGTAAGTTCTAATGAGATTCTAAGAAGATCTAATTTTAGAATTTTAACTTAACCTTCCTCCTACTTTTCTTTTAAATTCTTATTTTTTCTTTAATTTTAATCATTAGAAACTTATTAATAGCACCTCCAACCTTTTATTAGAGAAGCTCTAAGAGAAGAAAAAAATGCAAACACTTCTTATTAAACATGTATGTATAAGATGATAAGAGCATCTCCAATGAAAGTTTTAGTTACAAGATTCTTAATATACAAACATATATATATATATATATATATATATATATATATATATATATATATATATATATATATATATATATGCGTATATATAAATATTAGTATTTAATTAAAAATATACTTAATTTTGGTTGAGTTTCCTGTAATTCTTAGAAACTTATAATTAAATCATATATATATTTATATATATATATATATATGTATTTTAAGAAACTTCTGATTAGAATCTTCACTAGAAGTGCTTTAAGCTCAGTTCTAGGAGACAATCTTATATCGTGGTCTGCAAAGAGGCAACCAACGCTGTTAAAGTCCAGTGCAGAGAGCAAGAGGCTAATGCAGAATATAAGGAGGTAGCTGAGGCGTGTTAGATATGTAATTCTACTGCTTGAAATGGGACAGCCTCTTCGCCAAGCAACAGTAGGTGTTTTGTGATAACATAATTGTAGTTTATCTCTCTTCTAATCATGTTCAACATCAACGAACAAAGCATATAGAGACATACATACATTTTGTTCGCGAAAAGGTACAAATGGGAGCAGTTCGAATTCACCATATACCAGCTTCTTTACAATATGCAGACATTTTTACTAAAAGCTTTCCATCATTTCTCTTTACAAGTTTCAACGGCAGCTTGGGAGTGTGTGATCCCATGCTGCAACTGAGGGACTGGTATAAGATGATAAGATTAGCTGTAATTAATTAGTTTATATATGAGAAGATTACTCAACTGAGACAAAAGGAATATCCCACAATCGAGTGAATAGGATATAATATTCCTCAGTGATAGTACAATTGTCTGGTAGCTTTAGAAGCACAACATTCACGTTCTGGGATAGCTCTCCATACCAGCATCTTTGGCAGCAATAAATTTTTGAAGATTGCTGATCCAAACAGTCTTCCAAGTCACCATTGTCGGTGAGCCCCTTCCGCGTAAGCATATTACATGTGAGAAGTCTATAAATAAAAACCACGTGCTAGTGGTCGGGTGGTAGCATGGCGTTCCAGCGTCGCTAAAACGAACTGAGTTCGAATCCGACTACACTCAGATATCCATAACACGTGGCCACCGGTAATTTAATATTTCCTCACCGGAGAGCGGTTTACCTTCTTTTTTTTGAACTCTATAAGTAAAACGACCAAACTAAGATAGTACTAGTAGAAAAAACGAAGGAGAAACACATAAACATAAATTTATGAAAAGAAAGGAAAATCAGAAAAGTAATTGAAAACACACAATATCTGGACTGAAAATACAAGAGGGTTAGATCATCTTTAAATCATATTTAATTTATTTTCTACTTCAAACTCCATAATGAAATAAGATATTTTCAATTCCACTTTTTTGCTTCAAGAATGAAACATTGTTGTATCTTTTTATAATTCATTATTCAATTTCTCACTCTAAAATGAAGTGAGGTCGGAGTAAAATTTCAATTGAGTTTTGGAGATAATTCTTTTTTTTAAAGACTATAATACATTAGAGATATATTAATTAATACAATAGATTCCATACAAATGAGGAATTATAAAGATCAAGGGCTTATAGAAGAGAGTGGGGAGTCCGGATTACATGTATCCCAACGAATACATTCTTAAAAAATAATATACAATAATGTAAGTACTGTGTACTACAGTTTAACACCATTTGTACTGCATAAAAGACCTGCGTACATACACATAAACCAGACAAGACATTAGGAAAAACTGAGACTTTGACTACAACCTCTGCATCCTTATGAAGAAGATGAATCAGGTAAGAATATTTGGTTCTGTTGTAAGATTCCTTTTCGTTTTTTTTTTGTTTTTTTCTTTTTCTCTCCTACCGGTATTGTACTGCAGAGCCCATGATATTATATACTGGAGTACTGTCTTCTTCCCCACTCCGGCCAACTTGGTGTGAGCTGTAAATTTAAGATTATCTTTATTTTTATTTTTACTTATTATCTTCTAATATATTTGAGTTTACACTTTTTTTGTACATAAGACTGCCTTTGGAATGCTTTATTTTTATAAAATATAGTTTGTGGGGCTAAATTGCATTGTTATTCATTCTCATAGATACTACTTGTGGGGGTTGACTTGGGCTCATTCCAATCTATATCTTTATTTATATCTCTATTATATGTATATACACACCTACATACATATATCATATCGTCATTCATGATCATCTTGTTAACTTGATTAGGGTTTAGAGGTTGATTCATTAGGTTGAGTGTAAATTAAGACCATCTCGTACGGGTAATAGAAGAGAGATCGAAGCCTCTTTGTTGTTGCCATATTTGTTTCTCTTTCCGTTGGTGCGTATGGACAATCATCAGACTTTTGCATCCAGTTTACTAGACGTAGACGATCTCTTGCATATCCCTGCAGAAACTATCGGTGCGTCCGGAGAGAAGGACGATACGTGCCCAATTCAATCAGAAAGTAAAGGGAAGGAAGTAGTAATAGTATTACATGATCAAGATGCTCATGCCCCAAGTAGTGTAGCAAAGAAACAAGAACGTAGCGCCAATGAGCGTCTAAGGAGGCTGAGACTTCATGCCTCTTACCTCACTCTCGGCACTCTTCTTCCTGATCATTCTTCTTCCTCCAAGGTTTGATCATCTCCCTTTTGCTTTTGAATATATACGTATACATATATCAATCATATCGACTATGATTAGGCTTGTTAACAGAAGAAATGGTGTGCGCCGTCTATAATGGATAGAGTGGTCACTTACATTCCCAAGCTACACAATGAAGTGGAAGAGCTAACTCTCAGAAAGCAGAAGCTTGTTGAAGCAATCGAGAGCAGGAGGTCCCGAGTATTAGTGCCACAAGATCCTCATAATCGAACAATCTCGGTTCTTGAATTGGAGGGATCAGGTGGTGAGGTTATTGTGCAGATAAGCATGAAAAGGGTTAAAGAAGATGAGTTCTCTAACTTGCTTCACGTAATGGAGATGCAACGTTTTAGTATTTTAAGTGCTTCCACGTCTCTAGTGTGCCGAGATCAAAGGGTGGTTTGCTACAACTTCCATGTTAAAGTACGTGTTTGCTCATTATCTATACTTCTTTTTTCTTTCATTTTAGGTTTTTTTATAGAATCTAATAAATGTGCTAGCAAATAAGCACATAAATGTTTTGTAAATAAGTTTTAGACCTGAATATGAACATAGATGAACACATACGAACTAGGGTGGAGGATATAGTTTCTAGTTAACAATGAATGAATTTTTAAGATACATGCAGATTCTTTCGGTTTGAGAGAAACTATTTGGATCTCGATTACATATATCTGAGTGTCGTATTGGGTATAGAGAGGGTTGATTACATATATTTATGTATTATCAACATCTGATTGATGTGATGATATATGTATGCCAAAAAACACTAAACATAGTTCAGTAATTAGTTTATAACAATTATCTACTGTGGTGATAGTGAAGCTGACATTGTGTCTAGAGAACTAACAATTGAGAAGTTTATGGAAAAATGTAGATTGATGAAAAGCCATCTGAAGGTGAAGACTACATCACAGTGTTGAAGAACAACATCATTTCTACACTCTTTTGACAAGACAAAATGCAAATGAAATTGAGATGAAGACTATGGAATAGCTTTGATGACGCATATTTGATGATGTTTGGTTTGGTGTTTGAATCTCATAAATCAGAAATCTCATAAATCATATTTACATGTAGAATATGTTTTCATTTGCTTAAAATCTTTCTTAGTGATACTAAATAAGCAATTTTTTTATTGAACTCGCGTGATTCGTACTTATCAAAACATGTTGTGAGAATGTTGAATTAGATTCGTGGAGTTTTGTGACATTTTAATCATTCTAAAGGAACAAGTTTGAACTCGGTTATAAGAAATGTTGGCGTTGAGCTTGGAGCATGCTTGTACTCAAGTTTGGCCCGACCAATTAGGTAAATTCACGCCGTTGCCACCAATTTGCACGAGTTAACAGGAAAATGTAACATATGTAATCTTTTTAGTTCTTATTAATACACAAAACCTAGGTTGCATGGAAACTTCGTTCGAGGTCTGTTTTTTTTGTTTCAGAAATGTTGCAGAATCAAAATTTCTTGGAAACTTGTGGAGTTGCATCAGAAACGCGTTTCAAAAAAGTCTCATTTTGGAAATACGATGAAAACTTGCATTTTCATTTTAGAAACTCGAAATTTTGATTTGAAAATGCAAACGGATAACTATTTTTCATTTGATTTGATGTTAGTGATTACTTGTTTAATTTTACTTTTGTATATATTCATGACTAATTGTTAACTTGTATTTTAATATCATCTTTAATTTGATACTTGTTATCATTTTCGTATAATGATTTGACCTGGAATGAACTGACTGCATTGTTGACTAAGGATAACATGTTTTTATTTTCTAATTTTTTTAATAAATTGCACAAAGAAAGACAACACTTATATTACTTGGTTTTCTCTCTTAAATAAAACAAAACAAATCAAGCTTATACAGAGTTTCCAAAACGTCTCCATTTCTATATATTTTTTAAATGATCACGTTTTTACTTTTTGAAACGCTTCATTTCCAAGTATCCTTTTATGATTCCATGCAACCTAACAAAAAAAGTATAAAAACTAATGTTAATATTTCTATTTTAAAATTCTAATACTCTGTAATACAATATTATAAAATAACTAACATCAATATGATAGTTCTCAATACCTTAGAGCAATTTCGTCGGTATAAGGGTGAAATTGGATAATCTCAACCAAATATTATTATTTTTTAAAATGTTTTTATTTGATAGTTAAATTTTATTTCGTTTTTAAATCAAAACATATGACAAATGCTACATGAACATCAATTCATTATGTTGCTGCATAGTAAAAAAAAATGAGAAAAGGTATAATGTGTTTCAGTATTATAAGATTTTAAAATTTAAATCTTATAGTGTCTCTCATCTTACTTTACTTAATTTTAATTTTGTAGCATGTTAAAAAATCATTTCTTTTTGCGTTTTAAATAAAATGTATATTAATTTATATCATTCCTTCTACATATTTTATGAACTAAATAAACAATAACAAATTATACAATGACTTATATTATCGTATCTATACTATTATTTGCAAATTTTATTTTTCTGAGCTCTCACATTAAAGTTAGATTAGTTAAACTATTTGTTACCCTTAATGAATCATTACATTTATTTATTAAATTAAATTATTTATTATAAAGAAATTTTAAGTTTATTAAATTAGATAATTCATTAAAAGTAATATAATCAAAATTAGCCAAAAACAAATAATCCCTATACATACATATTAGTATGTTGTTATCCAAAAAGAATATCTTTCAATGTATTTTAAAAAAAAAATACAGTTCCTATCTATTAAATATTGTTATCCAAAATAATATATTTCAATAATAAAAAACTATAAATGAAAAATAAAAGTAATTGAATATTAATTAAGTAAAATTCTTAATTTTATAAAGTTGAAAAGCAAATATCGAGTTATTTATTAAATTTGAATAAAATCTATAAAATAATTTTAAAATTATATATAATATGTGAGAGTTTTCAACAAAAATAGCAAAATAATGAGCATGTTTATTTTGATGAATAACTTTGTCATATATAAATAATTTGATATTCAGTTAAATTTTTTGAGAACATAAACAATAACTTATCATAATAGTCTTTGAAGTAGTAATGTATGTATTAATAAGTAAGTGTAAAATGATTTTACTCGCATGAGCACATACAAAATTTTGTCTTATATAATTTGATGTTTGGTTAAATTTTTTGAGATTATAAACGATCATGATGATCTTTGAACTAATAATGTATATATCAATAAATAAGTGAAAGATAATGATGTCTGTAATTACGGACAAAACAACTGGTAATTTTATATTCTTCATACAGAAAATAACTAACAACTAAAAATTATATTATTTATATTATTCACATATATCACAATCTAAATTAACATAAGTATGTCACAATTTTGTTTGTTACAATCGTCTACATTGTTTCTAATTAAATTTAGAAAAAATAACATTTGGTTTTCCTTATTCTTTTTAGAATTATAATTGTTTTTATATTTACTTATATATCTAATATATGTTCTTTCTCTAGTTAAGTATATATTATGAATTTGAAATTTCTTAAATTCGTTCCTCTTTCTTCTCTTGTATTTTGATGCTTCTACTTCTTCTCTGTTCAATGGTTTTTCGAGTAGATGATTGTTGCCTTCAATCAATCATGACTATATTTGCAATCGAGAGGATTGATGAGCACAAGGGTACGAACTCCATTTTCCCTCTACTTCTCGCTGTCCTTGTTACCATACTCTATTGGAGGCAAGTAGTCTATCTGAATACATAAGAATCTTGAGATGGTACATTGTCTCATGAGGCTGTTGTAATTGAAGGTTTTTCTTGATGGTCATCGTTCGTATGCTTTACTCCAGTTTGTTCCCTACATTGTCATTCCATTTGGTGGCTATCACATTACCCTCAATGTATACATATTGTCTCTGTGCTGCAGGTTAGTGCTCACTGTTGAGCTGATATGTTCTTTAGTTCACTTTCTTTTCTAACACATGAAGATGTTCTTACTCTAGAGTCACTTGGTCCCAGGATTCTATCTCTTATCCAAGGTGGAAGAAGCTGCAAAAAAGCCCATATATACCTGGACGCATCATATTCTATTATTCTTAGTTGTCGTTATGGTCCCTGTCTACTCCAACGTAGCAGTGGAAGAAACTCGTTAGGTTATGTTAGTAATGTAAAGATCCATCTCTTACTTTTGATACATGTGTTATTATGATCAACTTCACTACACAGACACACCAAACCGAAGACAAGTTTCTTGAAATCATTAACACGAAAGCATCAGGACATGCCGTTAAGTCTCCTAATAACAGAAACAACCCCTTGAATCCCCAACTTACCATCTCCATTCGCCACCATCCCAGAGAACAACTGCTTACTCAAAGCAGTCCCAGGCATCGCCGCCACGTCACCACCTTCCTCCTCATCCACCGCCATCCCCAAATCTTTCACAATATACTCCGCAAACCCCGTCGCCTTATAATCCCTCTCCGCCATCATCTCCCCGAACAGCCTCATAACCGCCGACCCCGCCGCACCGTCCTTCACCGCGTCAAGCCATCTCTTCGCATCCAAACCCGCCTTCTCCGCGAACACCATCCCTTCCGCGAGCCCCACCAAGTTGCTCCCAGCGCAGATCTGGTTCCCGATCTTACAGCTCTGCCCACTCCCCGCTCCTCCCATATACTTAACCGTCCCCATATTCTTCATCACAGGACACAACAACTCAACCATCTCCGAATCTCCCCCCGCGAATATCGCTAACGTCCCCTCCCGAGCTCCCGCGTCGCCACCAGACACCGGCGCGTCAACCGCCCAGCAGTCTCTCCGCCTCGCTTCCGCGTGAACTTCACGCGCGAGCGCTGGCTGGCTGGAAGTCATGTCGACGGTTACTCCTCCCGGTTTGAGGCCGGAGAGTACACCGTCGGGACCGAGGAGGAGCGATCGGACGTCGTTGGCGTTTCCGACTATGGTGAAAACGACGTCGCTCATCTCGGCTAGCTCTCTCGGGGTGGTGGCGGTGCGAGCGCCTTTGGATTGGAGCGCCTTTGACTTCTTGAGGTCGCGAGCGTAGACGGTGACGGAGTAGCCTGCGGCGAGGATGTGAGAGACCATGGCCGATCCCATGATTCCGATGCCGATCCATCCGATTCGAGTCGTCGAGGGAGTGATGAGCTTCGGGTGTGGAGTTTCCATTTGAGAATAATTGAAGAATCTCTGAGAGACGACGATGCGAGGATAATTAAAAAAATAATTTTTTTTTTGTGTTCTGTACAACAATAATAATTTATTTATTAATAAATTATTTTTTTGTTTTTCCGGATTTTAACTATTTGTTACATAATTTAACTATTAATCTGGTGCTCATTTACAGAGATAGACACTGTCTTGTCTTAAGACTACTGATAGAGACTGTCTGTCTACTCTTCAGACACGTTAATGTTCACTTCCCTTGAAATCATGCAAATGATAGGTCACGAGAACTGAACTTCGTCCCCCTTCACATGCTTACCCTGTGATGCAACAACCTTTACGCTAAACACTATAACCCACACAAAACTCAAAGTTCATGTGTTTCACCCTCTTGTTTCTCTCTTTTCTCAGCTTCGATCCATCAACATGGACTCGTCTTCTCCTTTCATCAACGTCTCCCAAACCTTTATGAGCTTCCCACACGTAGCATCAGCCTTTGTCGTCATAGCCATCTTTAGTTACTATTTCTTCAGACCAAAATGTATATACCTCATTGACTTCTCATGTTACCAACCTCCAGACTTCTTGCGAGCTACAGTCTCCAATTTCATCGAGCATCTTACCATATCCGGGGTGTTTGATCAAGAAAGCCTTGATCTCCAGCAAAAGATTCTAGAGCGGTCAGGAATTGGAGATGGCGCGAGTGTTCCCGTGACGGTTCATGAGATTCCACCGAACTCTTCTCTCTCAGCAGCTAGAGAAGAAACTCATGACATCCTCTTCACTGTTGTTGAAGACCTTTTTTTGAAGCACAAGATAGATCCCAAGAGTATTGACATCCTTGTCTCTAACTGTAGTCTCTTTTGTCCTTCTCCGTCTATAACTTCGATTATTATAAACCGGTTCGGCATGAGGAGTGA
This sequence comes from Brassica napus, assembly GCF_020379485.1. Taxonomy (NCBI): domain Eukaryota; kingdom Viridiplantae; phylum Streptophyta; class Magnoliopsida; order Brassicales; family Brassicaceae; genus Brassica; species Brassica napus. Next base: position 10,873,935 of record NC_063435.1, on the reverse strand, counting down.
CATCAAGAGCTTCAGCTTGAGTGGAATGGGGTGCAGCGCGGGGCTTCTTTCGATAAACCTAGTAAAGGATCTTATGAAGATTCATGGTGACTCTTTGGCGTTGGTGTTGAGCATGGAAGCTGTTAGTCCAAATGGTTATAGAGGCAAGTGCAAGTCAATGCTCATTGCTAACACCATCTTCAGAATGGGTGGGGCAGCGATTCTTCTCTCCAATAGGGAGCAAGACAAGCCTAATGCGAAGTATAAACTCCAGCATCTTATTAGAACTCATGTCGGATCAGACAATGAATCATATGAGAGTGTAATGCAGCAGATTGATGAAGAAGGAAATGTGGGAGTAGCTTTGTCTAAGCAGCTTGTGAAGGTAGCATCAAAGGCCTTGAAGATCAACGTGGTGGAGTTAGGTCCTCAAGTGTTACCTTACTCAGAGCAGCTCAAATACATAGTCTCATTCATCAAAAGAAAATGGGGTATGCAGAAGGAGGTATACACACCTAACTTCAAGAAAGCTTTTGAGCATTTCTGTATACATGCTGGAGGAAGAGCTATAATTGACGGTGTGGAGAAGCATCTAAAGCTGGATAAAGAAGATGTAGAAGCGTCAAGGTCAACATTGCATCGGTATGGGAACACATCTTCGTCTTCGCTGTGGTATGAGTTGCAATACCTGGAGGCGAAAGGTAGAATGAAAAAGGGAGATAGAGTATGGCAGATTGGGTTTGGAAGTGGTTTTAAGGCTAACACTGCTGTCTGGAAATGCATCTCCGAGATTGATTCAAAAGACCGGAATGCATGGTCTGATCGAATACACTTGTATCCAGTCTCTGGGGATGGTTCAAGTGCCTTGGAAACATAGCTCCTTTCTTGACATTGATTCAGTACTGCTCCATAGAATAGTTTATCCAATCCTTCACATTTACTCTAGCTTGCTGAAGGAGTGTTTCTACAGCTGTTCTTAACATTCACTCAAGTTTATCCAAAAGTCTTGAGCATCTTCATGCATTGTAGGAAAAAAACTTTCCACATTCTTCGATTCTTGAGCAGTTTCTTTTGGATCACTCCTCTCAGAAGTTTATTGTTATTGCATTCTGAAATAGGATTTAGTCTTACCAGTTAACAAGATTTAGTATGCACCTTTTTTCATTTAGTATGCACATGCAACCATTTTATTCCGTATAACTGTTACTGAAGAACACACAAAAGTCAGGCAATGCCTAAAATACTGAAATTTAAGAAGCCTGAGAACCTTGAAAAATATTCCAGTGGTTTAATTTTAGTAGGTTTAGGCATTCTAATATTGTTTGGATTTGATTCGGATATTTCAGATTTTTTGATAATTCGGTTTAAGAATCTACTATGTATGCAAGTATTTTCCATATTTAGGTCGGTTCGGTTTGGTAAGCTTTGAATTCAAGAATTTGAATATAACTGAATATACATACACATCAAATCTATTAATTTATGGTCATATTTTTTATCTACTTACAAATAGTCTAAGTTAGACCATTACATTTAATTAGCTTTCCTATTATTTCTACTTATATCTAACTTAATTATTATTAAATATATATCCTAACCTAGAATTAAGGAACTAAACTAGAGTTTGAACCCGCACGTCCGTGCGGATATTTTTTTCTTTTATAAATGTATAATTTTGATATTAAATTTACATTTTAGCTTTAAATATTATGTAAATTTTCTTGTTTAGATTTCTTAAATATATATTGATCTAATTTATTTATTTTACTTTGTTATTAAATATTATTTTTGTATACAATACATTTTTAAATTAATTTAATTTACAATACATTTAGTTATATATTTTATAGTATAACTAACCATTTTAGAAATGATGATATAATATGTTAGCCCACATTTGAGTAAAATATGTTTAATTAAAATCATATAATATAGCAACTATATATTTATATAGCACTATAGCTATGAAAATATTAAAAGTTAATTATATTATAAAAATCATGTAGTTGTATAACTATAATTTACCATCCATAATTTCATATTAATAATCAAATTCAAACCAATGTTGTTGTATATTTCTGATGCCTTACAACTAAAACAGCAACTCTATTAGGCTTTGAAAATTTTTAAATGAATAAATAAGAAACAATTAAGTACAATGAAATCTTGTAGTTTTAAATGAAAATAAATGGTGAATGTTTTACAAATGTATAGTAATTAGGATGAAGTTAATGTTGTTAACCATAAAAATAGGAGAGACACATTTGTAATATTAAAAGTAAATTAAGGGAACTTAAAGATATCTTATTTTAAAGGTATATTCCTAGTGAAATATGAATAGGTCCAAACTTAAATGACAACATTTATAAGCAGATAAAAAATAGGACTCTAAATTAATAGAATAGATAACTAATCTATTTTTTTTTTAAATAATGAATTCAATTTATATTAACACTACTTTTAAATAAATAATATTAATTTAAAAAGAATTAAATAAGCCTACTAATTCATATATACAATTGTACTTTAATTCAAATGCAAGAAACAAATTCTGTAAAACCCTCACCAAATACATATAATATAATTCTTATAGATAAAATATTAAAATTAGATATATATATATATATATATATATATGATAAAATAAATAGTAACAGTCATTAATATTTAATGAAATGTTGGAACATATTATTATTGATATTTTATGAGTATAGTTTCACAGGTTATTTCAACACATATAAAATATTTATCAAATATAAAACTAATTGAACAAAACATAAAATATACTTAAATTATACTTGAGCGTTCATGTACCCATTGCGATATGGGTTGGGTATTTGAAATTTTGGTTCTAATTTATATCATATCCTAAGTCTCATTCTGGTAAATTTGTAAGTACGGATCGAGTCAGATATAACACATCGGTTGTGCTTCTAATTTGTATCACATATAAAATCCATAAAGTAACCGTATATTGTTCTGATTCAGGTTATGTGATTTTGGTTCGAATAGATCTGAAGTTAAATTCAAAATTGAAAAGCAAAATATAAAAAATAAACTTATTTATATAGGATTGAATATTTAAGGCACTTATTGAGGATTTAATACTTATTTTTAGATATAATTTCAAAATAATTATGGAATTGAATATTTGAAGTACATATTATGTTTCAAATATTTTTATTTGCGATTAATTTGGAATTTTGGATCTATTTTTTAGATTTTTTTTGGGGGGTGGGGGGAGGGGGGGTTTGGTTTTTTATGTTGCCCATTTGGATTCACCTAATAACACTTTGGGTTAGGATACGTGGTGTACCATCCTACAATAACTATTATGGATTTCTTACATTTCAGAATGGTATGGATTATTTTTTGCTTTGAGTTAGGTATTGACTTTGGGTTACCAATTTTACGTCCACGCTTACTTTAAATTAAGAAAAAATGTGGTTATATAAATTTTTAACAAAATATTGACATCTCTTTAAGTGTTTTCATCCGAACTTATATTTATTTACAAACCAAGACAAATGTCTAAAAATGAAACTGAACTTCAAATAAACCAAACATAAAATATATTAACAAATGACATAACATTTTCGGGTTTAGGAAAGACTTATGATATAGAAACAATTTCGGATATCTTCGGATTAACTTTCGATATTATATATATGGAGCACATATGATCAGGTTTGGATATACAGTTTGCTAACTCAATATCCATTCAAGTATTTTTTTTATAAATCTGATCAGGTTTGCGTTCAGACTTTTTGGACTGGATTCGGTTGGGAGTTATGCCAACCCTTTACTTAGTGTCTCTCGTTAGGATTTTATTCCATTTCAAATTAACTAGACAAGGTCTTTGTTTTGGATATTTTTAAATAACTAATATTTTTTGATTAACGATTATCAACCTTTGATTGGAAAAGAACATCATGTTCATGTGTTTGGGAAGAAAGTAGATGCCATAACTCATGTGCACGTACATGTGTGTGCACATTCTAATCCTTCCCATTACTGTTTTAGTGTATTCTTAAATGACAAAGTAATGATCCAATAACTCTTTTGATTTTAACTGATGATCTCTACATGTTCGTCGTCTTCAAACTCATCACCCATCAATCTTTCTCTTGCCTTCCTCACCTGCAATGCCCACATGATTCATATGAATATTAAATAGACATCACTTTCACTTAACTCTCTTACATTGACTAATCATGGTTGTGCTTTCACAATCATTAAATTTATGAAACCAACATATCAAATTAAAAGACGTACGTATCACTTTCAGTAATTTACTAACCTGTTGTTTCCAGTTGGTGAGGCTGACGATAAGACCAAGCAAAACAGCTTGTACACAAGACCCGACAGTGATACCAATCCAGAGTCCTCTTCCTCTCATTTTAAACGTAAATCCTAACACAACAGCAGTTGGTATTCCAAAAAGATAATATGCAGCTAGGTTAACATATGCTCCAATGTCTTGCCTCCCTGATCCTCTAGCCACACCTGTTTTTATTCATTAAGTTAGTCTCTTAATTATTCAATGACTTCAACACTATAGGAACAGATTCTAACCTGAAAGAACTGCGTGAAGAGCATCGAATATGACTGATAAAGAAACCAGAGGAGCCATTGTTCTTACATAATCCACAACTTCGGTTTCAGAGCTGAATAGGTAACCAAATACGTTTCTTGCAGCAAAGACTATCGCACTCACCATCAGTGCTTCCACTCCTGTGATAACCATCACTGTGTAAACCGCCATTCGAGCTTTTTTTGGGTTTCCAGCTCCCAATTCGTTTGCAACTCTTGTACTGCATACAACACCAATAAAATATAAAGACAGCTGTGATCAGATGGTTTTTAGATATCTCCTTTTCTTATTAATCGGAAAAAAAAAAGAGAAAAAACCTTGCTGCTGCGCCTAGACTCTCCGGTATTTGGTACAAGGAGGAGATTGTTGATAGACTGTTAAAACAAGGAAGCATGCAAGTAAGTTTATATGATGATATTTCATTCCAAAATACAAGCAAAGCCGGTCATGGGCTTAGAGAAGTGAAACATTGGTCTTTGCTCTCCAAATTTTTTAAATCAGTATAAATGAACATATGCTCCTAAATTGATAAGAAAATAGATTTATCAAAATTCTTACTAAATTGTTTGTGGTCCCTAAAATGGTAGGACCGGTCTAAAAGATAAGGAACATACCACACTGAGAGAACAGAGGTTTCTAGCTTTGGATTTGGTAGAATCCCAGAGAGCATGACAAGAAATTCGAATGACCACCACTCAAGGCTAATTCAACACCATAACACACAATAATATGATCATTACAGTGTGACCAAAACCAAAAAAGAAACAAAGAGGGTTTGTTCATACCAAATCATAGATGCAGATGGGACTCCAAACCGGAAAAACTCTTTCATTCCTTTAAACACACTCATGGAGATCTTCCCACGAGTCTTGCTACAGGTAGAAGAAAACGTCATATACAATCCAAGCACAGTCGCGTTAAGCCAGTAAGAAACACTGATCGCAATAGCTGCACCTAAGCTTCCAAGCCCAAACTTGAAAACCAAACTCCAGCAAAGAACAACATGGCAACACAGAGCAGACATTGAGCTCATAATCAAAGGCAAAACCAAACTCTGAGCTTGGAAAAACCGAACAAGGGGTTGTAATGTCGCGTAAGCAAAGAGTGCTGGTATGAGCCTAGTGGCAAACTTTCCTGCTTCTTGAGAAACAAGAGGATCTTGTCCGATGAAAGAGAGTATCTCACCCATGTAACTCCAGAGAACAGACAAAGGGATAGAAACAATGAACAGAGAGAAGATCCCTGTGTAAGTATGTTCGCCAAGCTTCTCAAACTGCTTAGCTCCATTAGCTTGACCACATAAAGTCTCCAACGCACTAGCCAATCCAAACTGTAAACAATTTTTTTAAAAAAATTTACATAAGCATAGATCTTTTCTTTTTATTAAAATTCTTACTAAATTTTTTTATTAAATGTTTTACTAAATTATATATAGCTCCAAAATCTTAGTTGGCATAGTTTTTCGCAATGTTCTAAAAATAGCTAGGCGATGGTTAGGCGTTTAATAGAGGATTATTGTTTAGGTGGTCGATTTTTTGGGGGTCGCCGTGATTTTTAGAACTGGTTTTTCAAGAGAAGAGAGGATAGAGAAAGAGATCATACGACGAGGCTAAAGCCGGTGACACTGCAGAAATAAACGGCTATGGCAGTGCTTGAGAGGTAAAGCTCACCGAGATGACCAACCATCATGATCGATATGACTTGGAGAAAGTACATGGAAGAGTTCACTGCAATCATGGGACCTGCTATGTAACTGAGCCTCCTCATCTCCCGGAGAAACCGATCTCTCGTGCTGACTTCTTCTTCTCCTCCGCCGCTCAGAGCGAGCAGACCCTTCTCCGCCGTGTCCATTTTTCCTGAGTTATCTGCTGTTTCTCCGGAGACTTCGAGATTTGTGATGAATATTAATAAAAGTCTCCCTACTTTGTATAGCAGTAGTAGTAGTTATTTATATTTGTGGAAGTTAGCGGAGTGTCGTGTTATGATTCTATATCTCTTCAAGATGCAGCAGCGTCTCACTTTGTCACCAATGCATGTGTTCTCTGTCATTCATCTAATTGGGGCATTATACTGATGCCTAATTAAGAAAACGCATCTGAGATCAACCGTTGGTGAAAAGTTTCTGTATTGAAATTACCAAACTTAAATACATTGTAATTTGTTAAAAGAGAACAAAATTTATAGTTCTCTGATTGGTTAAAAGAGTTTCAATGTTTATTATAACATTTCCAATTCATGTCTATATTTACATATAATATTATTTAGAGGTAAATTTATTCCAATCCATTTTTTTGAAATAGTTTTTTTCTCTTTCTTTATTTTAGAAAAATAACATTTAATTATATTTAGAATATATAAGAATGCTATTTTAAAGTGAATTAGAATAAATTTTACCTTAAAATTATTCTATTTTATACTATAAAATAGCAAAATATATTAGAAATGGTTAAAATTTAGTTTCAATGTTGATTATATTGGCAATACGGATGCTTGTGTCTTCCTCTTCAAGGCACTCACTAAAAAACAAAAACTCTTCATGCTTTTATATCATGTCAAGTTGGGAACCACCCATTTTCAAATTTATAATCAACGATACAAGCGAAAATTTGTATGCCTTTTTTAAACCCACTCAATGTGTTTCCTCACTCTTTTCTTGTTTTCTTCAGAGATGTTTGCTTCCAATCTCCATAATTTTTAAGTATTTCCTTTTGGAATTTAGCGGTCAGCCGTATTGTGATTCTTCTACTCCTCTAAAAAGGAAAAGGAAAAAACGTTTCCTTCGGCCGCCTAAAGTTTTCATAGGCTTCTACTAGCAAATTAGGAATTAAACATGTATAGCTGAACACATACAAGGATCAAAAGATGCAAAAAACATATAAATTAGTTTAGTGAAGCCAATACAATGTTTGTATTTTATGGTGGCGACAAATTAGTAGACATTTTGATTCCATTTTTTTTTTTTGCGATTTGATTCCTTTTCTTGTTTTTAAGTTTTTTCCATGTACAAAAATATGAATAACTACACACAAGTACATTTATAGAAACAAGAATTGTGTAGTGTTCGAATAGCTTTACATATTTACAAATTATATTTTCAAACTAGCGGTTTCGTTATTTTTCCGGGTTCAGTTATGTTAATTTCTTTTTAGTAATTGCAATTGAACTCTAATCAGTGAAAAACCTCTATTCAAAGTAGACATGAGGGTCAAGATATCGTTTGGATTCGGTCCAGTCATTCATATTTTCGAATATTCAGTTTAGAAATTTAATATCCATTCAGATTTTCCTTTTTTCTGTGGATCAGAGGGTTCGGTAAGTTTTGGATTCAGAAACCTTTGGGTGTAACCAAAATCTTATATCTTTGTATTAATTATTCAAAAATACATATAATATTAAAATGTTTTTGGGGTTTTCATCTAAACTTATATTTAGACCAAACTAACATAAAAATCCAAAAATAAATTGAGGTTCAAATAACTAAAACACAATCTGTCAACAAAACACACACAGAAAATATTTGGATCTTAGAAAAAAATATGTTATAAACATCTTATATAATTTTGGATATTTTCTGGATTGAATTCGATGGGTCCGAAACTCTGAAAAAATGCCCAACATTCATTATTTTGGTTTCGTTCGGTTAATATTCAGTTCAATTTAGTTCGAATATAAACTGAATTCTAACGAATAACTAACCCGAAATTGATTGGATTTGGTATGATTGGTTTGGTTAACTTAAAACATCTCCAATCTATCTCCAGGTGAGTTTCCTCTTATAACGAATAAATCCCAATTAAGAAAAACCCCAACTTTCCTAATCTTTATATCAGGGTTTCAATCTCGTCGTCGATGTAACAAACACATACACAGAGAGACCATAACATGAGAGACCACAAGCAACATGAGGAGATTCAGCACAGACAGATTCATTTACAAAGTCCATTACAACAGACCTTCATTGCTAATTCAACACGACCAACTAAATGACAAAACAAATCCCCAACTTCACGCGACTCGAGCTACGGCGGATGCGCCAGCCACCATCTTTACCTCCTGACTCTCCGCCGGGAAACTGAAATTGGTCGGCGCGTGAGGTCCAATAAGCTGAACAGCCGCGTTATCATAAGCAAGAGCAGCTTCCTCCGCCGTGTCGAAAGTCCCAAGCCAGAGACGATCGCGCCGTCCCTTGAGAGCTCGGCCGCATCTGATCTCAGCCGCCCATTTCCCCCACGGCCTCTGCCTCACTCCGCGGAACTTCTTCTTCCCCCCCTCCGCCGTCGCCTTGAGAAACTCCGCCGGGATCCTGATTTTGAACCGCGTCTTGCAGGCGTCGCGGTTGTCGTCGGAATCGGGAGGGTCGATTACGATCTCCTTGACGAGGCGTTTCCCGCGGCGGCGGCGGACCTGGGCTGTTGTTGTTGTTTCTCGGCAGGGCTCCTCCGTGTCTTCGTCGCTGGAAGAATCGGTGGCTTCTGCGTCGGTGACTGAGATTCTGACGATGCGCTTCATCTAGGGATGGTGAATTTTGAAAATTAGGGTTTCGTCTCAGGGGGGGTAATAAAGGAGGGAGAGAGGCTCCCCTGTTGCTTTGGGCATTTTCTGATGCTTTGAGAATATGTTTTTATTCTTTTAGAATCTCCTTTTCCTGATGCCTCTCCATTTGTTTTTTTTATTATTTTTGTCCTAAAATCGATAAGCTTTTGAGGTCAGGCCCATACGGTCCATTAAAATTGCAAGAAAATAAGTGTGTTTTGTTTTGTTTTTTCGACAAATTGTAAATAGATCAAATCTCCAAAATATCAACTTTCTAAGTTTATATCACAAAAATAGCACTCAAAAACTAAAATGACCAAAATAGCATTTTATCTTTTAAAAATTTAAATTTTTTTATTTTTCAAAATTTGAAATCTTATCTCAAAAACCTCATTTCTCAACTCTAAACCCTAAAACCTAAACTCTAAACCCTAAACCCCACCCTTTGAGTGCTATTTTTGTGATTTTTGGCCTTGAATGTTAGTTTGGGAACAAAAACTTGATTTAGTGCTATTTTGATCTTTTTCTCTTGCAGATATCATTATTTCGATTTTTTTTTAGTTATTGTGTTTTGATAATAGACAAATTGAAAACATGATAGAAACACAATTCTTAAAAGTTTATTTTCTAATTAGTTAACAAATACTAGTTAGATAATATTGTTTATTTTCTAATATTGTTTTTAAGGTAATTGAACAATCACAGGAATCATATATAACTAAGAAGAAACAGAAAATTAGGAACAACTCCTAACTTTAATCACACCAAAGAGAAACTGTATAAACATGAACAATGCTCTTGCCTTTCCGTTGCAAATTTTTCCATACCTTAATTTCAGTGTGACTGACTCTACACTAATCTAAATCATGTGAGTGTTAATATATATAACTAATGTCTTTGAATTTATCCTCACACATGTCTTCAATGGACTTACTCGTTACTCTGCTCCTTCTAGCCTCTCCCGTGGCTCTGGCCAAGTCTTCTCCCTCCCTTCCTGCCATCTTTACCTTTGGCGACTCCATTTTCGACGCAGGAAACAATCATTTCAACAAAAACTGCACTGCTCAAGCTGATTTTCCTCCTTATGGCTCTTCCTTCTTCCACCAACCTACCGGAAGGTTTACCAATGGAAGAACCGTAGCTGACTTCATATGTAACAATAATAATAATGTCTCCCAACTCTTTAATTACTTGCTTTTTCCTCAAGACACCTTACTTTTCTCTATCCTTTTTTTTCCTTGCAGCACAATTTATAGGTCTTCCATTACAGAAACCATTCTTGGAACTGCATATCCAAATCATGAACGGAACTTTAAAACGATTCCCTTCTAATGGCATTAACTTCGCCAGTGCCGGTAGTGGATTCTTGCTTGATACCAACAAAGACATGGTAACTATATAACTATAACATTTCTCTCTCTTAATGTTTTGTTTCTTATGAATCATCCGTTTACATGTATAAATCCAGAGAGTGACACCGATCCAAACCCAACTTCAGCAATTCCAAACACTTGTAGAGCAGAACAAAATAGAAAAATCTATAATCCAAGAATCTCTCTTCTTATTAGAGTCTGGTTCTAACGACATCTTTAACTACTTTCTTCCATTCCAAACCACTACACTCTCTCCAGACGACTATGTAGACTCAATGTTAACCCAAGTTAACAAAACCATTGATCAAATCTACAAACTAGGAGCTCGTCGCATCGCCATCTTCTCTTTAGGTCCAGTAGGATGTGTCCCTGCAAGAGCCTTGCTTCCTAATGCCCCAACCAATAAATGCTTTGGCAAGATGAATGTTATGGCCAAGAAGTATAACAGAAGACTTGAAGATATAGTGAACATAATCCCCACTAAGTACCCTGGATCCATTGCAGTGTTTGGAGCTGTGTATGCTATCACTCACAGATTCCAAACCTACCCCGCTCGTTACGGTACACAATACAGCTGATTAATTTCTCTTTCTTTGATAAATTTTTCAAATGTCTATTATTAAACTGAATAATGCCCTTGGCTAAAGGGTTTTCGGATGTGTCGAACGCGTGTTGTGGGGGCGGGACACTGGGAGGGTTGAAGCAGTGTGGAAGAGAAGGATACAAGATTTGTAATAACCCCAACGAGTTTATGTTTTGGGATTTTTATCATCCGACAGAACGTACTTACCATCTCATGTCAAAAGCTTTGTGGAATGGAAACAAGAACAAGATAAGACCGTTCAATCTCATGGCTCTTGCCACCAACTTCACATTTTAAAAGCAAGAAAGTGAAACTTTGCTCCACTTCTAGTCTCCTCTCTTCTAATGTTACATAAAAAGCTACACAATGATGTTATTGTTTTCGTTCGTATCTTCTATGAAATACAATATATGATTTTATCTATCTTATACCTGTCTACTATACGTATTCTACAGAAAGTTTAGTTTCGTCACCTGACCTGAGTGATGGATACACAAACACTTCCTCCCTTTGGGGGCAGTTCGCATAGAATATCCACAGCACCAGACATATAGTAACACTCCAACATAGATCATTCATTATCTGTTGTTTTCACTTCTAATGTCTCTGCTGCAGTGTTCATTTCTACATTTTATGTCTCGATTTCACCCACCACATCAGAGATATTGAGTCACGTTCTGGAGAACCCCACACAGTTTAGTCTGGCTGATTTACCAGACTTAAGAGAATGCAATGCTTCCGTATGAAACTTACTTTGTCCAACAGTAAAATAAAACATAATATTAAATGGTGGATGTTTTGGGCAATTGAGTAACAGTATGAAGCATCCAGTTTGTTTTGTAAAATAGAGAAAGTTCGGGACCACTTTTGCAATTCCATCTGAACTTGTTTAAAACCAACCAAACAAACAGTAAGCAGTTCAAGAGTCAAACTCTTAACATACTGACCAAGAATAAGTCAAAGGGTTTACAGAAGCAAAGATCCATCTTAAACCATAAACCCTAATTTGTTTCGATGAAATGACCCTTTTACCCAAACCTATCCTTAACGGTTACACCGGATTTCCCGGCGACGATCAAGGTCGTCGCGATCCCCAGGAACATCCCGTGCTCCACCACTCCGGGCAACCTCAATATCTTCTCGCTCGCCGCCTCCAAATCTCCCATATCCCTCTCCAAGTACAGATCCACCACGTAATTCCCGTTGTCCGTCACAGCCGCCGCCTCTCCGCCGCTCATCACCCTAAGCTTCGCCTTGCACCCCGCTTCTCTGAAAAGCTCCTCCAGCTTCCCCCTCGTGAAGTTGCAGCAGAACGGCACGACCTCCACGGGAACGGCGAGCCCGCTTCCGCCGATATGCTTCACGAGCTTGGACTCGTCGACGATCACCACGAACTTCTTCGACGCTCCCTCCACCATCTTCTCCCTCAGCAGCGACCCGCCGCGTCCTTTGACGAGATTGAGGGCGGGGTCGACTTCGTCGGCGCCGTCGATGGATAGATCCACGACGGGGTGAGAGTCTAGATCGGATAACGGTATCCCGAGAGAAACCGCCTGCTCGTGCGTCGTGGTGGAAGTGGGGATTCCGATTATGTCGCGGAGCTTGCCTTGGCGGAGAAGCTCGCTGATGCGAGCCACGGCGTGTTTGGCGGTGGAGCCGGTGCCGAGGCCGACGACCATTCCGGATTTGACGTACTCGACGGCTTTGTAGGCGGCGAGTTTCTTGAGATCGTCTTGGGTGAGGTTTGAGGGAAGCGGCGAGTCGTCGACGACGGAGGATGTGACGAGAGGATTGGAGGCAGAACCCATTGTGTTTAAGTTCAAGAGATGCGGACTTGCTTTGTGATTCGAATGCACAAAATGTTATGATCTAAACTATTAAAACTGAAGTACAAATAAATTTTAACCCTAAGTTTTTCTCAATAATTACCATTCAATGCCACTGACCTTATAAATAGCAATTTCTATAAAAATTATTATGAAATTGTCTAATATTTAACTATCTAATAAATTTAGAAGATATCCAATCATTCATTTATTTAAAAAATCAAAATCAAAAAATCAATTTTACAATCCATAAAAAACTATAAAATAGATTAAATGATAAGATTAATTTATTAGTTTATTAAAAATTAAACTAATCAAAATCATTTAAAATTTTCAGAATAATAAAACTAACTCAGTTATATTTAACTAATTATCATCTTATAATTTAATTAGTACAATAATATATGTATTTAATTTTTAAATATTTATAAAAATTAAAAACAAATACCCGTGCGGAAGCACGGGTCAAGATCTAGTGGTGTTTTAAAGAAAGAGACTTTACAAAGACAGAACTTTAGAAGAATCGTATTCGCCTTCTTTGACGGTCGTATTTAAAAGGGTAAACCTAAAGTTTATATGTAATCAGATTGATACGGAGATCTCTCAAGAAATATATATTAAAGTATGGATTTTTTTTTTTGAACTTAAAAGTATGGATTTTATCTTATTCACATTATACACAGTATCTAAAAGCTTAACTCTCTTATTATTAGCATGATTTTTGTGTCACCAATCAGAGGCCATGGGTATCATGCCATTTGGATACCATTGAATGGTGAAGTAAAGAGGCATTATTTTTGGATCTTTGCAATAATTTACTTTCATATAATCCATCTTCATTCTATTTACTCTAGATATGGTGTTGAACTTTTTTACACATTTCCTTATTTTTTTCTTACATTTTAAGTGATACATTTATGTTTTAAAATTAGTTAATAATGAATAAAATAATTTAAAATATATATAAACGTTGTGGAAAATATAAAGTGACTGATATAGTTTTTTTTGGTAAAATTGATATAGTTAGTACAATTATTAATAAATCATAGATAAATACTTATTATATTTTGTATGTGTGAAGTAGCCAAAATATCCATTCCAAAGAATCAAATTCCGAGACATAACACGTTTATGAGTAAGTTCCTCGCATATTCCAATCCCACTATCTTTCAAAGCAACCTCTCTCCACCATTGGATATGATGACGGTGGCCCGTCTCTTTTTACATTTTAATTAAGAAAGGTCACTCTTCCGTGAATACATATCTAATCTCAAGCATGTGAATACGGATGATGCTTTCTATTTTAGATGATTAAAACCAGGAAATAAGGTATCATGTAACTTGTAACTGCACGGTTCATGCCATTGTTGGTAGGAATGCATACATATACAATATCAAAACATATAGCTTTTCAAATGGGTCACATATTTACCAAAGTTAATGTATTGACTGATCCATCACATTGTTTACATTTTGCAAGAAAGATTTTACTGACGGCCGGTTTAAAGTTAAGTCCGGACCGAACAAATCGTACCACTACCGCGCTACTTCAAAGTTAAAACACCGAACATAAGGGTTTACACACGTGGGAATAAAATATCTGTCACAAACCAAAACAGTTCCACGTGGGATGCCTACGCAAACTTACTGACACGTGTTTGTATATAATTGGTTTAACGGATTACAACATGGTTCGGATCCGAAATTCCGATAGATCCCGGATCGATTTCTTCTGCCCTAAAGAAAGACCTACGTCGTTGGTTTGAAGCTTCGGTTCGAATGTCGTCTTCTTGATGGATTCGCCTTGATCATCCTCCCAAGTACTCCTAAATCACTCTAGAGAAGAACCGAGTACCGCCCGGAAGACAGATCAATGGTATGTTCTTGTCCTGGGTTCCTCTGCTAAGGATGCTTCCTTCTATAAGTTCTGATCTGTATTTTTCACTGTAAGTGCTGTTTCGATTTTGTTTATCACATATGGGCGTTTGGTCTAGTGGTATGATTCTCGCTTTGGGTGCGAGAGGTCCCGAGTTCGATTCTCGGAACGCCCCTCTATTATTTTTTTCTGTTTTGATTACCAAAGAAAGTTGATTTTGTTAATGGAAAAGCATTTATGTTGAGGTGATATACATATGAATTCAAACCGGCTTCTATTGACAAGAAAAGGTCAGAAACTCTACACAAGAAGAAGGAGAACAGAGTTTCAGTTAAGTTTCAAAATAACCAACTTGGTAATAAACCTGAATATGTTGAGAACGTAAGCAAGGAGGTCAACTCCGTGTAACTAAACAACAATTCAAACAAACTTATACCAACAATATTTCCAAACAAAAGACCTTGTGTCTCTGTGATTGCTTTGAAAATCCAAAAGGGTAAGTTTTTACTTACTAAGATCGAACGAGCAAGTTATAAATGATATGATCTAGTTACTATTTCTGGAAGCTAGGACATATTAATAAGATCTGAATCCAAAATCTACTTTGTGTTTTAAAGCTGCCCATTTTTATTTTTTTCCTCGCACTAACCGGCGTGTGATAATCACGCAGGCATATATCAAGGAGCGTGTAACACACGCGCTATAGAAGGATCGAGTGGTGGAATAAAGAGTTTGCAATTACTGTTAACACAAGCGAGTTAAAAAAAAGGTACACAACCGACTGAGATCGGAGATCGAAACCTGTACCTGAGAGAATCCTTGTCTTCTTCCTTCTCTTCTTACCCTAACCTTTATTCTCACTCTCTCTCTTCCACTCTCCCTAACCTCCATCTTGTCTTATTCATTGCTTCTTCTCTCCGCCACCTAGAGATCTCACCAGAGTCCGATCCCAATCAAGATCTCAACCTCCACCTCTCTCAAACCTTCTAACTCTGATCCCTAAAAAAAAGACTCCATAGATGCAACGATGGGAGCTGAGAAGAAATGGCTGTTCACACTCTTCTCCGTAGCCTTCCTCTCCGTCTTCCTCCTCTTGCTCTACTCTTTCTCCGCTTTCACCTCTAACCCTTTCCCTTCCCCTATCCGCCACGGTCCTCACTACCCGCCATCTTTCGCTTATTACATAACCGGCGGTCGTGGGGACGGTGACCGGATCTTCCGGTTGCTCCTCGCGGTTTATCACCCTAGGAACCGGTACCTTCTCCACCTGGGAGCTGAAGCTGCTGACGCCGAGAGGGTTGCTCTTCTCTCCGACTTGAAATCTGTGCCTGCTGTGAGTGCCTTTGGGAACGTTGATGTGTTGGGGAAGGTTCATCGGCTCTCCGAGAATGGCGCGTCTAAGGTTGCTGATACTCTTCACGCCGTGTCGATCTTGCTGAAGCTTGGTCGTTCTTGGAACTGGTTTATTGAGCTGAGTGCCTTGGATTATCCCCTGATGACTCAAGACGGTAATGAATCATTTCCACTCTAGATCTTTGTTTGGACATCTCTTTGTGAGCTTGTTATGTTTGGTCTTTATTGCATAACAGAAGCTTTAGATATTTATTAATCCACTCACTTCTTCTATTTGTCTTCATATGATTCAAAAGTAACGTTTTATTCCACTCATGATTTCTCTTTCAGACCTGTCTCATGTGTTTGCCTCGGTGAATAGAAGCGTCAACTTCATTGATCATACTAGTGATCTTGCTTGGAAAGAGTAAGTATATATATACTAACAATGTTTGTTACATTCAGTGTGGATAATGAATAATGGTATGTTTCGGTAGATCTCAGAGAATCAAGCCTATTGTTGTGGATCCAGCACTTTACTTGGCCAGAAGAACACAGCTCTTCACTGCCACCGAGAAACGACCAACACCAGATGCTTTCAAAGTCTTTACAGGTTAAAATATTCAGCACCTAATAATACTTTCTGGGGTTACATAGTCCCTAACATGTAATGTCACGCAGGCTCGCCGTGGATCGTACTGAGCAGATCTTTCCTTGAATACAGCATCTTCGGTTGGGACAATCTACCAAGAATACTCCTCATGTATTTCAACAACGTCATCCTCTCCGAAGAATGCTACTTCCACACGGTCATCTGCAACGCCCCCGAGTTCATTAACACGACGGTCAACGCTGACTTACGCTACATGATATGGGACAGCCCTCCGAAGATGGAGCCACACTTCCTCACCACACCGGATTTCGATCAGATGGCCTCAAGCGGAGCGGCTTTCGCCCGGCAGTTCAAGAAGGACGATCCGGTCCTCGACAAGGTCGATAGAGAGATCTTGAAACGGGGACGGTACAGGGTGACCCCTGGAGCTTGGTGCGCGAGCCATAGTAGCTGGTGGACTGATCCTTGCTCGGAGTGGGATGATGTCAACGTGGTGAAAGCTGGTCCTCAGGCTAAGAAGCTGGATGAGACGATAACGAATTTTCTTGATGATTTGAATTCACAGACAAATCAATGCAAGTGAAGAAGAATGGTGGGATTGTCTGAAATCATTACACACGGGACACGACACAGGATTACATTTGTTTTCTGTCTGAAAGGTTAATTCTTTGGACAATAGTGGGGCTGTATTTATACGAGGAGAAGAGAAAGGAGAGATTTCTTCTCCTTTCCCATGATTTTGTAATTCCTTTTGTTAACGCATGATGTGTCGTTGTCCACCTTTGTTCTTGTTGTATCTCTTAGTTAACGGACTGTGACTTGTAGGGTTTAAAGTAAGCCTGGCATTTTAAACGAAATTGAATTGATGGTCCAAAAAAAAAGAAAATTGATGGTCAAATACTTGCACGGTTCATGTTTTTTTTTTATATTGGAAAACTGAAACCTAACCAGAATTAAATCAGGAATGAATCGAATTGGTTTTTAAAATTCTAAAATATAATTTGTATCAAAAATATATATTATATTTAGTTATGAAATAATCAAGTTACTCAAAAAGTTGAATTATTAAAAAAACATATATTTAAATGATTTACTATTTTATACGAGCAAACTGAATTATCTAGCGTTTAATCGCAAAAACTCACTGTCTAACTTTTTAACTTTTTATCCTAAACTATCTGGATAAATTGAAACTGAATGAAAGTTAATTGGATCTGATTATTTTTTGGATATTACGTCTTTGATTTTATTATCTGAACCAAACAAAGTAAGAGAAATGACATCAAACCGAATTTCATAAACCGAATTTCACAAATCGAAAAATTTAAACCGAGAACCGGGGGATTTAAAAAGGTAATCGAAAATGAAATGTTAAGTTTCTACTCCAATGATATTCGCTTGCATCATCCGCTTAGCCGGGAGACAGTTCTCTCGTCGTGTCTACTGTAGAATATTATCTGTCGGAGAACAGAGCTTGAATCTCGAATGGACTCACAAAGCTTCAAACTTGATTCTCCACAAATCATTACACAGTCCTTCCGTCGAAACCCAAGTCGGAGTTTCGCAAGACGCCGATAGAATCTGCAAGATCCTCTCCAAATCTACCGACTCAACCGTCGAAACCCTCCTCAACAAAGCTTCCATCGAACTCTCCCCGTCGCTAGTCGAAGAAGTACTGAAGAAGCTGAGCAACGCCGGCGTCCTAGCCTTCTCCGTCTTCAAATACGCCGAGAATCAAAAGGGTTTCAAGCACACCACCGCGACCTACAACGCGTTGATCGAGTCCTTAGGCAAGATCAAGCAGTTCAAGCTCGCGTGGAGTTTGGTAGACGACATGAAACACAAGAAGCTTCTGAGCAAAGACACGTTCGCGCTGATCTCCAGACGCTACGCTCGAGCCAGGAAGGTTAAGGAAGCGATCACCGCGTTTCAGAGGATGGAAGAGTATGGGTTTAAGATGGAGGTTTGTGATTTTAACCGTATGCTGGATACTTTAAGCAAATCAAGAAACGTTGGTGATGCACAGAAGGTGTTCGACAAAATGAAGAAGAAAAGGTTTGAGCCTGATGTGAAGTCTTACACTATTTTACTCGAAGGGTGGGGTCAGGAGATGAATCTTTTGAGAGTTAATGAGGTTTACGGAGAGATGAAGGACAAAGGTTTTGAGCCTGATGTTGTTACTTATGGGATCATTATCAACGCGCATTGTAAGGCTAAAAAGCATGACGAGGCTATTAGATTCTTTAGTGAGATGGAGATGAGGAGTTGCAAGCCAAGTCCTCATATTTTCTGTAGTCTGATCAATGGGCTTGGTTCCGAGAGGAGGCTGAATCAAGCTCTTGAGTTCTTCGAGAGGTCGAAGAGTTCGGGGTTCCCCCTTGAAGCTCCTACTTACAACGCGTTAGTAGGAGCTTATTGTTGGTCGCAGAGAGTCGAAGACGCGTTTAAGGTGGTGGAAGAGATGAGAACGAAAGGGATAGGGCCAAATGCTAGGACTTATGATATAATCCTGCATCATCTGATCCGGATGCAGCGGACGAAAGAAGCTTATGAGGTTTATCAGAAGATGAGCTGTGAGCCGACCGTGAGTACTTACGAGATCATGGTGAGGATGTTCTGTAATAAAGAGAGATTGGACATGGCGATCAAGATTTGGGATGAGATGAAAGGAAAAGGTGTGCTTCCGGGAATGCACATGTTCTCTAGTTTGATTACAGCTTTGTGTAATGAGAACAAGTTAGATGAGGCTTGTGAGTATTTCAGTGAGATGTTGGATGTGGGTATTAAGGCACCGGGGCATATGTTTAGCCGGCTTAAACAAGCGCTTCTCGATGAAGGCAGGAAAGATAAAGTCGCCGAGTTGGCTGTGAAGATGGATAGGCTGAGAAAAACTCAACTCCTTGGCTGAGACGGGTTTTCACGGCTAGGTCTTTCTTCTTGCTTATATCTTCTACTACATTTTGTTTCATCTTTTTGGACTATTGGATTTTTATGACCTATGATCTATATCCATATTTTCAAAATATAATACAAAACGATCTAAATTGAAATGACGTAGGGTCCGATTGGTTTAGGCTATAGAAGCTTTCACTTTTTTCTGCAGTCTTCAATGTTTATTTTTTATCAATCACATTTTTAAAATTTAAAAGTCCTCAAAGTCTTCCTAAACTTTCTCAAAGTCCTCTTTTTCTTTGTTTTCACTTGTTAGGTTAGTTTTTTTTAAAGCCAATACTTTGTGACTTTAGACTATTTTTACGATTCCTTTTTAGTTTTTACATTATAAAGCCTTAAAAGTTTTAGAAGTCACTTTTTTGTTAAAATCCCAGCCATGACAGTCCAAATCAATTGGATCCCTAACAAGGTAACGAAAAGTTAGACTATGTACCTTACAAACCAATAACTTATATACATAGTATAACTTTTCTTTACTTTGTTAAGAAAAAAAAACTAAATTGCAGATATTGGACAATGAAAATTATATATGATGATGAAGCCTTTTAAGATGGTCAGTGATGAAAGAGTTTTGTCAGCAAGATGTTAAATTGGTTATGCCATAAATTTTACAGTAAAACTGGCTTACTATTTTCGTATCGAGTCAAACTGTATGTTTTACTCGACTTCTGACATTGGGAGTAGCTTATGTCAATGGGGAAATAAATGGGCCTCTGGACTAGTACTTATGGGCTTAAACAGACTCGATAGTACACGTTTTGGTTGGTGAGAAGGCTCCGAGGAGGTTGATTCAAGATTCCTCGTACAGTGGTACTGTACTCTCTCTAGTCCAGCTACCATTCAATAAACTCTTCAATAAAACTGAACGCTAATGTTTCTCACTGTTCCCCGCTTACAAACTCTTCAATATGTGTCCTCTTCTTTACATTTTATCGCTTACATTTCTAACAATTTGTTTTTTTTTTTTTAGTTATTTGTCATCTTCTGAATTTTTATCAAATACTGTCGACAAAAAATATCACGTATCTATGGATGCTGACACAAAAAAAAAAAACAAATATCCAGCTATACAGATTCAAACAATTTTGAGCCGCTAGCAATAAATCTTCTTATTATACCACATCCCCTATATATTATTTGAGAAGCATTGCAACATTTTTTTGTAGCCACGTGGCATCACTATAATGATTCTTAGAATCCTTAGAGAAATATGTTGGTCCATTTAAATATATAATAAGCTTTTTATTAAACCACAATAAATACATTATTAATGTGATTCATTATTTCCTTAAATAAGATTACGGAATTGCCTAATGTGGCTAAAGTATATATGACAATTAATGTTTTGAATAATAAAGATTTGATAAAAATAAGTGTGTATTATAATTATATTTGTTTAATTTTAAGCTATTAAAATAAATTAAAAAATCATAGTAACCATATAATAAAAATTAAAAAAAATATTTATATATTATATTTTGAATTTTTAAAAACGAGTATAAATTACTAAAACTATTAAAAGTTTTACATTCAAATTTTGTGATCTATGATTTAAAACTTTTGTTATGACATGATACAAATAACTGAAAAATAATATAAGTTGAAAGTCTCATTTAATAAGTATCAAAAATAAAATATATATAAATATATGTATCATTTTAAATTAAACTATATGCCATATAAAAATACATAAATATCGTAATTTTGAACTTTACTTTGAGTATTTTTTTGATAAAAATTTTGAAAAAATATTGACAACTTAATTTTTTAAAATATTATAAATTACTTAAACCATTATTCCTAAAGTGAAAATTTTGTTATCACTAATTTAGATTTTTTGCTATAACAGATAAAAAATGATAAAAAAAATATGAGCAAAAAACATCATCTAATAAATATTAATATTAACATATACCATATATATGTTACTATCATTTAAATTTAATTATTTATCATATCAAATAAAAAAAATATTTTTTCGATTTATTAAATTTATTTATATATTCGCACCAATTTAATTATATAAATAGTAGATAATGACCTTTTTAATTATTCAATATATATTTATAATTAAAATATGTTATAAACATATAATAAATAAAATAATTTATATATATAATGTTCATTCCGCGCAAGGCGCGGGTCTTAACCTAGTGTTATATTATTATTGGTTATCTAGACTTTCTGAATTTTTATTTTCAACCAACAGTTCAAACTTAATTATTTTATAGTAAAATACTAGTGGTTGATCTACGCGGGATGTTATCTTTGTTGTGTATAGAACGACTACTTTAATTGGTTTGAGAATCTTATTAATTTATGTGTCGAAACATATGTCGGCGGATATTAAAAACTATATCAAGGTTCATCATTTTTAAAGACCAATAAATAGAGAGTAGTTTTATTTTATTTGAGTATAGAACAAAAACGTCATTTTCATTATTATTTCTATATTTTTTACTAATATTAATTTTATGAATTCACTTATGTCATGGCATATTTTGTTTTAACAATATCAAATTTACTATTTAAAAAATATAGTGAAGAATACACATAAAATATAATAAAATTATTAAGACTGTTGTTTTTAGTTATTTAGTTAGGTTACAATCATTTTTTATTATTTTGTAGCTATTAAATTATAGAAATAAAAATATGAATTAAAAGTACTAGGATAGGATTATGAACAAGTACCACCGATAATTTTTGATGCTACGCACAAGTACCACCGATAATTTTAAAAACGTAGCATTATGAACAAACACTTTTTTTTTTGTAAAAGTTATAAACAAACACATATGTACTAGAGAGATACCACAATTGTCATTTTTTTTTTTTTGCTCTATTAGTTATCACTTTGATAACAATAGAGTTAATGAAATCACTGTTTCAAATAATTGATTAAATAAAATTTCATATTGCACTCCGCGACAAGAATAGTTTCTAATAAGAACCACATCAACATTAAAACCTGTCATCAACAATTGAATCTGTAAGAATTGCTGCCACCTCTCGCTTCAAAATATTTTTGTTACTTCTTTACAGAAGTTCAACTGAACGGCAACTTTTATCTTTTCAAATATGATAAAATGTGTTTTTTCGATTTCTAATCTTTGTTTTGAGCTGTTTATCAAGTTATAATATGTGTGTTTCAAAAAAAATTCAGTCTTTTATCGAGTATTTTCAGGAATTAGGTTGATTAAGAGCAAATTGTGTAGAATTGAGTGTAAAAAATCATTGTAGAACTATGTAGATGCGTCAGAAGTTTACCAAAAGATAAAAGATTTCCCACCGATAAATTTCTTTTAAGTTTTGAAACAAAATAGAGAGTTAAGTTACTTTCCGATGCCACTGATTTGAGGTCGATCCATTGGTTAAATCAAATGTTATGCTCGTTTTCCTCATTTTTGGTTTGGTTTAACCCAAACTTTAACCATGACGTGAATTAGATCTATATCTTCTATTTCCGCAATTGTTTAGGCTATACTTTCTTTTTCATCAGACTTATTGGTTTTGTAGATTTGAGGAAACTAATCTATCCCTTTAGAAAAGATTTCTCTGAACCATGTTTATGATTTCTAATTCCATTATGCAGTATCCATCATATCTCTATGATTATTATGCTATGTGTAAGTAGTCCATTAGTTAGGCTTACGGTTTCAAGGGAATTTATGGATTGTTAATTGTAATTTGTTTGAATAGGGAATAATCTATCAGTTTTTTCATCTAGATTGTTTTTAGATCTTGCTTGGATTGATCACCTAGTGATGTAGCATAAGCTAGAATAGCATAAACATCTTATTTAGTTTGTGAATGCCTCACATCAATATTTTCTTGAAATCGTTGAGACCCCTAGTTCTAGCCGAAAAACAAGAAAATAAGAGAATAAAACTCTTCTTTTATTTAATAATAATATGAAAAATATCCCTTAAATCACTTCCTTATATAATCTAAACTACACCTCATCTTACAAATGCTAATGAGGTCGTGAGTATTAACTCAGATGTGTTTATCACATTAAAAGGAAAATACGATAATAACAAAAGAAAGCCAAAACCAAACACATAATTGAAATAAGAAAATAGTCACGCTGCATCATGTCATCTAGGGTAGAAAAAGACTCACCCTTGAATCTTCAGGATTATCACGCAAAATGATGGAAAGAGATGTTTAATGTTGAAAACATCGGAACAAAAAACTTTAGGTGGTAGTTGAACTTTGTAGGCATTAGCATTCATTTTCTCTAATATCTCTTAAGGTTCTATCTTTCGAGCTTTCAACTTGTTGTAAAAGCTAGGAGGAGCACATTCCTTTGTTAAAACTACCCACACAAAGTTGCCAACCTAGAATTGTAAATCATGCTTATGTCTATTGGCTGTGGGCTGTACTTTGATGATGAAACCTGCAAGTTATCATGAACTTGTCTGTGAATGTGAGACAAACATTCCACCAGCTTTGTGTATGTGAATGCATAAGATCATGTCTTATTGAAATCGTTGAGAATCCTAATTCAAGCCAAAATGCAAGGAAAGAAGAGAGCAAAAGCCTTTTTTCATAATAATATGAAAATGTCCATTAAAACCATAAGGTCGCTTTGTATAATCTAAACTACACCACCTCTTATAAATTCTAATGAGGTCGGGAGTATTAACTAAGACGTGTTTATCACGTTAATAGCAAAATGCAATAATAATAAAAGAAAACCAAAGCCAAACACATAAAGGAAATAAGGAAATAGTCACACTGAAAGTTGTTTAATGCACTGAAAGTGTTAGATTAAATGCTTGAACGAACATAGATAAGTGAAATATTTTTAGCCAATAGAAGTTGATGTTAGGGAGTTTCTGAATCTATCAAACTTATTATTATTGCATGTTCAAAATCTAATATTCAATGGAAGTTAGTCTCTAGGATTCTAATGCATAGAGTGTAATACTACGAAAGTAGGCTAGTCTAATTAAGAGATTTTAGTTTTAGGACGGTTCTTAATACATTGTTTGTTTAATAATCATATCTGTTTGTGATTCTTGGGAATTACCGGAGACCTGACGCTTCTTATTCATAGTTTACATTGCATTTACATTCGGTTCTACATTCATTGCAATTAGATAAACACAAAAAATTCTTTTTTGTTCTAACTCTATTCGTACCCCACAAAATTGTAATGTAACCTTGGTCTTCGTAAATTTGATCCAAAAGTACTACCGTGTATTGACGTGCACTTGCAGTCTGAATTTAGTGGTTAATACTTGATCACGTCAAAATCAATTGAAAAAAATACATTAAAAAAAATTTATATTTAAAGTAAATTGGCAAAAAAGTACAAAACAAATAAAATCAACCAATGTTAAAATTTAAAAATTTAGAAAATCTTTACAAGCAAATTTAAAAAATTCCTTTTTTCTTTGACCGCTAGGGTTTCGCCCTCGATCTAGAAATGTTTAGTTTGTCTAGGTTTTGATACCGGTAGAAACATTTTACAGCCAACAATTATGCAGCTGTCATATGAGATCCATGTTTTATTGTGCTCTTTACATTATGTTGAAATTTTGGTGTAAACATTTTCTCAATTAATTTGTATAATTCGTTTTTCTTCTGAGATTTGAAACATACATTGTTGTATAGAAGTATTAGTGAATTTTTGTTAAACCACTGGATTAAAAAAAAACTACTATCAGAATTTTAAAGTGTAGAACCATATAAATAGCTAATAATAAAGTATGTCTGATTGTAAAAAATAATACTGTATTGATAAGAGCGAGATTTGGATTAGATTATGTTTGTAGGTACAGCATTTTAAATGCGAACAGTTTTTCACATTTATGAGACTATGAAAACATCGGTGATTAGGGTCTTGAATAAATGTGGGACCAATTAGCACATGGATGTGTTTTTCTTCTTCTTCATCCTCCAACTACATGCCCGATTCTATCATCCCACAGGTAAAATTCAAATCGTTAGCTTCAATCCCTCTTTTATTCCCTACAAGATATGAGCCCGTTGCGTTGCAACGGGTTTTGTGTGATGTTTTAATTTAATAAAAACTATAAAATAATAAATAATTTCTTATAGTTTTATGATTGTTTTTTTGAATATGTTGTTTGAGATTTATTTTATAATTAAACCCCATTTTTACACATAAGTTTAAGTTAATATTTTTTTTTTTTATATTCATGGTACATAGATGAATTGTTATAAAATTTGTACTTAGGATTAGATAAAATACTATATCAAAACGTTTAAACTGAACACAATCCAAAATAAGAAATTGAATGAAATGTAAAAAGAAATGAAAGTCAAATACATCAATCGAGTCAATGACAACATTATACATGTTCTTATATAATAATTTAATGTTTTATTAAATAATTCTTTAATGTTTTATTAAATAATTCTTTAATGTTTTATTAAATAATTCTTTAAAATTTTATTTTGTTAGTATTTTTTTAAAAAGGAAAAAAATTCTATTTTATAAATCTCACTTTTATTTACAATTAAAAAAATAATATTAAATACTTTTTTACAATTTTTTTTTAAGATTTTAGAAAAAGAAAATTACTATCATATAACCTATTACAATTATCTTCTCTTTAGAATTTGAGAAAAAAATAAATTTCTATCAAATAATTATTTTTAGTTACTAATAAAGAAAATTTACATTTTGTATCAATGCTAATTTTACACTTTTTTGTTAATTAAATAATTTTTTGTATCATGTTCATCATCAAATACTCTTTCAAAAATATTATCAAACAATTTTTTACAATTCACTTTTGGTTAGGACTTAAAAATATGATACAATTTTTTTTTGTTTATGATTTTTATATAAATAAGGGAAAAAAAGATCAAATATTCTTGTACAGTTTTTTAGGATTTTAGAAAATGAAATTAATATTACACAGTCTTTTACAATTATATTTTTTCTACGATTTAGAAAAATAAAAAACCTATCAAATAATTATTTCCAGTAAATATTAACTATTTTTAAAAGTTGCCATTTTCAAAATTTAGTTTTTCCAATATCACTAATATTTTTTTACAAATTTTCTTGTTAACTAAATATTTTTTTACTGTCATGTTTATCATTAATTTTTATAAGTACAAATTACTATTAAATAAAATTTTACAATTCTCTCTGGTCAGGATTTTTTTTAAAAAGAAAAAAATTCATAATTGGTTAAGATTATAAAATATATATTTTTTTAGAAATCTCTTTTATTTTGGATTTTAGGAATAGAATAAGTTATTTTCACATACAATAGTTTTTATTGACACATTCACAATCTATTTTTTAATCGACACATGTCACAATCATATCAGGTGAAATATTTGAAGTTAATTTTGGTTTATATTTTTTAACACTAAATTATTAAAAAGTAAAGTTAGTTAATTATAAGAAAAAATATTATTTATATATATTTATTTTATTTTGATTTTTAAATAGGAAATAAGTTATTTTATAATTAATTTTTCTTTTAGATTTTTATACATTTATTTTATTTTCAATATGAAAAATTATGTTTATTATTTATTTATTTTGTCTTATACATACAAACACATATACATCATATTCACACATACTCATGTACGATAGCAATATCAAAATATAAAACTATGTTAGCATCATAATATGTAATAAGGATAATTAAAAGTTGAGTTGTATCAAGAAATTAAAAGAAAAGACTGAGGTAATACTCTTCATGTATATAATATTGTGTTTTGTAAAAATAATATGTAGAAGCTTAAACCTAAATATAGATGTGAAATATTTGTAGCTATTTTTGGTGATACTTTTTTAACATACAAAATTATCTATTAAAAAAAGAAAGTTAGTTACTTATAAGAAAATAATAAGAGTACTTTAAATTTTTCTTTTAATTAGGCTTTTAAAAAATTAATATTATTTATTTAAAAGTTATTTTTATTCATTTGTTTACTAAATTATTTTCTTGTACATGTAGGATTTTACAATTAGTTTTTGTTTAACATTTTTTCTTAAAAGTTAATATTTATCTTTTATAATTCTCTATCTTTAGTATCTCTTAAAACAAACATTATAATAAATAATAATAATAAGACTATTTAATAGTATTTATAATTAATTTTTAAGAAAAAATAGTTTTTTTATTTTAGTATATATATTTTTGATCATGAGAAAGTTTAACACATATCACATTTTCAAATATATAACTAACATTGTCACAATCATGTAAATTAGCAACTTTGAAGAACCAAGCTTTTTATAAAAATATTAACAATAATAATAATAATAATAATAAGACTATTAAATAATATTTATAATTATTTTTTAAGAAAAATCATAATAATAATAATAAGACTATTTTAAGAGGGAAATTACATGTTTACACTTTCATGGTACCACTTTTCAATTTTACCACCACTAATGAGACATTTTCAAAAATATCTTATTCATTAAGTGACAAAAGACTCTTATGCTCTTGTTATTTATATATATAATAAATTATTATTTAAATAAAAAATAAATAATAAAAAAAAATAAAAAAAAATAAAAAAAAATAAAATATTTTTATGTTTTTGAATTATACTTTTTCAAATTCGAACTTTTTTATAAAAAAAAATTTTTTGAATTTTTATTTTATTTTTTTTAATTTTCTTTTTGAAAAACGAAAATTATGTTTGAAACTATTTTTAAAAATTTTTTATATATTTTTTAAGTATTTATATATTTATTAGAATCATAAATTTTACATTCCAGAAACCCTACCCCACCCCTCAACTCTAAACCCTAAGTCTAAATTAGTTAATCCTAAGGGTATAATTGTATTTTACCCTTCATTAAAACTGAGGGTAAAAGTGGTTAGTGTAAACATGAAAAGTGGTACTATGAATGTGGTATTTGTGGCAATTTTCCTAAATAATATTTATAATTATTTTTAAAGAAAAATCATTTTCATTATTTTAGTATATATATTTTGATTATGAGATAGTTTAACACATATCAAATTTTTAAATATATAACTCACATGTGTCACAATCATGTTAAGTTGCAATTTTGAAGAACCAAACTCAATATAATATTTTATAATTATATTTTCATTAAAATTTTAGAAAAGGAAAATTATATTAAATAAATTGTTTTCAAATAAGTTTTTAGGATTTTGGAAAAAGAAAATTTCTACTTAATATTTTTTAAAAAAATTTACTATTAAATAATTTTAAAAAGTAGTTTTTATCAAAATTTGTTTTATTATCTTATTATATATATATATATATATATATTTAATTATTATATATTTAAACACATGTTACAATATTATAAGGAAAATTGTTATCAAATAGTCTTTTGCAATTATCTTTTGATTAGGATTTTAAAAAAGGAAAACTACCATTAAATAATATTTTAATTAATTTTAATAAAATTAATTTTTGTTAATATCTTAATCTATATATTTTTAATTATGATATATATTAACACATGTCACATTCTTAAAATATATAATTGTCATGTGTCGCCATCATATTAATTAAAATTTTTGAAGAACCAAACTTTTAGAAAAGAAAAATTCTATTAAATAAATGGCTTTCATTTTTTTTTTAGGATTTTGTAAAAAGAAAATTTCTAAAATAATTTCTTCTAAATATTAAAAAAATTACTATTAAATACTTTTTAAAAGTAGTTTTTATCGAAATTTGTTTTGTTTTTATTATCTTATTATATATATATTTAATCATTATATATTTCAACACATGTCACAATATTATAAGGAAAATATTATAAAATAGTGTTTTGCAATGATCTTTTGATTAGGATTTTAAAAAAGGTAAATTACTATTAAATAATATTTTAAACTATTAAATAATATTTTAATTACTTTTTAGTAAAATTCGTTTTTGTTAATATTTTAGTGTATATATTTTTAATTATGAGATAGATTAACACATGTCGCAATCTTAAAATATATAATTGTCATGTGTCGCGATCATGTTAATTAGCAACTTTGAAGAACCAAGCTTTATATAATAAGATTCTATATGCCTATATACAAAATATATTAATTTATTCAAATCGTTATCTTCAATCTAAAATCTCTATAAATTAATAATGTTGAAACTTTAGAACTTTATTAATTTATAAAGATATTAATTTACAAAAAAAAATCTTATTTAGATTTCTTATTTTAAAATATATTTATTCTAAAATAAGAATTTGATTTTAGTGATAGATATTAATTGTTTTTTTTTGAAATTTGACATTTATATTAATTTTATTATATTATTTGGTGTATATAATATATATTGCATAAAATTTAAATATGGTTTTAGATATAATATTACTAAATCTCATCAAATATATATAACATGATAAAAAAATATAAAGATAATTCCATTGTGAATATAAAACAAACAATATAATAATAGGTTCTTACTTATGTAAAATATGTATACATAAAAATTATTAATTTATAATTTTTGTGGGACCATATATTTACATAGAATTTTAAAAAAATTATTATCTTATTATTTTATCGATTTATGTCAAATTTTGAACCGGCCAAAGTTGGAACCGACAAAATTTATTAATTTGTAGAAATTATTAATTTATCGAGTATTAATTTATAGAGATTCTACTGTATATTTGATAAATCCTATAGGCTATCTGGTCGGCCCCACGAAGAACACACTTAGTGCTGCAGAATGGACTATCTCGAAAGCGTACCACATTGCATGATCCGAGTTTGAGTACCTTCCGACTATTGTCAAGGGGTGAACCGATCATCGGTTACAATCTAAACCACTTGGACCGAAGTCCAAATCTAGACTAATCAAGTAGTGATAATTTAGTTCTCAAGAAGAATCAAACCTGAATTGATGTGGGTACACTTACCCAAGAAATTACTATTAAGCTACCACCACTTAATTAGTTTCTATATATATATATATATATATATATATATATCAATTGCTTAACCTCACAATGAATCAACCTAAAAATAGAACCAAACCAACCAATCTCCTTATTAGAAGAAGCATGAACATAGTCTGTGTTCGCGCTCTCTATCCGCCCTCCAGTAACTATTTTCTATCAATAATATAGTTTTTCAAAAGTAAATCGTGTGTTTTGCTTTTCATATGAATTATACATATAGGTACATGTGCATTTTTGAGTTTGCAACGAGATATCGTTTTAATCTGTGAAATTTAATCCCTAATCAATGTTTTAGGGTTGCTACATCGTGCCGAGAGATGTAGAGTGGGAGGGAGAAACTACGAAAAACCTGAACTCAAGCAAAGCAACTTCTCAAAAGACGAAGACGATCTCATCCTTAGGCTTCATGCACTTCTTGGCAATAGGTTCTAATTTCGTTGCTTTTCTTCTTCTTAATTCCATTTCAAATCTTATACTATATAAAAAAAAATACCAGATATGAAAGTTTCGTTGTAACAAGATTTTGATGGTAAGTTTTCAGATGGTCATTGATAGCGGGAAGGTTACCTGGACGAACCGATACTGAAATAAGGATCCATTGGAAACTTACTTAAAGAGGAAACTCATGAAAATGGGAATAGACCCAACCAACCATCGTCTCTACCATCACGCAAACTACATTTCAAGACAATACCTCAATTCCTCTCATAAGAAACTTGAAACAGATATCATTAGTGATCAATCTTCTTCGGTATCCGAATCATGTGATATGAGAATGTTACCCGTTTCAAGTACCAATTGCTATGATAGTGCTAGTAGTAGTGCTGGACATAGTCGTTTGCCTGACCTCAACATCAGTCTCATCCCCGCGGAGACGGTGGTTTCTCGGCCAGTTTGTGGCCTTCAAGAATCTAACAGCAATGGTTCAACGCGTCAAGAAACGCTTCTTCTTTTCCAGTGAAATCGGATATTTTATTGCTACATAAAAATGAAAAATGGTGTATTTATCTGTACTATTTTGCTAGATATTTTTTTTTTTGTAATTTTACTAGATAAAAATACTCAATTGAGAGGATAATAAATGATGTTCAAAATTTTCAACCCGAATTGGACCGACAGATTTTTATTAGACACCCACGTTGAACAAACGTTTCTCTTAATTAAATGTCACGGTTAAAAACCGACGATAACTTAGAAGATGTACTTTCTTTGACAATAAGTACTCACTTGAAATGAAAAATATTTCCATCTCCCTTCAAATTACACTTTGCTCTTTTATGAAAAAAAAACAATTCAAGACTCGCTTAGTAGAAAGGAATGTATCAGTACTAAAATTGAGTGTCTTTGTATTTTTTTTTTTTTCCTTCTCAGAACGCTAATATATATATAGTCATGGACTTGATTAACTAACTATTTCTTGAACCAAAAAGGTAGTTTTTTGTTTTTCATTTTGATCACTCCAAATATTTTGATCATAAACTAACGCTAAAGTACTAATTAAAGGTAGCAATTCAACATACTTCATGTCTTGAGATTGATATCTCTAAATCAAGTTAAATATCAGCGCATCAATGCTAGCTAGTACTACAAGCACGGTAATGTGATTTAGTGGGACTAATTCTTAGGGTGTTTTGTCTAAGCATCTTTTTTTTGAACACTTTTTTTGAACACTATTGAACTAAGCCTCTTAAATGTTTAAAAGTTGAGAAAGCAGTTACCAAGAGGAACTATATACATAGCGTTTACCTATAGTGTTGTTGAATCGAAACCTCAATAATTATATTCACTCTTCATTGACAGACATACGAGAGGTCTTACATACAAACTTTACTCCTACTCCAAACACGCTCTCAAAGTCTCATCTCTCAGTGGTGCACTAAGCACTACTTTGAGAAGCGATGTGGTTACACTTACATGAACGGTAGGACCAAATACTGTTTAGGCAACCTTCTGACATTAGACGATGTTGAAACGCAGGAGAAAGCTATCACTTGCGTTCTTACCCTTTCCATACTCAAAGCAACAAAGAACGTCTGATCATGCTTGTAGGAGCAGTCACATCTATAGTGCGCAAGTTCCTCAGATCTGAAACCATGGAAGCGAAAGAAATCACAGTAGCTACACTCTTTAGCCTTTCGCTAGCTGATGAGAACAAGATCATAATAGGTGCATCAGGTGCAGTTGTTAAGATTCAAGTAGCTATACTCTCTATAAATCTCAACTTGGAACCGATACAATCACTCGATTACAATCTCACTATAACACTCAAGAACAATCGATATCAATACGATATCGATTACTTCAGCTCTTCCTCTGATAAGTGTAAACGAGGCCTGAACTGTTGTCGAGGCCCTTGTTGTTCCTTTGTATCAGGAAGCTGCTTCTGCGGTACTGTAGCTGCTTTAAAGGGTGTGTACGTATATGACCTTTGTTGCTTATTAGCTCCTGTCTTTACTGCACTTAAAGCTTGGCACAGCAGACTGTCTTCCATCTTGACTACTGCCGCTTTATGCGCTGTCAACCCCTTTGGTTCCTTCAACTTAATTATCTCCTTCATTTCCTTCTTGAGGCCTTTATAAAAGATGTTTACCAAGTTCTTCTCATCAATACCCGTAACCTGAGCTCTCAGCTCTTCAAATTCACTGATGTAGTCTTGAACTGATCCCGTCTGAGTGATGCTACAGAGCCGCTTCCCTGGTTCATCGTCAATCGAAACCGCAAATCTGGCTAGCATCCTTTCTTTGAAGTCAGACCAGTCTATGAACCGCTGCTCTGTGAACTCGCCTTCAAACCAATTCAGAACTTTCCCTTCGAGACTCAGTGAAATCAACTCCAACTTCTGCTCTTCTGTGTACTGACCTACACGAAAATATCGTTCCACTCGAAATATCCAGCCATACGGCCTCGATCCATCAAACACAGGTAGTTCTATTTTCCTCAGCAAATTTTCTCGATTCTCTAGTACCACTCCCAGTCCCCGATAACCTAGCAGGTTGTTCTCCGGTTGTACCATAGGGTTAGGATGTTGTACCTGAGCTTCGATATCGATATGCGAAGAGGAGGCGATCGATTTGCTGTTAGGCTTCTCCTTGGTCTGATTCGATTCGATCCTCTCCACTGCTTCGGAAAGCTTGAACATATGCTTCTCCATCATATCGAACCGTTTCTCCCACAACTCCATTCGCTGAAACGACTCGTCGATCTTCTTCTCCATCTCGTTTCCTGATGACACCAACAGTTTACAGCCATCGCTGAAAACTTTGAGCTCCCTGTGGATCTCTTCAATCGATTGCTCCATCTCGGCGACCTTCACCTCCGATGCCGATGCCTGAGCCATCGCGATGTTCGATCCGATCACAAGCGCACCAGTTGTTAAGATTCAAGTAGCTATACTCTCTATAAATCTCAACTTGGAACCGATACAATCACTCGATAACAATCTCACTATAACACTCAAGAACAATCGATATCAACACGATATCAATTACTTCTCATACGAATCCTCTCTCGAGAATCGCCTCAAGACCTCAGTCTCCAATGTCTAGTTTGATCACAATACAAATGATAAGATTCACAGAATCTAACAACAATTACATATAAAGACTACTATCGTGTAACTGCCAAAGACTCTAATAGCTGCAGAGTCTTTCCCTTCTTCTTATCCGTTCAACCATTAGAAGTTCCCGCCTCATCTCCCTGACGTGGCACTTCTCCCGCTTCACACACTCTCTTGCCTTGCTTCTTCCTCGAGTAGTACACTTGCATAGGTGTATCAGCAGCACCGGGCAAAGTGCATCTGCTAGAACTTCTCCGCAAGGATTACTCTATAAATAGCTCTTAACAAATAAAAAAAGTTTCGAAAATAACTTACTAATTTAATTTCGTTGGCTGTTTCTTTTTTTGATTAATTGTTAATACAAATACTTGTGTTAATTCAATATTTTTCATATGATTAACGAGGACTTTGGTTAAGCTTCACGGTTCATTTCATATAAATTACAACATTTCCAGATTAATCGGAGTGATTCACGCAAGAGTCATTTTCCAGGAAACATCACATATTTTTTCAATATCCATCTTGCACATATAGTCCAAGTGAAGAACATTACATTCTTTCGATTTTCAATATAATTATTTGATTTTTATATATAAACTTCGTTTTTGGGTTGTTATAGGTTTAAGATCGATAGTGAAATGCGACTTAACTTTGTCTTCTCGTTATTATTTAATTATTGAAGATTTGGCACTTTGTTGACCTAAAAAATGTTCAGTATCATCAACAACCAACCATAAATCCAAAATCTATAATCATCTGATCTATAACACATCACCCACCTTTAGATGCATGAGCTCTTAATAGATACCAAAAACTCTATTGTGGTACATTTGTAGTAAACGTACAAACACATTATTCTGTAATGGGTAATATCTTGGGAAGCAAGAAAACTGTGAAAATCATGAAGATCAATGGCAAGAGTTTCAAGCTGAAAACTCCGGTGAAAGCTGGTACGGTTGTTAAAGATTTTCCAGGTCACGTTCTCTTCGAATCTGAATCCGTGAAGCGTTTCGGTATCAGAGCAAAGCCTTTGGATCCTAAACAATACTTGCAATCCAAAAGGATTTATTTCATGGTTGAACTTCCCAGGTAATCCCTTTTACAGTTTAGGTTTTGGAAGTAATATTTGGGGGTCTATACTTAGTTATATATATTAACTCTTAAAACGTCAATTTTTCACTTTGCTATGTCCAGTACCGGCTCTGATCGAAACCCACGTGGCAGAAGATGGAAAGAGAGAACCCCGAGAAGGGTTCGGTTGGGAATCAGGATGGGTGCCAAGGAGAGGCTTGAGAATCTGAAGCTTTCGCGTAGATCATCGTCTGATCTCTCGGTAATAAAGGAGGTTGCTGAAGAAGAGAAAGAAGTGGTGACTAGTGTGAAGTTGAAGTTACCAAAGTGGAAAGTGGAGAAACTGTGGAAAGAGAGTGAGAGTGTCTCTGATTTCTACAACAAGATCACAGCACTTTGTCTCCTCAACGTTTCAAGTGGTTTGTTTCATCAGAGACAACATTTGCTTCGTAATGGAGGAAGAAGCGTTCAGATTGGAGACAAAGAAGCTGTTAATTATTTTTAAGTTGTGTTGTATTCTTGTTGAAGACCAAAAGAGAAACAAACACTGATCCCTTTCTCAAGCCACGTTTCTTGCATCTTTTAATCACGAAAACTGCAACTAGGAAACAGATGTGCTCCAACTTGTGTAACACAACTTTTAGTATGTTCTTAAAATGAACAATTTATTCTTTATTAGAACTTAGAGTTTTCCAAGAAAATATATATTTAGTTAGCTTAGTTTAATGCTAACCACTAGTATGAGAAGCCAGATATTTGGAGTTTGCAGTTGGCATAGTAGCTTCCTTTCATTTTCTGCATAATTAGATGGCTTCTTTTGTGTTATATATATATAGTCTAAAGAAATATTTTCGCTTAAATTTGAGGCGGATTGAACAGATTTCTGAAGATGCTCTGCCTCATTTCTAAGTAGGATTCAGATTTTTTTTCTTTGCAATTTCAGTGATCATCCCATTTTAGTGTTGCTGATCATACTTTGGGACTAGTTATTAAACTTTTTTTTGATATATTTATTATTTTTTAAGAAATATATAGTAATTCTATAATGAGTTGGAATCCACTCTAATAGATTGAGTAAAAATAAGATATTTTATTTCTTCCACTAAACATAGAGGAAAAAAATAAAGATCTGTAATTTAGAAAAAGAAAAAATGTAGGTTAGAATAATTTACTTTTAAATAATATTACAAAAATAAATATAAAGATGAGTCAGAATGTTCTAAATGCAAAATGTTATTTTTTAAAGCAAAAATGTACAACCATAATGATATATAGATTTTCCATGTGTATAATCTAGCGGTAGGAGATACCTATTCTATCCACCAAACTTAATTTAACATTAAAATTAGTTCACACAAAATTAGTTTAATGTAGATGATCGGAGCAAGTATCTATCTATATATATAAAGGGGAGTTTTCTCTCACCTCAGTCATCCACATCATTATTCAGCATGGGGCTTTTTCTGCCACGTGGCAGTACTTTATAAACTTGCGAAAGCTGCTTCACGTTGTTTAATAATTTGGGCTACGTGTTTTTTATGATCAAATCAGTGGACTTTTGATTATTGTCCAAAACGGCCCAAATTATTTAGGGTTGTTCAATTTTAGCGGACGGAGTTGGAGAGTCAGCCGTCGTGGTTCTTCACATCTCACCGACGACGAACGGCGATCGTCTTTGTAACGGCACTTGGAAACATTAATCCAAGCATTAACTTTTCTGCGCCACTCCTCCCACTCTCTTGAATTAAATTGGCCATAGCATTCTCTAAAGTAATCCCCTGAAGCTTCAACTATAAATGGCTTTGTTGCTTGGGATAAACAGTGGCGAGTTCATCTGTTTTTCTTGCCGATTTAAAAGCTGGATGCTATTCAAACACCGCCGAGGTCCCTCTCCTCAGATTAAAAGAGGCAAGAAATGTTAAGAAAGGTGGTCTCCATAAAGAGAATGTGACTCCGGCTAGCCACCACCGTGTTTTGTTAGCTCTTTCTACTCAACCTTTTGATAGTCCGCTCTTATTATATGTTTCTAAAACAGTCAAACTGTCAACGAGAAGGTACCTATTCTTATTCCTAATTTTTTGTTTTTGGATTTAACGTTAAACTAAGTCGTCACTAACCATAATTTATTTACTCTGTTTTTTTTTTCAGTTGATTTTGTTTTTTTTGAATATTTTTTTCAGTTGATTTTGATTCATGTTCAATAGCTTAATACTTTCAAAAATCTATTGAGGGAAGGAGTGATGTATGGGCTTCGTGGTGTTGATGCCGCTGGAAGCACGTTTCACTGACCACACGAGCTTTGTTGAGGTCACGGAACAAGTGACCATCCCAGCAGAGAAGTTTCGTTTTCAAAAGTATGATCAACTCATGGCTTTGGCTAACACCAACGTAGATTTGTCCGGTTTGTATAACAATTTTGAACTCATACTTTAACCGTATAGTAGTATCAGCACTGTTTTCAATAATGAAAATCATTCCATTCATCATGTGATGATAACAATCTAATTAGACAGGTACAAAACCAATCAACTGATCTATCTTAAGTTGTTTAGTATTTTGTTAGTTTGATTAAGTGAGTCCACTGATAAACCAAACACAACTATGCGAAGCTCATAGTGTGTGTTTAATAAAATTGATTAAGAAATCAGATCGCAGTCAGTTGATTGGATTGCAGGAAATACATCTCTTTCTCTCTGCAAAGCAAAACTGGGTTAGATCCAGCGACTATAGCTTCCTTGTGCTTACTGATAAGTTCAAAGTTCACTCATTTATGAGACTAAACCTGTGATTCAATTTCATATAATGGAAATATTCTAGAACAAACTTAGGATGAATTGGATGACTTCAATGCTTGGTTAGATATCTCTCCACTCTAAATCAAATGTATGTGAAAGTATATTTTTTTCTTTTCTTATCTTATTGATGTAAGAGATGGTAAAGAGTGTCCTTTTTCTCTGTTGTGCAGAAGAAAATCTGCAACTCTGGAGATGTAAATGAATGTAAATCGATGGAAGCTAAAATCAGAAAACAAAAACTTGATTTTGTGAAGCCTGCTCTAGGGCTTAGCTTATTATACGTTTTGTGTTCTGTAAATATTATATAATTTTGGGGATCTCGGATGTTTTGTGGTTGTAATTCATGCCATCATTGAGAAGAGAAAAGTACACTCATATGGTTATCATATGGTTATTGATTTTGTGCTGACTAATAGATTCCCGGTTAAAGGTGTAATCAGATTTATCAGGACGCCATGATGTGTATCGTTCCATAGGTACCTGCACGGCCTGAACTGCAGTTTTTTGGAGTTAATGGTTCGTGACCCTCCAGTTTATTAGGTTTCAGATTGTCCCCCGGTGACCAGGAGATATTTGATATAAGAAGCTATATCAGGCAATTTCATTGAGTTTTTTTTTCTTGAATTATATAGTTGGATGTGTAACTGATGATTTTTGCAACTGTTTGTATAATTCAAGACTAGATCATGATGTAGCATTTTGAAATAATGCCAATTGTAAATAGTTGTTAATCAATGTTTGAGATTTTTTCCATACATATGCTGCCATGAAGCTTTCTTAATATAAGAGAGAGGCGGAGGGACTGAAAAAAAAAACAGAGTAGAAAAGTTATGACCTTAGACATTTCATTAGATCTACGTATTGCAAAACAACTCTTTGATTTTCCATACACAATTTTTTGTGGATTTATACTATTTGGAGATGATCAATGATTTTGCCAGAATCTCGAGAAGCTTCTTGAATGTTTTCTCATATTGCTACTTGAATATGGCAATCACTTGAAAAGGTTATATATATGTGGAGCATCAATATCTATATATATAAAGAAATGTTCGCCTTTCTCCCGTGAAGCCACGTCATCAATTCGTGCGTTCTGGGAGTGACACGTGTCCCATTTCATATTTAAGGCCAAAATAAATGAATGCAATTAAGGGTAATCGAACCCAGCACCTCTAGCACTGGTAATTTCTCTTAGAACCACTAGGCTAAAGTCACTTTTTATAAATATGTGGCCGCGAAAATACTTATTATCGTGTCAGCTGGAAGCTCATGCTTCTTCTGCTTGTGGCCAGGGCCGACACTGAACTGACGTCAAGATGAAGATCGTGAAGTTAAAAACTTTGCTCCAAACAGTTTGCAATGTTTCCAACTTTTATAACTTGATGCATATAATATATATCAAAATTTGTTGTACACGCTTTTATTAGTTTTGCTTTTAAAAGAAGGTATTTACAGTTATAAATGTTTTGTGCCAGTGAAGTAATGGTTGAAAAATTTCTATACATATGTCATTTTAAAATAACACCCAACTTCTATATATATAGTCAATACATATATCCATGTTATATTCTAGACTAAATATTTTCTCTTTTAAAAATATAGAAAACAATTTTTTTAGTCTACAAGCAAATGTTGTAGAGCAAGTATGCATTATACAAAATAATATATATTTAAAATCCATACACAAAAACATAAAAGTTGTTATAGGCCTCTTTCTGACACATGCACACTCCACTATGAATAAAAATTAAAAAAAATAGTATTGTCATCAAACTTTATCACAAATCCACATTTGTATATCTATAATTATGAGTTGGACAATTAGTTAATTTGATACAATACCAAAGCAAGAATAATCGAAAAACAACTATACCACCGTATACTAATAAGTAAGACATAACAGATAACCAAATTCTTGAATCTTAAAACAAATTTCAACTCGAGCATTTAGTGAATATCAAATTAACTAATATCCCGCCCGTAGGGCGGGCCGACCCTAGTAATGATTAAAATTATAATCATCGCATGTACTAATGTCTAACACACGCATTGTTTTTCTTTAGTTTTCTACAACACTTATGAAATAAGTTTATGATCCTTCTCATTTGACGATTTAAAAGCCAACTACGACAGGAGAGATCTTAAGTTGCAACTAATTATGAAGTTCAACTCATTCATACTGTTTCAATCAATTTTGGTCTACAATAACAATGATTCTCTAAAAATTAAACAACGGCCAAAGCGTGAAACGGATAACAAAACTTAAACCTTTTTTTTTTCATTGACAAAACTTAAACCTAAAAACATCACAAGATGGTCTAACCCACCCAGGTAGGGTGAATGGGTGATAATTTACAAACGTCCACATGAAAATTACGTATAAAAAAAAACAACTTAAATCTAACGCGTCTTTATC
This sequence comes from Brassica napus, assembly GCF_020379485.1. NCBI lineage: Eukaryota > Viridiplantae > Streptophyta > Magnoliopsida > Brassicales > Brassicaceae > Brassica > Brassica napus. The sequence continues at coordinate 10,833,527 of NC_063435.1, read as the reverse complement.
CCAAAATTTAAAACGTAACTTGCACATAATTTTTAGCAAAAAATACCAAATAATTTCCAAAAAAAACGAGAATATAATTGTGGAAAATTAAAAAAAAAAACTACTACTTGATTAAATAAAATAATAATAAACAGAGTGGTTTAATCGTTTGATCTAAGATAACAACACATAAAATGCACTAACACTATTAAGTTCTGACCCGTTTCACTTATCTAATGGTTTAAGTTAATAGCCAAAACACTTAAAAACACATACACGTTACAAGTAATTACGGAAAATTAACTCAGTCAATAATCACTGACAAGAACACTACCATGCATAAGTTGAAACATTTAATACAATTGCAAATTCCACAAAAATATAAATTAGACCCTCCTGCTAGAATAAAAAAACTCATTATCAATACAAAATTCCAAGATGAACGGAGCTCACCCACTATCAACACTCGAAGAACTCCCTCAAGACATCCAAGGCGATATCATCTCAAGAGTTGCACAGTCATTAAGAACTACCGCACGTCATGTCATGCAATCATGCCCACTACTGGCCAAAGAAGCTAAAGACAACCGTATTTACAAGAATATATGACCATCAAACTATTATCCATCCATCCAGTTGCTTCTTTGACAAGGTATAACGATCTCATGTCAAAATTTTTTTTTTCAGCTGAAAACATAGAAGTTCATTATGATAAAGGCATTGAAGAATATTTTTTTAAAAACAATCCCAAGCCGGCCTCCATCATCTACAAACATCAGCAGACGTTTTGTACATAGATATGCAATTTACCTATACGGTCTAACAATGCTTTGCACGGGTGAGAAAAATGTTGATGAAACCTATATTAATAAAATTGGTTGGAAGCAAGACCATAAATTTGACGATCAGTGTTCGAATCGCTTTAAGAAATTATTACAATGACATTAAGAAATTAGTACATGGAGTTCGTGTTAAAAAACTCAAGTCTATTAGACAAAAAAAAAACTCAAGTGTTACTCAACCACTTTAAAAGCAACGAAAGCCACAATACTATGCCATCCGGACAACATCAACAAGAGGTACGAGAAATGCTATTTTTCAACCAAATGACTAAATTTGTATACTTTATTTTATTCATGGTCATTTTTTAACTTAACATTAAGCATCAGATCGTCGCAATTTTTGTATTTCAACAAGAACAAATATTTGTGAATTTATGATGGTCACAAATATTTAATTTCACTCTGTTATGTTCAATAATTGACTATTCCTTCTTATTCTCAACGATATTATATTACGTAAAGTGAATGTCCATACCAAAATAGTAATAAACTCAAGAGAAAAAACAAAACATATTCCATCAACAAAAATATTTACACGTCCATAAACACACACAAAACTCTTAAAATACAGTTACTAACGCAAATTAAGAAAATAAATTCCTCACATATATTTCAAATAAAACATTAAATCAGAAAACCAAACATAACAAATATTTAGCACAAATGTCAAACAACCACAAATGAATATTTAGCACAAATGTCAAACAACCACAAATATTTCATTATTCAATTAATTTTACTAAATAATAAAAATTTATAAACATTTACATTATCTAATTTTTTTATTAAATAATTATTTAGATTTATTTTAATTTATTTTTTAAATATTGTATACATGACATCTAAACCAGCAATATTAGCTGGCGCACCCATGTCAACACAATTACAAAATACAAAATAAAATAATACACTACTATCAGTAACCACTATTAAATAGATCCAAAAACACATTATCAACTCATTAAAAAACACAATATACGAACCCGGCGCGTAGCGCCGGAATACCGCTAGTAAATATATAAAACACAATTCAGCCGAGAGATGCTGAGCTTGTTATCGTCTCACATGTATTACACATCCTTATCTCTGTAACATTACCATTGATGTGTTTGTCATCTAATATCAAAACTCTGAAAATATGAGACCAATTACAGAGAAAAAAGATAAAAGAAAAATGGCAAATCATTAGTATTTTTTTCTTTCAAGTTGTGTGGCATAAGTTTAGCCGATAAATACAATATACAATTCTCCATACTCAGAGAAGCCAACACTCGCACACACCAAACACAAACAAATAAAAGATCAAATCAATCAGTCAGGTCCCAACCTGTATATGTTGTATCAGTCTGTTAAACCAATTCCCCTTCTTTTTTTTTTATTGTAGAATAACAAAAGAATGATGAAAAATGATTCACTCTTTCACTTTAATCAAGAGGTCCACTGCTCAGGAACAGTGAGAAAGTAAGTGGTCATGGCCTTTCTAAACCTTTTCTTGTACTGTTTTGGTGACACTATTGTTGGAGAGGCGTTTTTGGGTCCACCCAAAATGCCTGAAGCTTTAACCCAAGTCTCAAGGTGCTTGTCCCATGTGTACTGTCTCATGAAGTCAATAATCCCAAGAACCAGCTCTTTACGCTCTTCATCAAACCCAACCAGCAATGAATAGTCCATTACATCCACAGACTAATGCAAACAAAAACAAGAAAATGGATTTAATCAAAACATTATAAGAAACCATGACTTTGTGTTTGGTAAGTAGTGTAATAATCACTTACAGCTAAGAAGTTTGTGTCATTCCATATAGCTCTTTCTAGGCTTCTCTTGGCCTTGCTCCCTAGGAATATAGGTTCTGTCCGAAGTGTCTCTAGCAGGTTCATGTCTAGCAAAACTTTGTCTTTTCCAGATGTGTTTGGATTGTACCGTGACCGTGCAGATCCCTTGAGGTCATAGATCCTAGAGATCTTTCTGTTGTAGAAGAGATTCTCCATCACCATCAAATCCATTTTTGTTTCTTTACCACCTTTAGAGTGTTTAATTGAGACCTGCACACACCATAGATAGCATTGAATCTAAAGTACTCCACTTCAAAACCAAAAGCTTTGTCCCAAAAGTACTGAGAACTAACCTGGTAGATACCGAGGATCTTAGCAAGACAAGTAGGGCTCCCGGAGCTGAGAGACTCCTTCATGTACTTGAAGTACTCAGGTGCAAAATCCTCAAAAGAATCCAGCTCTGTCTTGACAACTTGTTTTATGATGAACCTCTCGTCTAATGACTTGGCAAAGTAAACATTACTCTTCCCTCCCTGCGCAGACCATCTCTGACACCGGCTCAAGGACCTCACAAAGTCCACTTCGCTTGGACAGCAAGTCTTCCTCAGAGTGTCAAACTGTGTTGCGAAGTAACACGTCACAGAGAACTTCACTTTACCTTCAGAGGAAGAGGAAGAGCGGTCGCTGAAAGAGATAGTCAGATGAGGAGACTTCTTATCATCTTGAGAAGATCCATACACTGCATGGTGAATGTAATCAACATCCATAGCCCCTAGAGAACGCCAAGTAGAGAATGTAGAAGAAGGTTCAGAATCTCTGTTACTCCTAGGGATGCCTCTCTTAACAACCCACTCTTTATACTCCTTTGAGTTAAGAGCATAAGAGACAACACTAGCGGGATCATCATCGTACACAGGGATCACTATATCGTTTAAGCCGCGTTGAGGGATCAGCATCCGAGCCCCATCAGCCATCTGAGAAGCTGAGGAGATGTATGTAGGCGCTGAACCAACGATAAGATCCAGCTTCTGTACTTCTAGTGGCAACATTTGTGAGTAAGTCCTCATCACGTTAGAGAGAGGGTCCCTCACCATGTTCCTGTACTCGCCAGAAGCGTGGAAAGATCTGAGTGTGTTGAGATACAAAGAAGATGGTGGCAAACCTTTTTGGATCCTTTCTTGAAACCGTATAGCTGAATCAAAAGACTGCACCCGGATTGGTCTGGCGAGTCTCTTGAGGGGAGACTTAGCATCTGCCTCACTATGAAACGAGCCTAACCATGCTGAATCTATCCTCTCGGACAGGGAGGAGCCAGGGGAGAGGAGCTTGTCCGGATATTTATTGTCATCATTAGCTTCTCCATCAGAATGGGCGTTTCCTTCCCTCTCATCTGAACCTTCCTGTGGTCTCTGGTCACTCTTTGGAGGCTCATGAATCTCCAGACTCCTAGAAGCATTGGTATCACTAGCTTTCTTGAGTTGAGTGTTCAACAAGAAAATTTGATGATCCCAAGCGTGTGAACCAATCATGAGTGCCCTCCTCAGTCTATTCAGCTCAAGAATGTCCAAACTCCCATGACTTTGCAGATTCTCCACAAAAACAGGCTGCAACGCATCCTGTTCAGGGTGAGGAAGGTTCTATCAAAGACAAACTCAACAAGGTTTCAGAAGCAAAAGCAATGTTTAAGACAAGGAACTCACATTGTATTCATCTTTCTCCTTCACTAGTTGATCTTTTAAACCCGTTATGCGGCTCTGCAGATCAGAGGCTTCAGAATGTTCAGGTTCTAGTAAACTACTCTTCTCTTCCATGCGGTTGAGCATACCAGATATCTCAGCATACATAGTCCTCATCTTACTCATAAGCTGTAGAATGCACAAACACAAAGTATATGAGCATTAACCAAACATGAAGCAAAGGGTTTAGATGTTTCTTCTTGAAACCAACCTCAGCTGCCTCTGTCCGTATCCACTCAGGCTGAGGATGGCTGTTAAACTCAAGCATTGATGGAGGAAGGAAGACAGTAAGTATATTGATAGGAGAGTATCTAAAAAAAGCAACCATGTTCCCAAATCTGCACAACAATAAAAACATAATCAGTATTGTAATAACTATAGAGAATGAGATTATGTTATAGAGAGTTTTTTTACCCATAGAATCTAAGGCAGTCTCTCTGAAGTGAATGGCCACAGGATGCAACACGGTTCGCAGTTGCATGATTAGAGAAGCTAAGCTCTAAAAACTTCCCAAAAGACAGTCCCCATGCAGCATCAGACATAACTACTCTACGAGTAGCAGGTGGGACACCATCTACATGTGCACATCTTAAGCAGCGATGCCACATCCATATCTTCCCATCTTGTTCACCAGGAAGCTTCATGGATGAGTGACGTCTCACATTTATAGTAAGGTTCCCATTCTGGTGAGAGTAGCAGAGGACATGAGCATCAACCACCTCCTTACACGTTCTACAACTTGATGTCTGATCGAAGAGATCATCTTTCAGATATTTTCCGAGAGGTTTATCAAAGGATCCATAGAACTTGATCCTCAAGAGTCTTGACCGTTCACATACTGATTCTTTTAAAACACACCGGCTTGAAAAAGAGACTAAAATGCTCTGATGAGAGTCTGCAGCAGAGAAATATTCACTGGAAACATCTTCTTCATCATGTCCCTCATGTTGTGGCAGGTTCTCCTCTTCACCTCTGACCTCTTGAGTAGGTGTTTCAGGGATGTCTCCAACATACATGGCATCAGATTGCTCAGTGTCAACTTCACATGATGGGAATATCAGACTTGGATCAAAATCCTCACAAACCTCATGCTCTTGCATCAATGTTGTGTCTTCATGATCTTTCTCTGAAGGAGAATGAGTCACTAGAGAAATGCCATCATCAACTATTCTCCTTTCAGAAGCTGACCTAACCATCCCCGGTTGCTTAAGCCTTATCTTAGGCAGAGAAGCACCTTCATCGGCAAGGAATGAAGTCTCCAATGACAAGTGGTAAGCTGCAAACACAGCGTACTGAATAACATGCTTAACCTTCTTCAGCTCTTCGCGGCAACTTCCCTTAAGCACAACGGTGCAACCTAGGCGCTTAGGACACCCTTCAAAGTACATCAATGTCCTTGAAGGCTTCCTGTTGGACTGAGTCCCAGCTTCATGTTGCTCCAACACTTTCTCTGTCCGGAAAAGTTCACAGTGTCCCAACCTAGCAGTGGAGATACTATCTACAGAAGGGCATACAACAGCACCGGTGCAACGCGCTATTTGGTCAAGCAATGACCTCTTCACATTGAGCACCAATGAAATATCCTTCTCTAGAAGATACTGCTGAGCATATGAAGATACACTCTTCTCTACTAGGAGAACATTAGGATGAAGTGAATCTATTCTTGCTATAATCGCCTTGAGATGATCATTCTCCTGTCCAACCACACACACAAAAATTATTAAGATGAGTTCAGTGTCATGAATCAAAGATTATAAGGAAGAGCAGGGCCGGTCCTGGAAAAAGCCCAATGAAACATTCGCCAATGCCCCCAAATATTTTGAAGAAAATTATTGAAATCTTTACTAAATCGGCTACAGCTCCCCAAAATCTCAAGGCCGGCAGAGTAGGAAAAGACTAACCTGTTGGAGAAGAGTGTTGAAGGAAGCTAACTGGCCAGCAACTCTCTGATACTCAAGAGAGCCAGCTAAAAGAAGCACCCTCGGATGTTTGTACTGTGATGTCATCCTCTTGTGTGTTATGTTCTTGCTACACACTATTCCCCGGACAAGGATGCTGCAGAAAAACAAAGGTGTGTTCAGTAAGAAGAAGAACATCAGTAAATGAAAAGAGTTTCTATAGAGAAAAACTATACCTTTCATTTTGATTCCCTGATGCTACACATTTGATCTTGACATAGTTCCCTGGATCCATACTACCTCCTTCACGAGTATCAGGCTTCACGAAATTCGCAGCCTGCCATGCCAAAGCAGTGACAATATCAAGCCAGTTACCAGCACTGCCATCATCATCATCACAAGGAGCAAGCTCCTCTCCACGTAATAACTCTGCAACAAGAGCTCTGAAATGGTCATGCACCACCGTTCTAAGAGGCTCATTACTGTTCTCTCCAAGCTTCTCTCTAGAGAAGCTGCTACTCAATGAAAACTCGGCAGCAGAGTCCCCAACATCATCGTCATCATCATCATCATCATACGCAAAGTAGTTACTCTCAGCATCATCATTCTCATCTTCAGGAGGTGGAGGGTACCAGATGCGGCCGTTGTTCTCAAAATCCAACGGTTGTTGCAACGTATCTACCTCCTCTTCTGGTTCCATGCCCCCCTGAACTGGCTTGGCTCTAGGGCTAAGGTCTTTGGCGTGCTGTACAAAGCGCCCAAGAGGACTAAAATTGTTCCTTAATGGACTGTCATGAGGACTGGACCCAGCAGAAGATTTACAACTAAAATGCTCATGCCTAGCACTAACACTACCTGACTCTATATCTGAACTGTCCTGATAGTATTCACTAGAAGGGCTTAGAAACTGCTTATTACCACAGCTTCTACTTCCTTCTTCTTCCTCTCCCCTGCAAAACACACACAACATAATAAGACACAACAAACTCCAAAGATGTGTTGTAATAAAAGGTCAACAACCACTTTTACCTGCTAGGATAGCAACGAATAGAAGCAATGTTCCTGCAATCTAGGAAAGATGGAGGATCAGGGCTATCACGAGGGTGAACCTTATCATATCCTTTTTCTCTCAACTCAAGAACCTCACCATCACATTCTCTGCAAAGCTTCTTGTAATCTTCTTGTCTATCGGATTCAGAGTAGCAGCTCTTGCACCATAAACGGCCACAGCTGAGGCAATAGTAACCGCCGTGGTGGAGGTTGGCTCCTCCACAGTCATTGCACATTTTGGAGACAATAGGCATGGTTTCAAAGTGTTGAGAAGAAGAGTAGCACAAAGAAGAATCGCTTGGATCAGAAGTTATCCAAGACCTAACCTTAACAATCAGATCTAGGAGTGAACCATCAGGTATTCCCATAAACAAATCAAAATATTCTTTCTTACGAGAAAAAAAAAACCTCCTCTCTTTCTCTGATATTCTCTCCTCAGATTTTAATGAAGAAAATAAAAGGAATTAAAACTCTTTGAAAACTCTTTAAAAAAAATCTCCCACAACAAAAAATGGTGGGTAGAATTGGATGAGAAACAGATTCTTTATTTGTTTTTTTTTTGGCAAGCAAGAGCAAACCCTAGATCAAGAACCCTCTATTAAGTAATTATGGACCAAGAAACAGATCTGATACCAAGAAGAAGAAGATTCTTGACTTTCTCTTTGATCACAGAGAGAGAGAGAGAGAAAAAAAAACAAGAAAGAGTGAAACTGAAGGAAGAAGAAGATTAAAGATTGGGCAAGATGAGAATCAAAAGGAGGAAGAGGAGAAGTACAGAGAAGGTTCCTTTTCTACAGAACTGAGCTCGCATCTCGAGAACTCTTGAGAGAGAGATTGATTTTTGTTCTTCTTCTCCACTAACAACAACATCAAAACACTAGTTCTTTCTTGTTCTGCTTTTTTTTTTTTTTTTTTTTTTGCTATTAGAGAAGAATGATGATACAGAGTTATGGAAGATTTGTAGAGAGACGCGATTCCTTATACTGCTCCGCCATTAACTGTTCTCACCTTTTTCTCTCTCTTCTTTATTTTATTTTTAATTTATTTATCCTATTTTGTAATTCCAACTAGGGTTTATACCATTACTTAATTAAAATAACTGTGATCTGATTTGTACAGTTTGATTTTATTTAAATTAAATTATAAAATAAAAAACATGACAAAGACCTTAAACTGGTTTTTTCTTTTATTTGGACAAGACAGAGACTCCTCTGTCTTCAAGGTTCCGTTTTCAATTGGTCACCAACGGCGTTTTCGTTCTTTTTCTTTTTTCGTGAACTTTTAATATTTATAATAAACCTTTTTGGTGATCTTTGAATTCAATTAAATTTCTTTTCTCAAATATTCACGTTTCGTTTTTTTGTTTCTTTTGTTTTAATTATTCTCTTCCTTGTTTTTGATTTAATACACACTTTTTCCAACACACAAATTACCTATTTAATGCTCATATTAAATACAAAAGATTCATAGTATTCCGAAACTTTTAAATCTTTAATAAACGTGTGTATCTTGTCTGAACAATTAGTCAAAATTCTACTTAATTGTTGTATCTGTATTGATAGCAAATAATAATAATATACATGTGGAAAGGATAACAAAGATTATGAATCGAATAATGATTACGGATACGCTTTTCAGCAAAAGAAACACATATAATTGGAGAATGAGAAGATAACTATGATGTAATTATATATAATTGTACTAATTGTAAAAGATTGATGTAAGAATGTAAACTAGAATACTTTGTATACTAACTTTGACTAGGCTCTGAGTCATTAATAGGCTAATTAGCAGAAGAATCTGGATTATTTATGTGTGTAATTATTAATTAACTTGACTAATTAGTTAACAATTTAAAACAGTTGTCTGTTAGTGGTGGTAGGGGTTAATACGGGAAGGTGTGGTTAATGCGTATGTAGGTTTGGATTGAAGTCTTTATTTTATTTAGAAATAAAAGGTAAATATATAAGTTAAAATAAAATTCCAGTGGATGATGAAGAAGGTAAGTTTCTTACTTTCTTTTGAGATTCATATCCAACCGCCACGCGCTGATGACATGTGACGTGTAAATTACACGCCGTTGACAAAAGGCGATATAGGAGTAAAATGAAACCATCCGTTTGTGTGTATAAAGCTTTTAGGTGGGTCAAGCTGCAGAATTGATCCATAACTCACCCGTTTAATCACTTTTATTATTATGCCTTCTCTTCTTTTTTTTTTTTTAATTATGCCTCCTCTTTAAGTATTTAATTAACTCTATATATTTAGTTAACCTTATATAATTTCATCCCTTTTTCATATTTATTTCATGTGTCTTCTCTTTAAAGATAACAAATCTTTTAAGAGATATGTAAAGTATTTTTGAAAAATGTAACCGAAAATTTATATTTTGTGACAAATGATGAAATATGTGATTTTGAACTAATTCTAAAAATTGTGGATTAAAAATTAGTATAATTACTTGTCTACAAATATATATATGTAAATCTATCGGAATTATTTAATAACAATTTACAACAAATTACCTGAAAATTTCATATTAGAACACCATTTTTCATAGATGTGTTAGATTATTTTATCATGATTAAGAAGTGTTTATTGAAAATAATTTTATGTTCTTTATGTGTGTTCATGCGAATGACTAATAGTGCAAATAACTAATAGTTTATTAGTGAACATAATTATATTCAAACATCTGAGAAAGATGGATAGCTGAAAAATTACTAAACATAAGCAAAAAGAAATTCAGATGTCGCATTCGAGGAGAAAAAAAACTATGGGATTCTTTTCACATATTTTACATTATTTAAAAAAATAAAAATAAAACTGATATAATATATATATATATATATATTTAATTGGTAATATATGCAAAAACAACAAAGGAATTTAACCCAAAATATATTAAAATTATAAAAAAAATAAATACCCAGTTTTTAACAAATGATATTCTTCAAATTGTGAATATGTAAATTTGATATGATTTTTCTTTTAAAAGATAAGTTGTTTTCTTTAAACATATTTTGAAAAGGTGGGTGAGAAGCCACCATCTTATTTTGGTTGTCAGATCTTTTTATATCCTTTTGTTTAAATAAACTCTCTGAACTATACATGTTTTTTTTTTGGATATCTAGTTCTAACACCACCACCCCTCCCTCCAAAACCTCATTTATATCTCTTAGAACTCCTTAATTTGTGTGCTATGAAAAACTCCTTAATTCGCTATAAAACAGCATACTGAACCCATAATCACTTCTAGACCAGACCTAAAACTAGACATATCCATTTTGTTTGGTCTCTACTTGACAAATCAGGTTGTTTCTTTTTTTTTTTGATTTAGGAAAGCTTTTAAATTTTGATTTAAAACAATATATGTGACTCAGATATAATTCTGGTACCCTTTACATTTTAAATGGTATATAGTTGCAAAACAAAAGTATTATAATTAGTTTACACTTTCGGTTTGACCGTACTTCCAAAATGGACCTCTAAAATTGATGGATCTTTCGTGTTATATGATAATGTCTGCGTCAAATTCAGGGTGCAAAGGGACCCACTTTAGGCTTACCTCTCCAACTCTGCCTCCAATCAATAATCTCTCTATCTTATTGTTTATTTAATTCTGTATAAATCATGTATCATCATTGTATAAACCAAATTGCATACACGTATAAGGTGATGCATATGTTACAAAATATGTTTAATTACTTTTTTTTGTCTATAAGAGGTAGTTTAGTCTTATAAATTATGAAAGGGCAAGATTATGTTTACATTTCACTGCTGATCAAAAATCCTATTTAGCTGTTTAGATATTACAAATAAATCTTCAATGAAGATTGTAATTAATGTAAAAATCAAATACTTTTTGAAAGAATGAAAGTTTTCAATACATGTCTTATACACACATACTTGAAAAATGCCAGTTTGTATGGGCTGCCATTGTGACATTTCCTAATGAGAACTATTCCTTTTCTCATTGTTGATGTAATCTGTTGGCAACTACTGCCATTGTGGCGTGATCTCATGCGGTGTTACATTCCACTAGTGCCATTGTGCACGGGAGAGATCGGTCGGATATATATTATTACCTTTTTTATATCACCACTATCACATAGAGCATCCAAAAATAAATAACTTTGAGTTAATTTAAAATATATTTGATCGAACTCATGAGTGCCTGAGTGGACACATTTCATAACCAATCTATAAGGCCACAACCATTACACGATTGTTGTTGTGAAGTCTCAAGAATCATCTCTAGATATAAAAGATACTAATAACTTTTGTGCTCAGTATTTTTCAAAAAAAAAAAAAAACTTTTGTGCTCAATTTTGACGATTAAAAGACTTTCTAGCTATATATATTTTGGAAAAAAGTTTGCCACCTACACCATGTATACATTAATATGGTGGAAACCATCAAATGTATGAGAATAAGTTAATAACTATACGACGTTTATGTTAATACATGCCACATATACTAAATAAATGATTATATGGTATGAACATCACAATCGAGTTTAATTGATTTTAAAATTAGTTAATGATGTCAATTCGTAATATATTAAACCTACATCCAATTAACAAAATCCGACCCGACCCATAAACCCGACCCGTGTTCAAAATTCTCGTGAATTTCGTTTCTAGTTTCAATTGAAGCTTCTTTTTGTCATCCAAAAGTTTCTTCCTCATCAAACCACTGAAAAATTTGCATTCACTTCCACGCTAATACAAACGCAAAATTTAGAACTTAGTAAGGAAAACTCTAATTCAACATATCAAAAAGCACAATTGTTGCACCTTGTATTGTTCACATCCATAGAACTTTCTACTCAGATTTTTGTATGTACATGTTTGAGATATCTTCGCGGTAACCTACAATAACAAAGCACATTGCCTTCTCTTGCGTTTGCTCCTTCGCTTATGGTTGGATCATGCAGCAAATTCCATCTCTCTCTCTCTTTTTTTATTTCTCTGTTACAAATCAGATTTTTTTTTATGAACCCTAAAATTTACGATTTGGCAAAGATAAGTGACATAACTTGAACACGGGTCGAGTTTATGGGTTGGGACGGGTCACATTTTGTTAATTGGGTGTAAGTTTAATATATTACAAATTGACCCTATTAACTAATTTTAAAACTAATTAAGTCTGACTGTGATGTTTCCATCGTATAACTATTTATTTTGTATATATGGTATGTATTAACACATAAACATCGTATAATTATTAATCTATTTCCTTACATTTGATGATTTTCACCAAATTAGTCTATACATGGTGTAGCTGACAAAAATTTTCCATATATTTTCTACCTAATAATAATCATGAACTCGTGGATTATTCCCAATATTCATTATTTAATGTCAATACCCACGGTTTGTGCGCTTGTGTTTAAATTCATTTAATAATGATTCATGTATCTCTAACCGTGCACTTCACTTTTTCCTTTATTTATTTATTTTTTGGCAACAACCTTTATTTTCTCTAAATGGAGATTCTTCTCTCTTTTTTTCATGTGCAGTTGCGCACTAATTATGAAATCTATACATTCATCAAATATAAAATACACAAAAAGACAATAATAAAGAAAATAATATTTCTATTAGAAAATAATATAATTCGAACGGTCATAAATTTCAGCTTCTTATTTAATATAAAAATAAATTTCTATAAATAATTAGATATGACAAATTGACAAACTCAACGTGGAATCTCGTCAGTTTGTTGAACTCTAGTCTAATTTAATCTTAGTTAATATGGATAGATATGTTACATCATACATGGTCTATACTCCTGTTTAATATTCCAAATTGATCTGATATAATTCCCATCTTCGTCGTTTCCTATAAAGTAAAATGAAAGTTGACAAAGGAAAAAAATAGTTCAATTTGATAAAAAAATTTTGATATGAGTTATGTATGCCGAAACAAATGGTATGGCACTGGATCGTGTCACGCATTTTTACAGACGTGAATGCAAAGAGTGGGATTAGGGGTGGGCACTTTACCCGATATCCGAAGTGGCACCCGAACCCGATCCGAAAAACCCGAACCGAAATCCGAACCGAAGTAGCAAAATACCCGAACGGGTATTGAATTATGAGAGATTGGATACCCGAACCCGAATGGATAATATCCGAACCCAAATGGATATCCGAAGATAACCGAACATATGTCTAATTAACCTTATATTTCTAGTTTACATCTCTCATTTTATATAAAATAATTATATTAATACTACACATACTTTAAGTTCATATGATATACATACAATTCCGGAAAAAATGATTTGCTACTCATTTAAAAAGTATGTCAAGGTTTTTTATTTCAAAAATTAACAAAAAGTTACATCCAAAATTTTAAAACAATAACTAAATTAATGCATTTTTAGTTTTAAAATGTTATGTCCAAATCTATTAATCATTTAATTTATTAAAAATAAAAAAGAAGTTAATTAAAATTTATATTCTTAAATACAAGAAATTTAAGAAATGAAAAATTTAATTTTTTTTTTCAAAATCTAAATATCCGAACCCGATCCGAAATAACCGAACCCGAACTAAAAATACCCGAACCCGATCCGAAATATAGAAATACCCGAACGGGTTCTACACCTCTATACCGAAATACCCGAAAATCCGAAATACCCGACCCGAACCCGAACGGGTACCCGAACGCCCACCCCTAAGTGGGATAATTATAATGTTCATACCGAATTTAACACGGTACATGCTTTTCTTTTGTCATAGTACATGCTTTTTGTAAGTGTGCGTGTAAGAATGTTTGATGAAAAAAAAATTCAAAAAATAAAGACTATCCGAAGAAAATATTTGGAAATGATAACAACTCTATATTAATTCATTTATGTGTTATTGCTTTAAAACTTTTTATTAAATATTACAAAATGGAAAAACAGAACAAGCCGAATTGTTTTTTTTTTTTTTGAACCACTAACAAGCGGAATTGTATAAAGTGCTATAAACGGGGAGAAGAATAGAACAAACAGAATTGGAATTGACTAAACAAGGAAGAAGGGAAAAAGTTATTTTCTTGGGAAGTACATCAATTGACAAAAAAAAAACAGTTCGTAGCTATTGGCGTAGTGCCTAATCCTGTAATCCATACAGTCCAAATGTAATTTGTTAATTTTATTTATAAGAAAAAGGGTATAATTTGGAAATAACAGTAGAAAATTCATGTTGCACACACACAACATTTATTACAAAAGGAAAATAAAGCAACACATAGTTTTCTTCAAAAGCACTCAATTTTTATTCTCAAGTCAACTAAAATCTGCTACGTTCGTAGAAAGCTCATTACGACGAGTCGGTAATTACCGAATCACATAAAATTTACTTCTTTTTTAACGCTGACTTCAGAGAGGAGCACATTAGTTTCTTTGATTTATCATCTATCTATCGAGTGCCCAAAACCTGTAAAAAGTAATGGTTTCTCTGACTTTGTTTTTTTCCCTGTGGATATACTAACTTTTTCACCCAATCTCTTGTTTGGTTATTTATTTATAGTTCCAAACCAAGTAAAACATTTTTAAAGTGGTGTCACTATTGGTGGCATGAATCCAATGGAATTGAAAAATAAAAGTATTGCTATTGATAGTGGGTTTAGCTTGTGATGTATCAGATTGAAAGGCCCAATAGTTTCTAACAACATTCTTGTAGGCACAATAGCTTTTAACAATATTCTTGTAGGGTAGTTTTAAAATATTTTTGTAGATGTCAATGTATAAAACCAACTAAATTGATTTTTTTTTTCTTTTTCTTTCTAAACTCTCAAACTGTAAACACTAAACACTAACGATATGACAATAATTTTTCAACACGGTGTGATGTTGTTCTCAGTTACCATTCACATATGCTTTGGTATTAGCCTTTATTTCACCTTAATTTTTTCTTTACATAAATATAACATTTGCATTTGTTAATAATACTGTGCATTGTTCCTAGATTGTTTTGGTGAAATGTTCCTAGATGATAGTTCAATCGGTTACACACCAGAAAATGCACATCAGTAGAGATAATGCACATCATTTGTTATCAATACGCCAATACTTTACGATTCTCATTCAAGATAAATTGTGTAACTTATGTGACTTTTAGTGAAAACAATCAATATACTAAATCATTGTTGTGGTGCAACATATACAGAGAAATTTTCATGATGCAGTCGAGATTTGAATATGCGGTCTAACAGTGGTTTTATTTTATTCTTCGTAATTTAATTGAAAGATAAAAAAAATATTTATTTAATAAATATAATTTCACTCAAAAGGATTTTAGCTGTTTAGAACACTAATAAACTACGCATTGTCGTTTTAGTTGTTTAATAGTATTACTATTATTACTTAATTTAAATATTATATTTAAAAAAACAGATATATTAATTCAAATTTAAAAATATTAGGTATATTTTATTTTAAACAATGTTTTAAAAACTGAACCAGACTGATTGGCTGAGTCGTTCATCTATCAAATTATAGATTGTATTAAAAACTTTATTTGTGTTAAAGTGAAAAAATTGCTCAAATATCTGATTAAACTTGCTAAAACCAATGTATCAAAGTTTTTTTTAAATTTGCATACAAATTAGAAAATAATATATATATATATATATTTAATATTTACTAGCAAAATTATAATATATATTTTTTACCAATCAAACATTAGTCCACGCTACTTATTCTACTAAATTTGCAGTTATCCTACAAAAAGCATGAACAGTAAATGTAACTAAGTGATAGTCTATTTCATTGACTGTTTATCTCTATAATATTATTTGAGAAATCAGTTTTCTATGTGTCGTTATCACGTTAACTCTCACGATGGTTCATTACACTGATACTCTTGAAGAATTAAAAACATTAAATTTAAAATACTATTATTTATATTTTTATTTGGTTTTCTTTTTAAACCATAGACATATAATTAAAAAAGAATTTTTTTATAAACTAAAAAAAATTGAAAAACGAAAATATATGTATATATAATATTATTTCATAAAAAAAAGTTCACAAAATAGTAATATTACATTTAAAAATATTTTTAAATAACAAAAATATACTTTTGAAGTAATAATATACTTTCTTTTCTTCTATATTTTCGTAGATGAGAAATATAAATTTGTATACAATGTAATTTCATTAAAAAAGTTTATATATCTATCAATTTGTATGAGACCGGGCAGATGGTGCTTCTCCGATGGCTCATGGAAGGCAAACGATATCTTCTCGGGACAAGGATGGTATAGCACCTTATCAGGATTTGATGGTTTGATGGGTGCAAGAAACACCAGAGCTAGTCTTTCACCTCTCCATGCAGAGTTTGAATCACTAATCTGGGCAATGGAATGTATGCGGAATTTGCGGCAGTTTCGGGTCACATTTGCAACAGATTGTTCTCAATTGGTGAAGATGGTTTCGGAACCAGAAGAATGGCCAGCGTTTGCAAACTACTTGACAGATATAAAGACCCTTAGTACTGGATTTCAGAGCTCGGAGATCATCTATGTACCAAGAACGCAGAACACACAGGCGGACAAACTAGCACGTAGTGCAAGAATTCAACCGTCGTTCGTCGTTCACATGGATGCAGAGCTACCCTCTTGGTTAACAGAGTCTATATGAATCTGTTTTCTTTATTGATGTCAAAAAAAAAAAAAAAAAAAAAAAATTATATAAAATAATAAAGTAACATAAACTGCTATATGTTTAATTCACTAAAAATAGTTTATAATTAGTATTATTGAAATGTTTTATTTTTTTCTTCTTATATTTAATTAAATATAATATCTTTCAATTACAGAAAAAATATCGATAAATTATAATTTACTTATATAGTATTATTTTCAAATACAGTCACAATTTTGTTTACTGCTTATTTTAAAGATATATTAAAAAAACTAAAAATACATTTTAAAAATAAACATCGTTAGATCAAATAGTTACAAAATAGTTCAATGAGGTACGTATATTATATTTTATCATTATTAAAGTTATTTGTTTCTTAATATTAAATTTGCTTTTACATTTTATGTTTTTTAGTTTTGTAGAACTTAATATAACCATAATCTAAATACCAAAGCAAATCTGAATTCTAAATTTTAAGATTATTTAAAATAAATTTCAGTTTCCATTCAATAAATCAAAGGTATAAAGTTATTTAGAATTTATAAAATATCTTAATTATTGTAAATATTGATATGTATTCATGAGCTTCCAAAAATCTATGAGCTACTTATGCATGTAACTTCTTATTGATCATCGCTTTATTTTCTAATATTTTTAAAAACATCAACATATAATTTTATAAATGTTATGAAAATACCTGCACATTTAAATGATAAATAAAATTGATTCGATTTGACTTAATAATAATAAAAATAAATAATTATATTTGAATTTGAATTTGAAAGAATATATGTAACTCAATACTCACAACATAAGTGACTCGACTAATTCAAATTATATTCAAAATCATAGATTTAACTACGATAAAAATATACAATTTTCTAAAAATAGTAATTTTTTTTGTCAGCAACATAAGCAGACTCATGTAGATTTTGTAAACCATATTGGTAGCTCCACATCCATATGAACGACAAACGACAGTTGTTTTCTTGCATTGCGAGCGAGACTGTCTGCCTTTGAGTTATGCATCCGTGGTATATGAATGATATCTGAGCTGTTGAAAATTCTTTTCAAAAATGTTATGTCCTCCAGATAACTTGCAAAGGCTGGTCACACCTCTAGTTCCGAAACCATCTTCACGAACTGAGAACAATCCGTTGCAAATGTAACATATAATTTTCTAAGATTCCTCATGCATTCTATTGCCCATATGAGAGCCTCTATCTCTGAATGTAGTGGCGACTGACTCGTTCTTGTATTCCTTGCTCACATTAATCCATCAAAACCTTCCAGGGTACTATACCACCCTTGCTATGAATATATATCCTGAATTTTACAAGATCCGTCCGTAAAGCACTATCTACCTGGTATAGTCGGTACTATCGATGGTACGGGTAATTGAGTATGATTCATTCCCTGTATAGGAGAGTTTTGTGCTTCAGTCCAAAGTAGCGATTTCGTTTCTGCCATTTTAAGAGTATCTTTCGGATCCATATCCAAATTGCTAAATACTTTATTATTATTTTATTTCCATATATATCATAGAATCCATGCAAAGTGACGATCTTCCATCTCCGGAGAGACTCTCCAAAATAAATGATCCATATTGGCAAACAGTGATTGAGTGGGAAATATATCTGGATTCAACTCAAAATAGTAATTTATTTTATAAATATAAATTATAGAACAACTTAAAACATATTAAAATGAACAAAAAAAATTAACAAACTGTTACAATTTAGTTCTATTGTAATATATATATATATATATATACATGAGATTTTTTAATATTATCGTTATATTAATTTATGTAATTTAGAATTAGAGACTTTAGTTTATTTTTATTTCATTCTAAGCACAATATATCTTAAGTTATACATAATCTTCATAAAATATATCTACATATCTAAGACAACAACCACCTACATGCAAATAAGAAATTAATCAAAATTTTAATATATTTAGAATATAAAATATTATAGTTGAATTCAGAAATGCAATCTAATTTACCCAAATGATAACTAAATCAACCCTAAAAACAACAAAACCGATTAAAAATAACATATATAAAATCATATGTATAATTAAAATAATATAATATTATTAACATAAATGATGCATACAAATTATAAATTAATTTAAAATTAAAAATAAATCGAAATCAATTATTATAGCATATTTACTTTAGAAATAATTCCGTGCATGAGCACGGGAAAATCACCTAAAAATACTGAATCCATGATTACAAATTTACAGTTTAAACTTTATTTACGTAAGAACTGAATTGATAGATGAAAAAGTAATAAGTAATATGAAAATACAGGCTGAATAGTTTAGAACAAAACTTAGGTTCCCTTCCTAGGGTGAACTTTTAAATTCATTTTTCATTCTACGACTAATCAGAGTGCCACGTAGATAATTAATTAAAAAATATTAAATTTTTCAAAAATAATTAAAAAAAAAAATACGCCAATTTTAACTTTTATGACGTCGCTAGCTAAACCGTAAACCTTAAATCTTAAATCCTAAACCTTAAATCCTAAAGCTAACTCCTATATCCTAAACCCAAATCTTAGACCTTAAATTCAAATTGTATATCATAAACCCAAACCATCAACCCTAAACCTAAATCCTAAATTCTAATTGTATATCCTAAACCCAAACTGTATACCCTAAACCTAAACCATAAACTCTAAACCCAAACCATATACCCTAAACCTAAATCTTAGACCCTAAACCCAAACCTTATAACGTCTAGGTTTAGAGTTTGGGTTCAGGGTTTACAGCTTGGGTTTTAAGTCCAAGATTTGAATTTAGGGTATACAGTTTGGGTTTAGGGTCTAAGATTTGGTTTAGGTATAAGGTTTGGATTTAAAGTTTACAGTTTGGGTTTGAGGTCTAAGATTTGAGTTTAGAGTATATGGTTTGGATTTAGGGTATAGGATTTGAGTTTAGGGTATAGGGTTTCGGTTTAAGATTTACGGTTTAGGGTTGAGAATTTAAGATTTTAGGTTTACAGTTTAGCTGGCGACGCCAGCGTTATTAAAATTAGCATTTTTTTAATTATTTTAAAATAAATTTAATATATTTTAATTAATTATCTACGTGACACTTTATGACACTTTGATTGTTTCTAAAATGAGAAGTGAATCCAAAGGTTGAACCTAAGTTTTGTTCAATAGTTTATATATGACGTGGAAGATTTATGGAAGCTTGTGCAATTGGTAGGTGCGGAAAGTTTGAGTTCAACAAATAATAACAAGGTTTGGTGGAGATATTTAATATGTAGTTATGTTATAATTACTGTTGAAATATTAAATCTGAATCCGCATGAGTTAATACTTACCGAACTATGATCTATTTTTTTTTGTGTCGACAACCTATGATCTGTTTTTACTCCAGTTTATATAGGAACTCTGTTTTAATTAACATTAAAAATAATGTGAATCATGCAAATAATCTTTTTCAGATATCGAGTTAGCCTTTAAATTGTTCGATTTTTATAAAAAATAACTTTGTATATTAAGGGTGGCTTAAATCCTATGCACAAAGTAACACCATCACATAAATGTTTCTTTGTTACACACACTTCTGATCGACTAAAACATACACACTCATATATAAATCAGAACACTGACAACATACCGAAGAAAACGGATGATCGAACCACATGAATTCAACTCATCTCAGAATAATTGAAGTTCATCATTGTACTATCACTAACGACACTACAGTAACATTCCACATAAAGCTAGTACATGGTACACTGATTCTCTGAACAAAAATAAATTGAAGTCTTCTTATCAACCCACACATGCACACATACAAACTTGATATAATAAGATTTCAAATCACATATACACAAAATCTGTTATTTTCATAAAACAATGATAATGTTTAAGTAGTTTTGTACTTTTGCTATATCAGTAAAGATGATTTCGTGTGGACTGTGTGGCCATTATCGATATCAAGATTCGACAAGACCCATGTGCGAGTTAAAACTAACTTTCCTATATTAAAAACTGACTCAAAACAATAAGTTGGTAATTTCGATATTATTCGGTGAAACATACCATATAATTAGAGGATAAAAATGTTATTGAGATTTATAATTGTGTTGTATAACTTAATAAATTACATGAGAATTGTATATATACACAGAATTTATACATATATCTACTAGAATAAATCTTATAATATAAATCTGAATCAACTAATAATCATCATCAAAATGGAATTTATTTTAATATACTTCAGTTTGAGTTTCACATACTTCGCAAACACTTTTAACTGTTCGTAATAGCTGGTCGCAAGATAAATATCTTGGTCATCTTCAATACATATTGTTTGGCTATTGCTGATTCCATAAGGCCATTCCGAATATCTTGGGAGATGTCAATTTTCAACATAGGAAATTTAGTTATAACTACGCACATGGGTGGGTTCGAATCTTCATATCACGGTCAATATAATACAACTTTTCTTTCTTGTTTCCGTTTTCACAAGAGACGTTGGTAGGTGCGGTATGCGGTATAGTGTATAAGTATAAATTTGTGTGTGTGTACATTTATTCCGCACGCTCGAAATAGAAGAGAGGGCATGCACACGAACCACCCGTGAGTCAACAAACCAAAGGGTTCGTGACTTGTGATTGGTTGACACGTGTGAGGCTCTCTAGCCCAGATGTTTTGTCAAGCCTTTTCAAGAATCCCTATATTAACTCATGGTTGGTTGCGTGGATTCTCATCCTCCATTGCATATCTTGTTCTATAAGTAGCTAGGGCTCCTTCTTACAAAAAAAAAAAAAAAATTTCTTTAAGAATAATATTGGGTTTATAAATGGTGGATATCAGAAGATGGAGACGATCAAGAGTGGTTCGATTCGATGCTAGGCTTGTCAAAGTGAGCAATCTTATGTGTTCTCATCTTTGTTTCGTTGTCTGTTCGACCTTGGCCTCGATCTCTCCTCGAAAACCCCAGTTCTCCACCGTTATTTCATTCATACATCCTTCTTATGATCATATCATCAACTATTATTACTTTTTTTTTGGTTTAACCAACTATCATTACATGGTATCGATTTGTCAACTATTATTCATGGTATCGATTTGTCAACTATTATTACATGGTATCGATTTGTGAACAATCCGGATGACGATTAAACTTTTAGTTTCTCAGGAATTTTTGGTATGGTTTAACATAGATAGTTTTAACCATACAAGACACACACTACACATACGGTATTCTATTTGATTGAAGGTATGCGTTTAAGTCATTTTCCACAAACTAAACCATTATATTCATATACATACGGATTTTGTTTATTTTGCATTAAGTTAGCATGCAAGCGGATTTCGATATGAAGAAACAATTGTTATATATGGAAAATTAGCGATATTACAGATTAAAAAATATATGGAAACATTTGTTTCAAAGCATTTTGGTTAATCCGGTTAGAGGGAAAGTGTTTTACCTACTGAGTTTGATAAACATATATATTATGTACATACCTATGGGTACAAAACTACAAATCAACATAGACATGTATATAGAACATATTGACGTGAAAGAGTTCTGTATAGCTCAGCATGCTTGCATCTGCACATACGCAAGACCATGAGTATTGTT
This sequence comes from Brassica napus, assembly GCF_020379485.1. Lineage (NCBI taxonomy): Eukaryota > Viridiplantae > Streptophyta > Magnoliopsida > Brassicales > Brassicaceae > Brassica > Brassica napus. The sequence continues at coordinate 10,810,977 of NC_063435.1, read as the reverse complement.
AATATTGTATGCATATACTGATATACAGGCCGGACATGTCATCACGAGGTGAAATAACTAGCCGTATTAATATTAAGTCGTTACTTCCTAAGGAGTCGAAAATTGTTATTTGGTCTTTAATTTGTCGGTCTAGAGCTTAATATGTGATTTAAAAACTTTCTTTTATGTGATGGTAAAAGCCAAAGCCCAAGGTCGAACAGACAACGAAGATAAGATGGAACCAGATCGGGATTGCTCCTTTGACAAGTGTTTGCACTGAATCCATCTACGTAGCTGTGCTTGTACATACATATCTATATATATAATATTTATAAGTGCATGATTCGATCCGACGTAGTGGAATAATTAGACAGTTTTGTAAGAAAGGTTAAAGTGAAAGAAGAGGAAGATCGAGGCATATGGACCTCAAACCCTACCAACCCCCCTCCCAAAAAAAACACAAAACCAAACCAAACTCACATCTCTTTGTTTTCTCTCTAAAAGACTAAAACCCTTCGGGTAGGTGTGTTTTCGACGCGTGATATATTCATGTCTTCCCACCGTTTTTTCCTAATTAGCTTTGGTTTGCTTACAGCAACTTTATTACAAAGGTACTCAGATCTAAGTATCTCACAAATATAAGAAAATGATCTTATAAAGATCAGTCTCAAATATTGAGATATTCTTTCAGAAAGTGTCTCAAGGTATCTTCAGTAATATTTGAGAGACCTATTTATTTTATATAATTTCTCTTTTACATTTGTGAGATACTTAGGGCACCCCCACTGGTTTAGTATTTAAGATAGGGTTCTAAGTAAAATAAAACTAATATCTTAGTAAGTTTTAATTATGTAATTAAATTTTAATGTTTAAAAGAAAGTTAAACTAGTAACATATTGACATGTGTTATCATATTATGTAAAGAGCTTCTAAAAAGTTATAATTTGAGAAATTTTTGTTACTTCTCTCCTAATTTTAATTTAATTACTTGTATACTTAGTAAGTATCTATTGTTGGAAGTGCTCTTAGGACAACACCAACTGTAAGAACCCTTTTTCACAATACCAAACATGTATAAAAGTAAAATTGTAGTATAATTAATTTATTTAATTAGGTAAAAGGATCGAACCAATGATAAAGATAGAAGTTGAATATGGGGATCTAACAAAAGAACAAAACTTAGATTCACAAAAATATGGGTGAACTTTTAAACTCACATCTACTTCCAGGACCAATCAAAGTACCATATAAATAATTAATTAAAAATATTAAATTTATTTAAAAATAACTAAGAAAAAGAGTAACGCCAATTTTAACGATGATGATGCCGTTAGCGAAACCGTAAATCTTAAATTATAAACCCTAAACCTTAATCTTAAACCCAAACTCTATACCCTAAACCTAATATCTTAAACCCAAATCCAAGACCCTAAACCCAAATTGTATACCCTAAACCCAAACTGTATATATTAAACCCAAACCATAAACTTTAAACCCAAACCATATACCCTAAATCTAAATCCTAGACCCTAAACCCAAACTTTATAGCGTCTAGGTTTAGGATTTTGGTTTAGAGTTTACGGTTTGGGTTTTAAGTCTAAGATTTGGGTATAGGGTATACAGTTTGAGCTTAGGGTATAGAATTTGGTTTAGGGTATAGGGTTTGGATTTAAGGTTTACGGTTTGGGTTTAGGGTCTAGGATTTGAGTTTAGAGAATACAGTTGGGGTTTAGGGTCTAGGATTTGAGTTTAGGGTATAAGATTTGAGTTTAAGATTTACGGTTTAGAGTTAAGAATTTATGATTTTGGGTTTACGGTTTTGTTTGCAGCGTCAACATTGTTAAAATTAACATAATTATTTTTTTGTTATTTTTAAATAAATTTAATATTTTTTAATTAATTATCTATGTGGTACTTTGATTGGCCAGATTAGATTGTTCCACACAAAATATCCCCAACAAATTTTTCAAAGTTTGTGATCACATATACGATATTTACTTTCTTTCCTCATATTTGACCTTTCACAAAAATAATAATAAGAAACTTTGCGTAGAAACCTGAGTTAGGAGGAGCTTTTATTTCGATGGACGCTGTAGGTTCGAGAACCTTTTGTAAATTGAAAGATTTTGTGCAAACTATAATTTGTTTTTATCATGAGCCGATTCAATGTTGACCAATAACTAAAATAATTTATATGTTTGTGGCGCTTCTCCGAAAATTTAACTATCAGCATAAATCATACGTGAAGATGTATATACTGTGAACCAATCCATTTTGTCTTATCTTGAACTCTTGAAAAGTTGATACCAAATAAAATGAGTTTCGTTAAAGAAAAAAAGATAATTGGGTTCTGTTAAGTTTTCCAATATAGATTTTTGTTAATGTTTTTAAAATTTTAGATTTAATTTATTTTTGTAAATACTACAGCTCTCTCTCCTTTTCTGATAATTTTCACTAATAGAATACGAACCAGAGGTAGGCTTTTTATTTTTCGTTCATAGCAGAGCTATTTACTTGAAAATAGATAGAAATAGTATATAATAAATAGCAAATATAAATATCGCCGAGATGGAACATCTTGCGGTATACATATATGTGCCTAGAAGAGTTGTAAAATTTATAGATTCTATTGTTGTTGGTTTAAAGATTTTTAAAATCTTAATAAAATCAATTGTTATTGGGTGGAGATTTTGAAATTTCATTCAAAATATTTCATTATTGGAAAATTTACATATCATTGATTTATCAACTCTATTAAAATCTATTGTTATTGGGATGTAAATTTTCTTTACTTTTACTAATGAAATTCAATTTTGAAAATATTATGTATATCCATAAGATTTTTAAAATCTATGTAATAAAAACACTCACATACAAACACAACAAAATAACCACAAAACTATATGAAAACTGACAGAACATAATATATTAATCCAACACACAGAGCATATATAATCAAAGTTATGTTGACAAAAATACATGTCATTAACATGTGTTCTATTATGAAACAAAAAGGTATGTGGAAGTCTTGAAAACTCATAAATCTTGGACTTTTTATGAAATTTTCGAGAACAAAATAATTCAAATTTTCATGAACAAGATAATTGAAGAAGTTTTCATCCAACACTAGTAGCATAAGAATTCTAGGAGAGTTGTAAAATTTATTGATTCTATTGTTGTTGGTTTAAAGATTTTTAAAATCTTAATAAAATCAATTGTTATTGGGTGGAGATTTTGAAATTTCATTCAAAATATTTCATTATTGGAAAATTTACATATCATTGATTTAACAACTCTATTAAAATCTATTGTTATTGGGATGTAAATTTTTTTTACTTTTACTAATGAGACTCAATTTTGAAAATATCATGTATATCCATAAGATTCTCAAAATCTATGTTATAAAAACACAACAAAATAACCACAAAACTATGAAAACTGACTGAACATAATATATGAAAACCACCTGCGTATGATGGTTTACTAGGGGCAAGGAATGTAAGGGCATGTATTTCACCGCTTCATCTGGAGATGGAGGCAATAATTTGGGCAATGGAATGCATGAGAAATTTAAGACAGTTTCAGGTTACGTTTGCAACAGATTGTTCTCAATTGGTGAAGATGATTTCGGAACCAGAGGAATGTCCAACATTTGAAAGCTACCTGGAAGATATTAAGCTTTTGAGAAGAAGTTTCGTCAACTCAGATATTGTTCATGTACCTAGGACGGAGAACACAAGGGCGGATAGTTTGGCACGTAGTGCTCGGCAACAACCGTCTTTCGTCGTATACATGGATTCAGAGTTACCACCTTGGTTTACAGAATCTATATGAGTCTGTGAATATTTTTTGCTGTAAAAAAAAAAAATTAATCCAACACAAAGAGCATATATAATCAAAGTTAAGTTGACAAAAATACATGTCATTAACATGTGTTCTATTATGAAACGAAAAGGTATGTCGAAGTCTTGAAAACTCATAAATCTTGGACTTTTTTATAAAACTTTCTAGCTTAAAATAATTCAAATTTTCATGAACAAAATAGTTGAAGAAGTTTTCATCCAACACTAGTAGCATATATTATTGTTATTCTATTTTTCTTTGTCAAACCACCATTAATTTCTTACTTTATCAAAAATAATTTTCAATCAATGAAATTCTATACGACTCAATAACATTTAATGAAAAGAATCAGAGAGTTGAAGTTTAGCCCATCGAGTAGAAGAAACTGAAGAAGTGGAGCAGGAGGAACCGCACAGTACAATTCCCCCACCAATCACGCCGGCCCCAACACAATGAAGGTGATAAATGGATGCATCTTGGATAAGCAACAGCGAACGAGCTGGTCTGGGATTTGTTTTGATGAACACAAGATCACTGACCCTGTATGGGGCGCGAGGAGTGGTCAATGCTGCATCCCCTCTACACGCAGTGGCGGAAGGGCTAATATGGGATATGCAAGAGGTGCTAAAGATGGGAAACAGAGAGGTGCGCTTTGAAGTGGACTGCGAGCAGCTTGTCAAGCTATTAAGCAAGGAGGAAGACTGGCCTTCAATGGCAGCCGAACTAGATGAAATCAAAGCATTTTCGACAGCATATCTGAAGTTCTCCATAACTTATATTCCAAGATCTTTAAATATCCTTGACGACTGTCTTGCAAAAGGTCGAAGATCACGAGTTCAGAACCCCCCGTATGTCGATTGCTATGCACCAGGATGGCTAGCTGCCCACGCTGGCCATAACAGAGCGGTTTAGTTACGTTTAAGGTTTATCTCGCTGTAAAAAAAATAAAAATATATTTAATGAATCTTCTTAACTTTTAAAATTTTAAAATTTTCTCAACTTTTAGAATCATCAAATTCCACAAAAATGCTTGTACCAATAACCCTCCTAAGATGAAGTTTCCCATGGGTTCACATTTCACATTGATATCTTGTGTTTTTATTGATTTGATCATCTATTTAGTGTGCATTTTGATCATTTAGATTAGTATTTAGGCACTATTAGGTTGCATTTCCATGCATTTGTACTTATTAGGTGTTGTAATTTCCATTTGAAGTCATTAGAGGTGTTTGAGGCTATTTTGAGTTCAAAAAGTGAAGAACGATGCAGTACCGGGTAACGACCGCATGCAAAAGAAGGTCGTGGTGGCGTATGGCGAACACATGCTATTTTTGCAGGATGAGTATGGTTGTGTCTATGTCACGACGAGTTCGACCAGGGTGTTTCGCAGGCCATCTTCAAGACATGTGTTGGCTGCAGCCGGAACATGGCGATCACGGGCTGTGGTCGCGGCTGTCATTTGAACCGGATTTGATCCAAATTTAAGTTGGGTCGGCCCAGGGTTGTTGAATTGACCTAATTCGAGTTTTAGCTTAGTATAATTAGATTTAGACCTAAAAATGTTAGGACATCTCATCTTTTTCTCAAGATCTTGTCTAATCTTTGTAAAAGTTTGAATTTTTTATCATTTAAGAAATCACTTCATCTTATATTGTGTTTATTTGCTCATTACCATGATTAGCTTTAAGCCTTACATGGAGATTAATAAGTAGCCACCTTGTGATTCATGGATTAGGTGGATTAGGGGGATTAGGGGGATATTTAGGATGGTTTTTGCTTAATTAGTGTTGTTATATGCTTTTAGGTGTTTTAAATGCTAGATTAGTCCTGATCAAGTTGATTTAGATTGCTTAAGTAATTTCATGCCCGGATGGTACTCGATGAAATGTTTGAACCAACCTAATATTGTCTTTTACATGTATAGACAATGGGAATTGATACTAGAGATGTTAAATGGTTAGTAGACTTGTGATTTATGCATGCTTGAATGTTTAGGCCAACGGAAGTTGATGTCTAATGCATGATTAGCATAGTGATTATTGTCATGGGAGTGGATTAATCTATTTGAATGAGATCTAGACCTATAGATTTGTTGATTTTTTTTGAACATCTTAGATTAAACCTTGATCACTTTATATCACTTATCTTTGCCCATGGATCCATCCTTAACATTTGATTGAAAGTTTAGTTCTTGCATTTATTTCTTGATTGGATTTAAGATCAACTTTTTTTATATTTCTAAGATCTTAACTTGTTACCAATCATCCATTTTCTTATTTACTTAGATTAGGAAAGTTTGTGTATTCTTAGTGATATAGATCACTAGTTCCTTGTAGATTCAATCCTAAAGTGTTGCAACGATATACCATTCGATTGTGGTAGCGTGTACATTAGGTTAATTGACTTGTGGTAAAACACAATAAACACACATGCATCTCACCCGTATAGCACACTCTATGAAACTTATAAATCAAAAAATTCATCACCGAATAAAAAAACAAGTTTTTTGGGTAAAAATGAAACACAATGATTTTACCAAAAAAAGAAACACAAATTTTACAAAAAAAAAAGAAACAAAGAATGATTAATCAAAACTGTCACATGCAGAAGGATCTCTATTGAACACTGAATTCGATTCAGTATGGGTTTGGGCTTCGGCAAAACTAGTTTGCATGGTGGCCCGTAACAGACTATCGGTCCACCCATTTGCATTGTTCGGAAGGTACTCAAACTTGGCAAGACAGTGTTGTATCCAGCCTACTTTGTATCATTAAATGTGTTTCTATCATGGATAGACAATAAGGTTTAAAAAAAAAAAACAATTTATCTGAATAAAATTTGCAATTGTCAATAGATTGATGAAGCATTAATTTGTTTTAACTTGTTATATATACATTTAATACTCAAAACAAGATGCAGTGAACTATCTTATTCCAGAAATAAATATATTGAAGTATCTTATTCAAATATTTAATACATGAATAGGGTCTGGTAAAGTTAGAAAGAAGAAACAAAACCTACCATGGTTCCTTATGATTTCAATGAAAAAGAAGTAATGAAAAGTATGGTATATAAAAGGTTGCATCCACCAATGTGTTTTGCCGTTCAACCAGAGTCAGATCTATTTATAAAAAAGTACCGAGATATTTTTTCGTCTGTAAATTAAAGTAACACAAGCGGAAAGATCAAAATGAAACACAGAGAATAAACTAAACACGAAGACATACAAAAGTTTCCTCAGAATAGGCCTAAACAAGCTCAAAACACATGCTTGACACAAATAAAGAAGCACCACATTCAATCAAATTAGCTTTAATGATCACTTAGCTCCAGTAAAACTATATAATCATTTAACAATTTGATAATATTTTGATTTAATTGGTTATATTAGGTAAAGTATTTCATATATCCAGTGTTCAAGTACCAGTGCCCACCACAATCCTCTTTTTCAGTTATTATTTCCCCTCTTCCCAAAATTTTAATTTTATCTTAATTTTCTATTCACTACTAAATTATACTACAATATTCCTTAGGTCTTTATTTTAGCTCCCAAAAAGTTGTATATTTCCTCTCTTTTTTCATCTCGTTTGATTTATTCTGTTAAATATAAGATTTTCATTAGGGGTGGGCGTTCGGATACCCATTCAGGTTCGAATAGAGTATTTTGGATTTTCGGGTATTTCAGTATAGAGGTATGAATTTGTTCAGGTATTTCTACATTTCGGATCGGGTTCGGATATTTAAGTTCGGGTTCAGTTATTTCGGGTCTGATTCGGATATTTACATTTTGAAGGAAACAAAAATTAAAATTTTCATTGTTTAAGTTTATGTATTTAAAATATATAATTTTAAGTTAACTGGTTTTCTAATTTTAATAGATTAAATTATTAATAGGTTTGAGGATAAAACTTTAAAAATAGAAAGACACTAATTTAGTTGCTATTTTAAAATTTTGGATGCAATTTTTGTTAATGTAAGAAATAAAAGCTTGATATGTATTTTAATTGAGTAGCAAATGATTTTGTCCATAATTATATGTATATTATCTGATTTGGAGCCATGTGCAGAATCAATATAAATATTTTGAGTAAAATTAGAGAAGTAAATTATAAATATATGGTCAAATATTCATATATTCGGTTATCTTTGGATATCCATTCGGGTTTAGATATTACCCGTTCGGGTTCAGATATCCAATCTCTCCTAATATAATATCCATTCGGGTATTTTACTATTTTGGTTCGAATTTCGGTTTGGATTTTTTGGGTCGGGTTCGGATATCGGATAAAATGCTTACCCCTCGTTTTCATTATACGAGATTTATTATAAATAATTAAGACTGATTTTAGAAAGCAACAAAACCATAAAATTAGATTATATTGGTATTAACTTTTCTCTGGCATATTTAGATATAAAATAAACTATGTTATGTTTTTTTTTTTATCAAACTATGTTATGTTTTTATAAATTCTACATCTACCACTTATTTTAACTAGTACAATACCTCTTCTCGTCTTCTTCTTCTTCTTTTTTTCCTTTTTGCTAACACAATACTTCTTTTCAAATGCTCTTCTTTGATGAAGTTAGGTACTGCAAGCGTATTGTCCCCAATCATAATCAATATACACTTTTGTATAATAAATTGGTACATATTTAAAGAAAGGTACATATTTAGTTGAATGAAGTATTGAATAATAATTGTTTCAAATTAAACTAAAAATATCTACAATGTTTAAAAAAAAATCAAACTGATATATGTGTTTCAAACTGCTATAGGGAGAGAAATATGTATAGACATGGCGAAACTCATCACACTGCTGCAACCATATTTTGTTTCAGTGACAAGCTGGCTCGAAAATAGGATTTTTTCTCACAAACATAATTGAATAATAGTATGATAACTTGGTTTGTCTCTCAACAAACTTAGCTTTCTTATAAGAAAAAAAAAATTGCTATCTATTTTTTAGTATCTAAATTTATGTCAGAACATTAAAAATATTATCACACATGTTGTAATTTTCTTTTTGAATCAAATAAATTTACATTCTTTTTATAGAAAAATACAGTTTAACACACACAAGGTGACCATGTCAGTGGAAATGGTAAGACTTACAATGATTCACATTCCATATTAATTTATTTTAGTTTTTAACTTATGGTTTTTAAATTTTTAGTAGATTTTAATTTTCTGAAAAGCTTGAATGTTGATTTCAAATTTCATTTTTTATTTATAATTAAATAAATTATTAATGTAACATATTTTAAGAAAAAAAATATTATTACCAATAATAATATGAATTTTTTTATTAAAAATTATTTAAAATAAAAAACGAAATATAATTAAACAAAAACTAATAGCTAAGTTTGCCTCTCAACAAACTGAGCTTTCTTATAAGAAAAAAAAATTGTTAGCTATTTTTAGTATCTAAATTTATATCAGAACATTACAAATATTATCACACATGTTGTAATTTTCTTTTTGAATCAAATAAATTTACATTCTTTTTATACAAAAATACAGTTTAACACACACTAGGTGACCATGTCAGTGGAAATGGTAAGACTTACAATGATTAACATTCCATATTAATTTATTTTTAGTTTTGAATTTTTGGTTTTTAAAATTTTAGTAGATTTTAATTTTCTGAAAAGCTTGAATGGTGATTTCAAATTTCATTTTTGTATTTATAATTAAATAAATTATTAATGTAACATATTTTATGAAAAAAATATATTATTATTACCAATGATAATATGTAAATTTTTATTAAAAAATATTTAAAATAATAAACGAAATAAAATTAAATAATCACTAATATCTACGTACATTTCAAAAATTAATTTAATTTTATATCGACAAAAAATACATAATTAATATTTAATTTTTTTTAAAAACCAAATGAAATTTAATTATAACTAACAATTTTTAAATTTATATAAAGTTTACAGTAAAAAATATTAATTAAAACATAATATAGTTAACTTATCTAAACATTGAGAGATTAAGCTCAATACCCCTATTAGAAGCCTAAATTAGCTAAGTACTCATGATGGGAAATAAACAATTCGAAGCATACACTTTGTTACAAGTACACTGACACAACAATTTTTTTTACTTTGGCAGTTTTTTTATAGGCACAATTTGTAACAGGGAGTTCATTTTTCATCTGGCATCTTTTTTTTTCAACCACTATTCTTTTTCTTTTCATTTTTTTAGAGCAATCACTACTCATTTTTGAACATTTTTCCATCTAAATTTCAAAAACAATTCTCACTTAATAATAATTTAATCACCACATTCATTCTAAATTCAAGTCAGTTATTTGAAGAATCACATCTTCCACATAAAATGTAGATCTCTTGTAGTACGCTTATAAAAAGTGAAAACCTAATAAACACTATTTTCTAGGTTTATGATGAATTTCATCGATGAATTTGACCATCAAACATGTTACACATTCTGTTAGCTAGTTAATAAATTTTGTAAGATGTTACACATTTTGTTAACATTGAATACTATTTGTTTACATGTTACAAATTTTGTTATCGAGTTATATTTTGTTATCACACATTAAAAAATCAATAACTTAATAATAGATTATATAGTTCAGTATTATGTACCAATCTAACACACTATTTAACGGTTAACAGAAATTAACTAGTTAATTTTAAAATTAACAATCAAATAAAAGAAATTAGCATGTTATAAAAACAAGTTAGCATGTAAACAATAACAATATCATATACACACACACGCATCTACATATATGGTTTAACGTGGTAACATAAATCTTATATGTTTAATAGTAGAACACAAACAACAATGAGGACCACAACAAAATTATTTAGAGCCAAATATGAATTGAAAAGTATAAAATATTGGAGCAGAAAATTACGTTTTTGGTGCCGAGAAATCAGAATAAAAAAATATTTTATCACTTCTGAAAACGATATTATCGGATCTTTACGAAGATTTAAAACCATAAATGGAGTAGATGGTAAAAATTCAAAGTGAATTGGATGTAGATTGCTAGAACTTGACATAATAGCTAGATATTGAAATAGAAAAAAAGCAAAAAAAAAAATGGATAAATTCGTAAGTGAGGGGAAATGAAAGGAAAAAAAGAGAGAAGATAAAAAAATTTAAACATAAAAGATGAAAGAAGCCTAGGAGAGAAGTAAGAGAAAATAACTCCACTTTTCTGACAGAACGTGACACATAACAAAAAATATATGTAAAGAGAGAAAAGAGTATAGGGACAAAATCGACATTAGAAAAAGATGAAGATAATGAGAAATATGTTATTAATATAGGTGGGGTTTATGGACACATACGCATATAATCTCAACAATATTTATTACCTAACTTTTAGAGAATATTATTCTTTGTTAGATTTTTATGCTTGTGTTTTTTTTCATAATTGTTGATCTTATATAGTAGATGACTTTTTAAAAATTACTAATGTTTGCAAAATAGAAAAGTAGAAAAAAAAGGAAATTATTTTTTTAGGCCAAAAAATGGTAACTATGTCTCAGTAGGCTAATTTATATTTTGTATCATTTTTAACTTTAATACTCTTTAGTATTTCGAAAACAAATCAAATAAATAGTTTTACAAACTAAAAAAATTGAAAAATTAGTAACTACTAATGAAATACCCATATGAAATTAGTGAAATTTTTTTCCAGTTCTAAAAATGTTTAAATCATAATTTCAAATTATGCTTTACATAAAGTAGAATTGGCATTTTACGAAGTAGAAAATGAAATTCAGATTTTCCATTGAATCTACTATGTTTCGAATACGTGATTTACATAAATAATAGTACTCTAAAAATATTTAGAATACACATTCCGCGCTTAATCTATCGCTCTAAAATCTGTAGAAATCAGAATCTATAGATTACTGTAAATTTATAACCTATAGAAATCAAAATCTACACATAAATCTAAGAACTTGTAGAAAACAAGTTCTACAGATTTATTGTAAATCTAAAACCTGTAGAAATCAAAATCTACAGATTAATATAATTCTAAAAACCTGTAGAAACGAGTTCTACATATTTACTGTATTGTACGGATAACAATAATCAGTTCCAAAAATATGGAAAGAAAATATTTGGAAATATTCAGTTTCCATATATAAAAAATTCAATTTTTCAGAAAAAATAAAAAAAAAATCGTGGGACATAAAGTGTAGGTTTAGGTTTTTTTTTTATTTGAGGATTTTTAATGTTTAATTTTATCTTTATTACTTTAATTATTTATTATATATTAATATTTACAATTGTTTTGGTAATTGTTATTTCGAATTTATAATTGAATTTAAGGGCATTATTGTCATTTTGAAAATTAATTGCCTAATATGACATAAAATATATGAATTTAGTCTATTTTTTTTTGCCTAAAAAAAACAATTTTCCCAAAAAAAAAAATTGTCTTAAGTGAAAAACCACCAAAATAGGGATTTAGCATTTAAGTATAAAAATGATAAACCCTGAAAATTTTAGTTTTCCTAAAATTTATGGAATCTACTTTGCTAAAATTATGACTGAAATAAAATTAGTTTTTGCAAAATTAAAAACCAAAGACCACTTGAAAAAACTACAAACAACAAAATGTAGAGTCCAAGGTAGAAGAAATAAGTTGACAAGAAAAAAGTAGAAGAAAGAAAAATCTGTTCGCTATTCACCGTGCTTTTGTGTGCGGCGAAGCATGACTTGTCTGCTTCGGACAAGTAAAAGTAAAACTCAGAAAAATCTTACAATTTTCCATCTAAATATTCAAACAACGTGTCATGTTTAGATATGATGCGACCGTCCATTCCAATCACAGCCGTCCAATTTAAAAAATATCTAAAGCCATGTCTGGATAATATCTGCCATGTTACCATGTTCCGGAACGTTCTTGTGACGAGATATTTTTGGACACCCGTAAACGTCTAGAAATTCTTTTTGTATGATTCTTGCACCACATAACCGCCATTGAAGCCACCTTCCTTCTTTATATACACTACAAAAGTTTATCATATCTCTTGTGCTCTGTAATGTCGTGAAGATTATATAACGTATAATATATAAGTTATAATCAATGGAAGGTGGCATTAAGGCAACATCACCGTCGTATTACGATTTTCTTGGTGTTGCCGTCAACTCCTCGGCGGAGCAGATACGACGAGCGTATTACAAACTTGCCATGGTGGGTCATCGTTGATTCTTGTTTTCTGACTTTCTATAGAGAGTAATGTGTTTTTTTTTTTTTCACTGAAGGCATAGAGTAATGTGTTTTGACACATTTTCTTGTTTACTTGTTTTTTTATGTTGAAGAAATGGCATCCTGATCGGTGGACGAAAGATCCACTTAGGGCTGGAGAAGCAAAACGAAGATTTCAGCAGATTCAAGAAGCTTATTCGGGTACGGTTCTGTTCAGACCATGTGTTCGATGTTTCTCTGTTGTTGCTGTTGTATATGGGGCTGACGTTGTTTTTCGGAAACATTTTGTTGTGTGTAGTGTTGTCTGATCAACGGAAAAGAAGCTTGTATGATGTGGGGCTCTACGATACTGAAGAAGATGAGGTATAAATACATATCTCATTTGCGGTTTAAATGGTTACATGGGGTATAGAGTAATAGCTAGCCTGATTTGTTTCTGTTTCTGATGAAGGGATACTTTGATTTCGCTGAAGAGATGGTTTCACTTATGGCTCAGACGAGAAGAGAGGTAAAGCTCTTTTTCTTGTAACCTAACTTCACTTCTGTGTATTTTGTCTTTGTTTGCGCACAAGTTAACGGTGGCTGTAATGGTTACGTGCAGGAAAAGCAATACAGCTTGGAGGAGTTGCAGACAATGGTCAATGATATGGTCTATGAGTTCCAGGACCAATCAATGTGTATGAACTTTGACCTGGACCAAGATTGGGCTTCGCAGATGTCTCTGCCGGTTTCAAGCTTCGAGTTCTGTCCTCAGAGCAGTTACTGTAACTAAATCAGTATACACATAATCCGCATCGTACGGACTAATGTTGCACGGCTAAAGGATAGTCTGGTCTCAACATCTGACAGTTCCGTGAGGGCCTAGGTGTTTGACTTGTGAAGGCGAGGACATGAATTGCTCTACGTTTTGTTGTTGTGGGTTTTCTGTGTTGTGAATAACCTCCAATTTAAAAACAAATCGTTGTAATTGCATTAATGCTTTGTACTGTTAGAACTTGACTCCATAGACCAATAACAAATGCATTGGAAAATCGTTAACAAAAGCGAAAGTATACAAAATAACAAAGTGGCATATGCAACCCAAGCATTCGACCTGCACTCTTTGTTAATTTCAGTTAAATGGTCTTGAATCCTTATGTAGACCACTCAGTCAGTCGGTGCGTATCTTCTTTTCCAGATTTGGAATATAGTCAACTTTTGTGCGTATTTTTTTATTTTTTACCAAAAGAAATTCAATTTCATCTTGGTCTTTGCATGCACAAAAGTTTCCCAAAAAGAAAAAAAATGTAGTTTTAAATCCGAACGTTGTAAAAGTAAAATGTTTATGGCTTTTTGTTTGTTCCATTAATTGCATAATTTGGACATTTCCAACCCATTCTATTTCCTACACCAAACTTTATTATAAAGTAAAATCTTTTTCAATCTACTCTATATTTCATTCTAAAATAGTGTAACTCTATTTTTGGAGTCTCTATTTCTTATTCTATTATAGAGTGAAAAAATTTTATTTGTACTTTAATCCTTTTAGTTTTAATCATTTTATTTTGTAACTATTTATGTAATTTAATTATGCAAACATCACATAATTCTATTCAATACAATATACAAACGTTTGAAACTTATTATTATTAGCTAAAGAAAAGAAGCATTAATTTTTTTTTAAAAATCTAAAAAATTAGCTAAAGAAAAAAAAATACTAAATAGAAACAAGCAACATAATATAAAATTAAATTATAAATTATTGTGATTTAATATTCAGGTAAATTTCCTTTAGATCCACCAAAATTGTTAAAGTATTGTCCAAATGAGGTAAATGAAAGAGTAGCTTCTTGTTCATTGTTCATGTTGTTGACCACATTTTTTTTTGTAAAATTCGTGTTAGTTCCTCTTGAAAATATGCACGAACTTCTGGATCTTACATTGAATTCTAGTCACAAAATAAATATTTGTTTTCTTCTTTCAGCTCATTCAAAGCATAATTCTTCTTTTGAATCTCCAAGTAATATTTTCGTTGTTCTCTCGTCTTCTTTAGTTTCTCCAAACTGTTTTGTATTTCCATCTTTTAAGGTATTGAACCGATGTTGTTTGATCACCAAGTTTTCATTTCATTTTGGATTTTTATCCCACTTGGGCGTGGAGAGTGAGATCCGCTGATATTCCCCTCGCCATCACTTAAATTTAAAGAAAATGGAAGCAAACCTGGAGATGTTTGCGTGGGAGAATCAAAGAAAGGATTTTCTAACTCTGAACATGTATTTTCAGGGATTGATATTGATATGCTTTTAGCATGGGCAACACCATCTTTAAAATTTTCAAAGTCTTTAATAATACTCCAAACATGGGAAAAAATGTGTCACTTCTTCTTGGACCTCCAATCTTTTCAGAGTTGTTAATAATCTCGTTAAATCACCAGCCATGCACCAACTGCTTCTTTTATGTGCACCAAGGTGCATCAAACGTGCTCCAATGTATGTTTAAATTTAATATCATGGTTACCATATATACACGAAAGGTAAAATTGCTTATCACACATCTTAATATTAACATCCAAAAGGTTCTTGTCATAGAACAAAAAATTAACTTGTACACTGTTTTTCCAAAAAAAGGCTAACCCTGCCCAGGTATTTACATGATTTACAATGAAAACATGATCATAACCAAGCCAAACCTTAAGATCTACCATAGTAATTCCTTATTCATAGTGTCCATAAAAAAATCTCAGAGAAGCACATACTACGCAATTCCATGAGACGCTGAACTGTCAGGTCATGAGGCCGCCCCACTCCCCTGGCAGTTCCAGCTCAGAAGACTCATCTAGGCGTTGGACAGTCATTGATGATTTAAGCTTAACAGACTTGGATACATCATTGATGATTTAAGCTTAACAGACTTGGATACATCCACCAAAATAGCTTTTGCTTTCTTTTTGAGAGTCGTTTTTTCCTTGGAATCTTGAGAAACCGATTTGCAAGTCAGTGCTTTTGAGCTTGAGCATTCCTTTAGAATTTTCCTAATATCTCTTCCTAACATTTCCTTTCAACTAAGGGTAAACTGAACTGAGAAACAGTCGATGTTGAAGTGATCGGACTAGACAGTAATGGCGTTGACATTGCCATACTTTGATCTTGAGCCTGAATAGTTATAGAGCGTCCAGCTTATGGCCGCGGACATAAGCTTTGGACCTTTCACTTCTTGATTCAGAGACTGAGATGAGGAATCCGTGTCATAGCCAAACACAATTCCTTTACCCTTATCTACCTCAGTTGTAATGGTAGGAGGACTGATCAGTTGCAACATTGTTTTCTCGGTGATGGGGTCCAATTCCGCCTCCTTTACTGAAGTAATAATTTGTTACTCTTTAATTCTCCTATCTTCACCATAACAGCTAGCAAGTAGTTACACAGCTCCTGCAACACTTCTGGAGCAATCTGAGGTCTACCAGATAAAGGATGCATATCAACTTGGTCTTTATTTAAAATCTTAAACAAAGGACCAGTTTTACAGAGAATTAGATGACCCTTGGATCTATTTGCGATAGAGCTATTCCTAGACCGAACATCTTCATTTGGTTGAACTCTAGAGATTAAATGACATTTCTCTTATGCATGCGTCAACCTTTGACAAAGGTAGTATCTTTTCTGAGTCTTCTCATAGAAGAAATATACAGTAATATACAGTGCGTTGAATTCCCCCACGAAGGTTGAGAACTTTAAATTTCCTCAGAGGCTTTGGAACATCAAATATTATTTTCATACGAACAAAATCATGCTTTTGAGATTTCTCTAGATCAAATGCAACACATCCACATGACCAGTAAGCTCTCCTATTTCCGTAATAGCAATCTCAGTGTAGTGATTTAACGGAAGTTTTGTTTATCTGAACACATATCTGAACTTGCTGAAGATAATCTGGTATGGGCTTTTCAATCCACCTTTCAAACGCGAGACCCTATTTGTTGTTGTTTTCCATGCCCTTGTTTAAAACTTCTTCCAGATCATATATATGCATGCTTGAAGATAAATTGGAATCTTTCTTTGGTGAGAGCCACACCTCTAATTCGATTATATTTCTGTCATTTCTTTGGCATATCAATAATCAAGCACGACCGATGAGGCTGTTTGCATTCTTTTCACAAGATAAGGCTCTATTGCATCTGAAAGCCATTTAACTTGCACTTTCGTCAATCATAACATGATATTTTAACTCGATACGAGTATATATGGATTTCTAATTTATAATACTTAAAATATATTATGACTCGAATCTAGTTCAAATAGGGTGGCTGGAGTATGGTATATTGCAATCATATTGTATTTGGTTTGAGATAAACGTAACACAAACGGTTATTTAGTATCAAAATGATTTATTTAACAAATAATAGATATTTAAAATAGACCAAAATCATATTGAAATAACAACTTAAGAGAAAAGCAAATAAGAAAGAATGAAAAAAACAACAATTATTTGGAATGAGACTTCAGTTGAATTAGGTAAATATATTCAACGGAATTGAGTTATTCTTGGGTTCACCCTAGACTTCAGATGAATTAGGTGAATATATTCAACGGAATTAAGTTATTCTTGAGTTCACCCCCTAGTAAAAATATCTAAGTTCACCTCCTACATACTAACCACTTAAAATTTGGCACATCTAGTATTTTGTTTATGAAAAAAAAATATTTTAATTGCCAAAAAAAATTTGACATTATAAAGCTTGGTAAACTCTAAACCTTATAACTCAAATTCTAAACACTAAACCCTATAGCTCAAACTCTAAACATTAAACCATAAACTCTAAATCCTAAACGCTGTCAGCTAAACCGTAAATCTTAAATCTTATAAACCCTAAACTCTAAATCCTAGTGTTTAAGGTTAAGGTTAACCTTAGGGTTTAACCTTAGGATTTATGGTTTTCGTGTTTGAGCTATAATGTTTAGGGTTTAGTGTTAATCTTAGGATTTAGGATTCAGTGTTTGGAACATGAGCTATAAATTTTAGGGTTTAAAATTTTGCTATGTAAAATTTTTATCTTGCATTTAATAATATTTTCTAGATTTTTTGTTTTAAAGAAAATATGACACGTGACAGTTTGTAATCGGTTATTATCTAGCTAGAGTGAGAAACTAGAGGTTCGCCCAGCAAAGAATAACTCAACCGAATTCAAATAAAATGTTGTATTATATATTTAAGTCAAGGAACAAATAGCCAGCCATATTTGAAACTTGTGGAAGTCAAATAATAATGACGTCAATACACTATGTACTCTACATTCGCCGGGTAGACAAGATATAACATCTATTTTCAAGTCACTAATCCAAACGGACACGAAAAATAAAGTTACGGACTTACGAATCCATAAAATGGAAAGTAAAGTTAGAAAAACATAAGAACCCTATAAAACGAGGATTAAACTAGTTCTTTTTTTTCCTCATTGATGTGATAAATAATTAAAGAACTATGCACAAAATCCTCCTAATTAATCATCAAATCTTTACTCTTCACTCTAAATATATAGACGTTTCAATATTTGACTTTTGACCGAACCAGTCAACACAGAGAAGAGGAAGAGGAAATTGTCCTCCGTGACTGGCTTCTCGGAGCTGTTCCCTCCTTGACGGCATTATCTGTTGCATCAGTCGCACGTTCACAACGAGGACACATGGTTAAAATCGAGGCCGGCACTGCCTTTAGAGCTCGTAGTTCTTCAACTTCTTTTTGTAGAAGTCGATTTTGCTCCTTCAATGACCCAAAGCATCTCTTTAGATACTCACATTCCATCTCCGTATGCTTGAGCTTACTCCTATATATCAAATTTTGTGTAACCATGATATTGGTTGACTGAGCTATGCGTACTATTCAAATGCATGCGTTGACAAACAAAAAAGGAAAAATGCATGCATGCGCCATTTGTAGTTTTTAGGTTTTATCTTACACCAACCATATGCTTGAGCTTACTTTTATATATATGTAAAGTTTTTTCTTTTACTGAATTTTGCATATTATATATATATATATATGTGTAAAAGTTGTTTTATGATGTTAGGAGTTTTCAAGGCTCCTAAGACAAATGTTGTAGTATAGAAGATTGTCGAACCAGTTCTGAGGGATATCAAAGCACTGAGAATGCAAGTACTCACTTAATCTAAGTGCAACCAATGATTTAGAAGGGTTTTAAACTATGACTAAAACTAGAAAGCAATAACAGAATGATACTTTCTTGACTAAAGGAAAAGAGAACTCATGGGTATAGGGATTAGACCTCGGGTGATCAAGTATCGAACTAAGGATGGCAGAGGATCAATCAAACTATCAACCTTAAGCCTAGACACAATTCTAAGCAAGCTCTATGTCTAGATGAATGCTCATTTGCTAACATATCTCAAACATCAAATGTCTTTGGTTGAATAATATGAAAGCAATCATTACTAACAAGTCTATTAGCTATCTTAGTACCTTTAACAACAAATGTCTTTGGCAAAGTATACTAAAAGCCTAGGAGAGTTGTCTCGGGCATTTCATCGAACACCTTTCGGGTGAGAAATGCCTAAGGATCAACAACTGAATGGCCAACTCAGAAGATGCATTATGATTACTCTACTAGCAAGGAAATATGAATGATCTACACTAAAACATCCTAGCTCTAACCTAATCACCCTTAATCTCCCTAACCCATGAATTCAAAAGGTGATTACTCACTAATCTCCATGATTCCTCTTAAACCCATATTGGATTTCAGATTAACCATGTAGAGAAATAGATAAGAAATCAACAAGAACACAAGAACATAACAATCAAAATCCAAGAGATTCTTGTGTATTTCTCAATAGATCAAAAGATAAAAGATAATCTGCCACTGGTGGCTACAAAAGATGTTTAAAACATAGGTTTTTCCAAGTGCAAAACGTCCAAAATAAATTGCAAAAAGGTCCTTAAGAAATCATGATTTTCGGCAGCAAAATAACGCGGAGCGACTTGCAGGTGTCGCTCCGGGAAGTCGCTCCAGGGCCGATTTTTGGTGTCTCCGGGCGAGAGGTCGCGAGCGACTTTGGTGTGTCGCTCCAACGGGTCGCTCTGGATCGGGAGCGACCTTGGTAGGTCGCTCTGAGAGGTCGCTCCAGGCTTCGCTTCGTGTCGTCTCTCCATAAAGACGCGAGCGACCTCGGGGTGTCGCTTTGGGAGGTCGCTCCGAGAGGGGTGTGAGATGCGAGCGACTGCACGGGGTCGCTCTAGCTAGGTCGCTCTGAGAGGTGCTTTGGAGCGACCTCATGACGTCGCTGCGGAACCTCGCTCCCATGCTCTGCTCGTCCAATGATCACCTGTTTCACGTCCTTTAAGCTCCAAATGCATCCAAATGTCCCCAAGAACTCCATGTGGCACTCCAACACCTAATGAGGACAATGAATGCAAAATGCAACCTAGACATGGCTAAATCCTAATCTATATGATGAAAATGCTAATGGATGAATGGATAAAACAATGCAAATATGCAAGATATCAACTCCCCCAAACTTGTTCTTTTACTTGTCCACAAGTGAACTTTCTAGAACTCATAGGGAGAGAGGTTGAAGGAGGGAGCACATAGCCAAAAGAAACACAACTAGCACACTCTCTTATTACACTCTAGCTTCTCTAGGCCTATCTTAACTCTTTTTGTTCTTACACTCATCATCAAGCATCCACACATTCAAATCAACCAACTCTCACATTCATTAAGCACAAAACATCAGGTGAATTCTTGCAAATGGTCAGTTGGTCCAAGTCATTTGGTTGGGTAAGGGAAGGCTTTTATTCAAGTGATTCAAGAGGTTCAAAACATATGATCTTTAAGGTGGTTTACTCTCAAAACAAGTAGCCTTGACATTGCACATAATATATCTAAGAAAGGGACCAACTCATGCATACAATGCTCAATCTCCATTGTTCTACCCTTTTCCCAAACATACAAATCACACAATCATTTCCCAATGTCAAACCCTACTCACATCTCTCACCAAAAGATCCTAAGAACTTTAACTCCTTCTCTTTGAAATCTACAAGGGATTTTTCACAACCTCAAAACATTTCTTAGCTCCTAACAACTTTGCTAGCCCCCCTTTTTCTTTTCTTTTTCTTTTTTTTTTTTCTTTTCTCTTTTTTTTTTATTTCTTTTTTTTTTTATATATATTTTTTTTTTTTTTTAGGTTGGGGGCCAAGACTTTTCAAAACTAGAGCTAGAGGTTCTCTACTTATCCCAGAAAATCGATTCACTTAAGCACAAAGAGTCTATCCTTTTTATTTTTCATTTCTCCCAAATCATGATCACAACACTCACCCTCCCACCTATAGCTAGACAAAAGAGTGTCCAATCTAGCAAAAATGAAGATCAAGCATTGTCGTTCCCGATACTCTCAACATTATGCGCATGTAAGACTTTCCGAAGAAGGCCTCACTCATCAAACAATGAAAGCTTAAAAGGAAGGAAAGGTTTTGGGAGTGGTCTACCACTAGAGTTTGTCAAAAAGATTGGCATAAAAGATGTGACAACTCCAGTGTGTATAGCCATGACTCAGTACACAAGGGACCCTAAGCAAGAAGCATTAAGTTCATTCATTTCTAATAAGGTTGTAGTTGGCTTCAAAGACTGAGTTTCAGCAATCAACAAGTTTCAGGAAGAGTTTTCAAGGCTCGAAACATACAAGTCTTTTTGAGAGGTGCAAAAGCTACTCAGGTGCAACGTAGTGTTCTTTACAAGGCATTCAAAATCATTGCTCCCAATGCAAGTGAATGCAACCTATATGCTCTAGACTCTCCTAAAAATGCAAATGATGCAAACTAAATGATTGATTTTTTTTTTTTATCTATGCAAATAGGTATGCCATGCATGACTTAATGAAACAACATCAAAGCAAACATGATCAAATACTTGGTACCTCCCCCAAACTTGAGTGACACAGTCTCTGTGTCGTCAAGTAGAGAGAGAGATACCGAAAAGAAGACTAATATGCAAAAATGAAATGGTATATACAAGGGAGTGTGGTGGGTTACCTTCTATGGGGAATGAGTAGAGGGAGATGCTCCCTCCTCGTCGTCCTCAGGTGGTAACTCTTCAAGGTGCTCATCAGCAGGGGTGTCCATCTCTTCAATGTAGAAGGCTTGCCCGAACACAGTTGGTTTCCTCATTTTCCTCTTGATGTCAAAGTGGAGGATGTTCTCTTTACCCAAATGGAGATCAATCGTGCCTTCCTTCACATTAACAATAGCTCCTGCTGTAGCTAAGAATGGCCTTCCTAGAATCAATGGATCCTGAGCCTCCTCACCCATCTCAAGCACCACAAAATCTGTAGGTATCTCATACCTTCCAATCTTCACAGGGAGGTCCTCTAAGATGCCCACAGGGTACTTCACTGAACGATCAGCTAACACCAGAGAGAGTCTACACTTCTTGTACTGAGTGAATCCAAGCTTCTTTGCAACAGACAAAGGCATCAAGCTGACACTAGCTCCCAAATCGCAGAGACTTTTCTCAAATACCATAGGTCCAAGAGCACAAGGTAGTGTGAAGCTTCCTGGATCCTCTAATTTCTCTGGAACATCAAGCCTCTGGATGATGGCATTGCACTCATGGGTAAGATTCATCATGCTTTCCATCTCCTTCTTCTTTGCAGCTACAACATCTTTCAGGAAATTGTTGTATTGAGGAATCAACATGAAAGCATCGATGATGGGCATTGCAACCTGAGCTTCACTCATTTGCTTCTCAAACAGAGCTTTGTATTTCTCTAGCAGCTGCTTCTTGAATCTACCAGGGAATGGAAGTTTGGGTTCATAGGGAGGAGGAACAAAAGAACTTTCACTTGCTGGAGTAACAACTTCACCATCCTTTACTGTCTTCTTCTCCTCTCCAACCTTTCCTTTACCTTTGGCTTCCACTATCTTCTCCAAGATCTCGTCATTGATCTTCTCATCAACAATCACCACTTCATCATCTATGTTGATGGCAACCCCCTCACCTAATTTCTCAGCATCCTTGGTGAGGGTTCTAGGAGGTAACTGCTTACCGCTCCTAAGGGTGATAGCTTTGGCCTCCTTGGGATTTTGGTCAGACTTTCCAGGTAGAGATCCTTGCTGGCGATTCTGGTGAGTGTTCATGGAAGCAAATTGATTCTCTAAATTCCTGACTGTAGAAGCAAGGTGTGAGAATTTGTTGTTGAGCTCATTGTAGCTCCCATCAATCTTGGAATGAAGGTTCTTCAACTCATAACCAACTTGCTTCTCACTTCTAGTCTGAGACTCCAAGATTTGCTTCAGTAAGGTATCAGTGCTGCTCTCTTGAGGAGCAGAGGAACCAGACGAGGGGTTTTGCTGAGGCTGATAGCTGCCTTGCTGGTTGTTTCTTGCGGATAGCCACTCTGCTGGTTGTTGGAATAGGACTTCTGTTGGTAGTTGTTGTACTGAAAGTTGGGTTCTTTCTTGTACCAGCTACCATTGTTGTTGATGAAACACAGCTCTTCCTGACCTTCCAAACCCTCAACTTCATGGACAATAGCTGGTGTCTCTTTGCTTGGGTTGCCGACAAAGTGCAGCTGCTCTTGGGTAGCTTTATCAGCAAGGAGGATGTCTATCTTATCCTGTAGAGCTTTCAACTCCTTCCTCGTTTGCTTATCCTCAGTTCTACTGCTTCTGTCGTGGTCTCCACTGTAGACTGCATCACTCTTTACCATGTTGTCAACCAGTTCTTCTGCATCCTCCTCAGTTCTCCCCAAGAAGAACCCATTGCTAGCTGTATCCAGTCTGGCTCTGTACTTAGGAAGAGCACCACGGTAGAATGTGCTTAGCAAGCTCTCCTTAGAAAAGCCATGGTGTGGGCATTGAGCTTGGTAGCCCTTGAATCTCTCCCAGGCTTCACTGAAGCCTTCCAAGTTCTTCTGTTGAAAGCTGGAAATCTCGTTTCTCAGCTTAGCAGTTCTTGAAGTAGAGAAGAACTTCTCCAAGAATGCTTTCTTGCAGTCATCCCAAGTAGTGATGGAGTCACTGGGTAGAGACTTCTCCCACTGACGTGCCTTATCCCCCAAAGAGAAAGGGAATAGCTTGAGCTTTAAGGCATCTTCGGACACACCATTGGTTTTTGACAACCCACAGTAGCTGTCGAACCTGTCCAAGTGATCAAATGGATCCTCTAGAGCCAAGCCATGATACTTGTTGTTCTCGATCACGTTGAGGAGTCCTGATTTGATCTCAAAGTTGTTGGCTGCCACAGCGGGTGCTCGGATTCCCAATCTATGACCATGAATGTTGGGGCGGTCGTAAGTGCCAATGGGTCGAGCTGCTCGCTGTTGGTTTTGAGGTATGTCTCCCATATCAGTACTCAATCTCTGCAAGTGAGCCTGTTGCTCTTCTTCTCTTCTATTTCTAGCACACTCTCTCTCTAAAGCTCTGATGTCTGCAGCTATTGGAACTAGGTTTGATGGACCCCTGCTCCTCAAGTTCATACACCTGTAGATTAAAGGGAGGTGAAGAAAGAGAATCAGTAACAAAAGAAAATAAAAATGACTTAGTCTCAAGCAAGTGACTAAATCTCAATGTTCAAATCTACTCAGAATTTGGCAACGGCGCCAATTTGATGTTAGGAGTTTTCAAGGCTCCTAAGACAAATGTTGTAGTATAGAAGATTGTCGAACCAGTTCTGAGGGATATCAAAGCACTGAGAATGCAAGTACTCACTTAATCTAAGTGCAACCAATGATTTAGAAGGGTTTTAAACTATGACTAAAACTAGAAAGCAATAACAGAATGATACTTTCTTGACTAAAGGAAAAGAGAACTCATGGGTATAGGGATTAGACCTTGGGTGATCAAGTATCGAACTAAGGATGGCAGATGATCAATCAAACTATCAACCTTAAGCCTAGACACAATTCTAAGCAAGCTCTATGTCTAGATGAATGCTCATTTGCTAACATATCTCAAACATCAAATGTCTTTGGTTGAATAATATGAAAGCAATCATTACTAACAAGTCTATTAGCTATCTTAGTACCTTTAACAACAAATGTCTTTGGCAAAGTATACTAAAAGCCTAGGAGAGTTGTCTCGGGCATTTCATCGAACACCTTTCGGGTGAGAAATGCCTAAGGATCAACAACTGAGTGGCCAACTCAGAAGATGCATTATGATTACTCTACTAGCAAGGAAATATGAATGATCTACACTAAAACATCCTAGCTCTAACCTAATCACCCTTAATCTCCCTAACCCATGAATTCAAAAGGTGATTACTCACTAATCTCCATGATTCCTCTTAAACCCATATTGGATTTCAGATTAACCATGTAGAGAAATAGATAAGAAATCAACAAGAACACAAGAACATAACAATCAAAATCCAAGAGATTCTTGTGTATTTCTCAATAGATCAAAAGATAAAAGATAATCTGCCACTGGTGGCTACAAAAGATGTTTAAAACATAGGTTTTTCCAAGTGCAAAACGTCCAAAATAAATTGCAAAAAGGTCCTTAAGAAATCATGATTTTCGGCAGCAAAATAACGCGGAGCGACTTGCAGGTGTCGCTCCGGGAAGTCGCTCCAGGGCCGATTTTTGGTGTCTCCGGGCGAGAGGTCGCGAGCGACTTTGGTGTGTCGCTCCAACGGGTCGCTCTGGATCGGGAGCGACCTTGGTAGGTCGCTCTGAGAGGTCGCTCCAGGCTTCGCTTCGTGTCGTCTCTCCATAAAGACGCGAGCGACCTCGGGGTGTCGCTTTGGGAGGTCGCTCCGAGAGGGGTGTGAGATGCGAGCGACTGCACGGGGTCGCTCTAGCTAGGTCGCTCTGAGAGGTGCTTTGGAGCGACCTCATGACGTCGCTGCGGAACCTCGCTCCCATGCTCTGCTCGTCCAATGATCACCTGTTTCACGTCCTTTAAGCTCCAAATGCATCCAAATGTCCCCAAGAACTCCATGTGGCACTCCAACACCTAATGAGGACAATGAATGCAAAATGCAACCTAGACATGGCTAAATCCTAATCTATATGATGAAAATGCTAATGGATGAATGGATAAAACAATGCAAATATGCAAGATATCATTTTAACAGTTTCTAAAAACCGAAAAATAACGGTAGAACACGACATTTTATGAGCTTCATGAAGAAACAGCCACGCAACATGTATCTCGATACTGTGCAAGCATGCATGCACCGATGCAAATGTACGTATATACACATTCATGTGATGTACTATGTACATATGAATATATATATACACACATATGTATAGAGAAAGCATTGTTAAATTAAAAGTGTATGTGTGCAGTGGTTTAAGTTTATGTTTCATTAAAGCAATATGCCTATTATATAGAACAAACATCATTATTGTGGACTGGCCAAAGATGGCTAAAAGAAACATACACATTATTATCTGTCTCTAACTTTGTCCCTCATGTTCCCTAACGCTTTCTTTTCTTGTTGATGCATTAATTAGATTCTATAATATTTTTGATTTTAATCACGGGACATTTATATATAAGAATAAGAATACATGCTTTTTCATGTGTCGCATAGAATGCGTGATAACTGTATGTGGGAATCAAGGAGAAACACTTGGATAAAAGTGGCTCACTTCCACTTTACTCCATTTTTCAAAACTACTTATTGTATATAAGGTTAATTATGTTCAGAATCTAAGTTACGATTACACATGATCTTATATTAAATATTCTGTCAACGCACTCTCATAAATTAATATATTCTCAACCACCATAAAACATAATTCCAAAAAAGTCTACACATATAACATGCTTTGCCGTATATGTATATACAAATGTAATTTCGATAAGATATAAATCGTATTTTCCTCAATTTATATGTATTATAAACGATGCAATATACGAAAGCGGTAGATTGAAGGACGTACCGAGCTCTTCGATTTTGAAACCACACCTCAACTTGCCTTTGACTAAGCTTCAAAAAAGTGGCCAATTCTAGTTTTTGTTTCTGTGGTTTCATTATTATTCAACCAAAACATAATCAGCCGACATGATGATCAGAAAATCAACTCTCTTTTTTTCTTCTTTTTCTAACGTAAGCAAAACATATGTACCATAAAATAGAATAATACATATACTTACAGAGGTTAAGGTATGATTTTGTATGAAACTCTCTTCAAGAAGATGTGATTGCTCTTTAGTTAGACGGAGCTTTTTGCGCCGCCAGCCGAAGGAGTTGCTATCTTCTTCGTTGGCATGCGGTGCTGCAGCGATCATGATCCACTCACGATCTTCCGTCTTTGGAGTTTGATTTATGTCCAAATCTCTCACCATGTGCTCACCTAAGAAAATATATTATATATCAAAAAATTTCAGAGACAGCTATTACAACTCTATATAATATATATAGATGATTTTGATATCAATCTTTGGACCTTACCAGATGAAGGGTGTGAAGATAATTGAGAGAAGCTTGGAAGCGATATTGATAATTCTAACGAGCTTGAGTTAGGTGAGAGGGCCATAGAGGATGGAGCAATAGAATTTGGTGAAGAGAAGATAGTTTTTTTTTTGGAAGAGGAAAGGTAAAGTTGAAGTTTTATATGATAATAGAAATGTAGCTAGGTGTGTGTCTCTGTGTAGATATACACTATATACTCATGTGAAAGAACAAAAGAAAAAAAGGTCAGACAAAGGAGAAAGATTTTGCAATAAGCGTGGAATATGGAATAAGGGATTGAGCGTGATATAATGATCAAATCTCAAGAAAATAGTCTTAAGACAAAAGATAAAAAAGAAAGTTTCAAGTAGGTCAAATGAAGGAATATAAACTAAGGGAGAAAATAAATGGCAGTATAAGTTGAGAGAATAATAAAAAGGAAAGGAATAGAATGAAACGAAGAGGTTTTTTTGAACCCGGGTTCGAAGGCCCCTTACTTACCTAACTAAAAGAATTTTTCAGTTCAAAAGAAAACGAAGAGGTGTTGTTAGAAAAAACAAAAAACGAAACGAAGAGGTGTGTGTTTACGTGTGATTGGTGGATTTAGAGAGGATAATGTGGTTTGACTAGGGTTGTTTACGTTAGACCATGATTATCGCATAAGTGATCCTTAGGTTTTTTTTTTTTTTTTCTTAAAAAAAAAAATTTAAAAATAAGCCAATCGCGGGCCGTCACGTGTCGGTGGGACCCGCAAATAGTGCCAAAACCCCTCAATTACCGATCCTTATTTGGTGATTTCTCGACGTGGTTTTTAAAATTTTTGTGGGACCCACGCATCAGTGGAGCTCACATTTTGTCAAAAAACTCTCTAAGAACTTTGGGATGTTGATGCTCATAATTTTTTTTTTACGTTGTCCGTTTTTGGAGTCTCAAGACTCGATCTTGTGCTTTCCTCCCTTGAGGATCCGGTTTGTCTTTGCAGATGGTTTGTTTGTAGTTCTTGGCTTTTATGGTAGTTTTGGTCTTTTCTTTTGTTTACGCCGTAATCGGTGAATCTGTGGTTCTGATCTGTGGTGGTTTATGTTCTTTCTAAAGTTCTGGTTTGTGGGTTCAGCACGTGCTTTTCCGAGGTTTTCAAAATGGGCGCTTGTCCGTCCTCACTATAGAGTTCAATTTTAGCTCCTTGGTTCTTAAGTGTTTCAAGAACATTCTTCTTTGATTTTAAATATGTTTACTCTATGATAATATCTTTGGCATTATATTTAATTATCTTTCTTATTATCTCTAGGATGTTCGATTTAATGATACTGCCGGCTTTAGTCTTTCTTGTCGACTTTGTGTTCTAACAATGATTTTAAACGTTTTAATAAATTTAAAGATGATAAAAAAAAGATCCAGGATTTTCTTTCCATAGCTTCAAGTTTTAATCATGTACCATCCAAAATATATACAAAAAACTATATTTCAAATAATTTGAATAATTCGACACTATAAAAGTGTAACATGGTTGATTTTTAACTGATATTTATATATAAGGTGCCTCTGCAAGTATTAATACAAGAAATATTACTATTGGATCTGCTTGTTAGTTGAACAATTACAATATCTTAATCACTAAGATGAGGCTGATAGGCCAATAATATCATTAAGTTACTTGCATGTATAAAAGATAGTCAATTTTTTTTTGTGAGTATATACACTAGCACATATTCCATCCGTTTCTTTATAGTTATCGTTTTAGACTTGTGCACACACAGGAGCAAAAGCAGTATATGGATAGTAGGGTCAACTGATCCCACTATTTTTTTAATTTTTTTTGGTTTTGTTAAAGAAAAATTATTTTGACCCTATTTAAAAATAAATTTTGATCTCATAAGTACAAAATGTTTCTGGTTTTGCCATTGTGCACACATATTAAGAAAATATTTAGTTATGTATATTTACTAAATAAAAACATTATTACTAATATATCTAACTACGTTTTAACCAAAAGTAAAATTTTACACCGAATTATAAAATGACACTTATTATAAAACAAAAATTTTACTCTACAACGATAACTAAACTGAAACAAAAATACTGTAAGTATAATCATACGCATGTTTCAGGTTTATACATAAAAATGTTTAACTAGAGACTTTATTTAATATTTAATGATATGTACTTTCGCATTATTGGGAGACAATTAACGCGTTATAATTGGCATGCATGCCACAAGATTTCCTAATGTCTATACTTATTGGCTCTTCCAAAACATCAATGCCTTTCGGCTTTTGCAACCAAAGTGGAGTTGTTAGGGGTCCCACTACCTGCTTTTGCTTTCTTTAGCCGACATTGATCCGGTTTATTATTTCACTTCGGTTTACTATTTTATCCGGTTCTGCTGAATAATTTCTTTCTTCCCGGTCCAGCGAATTGGTTCGTTGAAGAATCCAAGACAGGAACGTAAAAGTACAGGTTCTCTTAAAAGATTACAAGCGACTTGTTGGTTCCATACTAAAAGACAAAATGGCCACAATGGTAACTAGTTAAGTCGGCTTATTAATGAGCTCAGTGAAGCCCATCGGTTTCTCTGAACCAAGAATATGGCAGTAGCTCCACAACTACTGAACCAAGAATATGGCAGTAGAGCCTGTGGGTTCAACATATAATATGTAGTGTTCATGCTATGAATTTCATTTTAAAATATGTTATGTCGTTTTATGCTATAAGTGTCATTTTAGAATTAATGTGATTTTAGAATTAATGTGACTTGTAAAAGAAAAATAATAAACAATTATTTTGTAAATCTATATATATAAAAGAGTGTTTGGTTCACTCCTGGGGTGTCCACATAGGCGGACACATCACTAATTCGTGCGATGTCGTGCTGACACCTGTCCCCGAATAAAAACGCGTCGTTTCATTTAAGTTTGTTATGGCGTGAGCTTTTGATCGTAATGTATCCGTCTATGCTATTGGGCCTAATTCAGAGTGTGCTGTCGGCCCAACCAGGCAATACTGCTCGCAAATCCTAATCCGCCGTATACGTGAAAACATGTTTGTTCTTCGTTTCTGTTTGTTCGGCGGCGACGGCGACGGCGACGATCGAGTTTCCTTGCTGTCTCGAAACGGATTGCGGTATGGATTCTGTGTTTAATCCCATTAAAAACATTGACGATTGAGCTTCCTCATGGTTTATGAAACGGATTGCGTCGGTAAGGCGGTGAGCTTTTTGGTATAAATATGTCAGCATTTCTCTTCTGAAAATCGTGTTCTCTTCATTCATCTTCTATTCATAAGGCGTGGGAAGGTTTCACGACGGCCTCAAACGCTGATCTGATCGCAGAGCAGCAGATTTGGGCTGCGGTTGATCCTTATGCCAAGAACGAATGTTGTTTTGTCTTCTGTTATTGTTGTTTCAGAATGAATGTTGTATGCCGCCAGAAATTATAAACCATTTGATTCTTGATTTTCTCAATACATGCTAGATTGAAGCCTGTGTGTCTGTATATTTTTGTTCTAACTTTCCTAAAGAGTTTCTGATTCAGAAAATGAAGACTTTAAAGAGTACAAGGAGCATGCTGATAATTTCATGAAGAGTACCAACCTTCTCCAAGACGAGATTTAAACACCTTCTAGCTTCTTTATAAGGTTTGGTCTCAAGTAATGTTTATTATGTGTTTGATGCAATTCCTCACAGAGCTTGAATAAGCCAAAATTGAATCTTTAGCTGAAGCTTTATGTTAGTTGCAAATCGATTTAAATGCTTAAAGAAGTTTCTAACTATTAATAATAAAACAAAACTATAAAGTTTGGTTCTGTGTGTGATTATCTATTTTCTAAATTAACAAAACCAATCAGTGTTTTATATATAGTTCTGGTTTGAATCTGATTGTATAGTTCTGTTGTTGTTTTTTCTTTTCTTTTTTTCATGTGAAAATAACATTCATGGAAGCATCTATCTCCTCTCGGTGGGCATCCATGACCAAATCTGCAGATGCTACTCAAACGCTGAACTTAGATTGAACTCACGCTGAAATCATTCCACAGTCGTACATATACGTGCATGTCGCAGATATACAGACTCTCCAATGAGACTAGAGCTTAACATTTCTATACCAGGATCTATGCAGAGCATATAACCCAAGTAGATATAAGAGAGATTGAAAGATAGAAAATTACTTAACTAGCTGAAACTTGATTCTTGGCTGAAGTTTTTTGGTTAATTGTGGCTAAATGCTTAGATGAACTTTCTAATTATTATCATTTTTTTTCTGAAACTTATGGGTTCTAAATCACGGTTACATTTCAGGCTTGGAAGATTGGGTACATATAAGTCCGAGAAGCTAAGAACTATTGACCTACTTAACATGTGATCTACTTTTATGCAACACAACAAGTTGAACATCAGAGTGGTTTGGAACAACTTTTGCATTATGTGGTTTTTTTTTATCAGCGTATTATGTGGTTTTATGTTTTAATATTTTTGGTTCAAGATGAAGTTTCAGTAAACTACTAATAAATTAATACTCTGTAGAATTCATTTGGTTGATTTCCTTCGCTTCTAAAGTCAAGACGCAAGTATAATACCTTAAGACAATAATGTATGATTATAGCATATAATTTTGATTATACTAACTCTGAATTTTTAAGTTGTTCACCAGCCACTGAAGAGAAAGCAGATTTTAGGTGGCTATAAATTTCACCAATTGTCTTACAATAACCTTCGCCTGCCAAAGCAAGAAAATCGGAGCAGAGGATAACATTTTTTTTTTGGGTTCATTATAGAATTGTGCAAAACAACTGCTTCTTTGGTTAAAGAAAAACAAAAAGACTTATACAAATCTTGATGGAGAAGCAATAAGTTGTCTTGCATGGTTATTACAATTTATCAATAAATCAGAGGCATTAGGATTGATATGCAACCGCATAGAGATTATAATGCCGGATTTTTAACAAAAAAAAACAAATATTATTGAGATATACTGAACCAATATAAATATTAAAGATAACTTCTCCCTTTTTCTAAAAAAAATGTAACTTATTTTTTAATATTTTCATTTTCACACATTTTATAATCCAAATTTGTTGATAAAACATATTCGTTTTAATTATGTGCATTAAATGCTTAATTTAGTTTTTAACAGAATCTATATATTCTTAAAAAATATGCATAATTATAAGAAAAGTTGACAACATAATTTTTTCAAGAAAAAAACGAGACATCATATTTTAGCTAAATTTTCATAAAATAATTTCATAATTTAATAATACTTTTGGATAGTTTAAATTTATTATAAATTAAAATAAAACACCTAGGAATTGTGGAGGAATGATTGGAGCATGTTGTGTGGCATCTAGGTGTCTTCTTGATAGCATCTCCATTATGTTTCTCATCTCTCACCTCATGATCTTCTTGGCCACTTCTTGGAGTTGATCTATCACGCTGAGAAGATGGAGATGGTTCCAAGGAAGATGGGTTAGGGTTGTGAGCAACAAAATGTATTGCTTTCTAATGAGGAAAAACAATGAATAAAAACAATGATATAGAGTTTTTTGAGAGCTTTCATTTGTTTTTGTATGTCTATGCATTGTGTGATATAGAACTTCTATGTGTATGTGTCTTTAGATTTTATGACTGTAAACTCTTTTCTGATCTGATATAATTAAATGGAATCCCTTCAATCCATACAAATATGTCTTAACCCATATTATTTTTTGAGGTTTTTTCTTTTCAATACTATTATTTGTTGTAATGTACCAAACTATCGATGCATTGGATCTTTAATACAATTATAGAATATTATAATTTTTTTAAAAGACAAAAATCATTATCATACAAAAATTATTATCATACACATCTATTGCAAATGCAAACCTAAAACACAAACCACAAAATCATACAAAATAATAATGTAGATCACAAATAAAGTATATCCCGCCCGTAGGGCGGGCCGACCCTAGTTACATATAAATTTGAATAACATATGTCAAAGTACATAAAATTAACATATAAATTGGTTTGATTTGAATATTTGGATAGTCTTTCAAGTATTTGTAGTGTTTTGAATATATTTTAGCTATTTTTGACATTTAATTTTGATTATTTGTGTATATTTTCAAGTATTTAGGAAAACTTAAAAGTATTTTATATATTTTGGATGTATTTAAATCTATTCCAGGTACATTCGGGTACCCAAAATACTTTAAACCGGGTCGGGTTCGGTTTTAGTTTCTTTAAATATCAAAATTTTGAATCCGTTCGGATATTTAGTTAATTTTGGTTCGGGTTCGATATTACTTTTTCGGATCGGGTTCGGTTCGGTTTTCCGGATCCAGGTTTTCTGTCCAGTTCTACATATAATTATAGTTCTACTATTGTTATATTTTAGTTTAGAAAAACTCAAAATAAAATTTTAAAATTTTGCTTTCGTTTTTGTGCTTTTTTGGTTTGTGGTCATGCTTAGAAAATTATATATGCTTAGAATTATATATGATCTAATTAGAAAATTAATTTTTAATGTTTTATAAAATTAAAATACATTTTTAGCATAACATAATTTTAATGTAACATCATCCGCCCGTAGGGCGGGCCAACCCCTAGTAAGATATATTAGTGCATTAGATTGAAAATGGTTAAATTAAAAAAAGAAACGATAAGAGAATTCTTGAAAAATGAGAGAGTATAAACAAATGTATTTTATAATACCTTTATCAATTAAATTATTTACATATAAAATATATATTTTAATTATCATCCAACACTTGTGTTAAAAAAAAATAACAAAGTTGAGAATAACCAATTTATTAAGATATAATGAATTAAAATATAAAAGCCAAAAATCATGCATAAGCTTATATCAGATGATACAAAGCAAGTGAAAGTTAATATGTTTTAGATATTTGATTACAAGATTCACTTCTTTGTATTTTCTGTAATAATTAGATTCCAAAGTTGCTAAAAAAAACATAAAACCTAATTTATGTTGTACAAATATGAAATGCGATTTTATTTAGGTTTCTTGTTCTATTTTTTCTTCATTTTTATTTTAAATGGCTTAAAAGAATTTTGTTATAAATAATAAATATTTAAGAGAACATGTGTTTCAAGTTATCCATAATCTTTAATTATATTCTATCAAACTTCTTAGTTTTAGGAATGTTACGGACTAATCCGCCTTCAAATAATCCAACCCGCATCGGATTCAATTTTAGTTAGGTCTGTGGGGGTTTGCCCGCTGCGGATTGCGGTCTACCTTGAGTTTCTGTATTAATTGATCAGTGATTGAATTAGTAATTTAGTGACCCAGAAAATAGTCTCATTTATTTTTTGAAATAAGGTTTTAAACATCAAAATTCTATTATCATTGTTGTTGCTATGACTCAAAAGTGAAATTAAAATGTTGTTACGAATAGTTTGGCATGTACGTTAAATGTCAATGGTGTGGTGTGTTTGTTCTAATAAAGTATTTGGACTATACAAATTATTATGATAATGATTTTGAATCCGTGACCACATATGAATTTGGCCACAAAACTATTCATGATATTATTTGAATGGACAATAAATAGAGCATGCTAAAAACTCACTCCTCTCCTAAAATCATAACCATCCATTTTCTTAAGATAAGAAAAAAACATGGCAGAACCGTCTTGTTTGCTGGGGAAGCTTTAGATAGAAGTGGAGATCAAAGCTTCGGCTGAAAAGTTCCATCACATGTTCGCAGAGACCACACCATATCCCCAAAGCATCCCCGGGCCACATTAAGGGATGTGATCTGCACGAAGGCGAATGGGGCAAACTCGGCTCAATCATCGTCTGGAACTACGTTCATGGCAAGTTAAATTTATGCACTATTTGATAAAACCATTCTGTTGATTCAAAACTGAAATTAATTAAAACTCATTTTTGTGAGATATGCAACGATCACTAAACTGCTATTATAGACGGTCACTAAACTATACTAACACTGATTACATTTTTCAATAACAAGAGAATTCCAAACAAGAAAATTAATTTCAAAAAAAAAATATTGCCCAAAAATAGAAAAAGAAAATTAATTTTCAGAGCAGAAATTAATCTTGGCATATATATCCACGAGGGGATGACCACTGTAATACCATCATTGGATACAATATACATTCTTATGATATTTTCTTTGAACTACATTCATGTTGATTCTCAAAATCAAATCTGTGTATATAAATAAAATTTGAACTAATTGGTGCAGATGGAGAGCCAAAGGTGGCGAAGGACATAATAGAAGCGGTGGATCAGGAGAAGAACCTGTTCAAGATGAGGATTATAGAAGGTGATCTCAGGAAAGAGTACAAGAACTTTGTGTTGACGATCCAGGCGACCCCTAAGCATGAAGGGTCTGGAAGTATTGTGCACTGGCACATTGAGTATGAGAAAATTAGTGAGGACTGAGGAGGTGGCTCACCCTGAGACTCTTGTCCAGCTCCTTACAGAAATGTCCCAAGGGATCGACGAACATCTCCTTAACGAAGAAAACAGGACCACTCCTCGTATGTGTGTGTCTGTTTGCTCTCGTCTCAAATAAGGATGTTTGCTTAATTATGTATTTGAAATAAATAATGTAGAATAGCATACTACAACAGTTGTGATAAAAACTATTTTTTGCTATTTGAGAAAATTGTCTTTTTATGTAATATCTGGAAATAAGTAAGTAACACATATTGGAAAAAATGTAGAATAGCAAAAATAAAAAAATATATTTCACAAATTTAAAAAAAAATCTAAACTCTCTTTAACATATAATATATTTTATATAAATAAATATTTTAAAATTATTTGCAAAAATTTTATTTAAAAGTAAGAGAAATATTATTATCCCCTAATTTTACATTTTAGACCCATAATTCTAAATCATAAACCGTAAAGTTAACTCTTAAATTCTACCTCTGCAATCTAAATTCTAATTAGTAAACATTAAATATTAAGATCTGTTTTGAAATACAAAAAAAAAACAACTGAAACTAGTTTTTGATATATTTTGAAGAGACATGATGATTTGTGTTCTTTATAAAAAAATACATGAGAGCATCATTATCCAAAGCTCTCAACAGAGTCAGAGTCTCTTAATGCAATTGGGATTAAAAGAAAAAGAAAATTAAATGTTAATAGATGAAACGTTTTTTAATTTAGGGGTGGAAGATACGTCGAGAGAAATTGGTGTTCATCTGTATCTCTCTATTCAGAGAACGAACCTCTCTTTCCTTCTTTCAATGGTCTCTCTGTGAGAAAGACACAAACCAAAGCAACCAAACAAATGTCTAATCTCTTCCTCTCTTCGCCTCGACCTTCAGTGACTCTGCGACTCCACTCACCGACCCAAGTAACGAAAACCGCTCTTCTCTTCTCTTCTATCGAATCTTCAATTTCTCCTCGCGACCCTTATAAGAAGGTTGCTCCTTTGTGATATTTGTACTTAGGTACAGCGTTTATGAGATTAAAGTCGATCAATTTCATCACAAGAAGTAGTGGTTTATATGTTAGAATCTCTTGTTGCGTTTATTAAACTTGTAAATGATGAGGAAGTTCATGTCGAATCATTACATAAAGCTCTGTATTAGACAGAGAAGCTGTTCTTGTGTGAATGATGTTTTTGAGATTTCCCTTCATGAGTTGTATTTTGTTTGCAGTTCTACTCTAACAATAGTAAAGATTTCAAAGCTAAAGCATCAAAGAGATTATTCCTCTGCCCATCATTTGGATCATGTTTGAATGAATACTTGCCTACTGTGATGGTATGGAAGATGGTAGTATGGAAGATATAGGGCAAGTGTTGAGAATGTTTAATTTTTTTTTTAAAAGAATCTCTAAATAAGAGACTCTCAATGGAGGAGTAAAATATTGGTGTCTCTTAACTAGGTCTTTTAACTAACATTTAATACTTAAAAATTATTAAGAGACCTAAAGTAAGTTTTTGGGTTAATGATGCTCTGATGAGCTGTTTACAAGTGAGAGGAAAAAACATCATTTATTTGGTAGACAACCATACGTTCTTGTTGCCCACTAGATCGCAACTGATTTGTTCTGTCATTTTAAGTGCTATCAATTTGTGCGGGTCTACTTTTTCTTCATTCAAAAAAATGTCGCAAAATGAGTGTTAGGAAAACGCTAGACGTTAAAATTGCATGATGGACGATCAAATTAAACGAAACATCTATTAATTTTTTTGGAACATCAAGTTCGTTATAAAATAAAAGTCCAACACAGGCCTAGACTTTATAAGAGGCCCAAACTTTGTAGGAGCATCATTCTGCTCAATGCCATTACAATTGTCTATGGTGAGAAAGTTACTCGATCGAATGTTGAATGTTTTATAAGTTAATAATGGTGAGGCCTCTTCGGTTGTAGGCTTGTAGCTAGTAATATAAGCAACAAGCAAGCTCCATCACACTTGTGAGATATATAATTATCCATTGAGAAGGTCTAATATTGAGTGGAGATTCCTGGTGGATCAATTCTCCACATGAGAGTCTTGTATGTGAATACAACAAAGAAACCATTAAATATAAACTAGCGTAAATACTAGGCATGGTACCATATTCCCATATTGATTCTTCCTCCAAAAGACTGCACTTATTATATAAGCAGAGTTAGACTAACATCAAAGATCAACTAACATAAAAAGCGATGGCTCAGATGGCGAAATCCATGATAGAAGTGGAAATCAAAGTGTCAGCTGACAAGATTTTCCAAGCTATTAAGGCCACTTCCCGCAGCGTACCAAAACTATCTCCAGGGAAAATACTTAGCGTGGAGGAGCAAGTCGGTGATGACACCAAGAACTGGACTTTGTCTATCAGTAAAATAAAACAAACTAACTCTCCTCTTATTACAACAATTCCCATAAGTAACTCTCTGTATCACTCTAATATGATGTGGGTTTTGTTTGCAGATGGAAAAGTGGAGAAGATGAAGGAGAGAGTTGAAATAGACGAGGAGAACAAATCAATGACTGTGTTTGTGTTCGATGGAGATGTAATGGAAAACTACAGTAGTTTCAAATGCAACCTTCAGATTATACCGAAGCTCCATGGAAGAAGTATAGCGAGATGGAGCTGGGAATACGAGAAGCTTAACTCAGATTCTCCAGCTCCTAATAAGTATATGGATTTTGCGGTCTATCTCACTAGAGATATTGAGTCTAATCTTCTCAAAACATAAAGATGTAAGTTAATACGTATTGCTTTGTTTATAACAATGGTTTCATCTCTTTATGCCATGTGTGTACGTGCGAAAGTTACATGAATAAAAGTTTGAAGGGGTTGGGTTTTAACGTTAATATATACTTAAGAGTTTGTTATTATCAAGTTAGTTTTCCCGTTGGGAAGAGTCACTTTCTTACAAAAAATTAACAACATGGTTTGAGTTTTGTTCTAAGAAGATGTACGGATTTTCGTACCTAAAATTTCCTAATCATTCAAAAAGAAAAAGAAAGGAAATGCTATCGAGTTAGCTTAGCTGAGAGTATGAGAGCATTTCTAGTTCCCACAGATAAACTAAAACATGATCCATAAAATGAACAGTAAATAAATTTTGATTTTATAAATACAAATTTCGCCCTAAACACTTTTTAACTTCTAATAGTAAAATCAATATCCGATAGTGACGGTTACCAATTTACCATATATTTTAGAACAAGAGAGAAGAAGTCAGAGAGTAAGAAGCTACCAAAGACAAGAGAAGAAACAAAGTTCGAGTGTCTGTGTTCTTAGAGCATGATTATTGGTGGTCCTTGTTCTTGGGTCCTTAATATACATATATTTGTATGTATCTATTATATATGCGTATATAATTATGAGTTAAGGACTTTACGGAAATCCAAACCGAAAGTTCCTTAATTAAGGAACTTTCCGTTTGGGTTTTCGTAAAGTCCTTAGCTCACAATTATATACGCATATATAATAGATATATACAAATATATATGTATTAAGGACCCAAGAACAAGGACCACCAATAATCATGCTCTTAGAGTGTTTGGTATTGTACTCTCCTTCTGTAGTCTCCTTTGTCATTCTAAAAAAATTGAGAAATGACTGAAACTTGTAAGCTTTGCTTGTTAATGGAAATTGTGGGAGAGATATCCCACCCCAGGATTACCAGAAAGAGGACTGGATAAACAAATTTCTTGTGTCTTTAAATTTCTGTTTTCATTACAAAGATCCAAGTTTTAACATTCAAACGGTAGGAAAGTTAGTATATGGGTAATACTAACAAGTATCAAAACCAGCAAATAATAGATGTTTGGTTGATACAAGGTCAAGTTGGAATTTTCCTAACAAATACTTAAATTCTATTACTGTATTAAGTTTTAAGATGATACACCTAACTAATTACAATTCATGCCCACCTCCAATTTACAAGTTTCCTCTGTACTGGGTTAAAGGGAAAAAAATCATCCTGATGACATCAAAAATATGCAATGGGTGATATGGGCTTCTACGTTTTTTCGTTAGTGTTAATGGGAATAAGTTGAATCCTACACTATATGATCGTACAAACTACAAACAGATAGTATCGTAATCTAAAGAACAAACATATGTATACTTTTTTTGGATCATCTGTCCATCTTCCATAATGGTGGTTCCCAAACTCAGCCCACCATAATTGGGGTCTCAAGCCCAAAATTACTGATCGCATCTCTAAAAATATTTCTTGGAACCGATATTTCTAATTTATTAATGCTTTAAAAAAAAAAAACATTACAGTGTCATCAACTAGAGCCGAGAAGAGAAGAATTGAGAGCGAAAGGAACGACGTGAATGTTGCGATTGTTGAATAATATCAAATATAAACCACTTTGTAACTTGACAGGATAATAGAAAAATATTGGGCAGGTGAATTATTAGTATGGGATCCTGAATTCCTGATCACCATGGGGTCACAAAAGTTATCATTATAGTATTTTACAAAAATCGTTCTATTTTTCAACGCTTGCTCTCACTCACTCCTCTACATATAGAGACGAAATACTCACAAGACAACTCACTCCTCTACATATAGAGACTAAAGAACTCACAAGACAACTCACTCCTACAAAACTAAACGTTTTCTTTTCTCATAGCAAGCAAAAAATCATGGCAGAAGCGTCTAGCTTGGTTGGGAAGCTTGAGACAGATGTGGAGATCAAAGCTCCTGCTGGAAAGTTCCATCACATGTTCGCAGGAAGACCACACCATGTGTCCAAAGCAACTCCGGGCAACATTCAGAACTGTGAGCTACATGAAGGCGACTGGGGCAAAGTCGGTTCAGTCGTCATCTGGAACTACGTTCATGGCAAGCCAACTTTATATATATTTTACTTTTACAATACATACAATAAATTTCGTAGTAGGAAAAAAAAATTGTTTAGGAAAATCTTAACAAGTCCATGAGTTCTACTACAGAATTACGTTTTGTATACACATATGTTTATGATTTTGAAAATAACATTCATGTTGATTCGTAAAAGACCAAACCTATATAAATAAAGTTTAAATAATTGGTGCAGATGGAGAGGCAAAGGTGGCTAAGGAGAGGGTCGAGGCGGTGGAGCCAGAGAAGAACCTGATCACGTTCAGGGTTGTAGAAGGTGATCTGATGAAAGAGTACAAAAGCTTTGTGATCACAATCCAGGT
The DNA here is from genome assembly GCF_020379485.1 of Brassica napus. Classification (NCBI taxonomy): domain Eukaryota; kingdom Viridiplantae; phylum Streptophyta; class Magnoliopsida; order Brassicales; family Brassicaceae; genus Brassica; species Brassica napus. The sequence continues at coordinate 10,769,913 of NC_063435.1, read as the reverse complement.
GACCCTAAGCATGGAGGGCCTGGTAGTGTTGTGCACTGGCACCTTGAGTACGAGAAAATTAGCGATGAGGTTGCTCACCCGGAAACCCTCCTCCAGTTCTGTGTTGAAATCTCAAAAGAGATTGATGAACATCTCTTGAACGAAGAATAGAGGATTACTCCTCGTGTGTGTGCGTGGCCTCTTTAAGTATCTGAAACTGAATTAAATAATGTGCCGTGTCCTAGTTTGGGTAAGAGATATATGTTGGCGTGTGTCGTGCGTGTATGTGTGTGTGCACAATAGTATGGTGGAGATATATTTGAAGTTCTTAATTTGAATCGGCGTATACTAGGGGTAAAGATACAAGACGACATGAAGTTTATGTAGTACTCTACATCGGTTAATAATATAATATTCTATATGTTTCAAAAAAATTATCCCCTCCTTTGAAACCTAATTTAACGATAAATAAGAAGGAATAGCATCGATCGAGAGACAAAGGTTATTCTTTTTAGTATTAACAGGTATCGACATATAATATTACTTGTACTTGACATCCAAGCAATCTTGCAAAGAATATATAACATTAGGCTTGGACGTTCTGTTTTCGGTTCGGTTCGTGTTCGGTTCTTTCGATTTTTAGTTTTTTTTCAGTTTTAGAAATATAGGAACCGTTTGGTTATCTATAAAATTTGGTTTGGGTCCGGTTCCATTCTTTCGATTTTTGGATCGGTTCGGATAACAATTATTTTGTACATTCCTAACCAATTTGATAGTTAGTTTAATAAAAAGTATAATATATATTTATTTGGATCCAGTAATTTTTCGAAGGATTCTAAAAGTTATTCTAGTGGTAACACGTGACTACGAAAACATGTTGTAATACTCCATGATCATATAAAGGGGAATTGATCTACAGAAACTCTTATGATAAGATTTTTCCAGAAACTCTTATGATAAGATTTTTCCGTGACCACATATTCTTTGGGCCACAAAACTATTCATGATATTTTTTAATCGAACAAAAGATCTCCATTATTCTAACACGTGCTCACTTATTCCCAGTGTCTAAAAATACGGTCTAAGCGCCCGTTTAGACGGCGTTTAGCCGCTCTACGTTAGCCAACCGTACTGTTTTTATGTTATATAGTTTTTTTATGTGGATTTATATAATTCAGATGAATAATAGCGTTTAGGCGGACATTATGTGGTCTACGCGGACGCCTAGACGGATTTTATGCATTAATATTCAAAAAAGTAAACTATTAATATTATTATTATTTTTTATTAACGTTATTATTTATATTACTTTTACTTATTTTATGTATTTATATGACTGTAGATATTAGTATAATTGTTGCAAAATCATTTTAAATTTATCATCTTTATATATTTAAAATTACTTTAATTTTTATAATTTAAAGCTATATATATATATATGTTAAACTATATACTTATACATAAAAGTGGGTTTAAAATATATTTATGTTCAGTTTTTTCAAAAATAATATATATATTAATCTTATATTTATATTTCGTGTAAAAGTATATCTTCGTATATACTCCGTTTAGGCGTCCGTCTATACAGCTAGGTAATGTACATTCATGATCACTGCTTATTCCTCTATAAATAGACAAGCTAAAACTCACAAGATAATTCACTCTCCTAAAATCCTAACCATCTATTTTCCCAAGATAAGAAAAAACCATGGCAGAGCCGTCTAGTTTGCTGGGGAAGCTTGAGATAGAAGTGGAGATCAAAGCTTCCGCTGAGAAGTTCCATCACATGTTCGCAGAGAGACCACACCATATCCCGAAAGCAACTCCAGGCCACATTAAGGGATGTGATCTGCACGACGGCGAATGGGGAAAAGTTGGCTCTATCATCGTCTGGAACTACGTTCATGGCAAGTTAAATTTATGCACTATTTGATAAAAACATTCTATTGATTCAAAACTGAAACTAATTAAGACTCGTTTTTAATTAGATATGCAACGATCACTGAAGTGATATTAGACGGTCACCAAACTATACTACCACTGATTACATGTTTCAATAATGAGAGAATTTCAAACAAGAAAACTAATTTTCAAAAAGAAAGAAAAATAAAACTAATTTTCAGAGCAGAAATTAATCTTAATATCCACGAGGGGATGACCACTGTAATACCATCATTTGCATATAATATACATTAGGCCTAATATACATGCTTATGATATGTTTTTAAATTAAACTACATTCATGTTGATTATCAAAAATAAATCTGTGTTTATAAATCACATTTTGAACTAATTATTGGTACAGATGGAGAGCCAAAGGTGGCGAAGGACATAATAGAAGCTGTGGATCGGGAGAAGAACCTGTTCAAGATGAGGGTTATAGAAGGTGATCTCATGAAAGAGTACAAGAACTTTGTGTTGACGATCCAGGCGACCCCTAAGCATGAAGGGTCCGGAAGTATTGTGCACTGGCACATTGAGTATGAGAAAATTAGTGAGGAGGTGGCTCACCCTGAGACTATTGTCCAGCTCCTTACTGAAATGTCCCAAGGGATCGACGAACATCTCTTGACCGAAGAATAGAGGACCCCTCCTCGTATGTGTGTGTGTGTGTGTTTGCTCTCGTCTTAAGGATGTTTGCTTAATTATGTATTTGAAATAAATAATGAGCGGTGCCTGAGTTTGTCTAAGAGAATAAGAGATATATGTTGGTGTGACATGCGTGTACGTATGCATACTACAACAGTCGTCAGTTATGTTTGAAGTTTTTAATATGAAACGATGTGTAGTAGGAGTGTAGATACAAGGCTACTTAAAGTTTATGTATGCTACTACCCTACCCTCCACGTTGGCTATAATATAATATTTTTTCTTATTATTTCCACCTTTCTTCAACTTAATTATTTTTTATTCCTAAAACCTTTGAGTTTGGGTGGGGGAAGGGGTCAGGGGGCGGGATAATTAAACCTTGCTAAAACCTTTCTGCAACGAGATATCAAGAAATTCCATCGAGAGGAATACAAATGAACCATAAATGATGAAATCTATGTAAAATAACTTTTAACCACGTACATAAGTGGTGACCTGGTTATAATATAAAGGGTTTGGTTACTTTGTGTTATGGATTTAATTCCTTTTATAATAAAAGATTATTCTTTAAATCAACATATGTGTTATCCAAATATTATATAAAAAGTCAATTTTCTCAAATACCACAAAATTGTTTTGTTCACAACATAGCGTAGGATAGAAAAATATAACAAAATATCTTTCACTCAAATCTAAAAAAAAACTAAACTATCTTTAACATATAACAAATTTAATATAAATAAATATTTTCTAAATAATTTAAAAAAACTATTTAAAAATAAAATAAATTTTGTTACCCCCTAATTTTTCATCCTATATCCAGAATTTTAAATCATAAACTTCAAATTAAAAATGGTCCAAATTTCAATCCCTAAACTCCACTCCTAGAATCTAAAATTCTAATTCATAAATATTTAACACTAAGATCTGTTTTAAAATAATTTGAAAGATATACAAAAAGAAATTGAAACATAATTAACGGTATATTGGACTAGTGGTTTAATGCGTGAAATAGGTTTCATTGTACTCTTAGTTCGTCCAGATCAGGGACCATCCGGCGTTAATACCGATAACACGGCGTAAAGAAATTGAAACCTAGTTTTGATATATTTTGAGGAGCCATGATGATCTGTTTACAAGTGAGAGGAAAAACCATACGTGCTTGTTGCCCTTTAGATCGCAACTGATTTGTTCCATCATTTTGCGGGTCTACTTTTTCTTCTTTCCATAAGAATGTCAGAAAATGAGTGTTAGGAAAACGCTCGACGTTAAAAATGCATGATGGAGTCTAGCCGATCAATTATACGAAACATATTTATTAACTTTTTTTGGAACATCAATTTCATTTTATTTTGCTGATAAGTTTATAAAAATATTTATTTATTCACTAATATATTTAGGTATGGGTGTTCGGTTTTCGATTCGCTACCAGTTCGGTTGTAGTTTTGGTTTTCGGTTCAAGATATATATGAACCGTCGATGAGTTATGAATTTGGGTTTGATTTGTCATTAGTTATTTGGTATTTTTGTTTAGTTAAGTTACGACATGTGCAATAGGTCCAAAAAAATATCACAATAAATTTCAGATATAACTCTAAATTAATACGATAGATTCATTTATTTTTAGATAGGTCTAACAACTTTTTAAAATAAATTTCAAAATAATTTCTTTTTAATAGTATAGATTTTAAATGAATTATCAAAGAAGATATACACAGATTTAGTTAGTATTTTAATTTTAGTATATGTATATTCCATTTACTAAAATTGTGGTATAGATAATATTCTGTGTAACAATAAATATAGTATCTTCATTCAAAAAAAATTTAAATTATAATTTATTATATAATGTTAAATTATTAAAATTATATTATTATATTATCATGAAAAATATAATGGTATTCAACAATCATATAAATGTTTTGGTCTATGTTATAAATGACTAAATATATAAAACTGCCATTGTGAAACTTATTATAAAATTATTGTGGTATATGATTGTCAAATATGTATTCTATGTAACGTCATATATATGTGTAATTTATATATGTATAATATATGATAATTTAGTATGATAGATGAAAGATGGACAAAATATGAATTAATTATATTTAATTTGTTATGTTGCAGTTAGTGATTTGAAGAGAAGCAAAGACGTCATCTATATTAATTTGATGTCCCATTAAAGTCAGTGGTTAAGACATGTTATAAGAGTTGTGTATTGTATTGTTCTTCTAACTAGATCCATTTCCGCGCTATGCGCGGATAATCTATTTAAAATTGAATAGCTCATCGCATAAATTTCAGTAACTTTTTTATGTAGATTATCTTTTTGTTTTTTGAATTCCTTTAATTAAAAGAATTTATGAATAATGTAATCCAAAAATTTATCTTCAGTATTTATGTAGTACTATAAATAAAATCGAACATATAGTTTGATGATAAAACCAAAAATTAAAACAGTAATTGTCTTTTTTATAGAAACTGACTTTCTGGAAATTTAATTTTTTATTTTCAATAAATAGATATATATTATTTTTTCTTTATCTTCTGATTCCACAACTAATAAACTAAATGTCCTTATCTTCTTATTAATTCAAACAGGAAGTTTTTGAAACATGGTTAGGGCATTTTTGATAACTAAAATAGTAAGAGGTCGTTTCTATGCTTTGAGCAGTGCAAAACACACTCTATCAAAAACTCTTGCCCGAGAATGTAATGATATTTTAATCTTATGGTGTGATTAATATTTTCCCTATTATTATCATGTAAAAAAAAAGAAAATTGAGATATAAGAATTAGATATGAATGAGAAATACATAAAATGGTAAGTAACAAACAATAAGGTAAAACCATAAAAAGAATATTTATTACACGCCTATAACATATAAAAGCTTGTGACATGTTGCGTTAGTATAAATAAGAAAATCTCAAAAGGCCAAATGCTGGCATAGACTTCAATTATTTTCTCGTTCTTACCTATTCTATAATAATCTCAGTTGTTTTATTGGTACTGAAAAGAGGTCATTTTCAAAGATAGTGAAGATTCTGAAAATGGTTTCAATAGATTCAAGCTTTTTTATTTCCACTGTCCAATTCTTTCACAGTTTATCGTCTTTCGTGGATCAAATAAAACCAAACTAAAAAAATAGATATATGTTTTACATCTTAGTACTTCTGTTATGCTTTAACACTGTACATAAACTGTTTAAAGTATTGTAATTTGTAAAATGTCATATCACATATAGGTATATTTGAAATATGTAGTCTAGACATAATTTTTTTAAAAAAAGTTGGCCTTAACCGACATCGACACTGCATTATTGGTATAAATAGATTCTTTGAATACTTTTTAAGATCATTCGCCTATACACCTACATAAAATTATAATTTAGCTTGTAGCTTTATTATATAAATATTTCTTTAGTTTTGTTACAAATTCACAATTTTACGCCTCTTATATAGCAGCTATGGCGCTAACTAATATGTGTGTAGATATTTCTTTAGAAAAACCCCCAAAGGCAGTTGTAGGCCAATCATGTAACAAATAAAATAATATCATTGTTGTAAATCTTTGGCAATAAGACATGTTTGTGCTGGTACTATGTTGTAACCAAAAAAGAATTATTATTTACCTTCATTGTTATTATTGAGTTAAAATTACAGAAGGTTTTCATAGTAGTACATCACTTATTCACTTCTCTTGTGCTTTTGAAGTTGCCGGGTGTAACTTTGGAGTTCATAACATAATATAAACTTACATTGCCTCATGTTTCTTTTCCCCAACCAAAATGATACCAAATTTACAAAACCCTTTTGACCACCAGCCACCAAATGTAGCTCTTTTCATGATCTTTCTCCACTTTATTAGACTTTCTGCAAAGAACAAACCCGTTACTTGTATGCACAAACTCTTTCCTGGCACGTGCTAGTGCTTCTACTTTTAGCTTACGCACACAAGCATCTACATCTTGCATGAATCTCTTCGAACCCCTGACCAAAAATTTAATTCCGTCGGTTTCTAACCAAGAAAAAAAAAGCCAAAGATTGGTGTGAATACATATGAGAACGTACCTTAGTCATGCTAGAATACTATGACTCATAAAACATTTAACTTTCCCATTCTTTCTTAAAACCTATACCTTTATATATGCTCGAATTCCCCAAATGCTAAGTCCTACCATTAGCTTTTGATTAAAGAGAAAAACTTGATTAAGTTTCCTAAGTACCACAATCTGTCTTGTGATGGACCTAACACTATCTGCTTCAAAATTGTCAAACCTAGCCTTCTTGAAAGCCAGTATTCTTCCTGTTTCAGGCTCTCGTGCACCGAACACGCTAGTGTACATCCCTTGTCTGATCTGCAAAATCCTCAGAAAGAAAAACATATCAAATCTTTCCTCTGAATTGAAAAAAAATCTGACCAACAACATTTGAATCTATACATAATGAAACACATATTTATAAAAAAGAAGAAAAAAAAACATATAAGCAGAGAAACTCCACCAGTGTCATGATGGGTTGGTTTTGGTAAAATGTGTACGTGCAACTGCAACTACACATGTAGCGATGCCCAGCTGTGTCAATGTCCAAGCCCTTCAGCTTTGCGACTGATTCAACATGTCCCTTCAGTGTGTGAAGCTCCCTAAGCCTGTCACAACAAAGCATATTCACTTATCAGAATCAAGCAAACTCCAGTTTCTTCCAAGTTTAGATATCAAAGTAGACTTACCTTGCTACCAGAGAGAGTTAGTTCTATGTACCCTGTTGTCGAAGAAGCTGGTCCAAGCCTTTCCACTCAAGATGTAGCGAATGGCAAACTTCAAAAGGTCTTGTGGGAAGTATGTAACAATGATGTAAACCCAAATCACACCAGCCCATCCCCAACCGATACCCTTTACCTTAGCAAACGTCCAGAGTCAGCGTACACTGCAATCAAAGTCGCAACCTGCATATGGTAAGAAGAGTTAGATGAATCTCAGTGGGTTTCTTTTCTAGAATTCAGGAAACTATGGGGGTTTTGATGTTCTTACAAGTTGTGCAATGACGAAAGCAATCATCAGAAGCGCCCCAGGACGTTCAACGAACGACCAGCTCCTTGACCTCGTGACGAAGATGGCACTTGACTGATGATACTAACTTGAAGGTACACAGCACCCATTAGCTCATCATTGTTGTCCATGATTGACCTCACACCAAACTTGTCCTGCATATCAACGGTGAATTGTAGCTTCCTAAGGCAATATTTATTTACATAATCCCTTAAGTATCTTTACACAAAAGATGAAAAGAAAATGAGCTGATGAAGCTTACGGAGAAAAAGTCGGTCTTGTGAATCGACCAGAAGAAAACAACACTCATAACGGCTTGGTAACCTCCAAGCACAATTCCGGTGGCGAAAATTTCTTTGAGCTTCCAGCTATCAGGTGTGGGAGATGGCTTGACTCTATCCTTTGAGATTGTCATGATGGTACCTAAAAGATAGCAACAATCAATACCATAAGATATAAGATAATGCAGATAAAGTATTAGAAGTCTATATAGTAAAGTAAAGCCATTTGCTCACCGTCATTAAGGATGGCAATAATCAGAACCATGAACGCTGAGAAGTCAAATTCCCATATAAGAGCAATAAGCATGAAAGCAAACCATGCATGCACCATTACTGCTACTGGTGGAGTTGCCACTTGCCAGGCTAATGCGTGTGCTTCTCCTATAGTAGAGAGACTGATAACAAAAAGAGAAAAAAAAAACTTAGATTAAATTAATCAAGTCTTAAAATTGTAAGTATCTACACAAAATTAAAAGTCTTACATGGTGGTATGTCATATATGCCTTCTTCTCGCCCCTTTACCTTAACAGAAAAGCAAATAAAGAGAAATCAAGCAAAGGTCATGGGGATGAAAATATCAGAGAGAATTGTGTTTGAAACTGTGAATGTGGTAAACTTTTATTAGCTTTCCAAATGCGTCCGATCGAAACTGGAACCAACCATGGATAGCTTCGCCGGCGACGTTGGTCAGCACGCAAGCAAGACGGCAACGACCTGCTGAGGCAAAAGCTTGGCTAGTGACAACCTTGAGGCATCTGATCCCATGAAAAATTTGAGGGAGGGAAGCAAACTCTACGAATATGCAAATGTAAACATAAAGAAGTAAACGGTACCGTTGAAATCGAGGAAGCCGTGCGAAATCAACATCTCCTGCTGTGTAGCATCAGAAACTTGGATGGCTGCGTGTTTGGGAGGGGCTTTCCGGGAAGAAGGCTTTGACCTGGAGATACCTTTCTTTGTTGTCTGCTTGTAGAAACCTTTTCTGCTCGGGAATAGATAGGAGATCGACGATCTATTGAAGAAGAGGAAACGACAGATCTAGGAGATAGAGGATCCGTTCAAAAGTGGAGATGTGGAAGGAAATCATCGACCCAGCCTCATTCTAGGGTTTCTCTTGGACAGGGCTTTTGAACCAAATAATTATTTCACGGATCAAAAAAAAAATCAGCCCAATACTGCCCAAAACGGTGTGACGTGGCAAAAACCAAGGTTTTCATTGGTTGAATTTTTAATCTGACGTGGATAGGCTCAATGGAGCTCTTATTCAACTTTTAGTATTGTATATTTTGTCCATCTTTCATCTATCATACTAAATTATCATATATTATACATATATAAATTACACATATATATGACGTTACATAGAATACATATGAATTAATTATATTTAATTTGTTATGTTGCAGTTAGTGATTTGAAGAGAAGCAAAGACGTCATCTATATTAATTTGATGTCCCATTAAAGTCAGTGGTTAAGACATGTTATAAGAGTTGTGTATTGTATTGTTCTTCTAACTAGATCCATTTCCGCGCTATGCGCGGATAATCTATTTAAAATTGAATAGCTCATCGCATAAATTTCAGTAACTTTTTTATGTAGATTATCTTTTTGTTTTTTGAATTCCTTTAATTAAAAGAATTTATGAATAATGTAATCCAAAAATTTATCTTCAGTATTTATGTAGTACTATAAATAAAATCGAACATATAGTTTGATGATAAAACCAAAAATTAAAACAGTAATTGTCTTTTTTATAGAAACTGACTTTCTGGAAATTTAATTTTTTATTTTCAATAAATAGATATATATTATTTTTTCTTTATCTTCTGATTCCACAACTAATAAACTAAATGTCCTTATCTTCTTATTAATTCAAACAGGAAGTTTTTGAAACATGGTTAGGGCATTTTTGATAACTAAAATAGTAAGAGGTCGTTTCTATGCTTTGAGCAGTGCAAAACACACTCTATCAAAAACTCTTGCCCGAGAATGTAATGATATTTTAATCTTATGGTGTGATTAATATTTTCCCTATTATTATCATGTAAAAAAAAGAAAATTGAGATATAAGAATTAGATATGAATGAGAAATACATAAAATGGTAAGTAACAAACAATAAGGTAAAACCATAAAAAGAATATTTATTACACGCCTATAACATATAAAAGCTTGTGACATGTTGCGTTAGTATAAATAAGAAAATCTCAAAAGGCCAAATGCTGGCATAGACTTCAATTATTTTCTCGTTCTTACCTATTCTATAATAATCTCAGTTGTTTTATTGGTACTGAAAAGAGGTCATTTTCAAAGATAGTGAAGATTCTGAAAATGGTTTCAATAGATTCAAGCTTTTTTATTTCCACTGTCCAATTCTTTCACAGTTTATCGTCTTTCGTGGATCAAATAAAACCAAACTAAAAAAATAGATATATGTTTTACATCTTAGTACTTCTGTTATGCTTTAACACTGTACATAAACTGTTTAAAGTATTGTAATTTGTAAAATGTCATATCACATATAGGTATATTTGAAATATGTAGTCTAGACATAATTTTTTTAAAAAAATAGTTGGCCTTAACCGACATCGACACTGCATTATTGGTATAAATAGATTCTTTGAATACTTTTTAAGATCATTCGCCTATACACCTACATAAAATTATAATTTAGCTTGTAGCTTTATTATATAAATATTTCTTTAGTTTTGTTACAAATTCACAATTTTACGCCTCTTATATAGCAGCTATGGCGCTAACTAATATGTGTGTAGATATTTCTTTAGAAAAACCCCCAAAGGCAGTTGTAGGCCAATCATGTAACAAATAAAATAATATCATTGTTGTAAATCTTTGGCAATAAGACATGTTTGTGCTGGTACTATGTTGTAACCAAAAAAGAATTATTATTTACCTTCATTGTTATTATTGAGTTAAAATTACAGAAGGTTTTCATAGTAGTACATCACTTATTCACTTCTCTTGTGCTTTTGAAGTTGCCGGGTGTAACTTTGGAGTTCATAACATAATATAAACTTACATTGCCTCATGTTTCTTTTCCCCAACCAAAATGATACCAAATTTACAAAACCCTTTTGACCACCAGCCACCAAATGTAGCTCTTTTCATGATCTTTCTCCACTTTATTAGACTTTCTGCAAAGAACAAACCCGTTACTTGTATGCACAAACTCTTTCCTGGCACGTGCTAGTGCTTCTACTTTTAGCTTACGCACACAAGCATCTACATCTTGCATGAATCTCTTCGAACCCCTGACCAAAAATTTAATTCCGTCGGTTTCTAACCAAGAAAAAAAAAGCCAAAGATTGGTGTGAATACATATGAGAACGTACCTTAGTCATGCTAGAATACTATGACTCATAAAACATTTAACTTTCCCATTCTTTCTTAAAACCTATACCTTTATATATGCTCGAATTCCCCAAATGCTAAGTCCTACCATTAGCTTTTGATTAAAGAGAAAAACTTGATTAAGTTTCCTAAGTACCACAATCTGTCTTGTGATGGACCTAACACTATCTGCTTCAAAATTGTCAAACCTAGCCTTCTTGAAAGCCAGTATTCTTCCTGTTTCAGGCTCTCGTGCACCGAACACGCTAGTGTACATCCCTTGTCTGATCTGCAAAATCCTCAGAAAGAAAAACATATCAAATCTTTCCTCTGAATTGAAAAAAAATCTGACCAACAACATTTGAATCTATACATAATGAAACACATATTTATAAAAAAGAAGAAAAAAAAAACATATAAGCAGAGAAACTCCACCAGTGTCATGATGGGTTGGTTTTGGTAAAATGTGTACGTGCAACTGCAACTACACATGTAGCGATGCCCAGCTGTGTCAATGTCCAAGCCCTTCAGCTTTGCGACTGATTCAACATGTCCCTTCAGTGTGTGAAGCTCCCTAAGCCTGTCACAACAAAGCATATTCACTTATCAGAATCAAGCAAACTCCAGTTTCTTCCAAGTTTAGATATCAAAGTAGACTTACCTTGCTACCAGAGAGAGTTAGTTCTATGTACCCTGTTGTCGAAGAAGCTGGTCCAAGCCTTTCCACTCAAGATGTAGCGAATGGCAAACTTCAAAAGGTCTTGTGGGAAGTATGTAACAATGATGTAAACCCAAATCACACCAGCCCATCCCCAACCGATACCCTTTACCTTAGCAAACGTCCAGAGTCAGCGTACACTGCAATCAAAGTCGCAACCTGCATATGGTAAGAAGAGTTAGATGAATCTCAGTGGGTTTCTTTTCTAGAATTCAGGAAACTATGGGGGTTTTGATGTTCTTACAAGTTGTGCAATGACGAAAGCAATCATCAGAAGCGCCCCAGGACGTTCAACGAACGACCAGCTCCTTGACCTCGTGACGAAGATGGCACTTGACTGATGATACTAACTTGAAGGTACACAGCACCCATTAGCTCATCATTGTTGTCCATGATTGACCTCACACCAAACTTGTCCTGCATATCAACGGTGAATTGTAGCTTCCTAAGGCAATATTTATTTACATAATCCCTTAAGTATCTTTACACAAAAGATGAAAAGAAAATGAGCTGATGAAGCTTACGGAGAAAAAGTCGGTCTTGTGAATCGACCAGAAGAAAACAACACTCATAACGGCTTGGTAACCTCCAAGCACAATTCCGGTGGCGAAAATTTCTTTGAGCTTCCAGCTATCAGGTGTGGGAGATGGCTTGACTCTATCCTTTGAGATTGTCATGATGGTACCTAAAAGATAGCAACAATCAATACCATAAGATATAAGATAATGCAGATAAAGTATTAGAAGTCTATATAGTAAAGTAAAGCCATTTGCTCACCGTCATTAAGGATGGCAATAATCAGAACCATGAACGCTGAGAAGTCAAATTCCCATATAAGAGCAATAAGCATGAAAGCAAACCATGCATGCACCATTACTGCTACTGGTGGAGTTGCCACTTGCCAGGCTAATGCGTGTGCTTCTCCTATAGTAGAGAGACTGATAACAAAAAGAGAAAAAAAAAACTTAGATTAAATTAATCAAGTCTTAAAATTGTAAGTATCTACACAAAATTAAAAGTCTTACATGGTGGTATGTCATATATGCCTTCTTCTCGCCCCTTTACCTTAACAGAAAAGCAAATAAAGAGAAATCAAGCAAAGGTCATGGGGATGAAAATATCAGAGAGAATTGTGTTTGAAACTGTGAATGTGGTAAACTTTTATTAGCTTTCCAAATGCGTCCGATCGAAACTGGAACCAACCATGGATAGCTTCGCCGGCGACGTTGGTCAGCACGCAAGCAAGACGGCAACGACCTGCTGAGGCAAAAGCTTGGCTAGTGACAACCTTGAGGCATCTGATCCCATGAAAAATTTGAGGGAGGGAAGCAAACTCTACGAATATGCAAATGTAAACATAAAGAAGTAAACGGTACCGTTGAAATCGAGGAAGCCGTGCGAAATCAACATCTCCTGCTGTGTAGCATCAGAAACTTGGATGGCTGCGTGTTTGGGAGGGGCTTTCCGGGAAGAAGGCTTTGACCTGGAGATACCTTTCTTTGTTGTCTGCTTGTAGAAACCTTTTCTGCTCGGGAATAGATAGGAGATCGACGATCTATTGAAGAAGAGGAAACGACAGATCTAGGAGATAGAGGATCCGTTCAAAAGTGGAGATGTGGAAGGAAATCATCGACCCAGCCTCATTCTAGGGTTTCTCTTGGACAGGGCTTTTGAACCAAATAATTATTTCACGGATCAAAAAAAAAATCAGCCCAATACTGCCCAAAACGGTGTGACGTGGCAAAAACCAAGGTTTTCATTGGTTGAATTTTTAATCTGACGTGGATAGGCTCAATGGAGCTCTTATTCAACTTTTAGTATTGTATACTAGGGCCTCGTCCGCGCTACGCGCGGATTACACATTATAAATTTGTTATTTTTAAGTTATGTTAAACTTAAAATAATTTTTACATAATATTCGACCAAAACCAAAGATTGGATAACACCACAAATTTAAATTTTTTATTTCTTCACTCGACTCATATCCTTATGTTAATTCCAAAAGACATATAAAGTTATGGTAATTTTTCTTCTTGTTGATGAAATAAATTTTTTTTTTTTTTAAGTTAATCCATTTATTGACACAAACAATTAAAAATATTATACATAGAAATTAAAATTTATTTCTCTTTTCTAATTTTCTATATATTTTGGATCAATATTTTTTACAAACATGATTTTATTTATGAGGATTTTATTCAGAAATCAGTCAATGATAGGGCAATAAAAATTTACAGGGTATGAATTTTGTTGAAGTACTTTTCAATTTTCTGCTTTCTTTTACTGTCCGGAAATTATAAGGATGTTCATAGGTTTGTGACATTCTTTATACGGAAATCTTGCACATTATCAATATTATTAAAACGGAATCATCTCCAAAAATCTACTTTAAAAAGATTGTTAGACTCTTTTATCTATAATATTAAAATTAGCATTGTTTTTCAAATAACGAATGGAAAGATATGTTTAGATATAAACTTTTTTGTCGGCAAATTTTTTTATCTTTAACAGTCACAAAAAATAAAATCACAAAAGCCTTTTACAACATATTTGTGGCTATGATGAACATATGGCCGATCCAACATTTATTAACATATTATTTTGAACCAAAACATTTTATACATAGAATTGTAAAAATTTATATAAAACATATTTTATTATAACAATACTTTAATGTTTTCTAATTATAGTCAATATTTTATCCGAATACACAAAATATGTTTCTAAAAATCTAAAATTTTACTTGAAACCTGAAAACCCGAACCTGGAACTTAAAAGAATATTCTTGATATCAGAAAATATTTTTGAGACAGAAAAATATACATGATATATTCAAAACATTTCTGGTAGTTAGGGTACCCATTCGGGTCTTGATAGAATCCAAACTCAAACCGAGATTACGGATCCGAAAAATACTCAATAGATACTTTACCCTAGACTTGGATTTGAACTGAACATGTATTTTCAGGTCGGTTTCGATTCAGTTTTTAGAACCATATAAAATGTCCAAACCTAGAAAGAGTTACATAACACCATACATTCAAATCTCAAATAAATTAGTTCATAAATTATATAATTTAAAAAAAAATTCCAGGCCTTAGCATCCGGGTCTTCGGGTCGGATTCGGGTCGGATCTCGTCGGATCCGGATCCTTCGGGTCCTAGCAATTTAGACCCTTATAGGTACCTATAATTTTTTGGGCCTTATCGGGTCCGGGTTGGTTCGGGTCTATAATTTTAGTACCCGTAAAATACCCAAAAAGTTTGGGTATATTTCGGATCCAGGTCGGATTTAGGACCCGAAATAGACCCGAAATTCCCGAACTGGACCCGAAAACTCTAAAAATACCCAAAGAACCGCAAAAAATACCCAAAAATTTATCCAAAATCAGACCCAAAAACCCAAAACATACCCGAATACCCGAATTATATTTTCTAAAAATCTAAAATTTTACCATAAACCTACAATTATACCCAAAAATCCAAACCCAAAACTTTAAAAAAAATCTGAAATACCAATAATATACCCAATCACCCAAATATACCTAGTATATACAATTATTTGCGGGTACTTCGGGTACCCGAACGGGTCTCGGGTAGGACCGGATCCGAGCCGAGATCCGTGGGTCCAAAAAAAAGACCCAATATGTACTTAGCAAGGTAATTGTGTTGGAAATGCCCAGGTCCGGATGAAATGCCCAGGCCTAAAAAATTATATGCTTTGATGAACTAACTACCATATGTGCTGGAAATTGTGTAGTTTAATTACATACGTCTCAATGTAAGATAATGCAAAATCTAGGTTTAAATCTGACAAAGAAAATTATCATTTTAGACATGTCAATCATAGCATAATATTGGAAATGTTTTGCATAAACCTCTCTACGAAGTACACTTCTTTTTTTTACGGCATCTCTACGTAGTACACCACCTCAAATGAACATTATTGTATAAAATAACATTTTATTGGTTCTTGTCAATTTAAAAATTTGTATATAATTTAACACAAATTTACGATTTATCCGGAAGTTTAATGTTCTCTTTGTTTTTCATTCGGTAATAACATCTGCATTACACTAAATTATTAAATGTGAATTTCAATCTACCTAAGACTCATATACACAAAACTATGAAACAAACAATTTAAGTGGATACTTGTTGATATAAGTACGTATAATACAATCTATACATAGAACTAAAATCTCTAGGAAGAACATGAAAAAGGAAAAGTGTTTAGTAAGCCAAGCTCCTCGCAGTTTCAAAGAAATGAGCCAGGGCTTCCTCTGGCGTCCCTACCAAGACACCGTGTCCTAGGTTTGAGTATATGCCGTGAAGATAGGTCCAGTAATCTTCACTACTCTGACATAGAAAGACATTTTCTTTCAGTTTCTTGAATTAAATATAAAGAACTATTACCTTCAGCTCAACAAAGTAAACTATCCACCTATAAATCTCTTCAGTTAAAGCAGGAATCAGAGATAATAGGTTAGATGGATCAACATTTCCATGGACTCTTAAGTCTCTAACACTGCTCCCCAGTCGCCTCTTTCCATCAGCCATATCTACAGTCCAGTCAAGTCCAATAACATCTGCTGAAGAAGACCCATGTTTCCATTTTGTGTAGAAAACAATAGGCGTGTCTGAATATCTTCTCTTTTACAGCATGAATGATCAGGCAAGCCAAATGAGAAAAAGGAAACGTTAAAACACCAAAAGAGAATCTTTCCAAGTACTCAAGATGGAAAGTACTTAAACTATACCTCTTTGATCCAAGGCTCCCACATCTCGGGAGTCAACTGTCCACCCCGATGAATCGAATATTTGAATGCAGTGAGCTACGTGCTCAACTTTTTACACAACGTACTCTGTGATGACTTTGGTTATATTAGATATTAGAGCTCTCAGTACATTTGGTGCAGTGTCCAAGGAGCTCCAAAAAAACCCAATACCTTAGCATGTTCCTCGACCTCTTGTCTCAGAATGTTGAGAGAGTCTCCAATGAACTGAAGTTTCTCAAGATCAATTGGATGAAATTTCTTTAAACATTCTTCAGGTCTGATGAGATACTGGATCACAGGGCCTTTAACTTCTTCATTGTCAAACAGGAAACCGAAGGCAGGTATAGGAGTGAGGATGCCAGAGAAGATAAATGACATAGTCTGGTATGAACGGAAGCCAAGGCTGCAAAGAGATTACCACGATAAGATCAGTGTTGTCTCTGAAGGAAGGGTGTTTCTGAGCGAGCTTCTGGTAAACAGCGGTATACTTTCCTGCTTGCCCTTTAGCAGTGCTAAGCAACAGTGGATCTGTTAATAATGTAAGAAAGGTTTCTATTAACTGAGGGTACAGATTCATTGATCTCTTTAATGATCATTAGCATAATCACTTAAAAGCTGAAAACTTTGTTATCTATTTCACATTCCAAACAGAGAAAGAAGCACCTTTCAAAAGTTTTGAAAAATAAGAGAAGCAAATATATTTAGAGAAATTGGATTGCAAGAGATACATACCAGAAGAGAAGGAAGAACAATCTACGACGAACTTCCCACTCCAAGCAGCGTTACTGAATCTTCTTGCGTGACAAATTAATCCACGTTTATGGGACTGGATCGAAGAAACCCTTGACCCGATGAGTAACATGTCGACGACTGCAAGCACTATATACCAGAAATAGAAGTCTCCGATTAGATTGGCAATAAACTATAACTTAAATCGTTGTAGGTAACTGTTCTCATACCTGTTTCACAATCATAAGCAGCAGCAGCTCCAGCCCAATTAAACCTCCCCTGTAGTTATGTTTCTTGCTTTCAGAAGATGTACTAAGCGGAAATGGAGCTCTGGTACAGCTAAAGCCAGTGAGAAAAAAAATTGAGCCATTGCAGCCTCCAGGTAGATTTTTCGGAAATGATTTCTAGGGTTTGCGTGGTTTCTCATTTAGCAGAGAAATCAATATGATTTTATATAAGCTAAGAAACAAAGGAAGTGAAAACGCTTCCATGTCTTCGATTGAAAGAAAGGGGATTTAATGAGAATTAGTTGTTGGAGGCTAGAGTTATTGTGGAAGAACGGTTCAGTTGAAGAACGCTTTGGTTTGTTTCTCTCACGAGAACGCTAAGATGAAGTGGATGGTGACGTGGCTAAAGCTAATGTACTCATTGGCATGAATAAAAAAGCTGACGTGGCATGATGTATGCTCTCCGTATTCTGCTTTTAGTAGTGTTATTGATAACTGAAGGTTTAGTTTGGGATATGATATCGGTTTATTTTATTAGGCAATGTTGGTTTAGTTAAGTAGACCGGTTGTATTATTTAAGTAGTGATAATATTGTAATAAATGTAAAGGTCCAAAATGAACTTTATACGAGGCCCAAACTTTGTAGGAGCATCATTCTGGATAATGCCAACGTTGAACTTGTATAAGCTGATAATGTTGAGAAAGTTACTCGAATGTTAAACTTATATAATTATAAGCTGATAATAGTGAGACCTCTTCTGTTGTAGCTAGTAATATAAGAAGCAAGCAAGCTCCATCACAATTGAGAAATATAATTATCCAATGATAAGGCCTAATTTTGAGTGGAGATTCTTGGTGAATTAATTCTCCACATGAGAGTCTTGTATTTGAGTACAACAAAGAAACCATATATATATATATATATATAAACTATTAAATATTGTAAAATATAATAGAATATGATAAATTATTGTGTTATGTCTTGATAACCTACAAGAGAGAAGTATGTATACACAAGACGTAGACCTATTTCAACTACTAACTAGATTTTGACCCGCGCGCCCGCGCGGGTATTATTTTCCGATAATTATGTTCGTTTTATTTGTACTACTTTAGTTTATTGTTGAGACTATATATTTTAATTTGTTACTTTATTGTGTTATATATTTTTGTTCTTAGATGTGTGTTGGATCAGTCATGTAATTATATATCTTTTTTTAAAATGTAAGTATGTATTAATATATCCTCAAATGACCATTATGTAAGTTTTTCTTCCACATCTAGTCTACAAAAGAAGAAATGATTGAAAATAGTTTTATTAAAAGGTATATTTAATCTTATATCCATAAGGTTATCTAATCATAAACTTTGGTTTTAATAAGATAGATGGGAGGAGTTTTCAGGGTGAGGTTTAAAATTTTAAAGAGTAGAAAATAAATACTGAAAGTTTTAAATATTTAAAAGCATTTTAATTTTAAAATTTATTATTTAAAAATAGAAAACGATGAGTAGAAAATTCTTTTGTGTTTTTAGTAAAACATATTTTGGTACTTTTCTTCTTTAAAATTCCTTTTTATGATAAAAACTAAAAATGGTTGTTTAAAAGATTTGGCCATTTAAAATTGTATCTATGTATTGTATATTGTATCTATGCAGATATTTTTGACCACATAAAAAAACTCATATATTAATTTGTACAGAAAGTAAGTATAGTTTATTTTTTTAAATGGTAGTTAATTTGATAATTAATAACATTGGGTTGACAAAAAATTAATAATAATAACATTGGCAATCCTAGACTTTGACATGCGCGCCTGCACGAGTGCATATTTTGAAATATATGTTGATATTTGTTTTTCATGTAATTATTAGAGTTTGACAAAATGAATCCGAGGAACATAACCAATACCGATCCAAAAATATAGTACCAAACCCGAACATAAATTGATTAAATATTTGAATTATTCAAAATTTTGTTATTTAGAGAACCAAATCTGATCCGAACCGAAGTATTCGGTACCCGAATTTATCTAAAAATAGATTTATATACTTATATATATTAATTATTTTTAGATTTAACGTATATAAAACATCAAGAATGATACTTTTAAATTGGTTTAAATACTTGAAAATATATATAGATAGTCAAAAGTAAATATCTGAAATAGTTAAAGTATACTCAAATCACCAAAAATACTTAAAATAATTATTGATTATGTATCCAAAATTTTAAATCAAGCCAATTGATATGTTAAGCTTAGGTATTCTAACATATGTTATTCAAATTTATAGGTAATATATTATTTTATTTATAGATTTTGAGAAATTTAAAATATATCTTATATATTAAAACAGAAGTCATGACTTCTTTTCATGTGTGATTTTTTTAGTTTGGACAATTCCTAAAAAATATCATATTTTACATAAGTTCATTATTATATCTTTTAATATCTTTATCTTCTTATTTGAAATATAAATGAATATATTTAAAATGTTCTAACAAAATCTTTTTAAAATCTTCTTAGAATCTTTTTAAATTTACTTTCAAAAATTAGTTAGTTTTAATTTAAATTATCATAAAATATAATTAGAAATTAAAATTGAATATAGTTTTGGTTTATAAACGAAAATTTAAATAAAATGAAATTAATTAATTTCACAAATACATTTACTAATAATTTTTATATATTTTGTTAGAAATAAATATTTTATTTTATTTTATTTTTTTTCAAATTTGTTTTCTAATAAAATAAAAATCATGATTTTTTGATGAGTGATATTTTTATTTAGACCATCATTTAAATTTTATATTAAATGTATATCACTAATGCTAATATACATAATATTTTTAACTACTTTAGTCATAATATCTTTTATATCTTTTAATTTTTTTTAAAAAATTGTTTTCATATATGTTGTTTCATGCATTAAAAATTTAGTTTAGTAATCAAACGCAAATTCAATAAGACAAATATATAATAAGCAACATATATATGTGATGATTTTAATTTACAACATGAAAAGTATAAAATTATTATATTTGGCATAATTATACAAACATTTAAATATGTGAGTAAAATTAAAAATATATAATAATTATGTAAAACAAATATCTATATATATAAATGTGAAAATGTATACCCGCATGGTTGTGCGGGTGGAAATCTAGTAATGATTTAAAACTTTCAAAATAATTTAAATGGGTTATCCACACGCGAACCAAACCCCCAAAGATCTGAATCGAACTCAAACCAAAATTTAGAAACATCCTAATAGGACTGAAATCTTTGACTCCGAAAACCCGAAACACAAACCGATCAGAACCAAACCCGTATGGGTACCCGAAAGCCCATCCCTAGTCATTATTATATATCGTATATTGTCATCATATAATTAATCGTATTTTATACATACCATCATATAAGTAATCATATAATTAATAGTATTTTATACGTACCATCATATAAATAATTACATATATTATATTTTTAAAACTTAATATGAAATATAAAAACCATAATTTGAGTTGGTATTTCAAATTGGGCTTTGTATTGTATTTTTCTTATATATATATTGACAACATTTTTTATAATGGTTATTGAAAAATAGTTTAGTAAAAATCCATTTTTGAATATATGTATTATTTTTTAATCAATTTTTGATATAAATCAACTTTAAATTATTATTTTGATTTGAAATATGTGTATAAAATTTAAATTTTGTTTTATGGTTAGTTTAGAAAAAAAAAGTTTTAGGCAATTAGATTGATCTATTTTCGTATATTTTAAAACTGACCCAGATAGATAGTTTCTTATAATATGATGGATTTTCAATTTTTCTTAATAACATAAGTCCATTACTTTTTTTCTTAATACTACTATCCTTGTAATAGGATGGATCATGTATCTGTATACACCCGCACGGAGGTACAATCCTATTTTTCAAAATAGGTGTCAACAATAATACCCGCGCGGGCGCGTATATATAACACTATATCTTATTCAATATTAGATACTATTAAACTTGTTTGCGCAAAACATGGTAACAAATTAGTGCAGAATATTTAGCTGGTTGTGTATTTTTAGGATTTCTTGCTGAAATCTCATTGATATATTAAAAATATATTGCGCATAAATCGTTAAGGAAGGTGTATTTATTTGGTTTTAGTGTTTACGTGGAGAGAAAGAATGAATGAAACAGAAAGGTAATATTCGATCTGTTAGACGGAATAATATATTTTCGGTCCCAAATTTATGGTAACGAAATGATTTGGTGGTTAAGCAAGATATTTTCAAAAAGATGATCACATGTTTCATTTTAAAAAACATGAAAAGTGGGCTTACGTTTAAGATTTTGTAAATGGGCCACGTGATTTATAATTTATGGTAAAAGGGTTATGTTTTTGAAATTACTAAAATGAATCTAATTATACATGTTTCCAAACACATTTCATTAAGACTGCTATTTAAGTTTCCAAACAATCCTATTTTGTACTTGAGTTTTAATAAGATAGATA
Source organism: Brassica napus (assembly GCF_020379485.1). Lineage (NCBI taxonomy): Eukaryota > Viridiplantae > Streptophyta > Magnoliopsida > Brassicales > Brassicaceae > Brassica > Brassica napus. The sequence continues at coordinate 10,747,697 of NC_063435.1, read as the reverse complement.
GAACTTATCCAAATCTTTTGATATATATATCTAAATTATCTAATTCTTATCACAATAAGATTTATATAATATTTTTCTGTTTGGGTTTCATATATTTCATGGATTTCATTTCGTAATCGGACTTCAACGGTCCATAACAGTTGGTTCGCAAGATACACATCTTGCTCTTTAATATATCTCTAATACTCTTTGCATGATAAACATGGGAATGCAACACACAAATCTGCAATCACAAAGTAGACCATGTATGTCGTGGATACTATGTCGAAGATATAAATCAGTAGGTTCTTCCGAATAAAAACTTCGACTTAAACAAGGTGGGATGAATACTTCAACTATTCTTCGGTCTTCACAATGGATATAATGGACGCAACTGCAGCTCCAAAAAATAATCTTCGAGATCCATAACTCAATCTAAACAGCTTAACCTAAAAACTTAGTGTTCCAGTAAAATTTCCCCGTAATGGTTAAATTATAACCACAATATTACAAACTATCGAATAACAAAACATCTTAAGAAATTCTAAACTATAGAAAATCTTTGATAAATGATAACCCATGTGAAACCCACTACCCTTAAATACCATTAAATCTCTCGTTATTCCTGCACTCATCACAACCAAACTATAATTCATATATTAAACAAAACCTGTGAAAGCTATTAAGCAAACACCCACTAAAACTAAACTATAAACTAGGAATAAAAACTAAAGTCCATAACTTTAAACTAAAAAACACATGACACGTTGGTTGCATGATCACACATCATCATCCTCAAGACACAACCATAACCACGCTTTTATGAAACGTGATATAGTAACGTGACTTCGAACTACATGATCTTCTGGATCGTCAGCGTCACCACTTTCTTTGCCATGTCAACACCACCGATGATTAGTATCTTTCAAGCTTAAAATCAAGAACTTATAAACATTAACTGCAGGTCTTAGATAAGTATAGTGTGAAGTTGTGTTAAGCGTTTTAATTGATTTCATCTAATTTATATTGTTTATTTTATTTAGTGGATTCGACCGTACGTTCTAATGAAAAAATAGCATTTTTCAAAATTGACTTGAAAATTCATCACTTAAATTTAGCCATGTCTTGTTCTTTATCTTCACTTCTATGACGTCTTTTTTACCAAAGGCTTTCAGTTTAGCCTTGTCGTGTCCTTTATCTTTCACTTATATTATTTATAAGGTTATAATTACTTTTTGTTTCTAGATTTATATGCTAACAAATAGCTAAGAACTAGAAAAAGATCAATCAATTAGCATTAGAAAATTATTGTCTGTGTGACACTCTTTCGTTTCCTTGCTTTCTTTGAAAAATCTGTTTTTTTCTAATCCAAATTGGTTAGCGGTGTTTTTGGAATCTCACGTTTTCTGAAATGTGAAATATAGGTTTTTTGTAGAAAATGTGTGAAATACAGGCTTTGAAGTAGATAAATATTTTTATTCTTGAAAAATCGATAAATATTTTCTTATGGCCAGTTTATGTTGTTTTTCAAACAAATTGTTTCTGAGGGTATTTTCTAGCAAAACGTTATGAAGAAAGTAGTTAACTAACGACAGAAAAATCCTCGAGTATGGCCTTGTATTATGTCAAAATCTGAAATAATTTTAATTTATTTATTTTTCTATTTTGAAACTAAGGTGTCTTCATTGATTAACAATGGCCGTGATCTCTTACGGATCATTCGAAATTATTTAACAAAGCAACCTGCTGCCAATAATTATGTTAATAACTATATATTTATGCATAAATATCTGAGCAGAGACTTTTAGCAACTGCGAAAACGAAATAAGCGACGGCCATCGTGTGATTGATGAATAGATGACTGTATAAATAAAACAAAATAATCTACTAAATCATAATAACGGGGATGAGGTTCACATGGAATACAACAAATAATGAGATTAGTTTAATGATCAAACGCTGTCTTCTTCAACAGATACTCAACCATTTTCTCTACAAATAGGGCTAAAGAGGTCACAGGGGAACTCACTCCTCTCTCAAACACCTATTTTCTCAAGATAAGCATTAATTATCAGAGGTAGAAAGAATGGCTGAGGCGGCACCAACTGAGGCGTCTAGTTTGGTCGGAAAGCTTGAGACAGAAGTGGAGATCAAAGCTTCGGCTGGAAAGTTTCATCACATGTTTGCAGGCAGACCACATCATGTCTCCAAAGCATCTCCAGGTAACATTCAAGGTTGTGACCTGCATGAAGGGGACTGGGGCAAAGTCGGCTCTATCGTCTACTGGAACTACGTTCATGGCAAGTCAACTTCATACACTTTTTTCTTATTATCATTGGATTCTTATTAAACCGCAATTTCTTAAGTCTAATTTACCACGTATGCGGTATGCCACTGTCTATATCATGTAGTGCAATATATAAAGCGTTCTGTCTAGCGTAAACTAATTTTGAACTCCCATTAAACTACTATCACTTACTTTATAATAATAGGAGGAATCTAAGATTTCCCATTTTTAGTAATATTACCGCTATATGTGGATCTCATATACCCACGAGGCGATGACCAATATATGTATATATATACTTAATAATACTACACTTGAATACATGTACATATAATAAGATTTTGAACTAACATTCAAGGTATTCTTAAAGTCAAACAAATGAAAAGTATTAAATAATTGGTGCAGACGGGGAGGCCAAGGTGGCAAAGGAGAGGATCGAGGCAGTGGAGCCGGAGAAGAACTTGATCACGTTCAGGGTTATAGAAGGTGATCTGATGAAAGAGTACAAAAGCTTCTTGCTCACGATCCAGGTGACCCCTAAGCATGGAGGGCCGGGGAGTATTGTGCACTGGCACCTTGAGTACGAGAAGATTAGCGAGGAGGTTGCTCATCCCGAGACTCTCCTCCAGTTCTGTGTTGAAGTCTCCAAAGAGATCGACGAACATCTCTTGTCTGAGGAATAGAGGAGAGTACCCCTCGTGTAAAAATCCTATCAGTACTTGTATGTGCGGTTGAGCATTTCGATTTCAGTCTTTGAAAATTTAATAATTAAAAAAGTGTTTAATAATTAATTATATAAATAAATATATATATGTATATATATATATGATGAATTCTGCTATTTACTATGTGTAAATGTTTCATGTTTGTCTTTAGTGAAGCTATAAATCATGTGATATATGTTTGGATCAATAAGCCTCGTTTTCTGCTTTCATAGTTTTATATATTCATTTTTATCCGGGCATTTCCAACCTATTATTATTTTCATCTCTATAATAGTATTTAAAGATGAAATTTTTCCAACCCTTTTTTTTCTGTAATAGAAATCTTTTTTTCTTTTGGAGATTAATATTTTTAAAAAAATATATTGGAGTATTACTATTTTAGAAAAATATATTATCTCTATTATAGAGTTTCTGTATTTTAAATGTGAAAATAGCAAAATACATTGAAAATGATCTCAATAACACGTAAATATACGTGGATTTGAATATAGGTTGACATTACGATACTAACACACACAAATTAATCAAGCGAGCATCCGAAGACAATGATAAACTTACAAGAAAGTATCAATAGTAGTCAAATGGTTCAAAATCAAATAATAGGCCAATAGACCCGTTGACAGAAGATAATGCGAATGTGATAATTGTTTGCACTGAGATTATATCTCATTTATGGTACCTGCATCTATATACTTACCATTCATGTTTTTGCTATTCAGTTGTTTCATTACTCTTTTAAGTTTAATTACTAGGTAAAAGTTTCAGTATAAATGATGATTATTCCTTTTTTTTTTAACTCTTTTGGTTTTGTTACACTAACTCTTTGAAGATTTTGTACGAGTAGTTGGTATTTGCAATATTTACATTGACCATATTTGAAATAGACAGATCTAAGAAGCCTAAAGATAACTATTTAATAACAAACAAAATTTTATCATTGAGGGAGAGATGAGGAATTCAATATAAGTGAGTGTATAATATTCTGTATCCTTCGTCATCCCTTTCTTATTAATGGAGAAGCAATTTGAAAAAAATAACCTTTGAAATGTAAATTATTTACAAGCATGCCATGCTGAGGTGACAGTCTTATAGTCCTTCTCAGCTTACATAATTAACCACCCTTTATTCACTAGAGTATTTACATCAAATGCCATTACCATCCAATCTTATACAATTAATCGCTGGCCCTTTTATATCAAACTACCTTATATTAAAACTAACATAGTAGTACGTAATACATGAGTACTCTCCTCTCTAATTTGCCATACGTATTACTCCATTTACGCATGCACTATGTTTCATCACAGCCATATACTGGACTATAAAATATCATCTACCTAAACAATCAAATACACATATATTTAGATTTTATGAGACTATTTTCTCACACATTATTTGAGAAAAATATATCAAAATAAAGACCATTTAACCATTTTAGACAAACACATGAGCTCTCTACTTGCAAAATGAGGCGTATGTTCTATTGTAATGGCTATTACCGCAAACCGAAATGGTGAAATTTAAACGAACCGATTTGAATTTGGTATATATGCCGGTTTATGCAAGTGAGATAAGAATGTTTCTAGCCTAATTACTGGAACTATACGTCCCTTAAATATGTTCAACGTGGCCATTATTATTTTAGGTTAGTATATATACAGTTTTGACTATATTAATTATTTAAAATGCATTGTATCCCTTATATATGGTAAAATTTCTGGTGATTCCGCAAGTCAATAATAAATTTATTGAGAATATAAAATCTATGACCTATATATGGCAAATATTGCTGAGATTGTGCGTTAATTTTTAGAGTGATTGACAAGCTAAATCTATTTCATTAATTGGTTTAAATTACGAATATACTCTCCTTAATTCTATGTTTTCCTCCTATATAGCCCAATGGGGAGTGATCATTTCATCATTCACTAAACCAGAGCAAAATCTTTGATCCTTCCCAAAACTTAGAAATTCACCATGGCTGCGATGAACCATATCTCAGACCTGAGACCTTTCCAATCAATGTAGAAGGCTAAGGTAATTTTGACCCAGCTATGGAAGTAGTTTTCAGCTGTGGGTGGTGAGACAATTGAGATGGTCTTTGTATGCTAAAGTAAGTTTAATAATATATATGATGTTTCATTGCATGAATTATGTTCGGTATTATATAGTATGTAAGGTTTCTTACTATTTTGTGTTCATCTTTAATAAGCTGACAAGATTCATAGAATCGTGAAGAAGGACGAAGTGCGGCAATTCGTCCATGTGTTACAGCAGGGGTAATTCGTCGATGTGTATTAATATAAGGATTATGTATAAACTTAGGAGCTGATTGTTTTGCATTTTTTAATATAAGGGTCTATGACGTTGCATGGTGGTTCATCTCAGCACTCTGACTCTAATGATCTGACAACAGCCAAGATCAGGACTCTGTTACAAGATCAGCGTGTACTATAAATGTCAAGAAGGAGAAGTTTGAAAAAGTGGGTCGAGTGAGACTAGGCGTTATGGGAGGTGTGAGCAGAGGCTTATGTTTGCATTAGTTCTTTGAGTTTTTTTTTTCGTTTTTGTTTTAAATTTCTGGATTTTAGTTCGTTTTGTGGTTTCTTTAAACCATCATATCATTTGTACTTCAAGTTTAAGTAACGGTTCGTTTAAGCCTCTGCTCTTTATGAATTTTCTATTTCTTATGCTTGGTTAAATAATTGTCTGAATTCTTATGTTGAAAAGATTTGGTTGAAATATTTTAACAGAGTTCTTTATGAAGTTTTCAAATCACTGCCGTGCGTTCAATCCTAAATCGTCTACTCCTAATGGAGTTGTGGTATGATTATAAACCAGAAGTTCAATCCTAAAGATGCAGCCAACATGGACGACACATTCATTACGAGATATATAGTCTCCTACAATTTTGACAGTATTGAATACTAACCTCTGTTCACGGCATTTGATGGTTAAATATATTTCTTGCTTTTGACCATAGTTGAATCCATGAATATTGAAGATTCTCAATGACAGCGGGATCAGTAGTCTACATACATGAAACAAAACATATCCCCAATTTAAAACAAATATAATATCAATCAATCTCAGTATGAACGCAGTAGAATCAACATTGCCATTATCCGTGGCTACTCTCATGCAAACTATTTACACAACTGCAGGGACACCAGTTGAGCCCTGAAAATAGTCCCAGAAAGATGACATTACAATCGTACACAAGCTGACTTCTCAATGAGATTGATCATCCCTTAAACTGTGGGTACCTGTAGAATCAGCCGAGCAGGTTTGAAGGGAATCTCCTGCAGCGTTTAAAAAGATATACAAACCCAAAGTTTAGAACTTTCCTGTGAGATAATAACTTGGTAAACATGAAATTGAAAGGTTGAGATTGATACCTTACCATTCACATGTCTACAAAAAGTAATTTTCAACCAAAGCCATTGAAATATCCTCAGGTGATGGTCGATCTACAATTAGAGAAGATAGGTATATGAACATGACTACATGATAAAGAATTAAAAAAGGATTATTACCGCGCGGAACCCTAATCGTTTAATATGAAAATTTCTAAACAAATATTTAGAAAACCAAACCTTTATTTCGAGTATATCGATTTGGCTCTTAGAATAGAGTGAATTGTTTTGATAAACACAAAATCTCCTCTTTTGGTCTGGATTTCGAATAAGGATCTTCCAAACAAACTTGAATCATGATGAACATCGAGGAAGAAGAGTTGACTGATAGACACCAACAGAGAAAGAAAATAAAGCATTAAAGACTTTTCAGTTTTGCTGAACCCATTATTTTGTTACCGGCAATATTTAGTTAATAATGGGCTTTATTATTAATGTTTTGACTGGGCCATAGTTGATGTGTTTTGGGTATTTAATCTAAGACACATAACTTTATATGTCGGTATATTATTTTGTGTCAACATATTTAGTTAACTATCTCCAGCCAAAAGCTTGCCTACTAACCTTGATTAATAATTCATAAAAAAATAGAAAATAATATATTTACAAGGTTTAGGCTTATGGATTAGCTACTATTTTAAACAATACAACAAATACTTTTGAAGTGTTCGTATACATACCAGTGATAAAGTGTGAAGTTCTAAACATGTTAATCACCATGTTATGTGACTGACTAATATATAGAAAAATATACTTGATATGATAGCTATTAATTTCCAGATAACTGAGAGACACCGACAAAGAAAGAAAATAAATCCATGTGATTTTTTGTTAACACGTTACAGCAGCAATTTCCGGGTATAGTTCAGTTAGGTACTGGGATTTAGTCAATCGATGTTCATTGGTCCATATTTTATGTGTTTTGGATTATTGCCTTCAGATATAGCAATTTATTTACGCATTTGTTTTCTGTCCATATTTTTAGATATAATTCATCATTTTTTGCTGTAACAATAAAAACATAAATCAGAAAAGTCATATATTGCAAAATTGTAGAATTGAGTTGAGTTCTTAAAAGACATTCAGAAAGATAAAATTTAAGTAGATAAACAGCTTCAAGATAAACAAAAGAAACAAATTTTAAGTTGAGGAAGCTGTATTTAACAGATTATTGTTACGTAATCACTACCGATTTACATGGAATTGAACAAATTGGATTTTTCTAACTCTAATCCCCTTTCACGCAAACATAGCGATGTTCAGCAAATGGCAATTCCAACTCAACCTCAAATTTTGAGGTTGTAAATAAGAAAATCTCAAATTTAAAGTTTTACTATTCAGAAACTTAAAACTATCTTTTATTTTTTATAAGTTCTTATCTTTATTTCTTTTCACAAATATATATATACTAAGTTTAATTTATAATAACTTAAGTACACCAAAATAAAATATAATATGATAAATATTACATAACATTAAAATAAAGTTCACACAATAAAAAAATATATTAAATAAAGCTAACACAAAATAAAAAAGCATTCTATATGTATATAAATTTCTAAAAATTTTGTGTATGCATGGTGTTTTATTATATATATATATATATATTTTTTTTTTATATATTATCTTTTATTATAGAATATGACATTATTATGTGCTGTATAATATATTAAATGTATGTTTTATATGCATTCGTGAAGTTTTATCATTATTAGTAATTTTTGTTAATGTAAAAGATTATAATGTAAATAAATAAGTCTCTAAATATTTATTTTGAGAATTCATGGTTGGAACAATCAACCTTTAAATCTTCGTTTTGAAGTTTTGCTCCATTTAAAATAAATTTTTGGTTTGGAGTTACTCTTAGACACTTCTTAAGTCCACTAAAATGAAATCCAACAAATATAGTCCACTAAAATATATATATTCAAAGGGCCACCCAATAAACAAAATTTTTTATTCGTAAACATTTGGTACTACTTAAAAAATTCTGTGCATTCCTTTTAAATTCTATTTATTATTTACTTTTTCAATAAACACACCATGCAAATTACAATTCACTACTTACATGTGTTTAACATATTATGCATGTTTATATCCATTAATTTTATACAAAATATCTACAAAATGTTAAGTTCATAATAAATTTTCAAATCAAACTCTTATTCCGCGCAAGGCGCGGGTCTTATGCTAGTATATCATTATCACAAAACATCAACTTATCATTTCAGCAAGCACACATACTCATCACACAAATTCCATTCCTATATAAAGCATCAACCTGATTTCTGATAGCTAACGAATATGATAGAGTTTTTGCAACTTTACGCCAGCTTCTTAAAATTCATGATGCACATACTTAAAATAAGAGTGTTTAGTGAAAAAGCAAAGACGATCTAAAATTTATGTGTCATGTACGTAGTTATATATGCATATCGCTCTTGGTCTTGTTCGTGTTTGAACACAGAAGAATGTGGCTTCTCACATGTAACGGTTTGCCGTAATCAAACAGATTCACATAAGAGATTAAAAGAGTCAATATACAAAAAAAAAGGAGAGGTAAACCAACCTTTCGGGAACATAATTGTTAGATATCAATTTTACTTTGATTTAGTTAGTGCCATGAAACTAACTAAAGAGAGTAGGCCTGGGCAGTGATAGGTTGTTGTTTGTGCTCTCGATTCAGTCTGTCGGGTTTGCGAATGGAGGCCTGGGCAGTGATAGGTTATCCCGGTGCTAAGCGGGCGTGTTGTTCATCTTAGCCGACTTATCTCCCTCTTTTTTGCAGAAACTAAATGGTTTTGTAGCTGGAATTGTCTCCCTCGGTCTTTCCAGCGGTTTAGTGAACCTGTCGGCTTCCCTCACAGTTTGCTTCCTTTTCTCTCTTGTACCGTTCGGTTTAGAGCTTAAGCGTCAGTTAATATTATGAGCTTCAAGAGATCATTGAATACCAGCTACTCCGGCGATGTCATGAGAAGTCCGGCAACTGAGGCATCAAGGTAAACTCCACCTTCATGAATTGATTAACATCAACGGTGTATGATATTCTACGGATTCCGGATCGGTGTAGCGGATGGCGTCGTCTAGTGGGCGTGCGAAGTTAGTCCCGCTGTGTTTGATTTAGGACACTTTGGTTGAATGAAGTTTGTAATTTGACATTGTTATTCCCGTGTTTTGGATTGATAAAAAAAAGAAATACTAAAGAGAGTAAATGAGAAGTCTGAATGATGATGTGTAAGTGACATGTAAATTTGTTTTGTTTCTACTGGTTATTTAATTTTTTTCATTTATTGAGGAGTCATCTCTAAACAGTTCAAAAATGTTGAGGTGTCTTTCTTTGGAGATGTACTGGTGGTATTATAGTGCTGATTTAGTTGAGTTATTTATTTGATTAATGTTATCGTTTCATGACTTAGCTAGTCTACTGTTGATATTTGGTTGTTTCATGATTCAGATAATCTACTATTCTTATGTAGTAATTAAAGAGACACATCAAACTAATTTTAGAATCAAGCACCTGCCTACAAATGTTTGAATCATGATTTAGATAACCAATAGACGTTGTTAATATAAAATAATTAAATCAAAATTACCTATAGATTGAAGATATTAATGTCTTGAAATAGTTGTGTGGAGCAATTCTCTTTCTCGGAAGACAACAGATATTTTTACGTTTGAAACGATTTATATTTGGTAGAAACACTAGGTTTCATTACTGAGTGAACGTATCTAGCAAACAACTCAGAAATCAAGAGTATTGCTAACTTTGAAAATTTCAACACGTTTAGGGCTCAAGATCTCTTTCGGTCGTGGACAGTCTTAACTGCCTATGACTGAATCATTTCTACCCTACCAGAGTACAGCTAGTACTCCCTTACGTCATTTTCACTAGGAGATGGCCCTCACAGCAAAGTACATAGCCAAAATCAGGCTAAATACAATAAGTAGATACATAATTTTGAAGTAAGCCACTCAATATATATGGTCTTTATCTAGACAGGGCGCTTATTTTTGGGCTTACTTTCAATTTTGAAGCACTTGGTCGTTGCTTATTACCCTAGAAATAGTAAGTTGAAAAGTTATGTCAAGTGATACTAAAGTCGAACCAACCACCAATACTTCCATATCAAATATTTTGCTTTTGATGAAACGTAAGTGAAATTGACCGCTTTCTTTTGCATGTTATTTTTCCTTTTGTCGGCTTAATGCTTGTTCTGTTCAGTTTCATGTTTAGAGTGAAACATGTTGATGATTCTATGCTATGTTTTGTTCTGTAATAACAGAGTAAAACTATAATATCACAATCTTCTAATTATCAATATCACAATTTTCTGATTATCAATATTATGGTGCTCTGTTTATATTATATGAGAGGAAAACAGAGTATTACTGAAAATTTAACTTTATTAACTTATTGTGGTTCACACACATGAAATTTTACAGATCATGTTTGATCTTTATATAGAGATCAAATGTTGTGTTGAAGAGATATGACTCTTAATCTAAGAGACGTAACTTTATGTTTAGAAAGACATGACTTTTCTCTAAACAATTTGACTGTTGATGTGTAACTAACTTAATACAAAACAAAATTACCAATCTAACTAACTATACAAAAGCTTATGGAATTAGAAACTCAATTATATTCGACACTCCTCCTTAATTGAGTTTCTCTTTGACTCCAAGCTTGTATCATAACTCTTAACGGCTTCCTCAATTTTTTGAAGATCTTCACTCATTGTTTGAAGAACTTTATGTGCTTGAGCCATCTCCTATGTTTGTTGCATAATCTCATTCAGAGATTAGAATTTTTTTGGCCTATAGAAAGAGTCTTCTTCATTTTCATCTTCAGATTGAGTATCTATGAGAACTCTTGGCTTTTGATCTTGTTGATCCTCTTGAAACTCAGTTTCATTTGATGGAAGAAGAACCTTATTTACTTCTTTCTTTTCCCAATCCCATCTCTTTTTTCATGTGCAAGTAATGCATTAGTCTGCGATTTAATCCATCTAAATGGAAAACTTTTGTGCTTCATCTTGATATTCAATATCCATCTTCCTTGAGGATCATCTATGAAACATCGATTGGCTTTAAACAAGACTAAATACTCATTTGATACCATTTGCGAAACACTTAACATATTCTTTTTCTAAGTTCGGTACTAGAAACGCCTATTTGATGATCTTCTCTCATTGGCTTGTAATTACTTGGTTATTCTCTTTCCCTACTTGTTGATCATTCCCTACTTTGATTGATATTTTTATACTCTTATCAATAGTGATGAAGTATGAGACTTCCTTGGTCATGTGGTTAGTACATCCTCTGTCAACTAACCATGTTTCATCATCCACTGTTGATGATGTTTCTTCTTCAACTGCACTAAATAAGATGTGACCTTCATCTTCTGAGTCATCTTCGTTTCTTCACTGCTTAGATCCGCACTCTCGGTCTTTCTAAGTTTGTAGTTCTTTGCTAGATGTCATGGTTTGTTACACACGAAACACTTTCTTTCATTGTTTACAATATTTTGTGAAGAGGCACCTTGGCTCTTTGTTTTCTTTGACCAGCATTCATTTTCATTGTGATTGTTTTGTTTACAAACACCACACCATTTACCGGTCTTCTTGTGATGTTTATCTTCACTTTTGTTTTTTCCTTTTAAAATAAGTTTCTCTCCATATAACGCTTCTTCTATTGATTGTTCTTCTCGCAATTCCACATGCTTCTCGTGTACTTTTAGTGTGCCTATTAACTCTGTAATTGATAGTACAGTTAGATCTTTAGTTTGTTTGAGTACAGTCACAATACTATCAAACCTCTCTGGAACTGAAATAGGAATCTTTTGCACTATCTGATAATTCGACTTCTTGATTTCTGCGTTTTACCACAGGCCAATTAACCTAATGTGCACGCTACCACAATCAAATGGTATGTCATTATAGTACTTTAGGATCGTATCCACAGAGAACTAGTGATCTAAGCAAACATCGAGGTTTTTTTTTTTATCTAAACTACTAAAACAAAAAGACAATTAAAACAAACAATATAAAACTAAAGAAAGACGATCCCTTGAGTTAAGGTAATTAACCAGGGATGAATGATTTCAGACCAAGATGCCAAACATAATCAACTAATAAGTTTCTTTAACCTAGAAACACGATGATAAGCTAATCCACTCTCGTGATAGAAGCTCCTATGCTAGTCATGCATCAATACATTTACTCTCGTTGGTCAACTACACTCAACCATGCAAGGAAAACGAATCCTAATAGTTGAAGTGCCCTTAATGCCGCGACTCTCATCGGTCAAGCAGCAAAACACAATATGAGACATTCAGACATTTCATCGAATACCTTTCGGACAAAAGATAATCCAAGATCTAGAAATAAAGAGATCAAGTCTATTCTAACATTAAGCACATCTCATTTGTAAGAAACATTATTAATCTAGCTCTAAGCATCTTAAATCATTCATCTTTCACCCTAATCTACCTAACTCAAAAGCTCTAAAGACTACTCATTATAAGCCATAGAAATCCAAGAATCTGTCACCGATCCTTAAAGAATCATGTTTAGAGAAGAGTAAAAACGATATAGACAAGATAAGTACTTCGATTAATGCAAGAACTAACGAGAGTTTCAGATATAAAAAGAGAGAAACAAAATGTGGCTAAGATAGCTTAGGGTTTTTGTTATCCTTAAGAACATATATATATGCAACTAAAATAAGGTTCAATCGCTAAACGCTGGGTCCCAGAATCTGAACGCTTATTTGCTGCGATTGGCGTTTTGAAACGGAGCGTTTTGTAAAATCGCGTTTGGCGTCTGCGTTTCTTCTTCTTCTCTTCTACGCTCAGGCTCGAGCTCCGCCAACGTCTCTGCTGCACCAGCTCGTGCTCCTCCGTCGCTACACCGCATCTGCTCGTCCTCGTCTCTCCCGCGTCCAAGCCGGAGCTTCTGGTCTCGCCGTCGCGTCTGCTCATCTTCTCTCCTCGTCGGAGCTGCTGTTCGAACCGAGAGGACACCATCGAGCATTCAGATTCTTGAAGTGGCCGATTCAGGCTGGTCGGGCTGAGGCTTAGGCCGAGGGAGCTGAATCGAGCAGACAGGTATGAGTTCATCGGTCGTTTCATGCTTCACGGACAAGGGGTGAGTCGAGGCTGATGAATCGAGCCACACATCTTTTCTCAAAGTGGTCATTGCGAGCTTTACGGACCGAAAGCACCAAGCTTGGACCGAGCAGTTCGTCTTCTCCACATCGAACGCTCTGAAACTCACGGCCATCTTCTGCATATTTGCATATTTGGTCCCTGCGATTTCTATTTTGTGCAGTTTGGTCCTTGATCCCGCCCCCGAAACTCCTAAATGTGCATTCCAGCCCCTATGTATGCAATATGTACAAATGCAACACCTAATGACTCCTAAATGCAGTTTCTAAACACTAAAATGACAAAAATAAAGAGCTAAAAACATGTAAAAACACTATACATCACTTCTCTTCTCAATGAATTAGAAGTTGATTTCCTATATCAATTAACTTCGTAGTGAAAGTATTGATGATGCCACTTTCACTCATCTTCAATTCTCATACTCTCTTCTAAGAGATTGAAGATTAATCATTTTCACTTAAGAACTCCCTTGAACTTGTTGCGGGAGCAATCTTTGGAAAAATAACATAGGAGACAGTTGTTTGGAGTATTTACAGTGCCATCATATCTTTCATAACTTGATCATCTCTCTCTGGTTAATATTGGTGTGTTTTCAGAAGACGAGCTCAACGTAGCTCCATTTGCTATAACATCCCAAAGCTTTTTCGTATTTAGGATTGTCTTCATTTTTATCTTCCAAAAACTGAATGTTTTTTTCTCTTTTCCATTAAATATCAGAATTATTTGTTGTGTTGTTGTCTCCATATTTATGTTTTTGAATTTGCCCTAAAATTAGTAGGGCTCTAATACCATATTGATGATTCTATGCTCTGTTTTGTTATGTAATAATATCAATATCACAATTTTTTGATTATCAATATCACAATTTTCTGATTATCAATATTACGGTGCTCTGTTTATTTATTTGAAGAAAACATAGTATTACTGAAATTTTAACTTTATAACTTATTGTTGTTCACTCAAAAAGTTTTACAGATCATGTTTGATTTTTATATAGAGATCAAACGTTGTGTTGAAGAGATATGAATTTTAATCTAAGAGACCTAAACTTTATGTTTAGAAAGACATGACTCTTCTCTTAACAATTGTGAGTGTTGATGTGTAACTAACTTAATACAAAAAAAAACATTACTACTAACTAACTATACAAAAGTTTATGGAATTAGAAACTCAATTACATTCAATAAAACAATCATATTGGTTGTAAACCTATATTATATATTTTACGTGATAAAAAAAGAGGGATCAGCTGAGCCCATAGTTGTAAATAACTGTAACATTCATTTGTTGCACATAGATCTCATAGGGCGGCTCAGGTGAAGCCTTATACGGCATGTAAAATCGTCTCTAATATTTCTCATAGTTGTAATAACATAATTATCCAGCGTTAAAAAAAAAATAAAGAAATACAAAAACGTCAATACAAAAAAGGAGAAAGAGAGAGACGTCAATACAGAAAAGGAAAGTAAATTTAACTGATCGGTTTATCCTCTTCTTTTCTTGTTTGTATTGTCTCTGTCTTTCATAAATACTCTTTACGTTTCAGAATGATCCATATTTTAGATCCATATTTTAGAGAAAAAAATTGTTTCTAAATAATCTATATCTTATATTTTCAATATATGTAATAATGGCAAATTAGAAATTTTAAAGATATTAATTGTATTTACTGAACTTTGATTGGTTAAAAACCATAGAAAATATCTAAATCAGAATCAAAGGGAAAATCGATTCCTCCGAAACCTTCTGTCTCCTGAAAAGAGCTTAAAAGCCTAAGTTTGTACTAGGATTTTTGTCTCTGTAAATTTTTTTTAGATGAGTTAAGTAAATAAATAAATAAATAAGCGATTATTAAGTAATTGCAAATGCGTCTGCCGTCTGTGCATATAACACGAGAAAGGAATGGAGTAAACCGTATGGTTATTATGATAAAATAATCTAATAGTATTAACTTTTTCTGTGCACCTCTAAGGCTGTAACTGGATCAACAAAATTTGGAATTGGAATATGTGGAATGGGTCATTCCGTTTGATTCCAAAATAAAACCACCAGTTACATGGAACTAAAAAACAATCACATTCCAATAATTCCTATGGGATAAATGGAAACAAAAGGAACGTAGTAGTAAATCATTCAGAAGAAAAAAGTTACGTGAATGGAGTGGAATGGAACAAAATCAGATAATAATTATTTATTTGCAGTCACATGTTAGATTTGTTAAGATTTTAAATTGAAAATTCTCATAGAGTATTATTTGTTACAATCTTAAACTAAAATATATCAAACATATTTTCTTATTTAAAAACTCCGTAGTGATCAAACTTGCAAAACTGTACGCATCCCAGCGCTAGATTTCACTAATAAAAATGTTAGTATCAAACTAAAGTTTAAATAAATATTTTTGCTTCCTTTTTATCATTGTTTATTAAATTTAATGAGCCTTTATTTTACTGTACGCATTGTTTTTAAAAACAATACCGACTGTAAAATACATTTAATTAGTATAATGAGAATATGTAGTAATTTAATTAAAGCTATAGTTAATGTCATTCCATTCCTTTCCTTTAAAATGTTACCATAGTATTAATTAATGATTAGTTACTCGCTAAACATGTGGTATCATTTCTTTTGACTTCTTGTGCAATAAAGAAAAAGAGGGTGAAATGAGCCTGCAAATAAAAGAAATGAAGAGTAACACAAGAACTTGGAGAATATATTGTTATTATTTTATTTTTTCACGACGTTATTGTCTTTTTGTTGAATTGCTTTTGGATTTGTTGCAAAGATCAAAACCCTATATACACACATTACACATACATACATGCATTTTTTTAATAAAAAATTAGAAAATCACAAAATGTGACTTGTCAAGTATGCAACCACTGATTCTTGTCTCCCAATCCCTTCCATTGCTTTTGTTCAGTGGATTCAATAATTATCATTCGGTCAGGCATCGTAACTGGAGCAAGGACTGCTGTCTTGCACAGAATGACTTGAGTTGAGCCTCCCGTCTAATTCCAGGAATGAGTCAGCCCGACAGAAAAAAATTAGCCCACAGATTTTTCAACTGGGGTTTGGAAGAACATGGTTCAACCTTTGCTTTACAGGGTCTAGACATGCACCCACGCAGACATTGTGGACAAACTCAACCCCTGCTTTCCAACGTGCAAATGACTTTGTTGCTAGTAGGGTTCGAACAATAGGGGAACGTTTGTAAACGCAATCCCAAATCATAAAACACTTGCACACGGGCAATAATCAATTTATTGCAGATTACAGGAAATTCATGTTTTAAGTTACGGAGAGGGCGGTTTATTAAAAAATTATGCAGATTACAGAGGAAAGGCTTGCAAGGGATCTTCAACATGGTGCAAGTAAATCTGGCCAGGCGTGGATCTTCATAGGACGGCTCAGGTGATGCAGTTAGGCGTAGGTTTTCATAAGGCAGGTAGTATTGTCGGTTGTCGAATCGTCTATGTAATATTTCTTATATCATAATTGTAAGATCATAATAAATCAGCGTTAAAAAAAAAAGGATTATAAGTACCCTATGATTGTAGTATATTATCAACGCAAACGATTCATTGTATTTTTTGGGTAATGGTTAATTTAAATATGTTAAATTTTCACCATTTAGAAAGAAAAAAAATCTTGAGACGCATAAAGAATTAAAGAGTAGGTGGAAATGATGAATGTATTTTTCACTTTCATCTTTCCGTCATCGCTGTCACCTGGCGGGTCATAATGATGGGGGTACGTAGTGGTAAAAAAAATAGTCTTTTTCTTCAACAGTTGCTCACTCATTCCTCTACATAAAGGGCTATAAAATTCCAAAGGAAACTCACTCATAAAAAGAATATCACTCTTTACAACCCTAATTTCCTTGAATGGCGGATGTTGCTACCGAAATTGCGAAGAAGATGGAGGAAAAGGCGGAGCCGTCAGTGACCGTGGCACCAACTAAAACGGTGGAGGCTGCAACGGCGGAAGAAGCTGAGACCAAGGTGATGGTGGCACCTCCTAAAGCGGTCGAGGCTACAAACAAATCGGTGGAAGATGAGGTGAAGCCAACGGAGACGTCTAGCTTGGTGGGGAAGCTTGAGACAGACGTGGAGATCAAAGCTTCTGCTGGGCAGTTCCATCACATGTTCACCGGGAAACCACACCATGTTTCCAAAGCATCTCCAGGCAACATTCAGGGCTGTGATCTGCACGAAGGCGATTGGGGCAAACCCGGCTCCATCATCTTGTGGAATTACGTTCATGGCAAGTTAACGTTGTTATATATATTTTCCTTATGTATAAGATTTAGAAAAAAGTATAAATTTTAAGCATGTAACCGCTTTGTAGATTTTTCAGTGACTAAAAAGAGATGGTTCTAGTGTATATATCGATCTTACTAATACATATGTCGATATATTTTTAACCTTTTTTTTAACAAAGTTTTAACCTAAAACCTATATTAACTATTAAACGTTATATTGTTGGTGCAGATGGAGAGGCAAAGGTTGCAAAGGAGAGGATCGAGGCGGTGGAGCCGGAGAAGAACCTGATCACGTTTAGAGTTATTGAAGGTGATCTGATGAAAGAGTACAAAAGTTTCTTGCTCACGATCCAGGTGACCCCTAAGCACGGTGGGGCAGGGAGTATTGTTCACTGGCACCTTGAGTATGAGAAGATTAGCGACGAGGTTGCTCATCCCGAGACTCTCCTCCAGTTCTGTGTCGAAGTCTCCAAAGAGATCGACGAACATCTCTTGGCCGAGGAATAAAGGAATGTGTGTGTGTGTCTGTTTTTAATAAAGAATGTGTGATGTGCCTTTCTTTCTGTATTTTAATTAAACGCAATAAGGGATTAAGGAGCCAAGTCCGAGTTTGTGAGAGATATAAATGATGAGTGTGCCATGATTATGTGTGTATAATAAGATCAATTTACGTTTCAAGTTGTATCTTTGAGAAGCGACGTGTACTAGCTATGACGCTACTATATAATAAGACTGTGTGTAATTTGTATTAATAATATCTGTTTGGATTTACGAATCCCTATCATCATGATTACGAATCCCTATCATTATGAGCAGTAAAAAAAACTAACGAGCAGTAGCTTTTTCGTGTATAGTTTTGCTTAAACCATTAGTATAGTACTAAATGTACTTTATCAAAAAATAGTACTAAATGTACGATTTGTGATGTGATTTTGGTTAATTCAAACTACGATTGATAAATATATTAGGAATTTGGGTAAATAACATGCAACATACATGTTTGAAGTTTGGTGATAACACAGTAACACAAACCAACAAACATATATGTCATGGTCGATAGCATTTTACGTGCGGTAGATTACTTATTTATTGTGTTCATCTCACCTATCACCCACCAAAAGAAAATTACCGAAAAGCCGTAATAGATAATCAGTCACCTTCAGACACTATTATATTCTTTCATTCAAAAATAAAAGTTCCACTGAAGGAAAGTAGCACTTTTGGCAATGAGAAAATCACATATATTTGACTCTCTAATTTCCTCCTTTTATTTTCAACTAGTAAAGTTTCTCAAAAAATTATGAAGAATAAAAGCTTCCGATTTAAAATACGTCCGAGTTTGTGGTCTTTTCAAAACTTGAAGCAAAATCGCATCCCCTCCTGCAATTATCACACTGTCAAAATGATGAGCACTCATGCTCTCTAGGGTTCAGCAAAGAGCTTTAGAAGTCATAGCTGATGCGAGAAGGTGATTATCTATTACGACTTCTCCGTAGTTTTCTTTTGGTAGGATACTTGATGTGCTGAAATGTGGTTCGGGTGGTATTCTTTGATGTTGTTGATCTTACCATTTTTGGAGTAAAATGGGCCTTGGTGAAAAGCTGATGGTTGTTTAAGCAAAGATTTGTACCTGTGGTTATGCTTCATGCTTTTAATATAATATATTGAGGGAAAGAAAATGTAGAATCTCTACAGAAGCTTTGAATACACACATGATTTGGTGAGAAACTGAGCATTTAAAGACGCCACATAATGGAAGCCGGTTCCCAATAAATTATTGGACATTATTATCACCGAAAATTGGGTGAAGCCTGAAAACAATTAAGATTTTACGGGTAACAAGAGGATAATATAATAAACTAGGGTTTGGCCCGCCCTACGGGCGGGTGAATTTACACTAAAAAACTATTATACTAAAATATATTTTAATTTTATAAAACATGAGAAATTTTTTATTTTTATCTGATGGTATGAGTTGAAAAGAATACTCATATTGTTTTGTTAGAAACAAAATTATTAAATTAAAAATCAATATAGTTGAAGAAAATCTAAAGTAAGAATAACTAATATATTTTAATTTCTAAGAGTATTAGATTTTAATATTGAACGTCTAAACAAATTTTATTATATGGGCATGCACGGTTTTAAATGAACCGCTGTGTTTGATATAATGATAGTAAAGTTTTCTATGTTTTGCATGTATTCAAAAAAAGTTTGCGCATTTACTCTTTTGTTTTGTTCTGAAAGTGCGTTATTTAATTATATTGATGATGGTGAATAATTTGCGGTTGTTACATATTCACTCCTAAAGTTCTCATCTTCGTCTCTAGCCCCTCTCAAATATTGATTCGCTTCCCTTCCTTATAACTTAAAAGTGTTAACACTTCATCTCATAAACCAATAAAAATTGATTTCATTTACTTTACCGTTAATGCTCACACCGTCAATCATCAATATTCCTTTCTTTAGTTTGTGATGGCTACAAATTCTTGCTTTTCTCAACTGAAAATCACACCATCTTCTTCCCAAAACTATCTTCACGTGTTCAGAATCGAACAGTTAACTGATCCCTTGTAGATATATCTCATCCTTACTTTATTAAAAAAATAATCACCAATGCTAACAGATCTGAAGATTAATAACAAACCCAACTATATAATTGAGAATTCATAGTGATGTAATGGTTGATACAACAAAGAGTAATGCAACTTAATTACATAGTCAAAAGCAAAACATTTCTTGATGCTAACTCTTATACAGAATCTTTCACTTGATGTTTCCCGTTAAATTCTTCAGAAAACACTTGCCGCTAGTGTAATGTAAATAGACGGAGTCATAGGTGATGGGAACTACAAACTTAATATAGACCTGCACTGAAGAAAAAAATTTGGTCGCAGAAAGAAGACAAAACAGAAACCATCATCTATTAACTTCTTCAATACTCTAGCAATCTAGTTAGTGGATTCAAGGAGAACGTAACTTACAGAGGCAGGAAACTTCAACCACACATACTTCATAGTGTATGGTCTCTCTCAAATTCTTCGATATTAAAAATGTTTACCTCTTTCTCGTGACCATATAACGAAGTACAACCGATGTGTTTCTACCCAATCTAAAATCGAAAAGAGAGTC